>NC_065541.1:29186789-29864289 GCF_932294415.1 Quercus robur | reverse complement strand
CTTTGGTAAGAAATTATTAAAGTATATATTTATGAAATTGGATTTCATAAATATATGGTGAATAACTTAAAAGGATTAAACCAGATACTCAAGGATTAAAATGTAGTGACCTACAAAGTAGTAGTCTTCATTCATGACTTTGTATTACTAAGAATATTTTATGAAGGGGTTGCATGTATAATAAAATCTTGGGATATAATTTATTTATAAGGCCTCGAGTGCAATTATATTTATATAGTGATATTAAATATAATTAATAGTAACTTTGAACTTGTCAAGAGTTGACAGAAAAACCCAAAACCCATTGGAGCTAGTGTCTTATTTTTTTCCTTTTGGTCCCACTCCAAACCACATACTAAAACCCAATTGGAAAGGCCCAAAAAGCTAGCCCAATTAGACAATCAATTATAAGGAGAGAAACATACAGAATTTTTGTAAGAACATGAAATGGTATGTATGTGAGTGTTAAACACTCTTTCATTCTCTCTTGAACATACACATATAACTGATTGAGAGATCACACTTCTTGGATATCAAGTGGAATTGGAGTGAAGATTAAAAGTGTTCTCAAGTGCTTCTAATCTTTGGTTTTGAATTTCACTGCTTCAAGGTATACTCTCTTGTTCTTATATTCTGAAACTTACATAGCACATGTTATTAATTGCGAATAAAGTAAATCCGTTAATTTTTCGCTGTATATGTATTTATCCAACAGTTAAAGCCCATTTATTCATATAAATTCCATTATCTATTATTGTCGTGGTGGGAGTTTTTGAAACAAAATAGTGGGAGTCATAATGCAAACCACTAACCCTTCATTAAGAATTGAACCTCCCACACAATTGTCATTTTCCAACTCACTTTAACGTATATAATTAGGACAATAATAAGTAGTTTAACCATTTATTCATTTTATCAATATAAAAAAGTAAGAACAATAAAATAAAGAATAGTATATGAAAAAAGTTGTTGAGCTCAACGTCAACTTGGTCAAGTTCTAGGATTATTGCGTCAACATCACTTTGATGTACATTTTATTATTATTTTTTGATGGGTACGTACTACAACTCAAATGGAGTCCCACTTGCTCAAATGACAACTCGAATTCTCTCTTCGTGGTGTGTATGAGGGGGAGAGAGAGAGAGAGACGTGCAAGTAGGGTATGTGATATGTGGTGATTAAATACTGAAGTAAGTCTATAATGAACCATTTTGTTTGTAAGGGCATGTCCAACACCAACAGGGGTGGAGGTAGGGGGGGCATGCCAGTGCACTCAAAATCCAGACGCTTTGTTGGACCTGGACCTGTCATGTGGTGTGCGAGTGCGACGGTGACATCAAAATTAAATGCTTGGCGCTTCCCAGTACTGTCAACAAATGTCTGTACTCCACTCTATCATTTCCTTTAATATCAATTCCTCTTACACATTTTCTTCATAGAAATACATCATGTGAAAGTGAAAGGTCATTTAATTTTAGTACTGGATTTGCTGATTATAAGATCGAGGGTGGTATATATGTGGAAATTGTGAAAATGGATTCACCATTTATATATATAAACCATTCAATTTGTATGATTTTAGAAACCTTTCACATGTTTAATCACGATGTATGATAATATCAGATTTTTTTTTTTAATGAAAGATAATAACAAAAAAGAAATAGGAAGTGATATATAATAATAAAAACCATATGAAATAAAATTTAAAAAAAAACATTCGCAAAAGAGCAAAAACTTTGTCAATGTATATATATATATATATATATATATATATATAGACACACACAAGAGCACAAACCATTTAAGAATAGAATTTAAAAAAAAAAAAAAAAAAAAAGTGATCTCGCTAGAATGCCTTTAGCCTTTACTTGATAGTCTCGATTTACCCTTAGTTTTCAGTTGATTAGATTTTTTTTTTTTTTTTTTTGGTACTAAACACCCAAATATATATATATATAGATAACGTTTTTCAAAATATATTTTATGTTTGAAAGCTCTTGTGGACAACTAAATTTCTAGTTTGAAATAAATCAAACAAGTTAAATAGTTTCACAAATATAAATTTGTATTGATGAATGTGTGGTACAATTTTTTGTGAGTACAAAAGAGTGATCATCTAATTCGGTCTCCTTGAAAGACTTGTATATTGGAATTGTGGTAATGTGATTTTGACTCGAATATCTTTCAATTTGTTTAAGGAATGGATCAAAGATCTTTGAATAGAATTACAACAAATCTCTAGCTATGAGCTTATTATAAATCCTTTGCTCTACACGTTCTTCGTGTGTTCTTCATGTTCTTCGCGTGTTCTTCGTCTCCGAAGGTTTCTGTGTAGACACCGCATTTTGTACCTCTTATGACTTGGGTCCCCATTCCCCAATAATGCTCGAACTCTAAGGCCCAAAGCCAGTTTAGAGCCTATCAGATATTAAATTGACTTGAGGAATGTTAAAATAGAAAATATAACCTTTTAAATGAGTCTATTTTTGGAAAATTAAATGACCAAAGTAGTCCTCGGCTTGCATATGTGAGTCACGGCCTGTGTATGTGAGCTAAAGCATGTGTACGTGAGCTAAAGCATGTGTACGCAGGCACACTCCTGCGTATGTGAGCTAAAGCATGCGTACGCAGGCACACTCTTGCGTATATAGCTAGGTTTTCAGAAGTATAAGAAAGGCAAGTTTTCTGCAATAAGCCGTTTCGATCCCCATTTTTTTCAACTATAAAAGGCCTTACATGGTACATTTTCAAAACACACAAAAATCCCTCTGAAAAAACTTAAGATTCACTAGAAATAAGTGAATCAAAAGGGAATTTTTCACAAAACACCCTTAAGTAATTTTTTATTTGATTGAGACCTTTTTTTGGCCCTAATCCTTTGAGTTTAAGATTGCTAATTACCATTTTATTGAATTGTGATAGATTTGATTGAGGGGAACGATCAAAAATCAAGCCTATGAGCTTTTGCTTTAAGGTATTCTTTCTAGCTTTTCTTTTTATTTTCTATCTTTCTTCTCTTGTTTTAATCTCATTTTTGGTTTGGTTTATGTTCATACTTGTTTGCTTAGTTTAGCCCTTTAGTTCCTTTCTTTTTTGTGTACATAGGTTGTTAGTTTGTTGTTTTAAATTTCTGCTCTGTTTCTATGTTTTTAGGTTTTCTAGGTAAGGATTTGCGTACGCATGATCTAGCCTACGCATGCAGGCTGAATTCATGCGTACATAGACGTATTCTAGTGTGCGTGATGCTGTTACCCAACAACCCTAAATTCTTGTTTGTTTTGTTTTTGCTTTCACATGTTTGTTCTATGTAGCCTCTTTTTCACATGTTTTAAGCCCCATAATTACTATTGCTTGTCCGCCTTTTAACATGTTTGTTTGTTATCACATGTTTAGATTAGGGTTTTCTTAGTTTTAATGTCATTCATTCACATGCTCATGCATTGATGCCATAAGTGTTGTGCTGCTGAAAGATAAGTAAATGGTAAGTCATACATTAGCAATGTCCATGCATTTGTGTTAGGGTTTTACTTTGATGATATGATGGAACATGCTTAGATGTATGATTAGGGTTTGTAATATGTTAATGCCTTACTGCCATGTTTAAGTTGCTGCATTGTTTTAGATGTATGATAGGGTTTTCATATGTTAGATGAATGCTAGGATTTCTTTTGTGTTTGGCTCTCTTTTTGTTTAAGGGTAGATAAGTATGTGTTTTAGGATGAATGATGTCATGAATGTATGCTTAGATCTATGCTAGTGTGTGTGTGAGTATAGATACAAGTGTTAAACATGTTTTTAATAAGGTTAGGATGTAAGACACAATGAAGGGAGGCCAACCTTAGGGTTGGACGATCTTGGGTGTCTAATACCTTCCTAAGAGCATACCTAAACTCCGAACCCATACTCTAGTAGTAAGACCAAAGGTCCTTCCTCGAAAAGACACTATATTCATGGTTCCTAGACCATATAACTAGGTGGCAACTCTGACACTTCTTTTCCCTTGTGCCCACATTGTGGGAGAAGTTCTTCGGGGCTTTGGAGGATTGAATCCATAGAGCTTCACTGATTTGTGGTTTCTTGAAGTTTCTAGAGGCTTTTGAGCTTGATTCTAGTGAACTTTGAGATCTAGGAAGATGATTTGAATGATTCTGCTTTGAATATTCTTTGTATTCAAGGTTGAAGTTCTTTGATAGGGTAAAAATGTATTGACCCCTTGCAAATTAATTAATTAATTACCCAAGTTAATTAATTAGATCAAATTTCATGCAATAGCGTGACAGCACAAACAAATCACCAAATTATCTAAATGTAGCAGAAAATAAATTTGACACAGATAATTTGTTTATGAATGGGGAAAACCACCGAGGCAAAACCCCATTGGGTGATTTTAAGGTCACTACTCCCAATAATCCACTATTATCAATCACAAGTAGTTACAAGTATAAGGAATCTTATCAAACCCTTTGGCCTATCCTGAAATACCAACCTGCAATTGAACTCTTACCCAATACCCAATTGGACTTGTATTGTAGCTACAATCTTTCCGTTCAATGCAGTACGTAACTAACCAATAATACACGGATCCCGGTACATGACTAACTCCTTTACACGAATCCCAGTACATGACTAACTCCACAGAAACCATTTGATTGATGTAGTTGATTTGCAACAGCTTCACATAGAAACACCAATAAGATCTTCAATGATGGTGTGAAAGATTTTTCTTGGTTACAGAACCCAAATGCGTACAAGAAACGTAGCAAGAACTCTTTCTTTTGTAGGAGGAGGCTAGGGTTTCAAAAAGAAAACCTTATGAAACTCTCTAGGGTTAGGTTTTTCTTTTCCACCTCCTTGTTTAAGTAAGACCTCAATGGGCTCTCTTATTCCAAATATGTATACACAAACCTTGGACTTTCCTAGTCCAATAAGGATTATACAAACCCATAAACAAATAGCCTTTTAGAATAAAAATGTTGTTGGCTATAGTCTGAATCCCGTAAGCTCAATAGATCGAGACATGTGTCGAGCTTTAATGAATCTCGATAGATCGAGTTTCTATCGAGGAGGTATCGAGGCTTGCAAATTGCACTTTTCTTGAGCAGTTCTTGAGTAATCTTCATGTCTTCAATGTAACCACTTGTAATGATTATTTGAACCTACTTAGATTTACCCAAATAAAGTAAAGTGAGTTTTTTCAAAGGATATGCCAATTACATAAAAATATGTCCCTTACATTCTTGAAGTTCCTGAAGGTTTTAGGGCTTGATTCCAGCAAAGTTTCTATGCTTCTAAATCTTCTTTGATGCTACTTAAAGTGTGAATTCCTTCCAAGATGTGTCCCAAGATGTCTTGGTGTGGGTAGAAATGCCTTAGGAAGGCTTCTATTTATAGGAGTTTGGGGGTGAGTGAGCGACACGCGGTGGAATTTGATTGGTGACATATGCCACAGCCTTATTGGAGGAGCTTTAAGACTTTTCCTTCAAGACACATGGTATGGTTTGATTAACCGAAATGTATTCATTTTCAAGATGACACATGTCAGCAATCGATTGGATCACTTATGTCATTGCTTACACACGTCGATGTGTGGCCTATGTCATTTCTTACACGTGTCAATGTGTGATTGGTTTTTGCATGCTTTTTATGCTTTTATTTCAATGACACTTGGCAAATCTCTGTTGGTTTTTGAATGGTGATAGTATAACCTAGTAGCAATACGTGGCACTTTGTAATTGGTTGTACTTTGTGGATTTGGTAGTATGATGTGTTAGCTTATGATAGGTTGGGAATTTTCCCTCTCTACAAATGCCCTTTTGAGACTCGTTTACGCACACAATTTCGGAGGGTGGTGAGGGAATGGGTCTTGAAAATGGATTTTGACACTTGACTCTTCAAGTGAAGTAGTTAAGGGTTAACCTGTGCAATCGATTGTTTAAAGATACCTAGTGAAACTTTTAGCAGGATGAGGTAATTTCAAAAGAGTGTTTTGTGGTATCTGGGATAGGTTGGTGAGGTTGAAAGTTATTTGCAAGTAGCTGGATGTACTTGCGTGGTTGAATCATATCAGAGAGGTTAAGTTAGGGTAATTTTAGAAGAGTATTTTGGATTGTTGGCAGCGATCACATGGTGTAGAAGATGGTGATGAAGCGAGGATGTTGCTAGATATAACATGTAGAGTTTTGGGGCTGGCCTCACGCTTTTAAGAATTCTAGGCAAAGTAATTTTAGAAGAATAAACTTCGGATTATGGAAGGGACATGTGGGAAAGTGGTTGAGTGTGCATGCGTTATTGTATCACCCCGATTAAGTTGAGGTAATTTTAGAAGAGTATGGGCTGGTGGTGATTATGAAGGGAAGAAGATGGAGATGAAGCGGAGATGGTGACTATGTGAAACATAGGAAACCATGGAGCTGGCCCTGTACGTTGGTGACTTTTTGGTGAAAAGGTTTTTAGGAAGTATATTTTGGAGTATAGGACGGATTACATGTTGAGCAGAGTCCAACGGTAAGTTGTAGAATTGCGTGCATGATGGGACCATGCCAACGAAGATTAAGTTAAAGTAATTTCAGAAGTATTCTTTCTGAAATTCTTCAAGCAAAATTTAAGTTGGTGTAATTTAAGAAAAATGTGTTTTGAAGTACCAACAACGATGACCTTTGTGCCCCAAACTAGTGGCGATATAGAATGAGGCTTTGATGGAAACACATTTTTAATTGACCAACACCAGAGGCTAATAATTGTGAAGGACCTTGACTGAACCATGTTGTTGATTTCTGATGTGCTAGGGCCTAAACCGTGGGTCAGCTTCCACTCATTATGTCCTATGTCTTAATCTCATTAAAGGCACATTCAACATTGCATTCTATACTCACACACATACTAACATACATCTAGCAATCAACGTGGCATCTATCCCACACTCATCCATAGCATAAAACCCTACCATTCATTTAGCAATATATCCAAGGGTAGCTAACACATCACAAATCAAGCATATTCAATCATTCAAACCTAGCATCATGGTATTCATCATCAAGGAGACCAATCATCATATTCAAATATGCATGTTCATATTCATATGCATGACTTACTTTCACTTACCTCGTTGCACCATAACACCTTAGCATCTATGCATGTTCATGTTCATATGCATGTTCATGTGGTTCATCAAAGTTATAAACCCTAATAATTAATTCAATAATCAAAGCATGTGAAACATGTTATTCTACTAACTCTAATGCTAAACATATGAAAACTAGACCTAACAAAACCTAAACATATGATTAAAACAAAACAAAACAAAACAAAAAAATAAATAAATAAAGAACCTTAAATCTGTGTTTCTAAGCATGAGGATGCATACACATACATAAGTATGTGCACACATACACAAGTATGTGCATGCATACACGCCTAGAATCACAGCTTTAAAGCAAGCAACAAACAACCATCAAACAAAACTTAGCATGCTTCTAATATATAACCAAACAACCTAAACTAGCAAAATAGATAGCAAAGATCAAAAAAATAAAAAATAAACAAAACAAAATCTATTCCTAAAAATGCAATGGATCTAACAACAAACAAAAAAAACACTTAACACATCAAAACATGTCTATCAATATATCCAATCATTCATTTCTTTAATAAAAAACATGATGAGACACAATAAAACAAAATTAACCAAAGAAAAACATATTTCTAAGCATGTGAAACAAATAAATCAAATTAAAAGCAACAAGAACACAAGAAAAATTCAAATCAAGGAAAAGCCATGAAGAGAGACTCACCTTACTTATGGAACACAACTTGATTGATATTTAACTGGCCCCTTAGTGCCTACACAACAATATTCAATGAGATAATCAAGGGATTCAAAGGGCCATTAGTAATCACAACTCAAAAATAAAAAGATGTTCTTGAAAGAGCTTTAGAAAGAATGTTTGAAAAATGTTTCATGGAATGAGATCAATAGTATCTATCTTAATGAATTATAGAGAGAGGTTTTGAAGAACCAAAAAGTGCTTAGTGGCTATGTGTGCAGAAAATCAAAGTTAGAAAAGAGTTTTGGAGGAGTTTAAGTGAAAAATCAACTCTCTCTTGCTAGCATTTTAGTTTGGAGGCATAAGGTTGTATTTATATGTTTAAACTAGGGGTTTTATGCTCATTTAGAGGGTTTTGGACGTTCCAAAGGGTTTAGGGGCCGGGACCCATCAAAGAGGGAGGCTTTGGGCCTTAATAACTAAAATTTTGAGGTTCTAGAATGGGCCATATGTACACAAGTTTGTGCATGCGTATTCATGTATGCTTCATGCATACGCATACATCCCCAAGAACCCTAATTCTGACAACTCTGATGGCCAAAATTCAAACGGTCATAACTCACTCAATTTAAGTGTAAATTGGGAAGAATTTATATTCAAATTGAAGCCCAGGATGTCTAATTTCTAATAAAATAAACCTCACTCAAAAAATCTTTGTGGATCAAAAGTAATGGTAAAAAAAATGAGCAAAGTTCATTTTTCAACATTGTTTTCAAAGTGATTTGAGCACTTTTGAGTTGTGATTACTTCCAAACTATCAAAATAACTTCAATTACCTTTTTGTAGATATTTCAAGCTTATCGTTAGGATTGGAGACTAAAGTTTATTAATTAAGTACAAAACGAGGTGTCTACATTGAGATAGATGAAGTAATGGTTTTGAGGTATGTTGGGAAAGCCCAGAAAATGAAAGCTGGAGCTAACTTGTGATCTTGGTTTTAGAAACCAACCAAGTTACTGTTTGTTTTGAACCACTGCTTCTGCTGGAAGACCAAACAACTAGAGAAGGACTATGGGGTTCTTAAAGCAATTAGGAGCATTGTTATTAATACCGTTCTGTTCTGGCCGGAAAATTTCGTACCAGTCCTTAAATCTGTACGAATCACCCTCATGTTCCACCTCGGACCAAATTTCGGTTCATTTTGGCCATTTCAGGCTATTTCGATGAATTTCGGCCGGTAGACATATTTCGGCTAGTACTGAATCTACTGATAAATGCAGAAAAATTTTACCTTTTCAAGTTTTAATAGCTATTACCTGAATAAAGCCACCTATCACAGTTCATCTCACTTCGTTAGTAGCCTCAGCAACTTGGCCTTCTTCAGTTCTTCTTTTCTTCTGCACTTCGTCCTCTCCGTTTTCTTCTTTTCTTTGTACATTTTCTTAGTTGTCCACCCATTTGTTTACTTAGTTACCCTCCACTTTTTTTCATTGAGCTTTATATTTTTGCATTTCTGTTCCAATTTTTTAGTTTTGTGAGCCACTCCACATGACTAGCATTATAATAATACAATTCAAAAGGAGAGTTAATAGGTTGCAGGCTTTGTGTCTTTTCCATCTTCTGTAATTTTTTTTTTTTTGGGGTCTAGTAAATATTATTGTTATTATATTTTAAAAAACTTGTTAGTTATTATAATAATTGTTATTTATATTAAATATGGGTTTACAACTTTAAGATTCATGGTAATTTTTGTAGGTTTGACAAAAAATATATATCAAAATGGTAAATATATATATTATGGTAGTACTTCCGAAATAGTACACCGGTATTTACCGGTATTGATCGGTACCGAAATATTCCGTTCCAATGGACAAACCAAAATGAGTTCCGAAATGGTATTCATAACAATGGTTAGGGGGCTCCTAGAGCTTAGAAACATATGTCTCTGCTGGACTTAGATCTCCTGGTTGGGTAAATCCGAGGCTGTAAGAGCTTCTGATGTGGGCCATGTTATGTGAAATTTTTTGGACAAATAGGGTCGTTAAGTGGGAAAACAAAATTTGTTTGGATCTTAAAATTGCAATGATGTTGTGAGAACGGTTTCTACTAAACCAAGAGAAGGTTGGGTTCAAGTTGATTATGAAGTAATAGTGGTTGCTAGGTGTTGAGAATGATGAAGTAGGCACCGAACAGGAATGATAAATTGAATTGGTAAATCAATGTAACTTCAAGTTTAAAATACACTTGTGAGAATTCATCTGTTTTTTGAAAGGGAAGCCTTAATAAAGTCTGGAGGATAACCTTGAAGGAATCTGGACTAAATGGATGAATCTCAAACTTTGATTTTGAGAGCTCAAGCTTTGGACTTTACCAATACTTTAGAGAAGTGGGTCAGATGGGTGGTTTCCAAGTGGCACAGCTTTGCTTGAAAATCTTGATGCTTGGTCAAAGTTTACATCAAAGTCAACAATTGTAGAATCACACTATTTAAGCAATTTTGGATTCTCAAATGAAGAAATAGACCCCAAAATAGGAACCTACAGGAGAAACTAAGCAAGATAGATAAGTCTGGCTTGAAATTTTGACTTTTGGTCAACACAACACAAAAGTCAACTATCTTGGAGTCGAGCCATTTGCGCACTTTTAGAGTCTCGAATGTAGGAATGGACTCCAAAATCGTAATGTACACAAAAAACTGAGCAAGATAGGTCCTTGAAAATTTTGACTTTTGGTCTAATTTTATGCAAAAGTCAATTTTCTAGAAATCGAACCATTTGCGTGATTTTCGAGTCTCGAACGAAGAAACAAATCCCAAAATTAGAATCTATGTGAAAAACAATGTGGGATGAGTCCAGTTTGAAAATCTTGACTTTTTGGCCAAAGTCAAAGTTCAACGTTGGTCAAAGCCCCTTTTTTTGTTACAGCGATTTGGATGCGAGTCAGGATACGAGTTGGGTCTGAATATTCGGGTCGGTCTGGAGGATGACATCCTCAGTGATATCAAATGCCTGCTAGGCACATGGGCACGTGGAAGCGCATGCCGTCTTCGTTCGGCACGTGTGAGTGCGTCAAAGGTGATGGTGGTGTGTGTTGGCGTGTGTTTGTGAAGGTAGCAATGATAGATCTTCTGGCGGCTCATGGTGGTGCGTGGTAGATTTTTTGGGCTTGAAATTTTCAGGTTTTGTAGATCTAAGGCCGTAGAAGACCCCTGTAGGGTCAGTTTTGTGAAATTATGACTAAATTTGCACAAATTTGAAAGACTAAGCCACTAGTCACTGTGAATTTGTGGCTGTGTGTTGAGGTTGATTTTTTCTAGGTTTTTTAGATCTTGGGCTGTAAAGTCCTCTGACGTCAATTTTGTGCAATGATGATTGGATGTGCACAAATCTAAAAGAGAAGGTCGTGAGTGACAAAATCTCTTTTGTATTGGGTTGTTGTGGCTTTTTTGTTCTTTTTACAACGGCGGTTTTGACTAGCATGTGACAACTTAGGCAGGGCGGTGGGGTAGATGACTAATTAGCAAATTTTCTATCCTTCTACATTAGGTAGGTGCAAATATTTTGGGATTTGGAGATAAGAACAAACCTTTTTATTCTTCTATGCTTGTCAAATTTGATTCTCAAATATTATATGTTTTCACATTTTTTGTAACCTATATTATTTTTTCTTCACATGCCATTTGGTGGTAGCATTCTTGCTTACCCTCTTTATTTTCTTGCATGTTATCTTAGTAGAAGCTCTCTTTATATAGACATGTTATTGCCTTCATCACTTAGACACATGCTCCATAGTTCACATCATTTTTTTTTTCACATGCTTCTTACTTTCCTTATACTTGTTGGCTAGAGATTAAAATTGACGTTTTCTTTTCTTTTAGTGATTTTTTTTTTTTTAGACGTGCCTTAAGATTTTTTTGGGACAAATTCTTTGTTGTTGCCTATTTTTGTTTTGCAGTACAGTTTCCTTGATCTTTGGGCTTTGACATCAAGCTCTACACTAACGTTCTTAGAGTAATGTTTGCCTTCATTCGATGGCTTTGCATTCCATTGATAGTAATGTTTTTGCAATGACGTCTACCTTCATATTGTCACATTCTTTTCTTGCAACAAAAATCTTTTAGTGACATCCATCTTTGTGATTACATTTCCATAATGACATTCATCTAGGCAATGATGCTATAATTGGTACTTGTTTTTGAAGTTGTATTGGCCCTTGGGTTGGCAATGAAGCAATACTAGCACTGGTCTTTGTAATGAAGCCTTATCAACACTTGCATCTGCTATGAAGTTGTGTTAACACTTGTCTTTGCACTAAAGCCATGCCAACATTCATCTTTGCCATGATATTGCGTCAACACGTATTTGCATTAAAGCCATGCCAATATTCATCTTTGCCATGATGCTGCGTCAACACTCGTATTTGTATTGAAGCCATGCCAACATTCATCTTTGTCATGATGCTGCCTCAACAGTTGTATTTGCATTGAAGCTATGCCAATATTCATCTTTGCCATGATGCTGCCTGCCATGATGCTGCCTCAATACTTGTCTTTGTAATGAAGCCATGTCAACATTCATCCTTGCCATTATGCTACATCAACACTCATATTTGCATTGAAGTCACATCAACACTTGCATTTGCATTGAAGTCATGCCAACATTCGTCTTTGCCACGATGCCATGTCAACACTTGTCTTTGCCATGAAGTTGCACTGATCAACACTCATCTTTCGCATAAAGCCGTATCAACACTTGCATTTGTACCACCACCTTTTTTTTGATGAAGTTGCACTAGCACTCATTTTGAGAGGAAATATAGTCCAAACATCAAAGACACTAGAGTATGCTACCAAAACTTTGAAGATGTTAGAATATTTCACCAAAAATTTGACATTGCATGAACATGCCCTTAGAGGAGAGATGATGCAACACCAAATTTAGAAACATGATCTACTACAACTCAGAAAAGACGTGATATAGTTTAGATTGCAGAGACATGATGTGACTTAGAAAAGTGGTGATGCTGTTCAGATTTCAGAGTTGCGAAACACCACTCAGAAGAGAGACAATATTGTTCAGTCTTGAGAGATGTGAAGCGATGCAATGTAAACTTTAGAGATGCAAGAAGATCCCCGCAGAAGATAGACAATGTTGTGCAGATTTCAATGAGATCCCTTGTAAGACGAGATTGAAGATTTTATTTTACTCCACAACTGAGAATCAACTTATGTTTATCATCACTTGAAGGAAAGCTTAAGTGATGCCTTGCCAATCAAAGGGATCTTGAAAGCACATTAACGGCCTATGGGGAAACTCTTCAAGCTAAACTGGCAATCTTTTTTCTCTTTCATGTGACTGAACTTAATGGAAAGTACTAAGCTGCCTATGTACCTCGATAGAGGGATCAAGTCATTACGTAGTTCAAAAGATATATATATATATATATATATATATATATTTAAAGAGGGATTAATTTCTCTTTATTCATATGCTTTCAAAGGTAATGGGAAGACATCATGTACCCTTGCAGCGTTGTAGTAGGCAGTTTAAGCTCTTACAGAGGAGTGATCCTCGATTTTCAAGCGTAGAAGTGTTGCAAGAGCTTCCCATTGATAGGATTAATCCTTGCATCATCATTGTCAATCAACTTGTAAGTCTCAGTGGTCTTTGCCCCTTGCCTAAGAGTTGGAAGTACATTACAAGCAATAGTCACATGGTTTGACCCTACAACTTCGTCAAAGTCTGGATCAATCTTGTTTTCTTTGTCAAGTTTCATGATTTTTTTATTTGAAAACAAAACATTTTTGGATTGGGTGGCCAATAATATGATGGTATTTACAGTAGTTAGGGTTATCAACTTTCTCTATGTCTTTTGGTCACTTGAATTCTGGCAGTTCAATTAGTTTCATTTGCAGCAGTTGTTCTAAGATGTTTGATACATCTTCATCAGGGAACGGTTATACTTTTTACCCCCATTCCTTAAAATTCAAACAACGCATCCCATTCTTTTGCCATCTTTTAAGCCGTTTTTCATTTACCTTTGCTCCTCTTCCTAGAACCTTGACTATGGTAATGTTAACAACCATTAAGTCTTTGTGATTATCTTTTGCATTCCTGTCATTCCTCCTTACTTCCTTTCTTTCCTTCCTTTCCTCAGGTATGGGAGTTTTGGTATTTCCGTTTCTAGCAATGCTCAGCTCCATGTTGTGTGCACAAGTTGCTAACTCTTTAAATGTTCGGGGCTTTATCCCTTTAAGAATGTAAAGAAGTTCCCAATTCATGCCTTGGATGCAAATCTCTATAGCAGATATTTCAGAAAGCCTATCTTTGCAATCCAAACTTAAAGAATGCTATCGATTGATATAATCAACCACTGGCTCATTTTCCCATTGTTTGGTATTATTAAGCTCCTTCATACTCACTGTACGACGTGTGCTATAGAATCGGTCAAGAAGCTCTTTTTTAAGCTGTTCCCAGCTGTTGATTGACTCAGGTTCTAAGTCTGTATACCAATCAAAAGCATTCCTCTTGAGTGAACGAACAAACTACTTTACAAGGAGGCCTTCTTGAGTCCCTGCATTCTCATAAGTTTCTACAAAGTGAGCAATGTATTGCTTCGGATTTCCTTTGGCATCAAATTGCAAGAACTTAGGTGGTTGATACCCATTTGGCATTTTTGCCTACTCACTCCCAAGTGCAGGAGATCGTAGCAATATAATTCTCGGAGTACTAAGGTTGAATCACAAGGAGTGTGGTAAATTCAAAGACAATATAATTAAAAAAAAAAACTTTTAGTGAAGATGAAGAATAATTTTTGCTTGGTAATTGTAAACAAGAATAATTGTGATAGTTGATTTAAGCAATAATGTAAATACTAGGACATCGAGGTGTTTTCCTATATCGATATGAAATTCTTTGTGATCTAAGAAATTATATGTTTCATAATTGATTGTTCTTGTACAATTAAATATTTATGATTCGATTGAATTGAGACAATTCAAGAACGCATGATAACCTAAATTAATAATACAGTTAGAAAAGTTTTTAGAAAAACCAATTCACTTTAAAAACTGATTTCTATTTGAAACTATTAGAAATTCATCTAAACAATAAGAAAAACATGATTGAACTTATTGAAAGTAGGGAAGAAGTAATACATCAAAAAAAATCTGATTGAACAATAAAATATATTGTTGATAAAATCGTAGAAAGAATCATATTGAATATTCATACTGTATAGAAGAAACATAACCCCTAGCTCTAGCAAAGTGTTTAGGTTGCCATTAGATAAAGGAAAATACAAGGTTCTCTTTGCCCCATTTCGTTTCACATAGCCTCCCTTCAAAACCCTAACATAAAAAGTGTCCAAAGAAAATAAAACTTTTACTATTTTAATTTTCATCCAGATTTATAGCAGTAACTTGTGAGTTAATTTCCACCTTCAAAAATTGTGAATTTCGAAAAAATCAAAACTGGAAAGTTGTAGATATTTAAGTCACAGTTCCAACCCATCTAGCCTTGTGTCAATTGGATTTTTGAGGAGAGAGATACGCCTAAATACTGATTAGTGCTCAAATCTGATTTTTCCTTTTCAGATTCTGCCTCATTGATTTCTTTCCTTATTTGAAGCTTCCAAATATGGTAGACGACCCAAGCACTCCAGCTGCACCTCCTTAGACATTTAAGTATGGTTCTTTAGCTCCTCTTTAATTCTATTTTGGCCTCCATTCTCTCACAAACTCCTGTAAACTCATCTTTTTCACATGATTTCTTGAAT
The DNA here is from genome assembly GCF_932294415.1 of Quercus robur. Lineage (NCBI taxonomy): Eukaryota > Viridiplantae > Streptophyta > Magnoliopsida > Fagales > Fagaceae > Quercus > Quercus robur. Next base: position 29,848,750 of record NC_065541.1, on the reverse strand, counting down.
GTAGAAAATTACACAAAATGAATGACATCTTATTCAAGAAATTACGTAAAGATAAATAATAAGGACTAATGCAAATCATGGCTTAATTATACAAATTAAGCATAGTAATAAGGAGATAGCGCCCACATAAATATATAACATGTATACATTTTAAGGCGTTATCAATTCTCATGTTGTTAATGTGTTTTGTATAGGATTTTGAATATGTAAGAGAAGTTGTAGAAGAACCTCTATAATGTGCCTAGATGGTATTTATTATCATGTCTTGCAATTGTTAAACTGATAACAAAGCAACCGAAATAGATTGTTCTCGTCGAGGAATGTCTTCAGTTTCTTTCCCTATGTCATCCTTTATGGATTTGAAGTCAGATGGGAACTTATGACCATGGCTTGATTCACCCAAATCTTGTACTTTAAGTTTATTCACTAGAGTTGCAATTTGGAGGTTCTTATCTTGAAGTGCTTTTGTAAGAAGGACAACCCTTTGTTCCATTTTAGCCATCTTTTCTTCTATGTTAGAGGTATTAGAAATCATGACTGACACAACTTCCCAAGATGATGGAGAAGAAAGTGAATCAAAGTGTGCATGTGAAATCTCATCTTTTGGGTACCCTATATTGGGAGAGAAATCATGTGACCAACTTCTTGTGGAGGAAGAAGGGGATTTGCCCCCCTACACTTAAGTTGTTCCAAGGTGGAGATGTCCTTACTGATAACCTTGTTTCTTTCAATAGGGTCTAAGGAGATTATTGTTTGGACCTTGGCTTCCTTGGTTGATTGTGAGCTTTAGGTTGGCTACAATTGATTGCACCAATGCAATTGTTGGTGGTAGCCATACCAAGTCTAATTGAAGCTAGTAGCAAGATGATGGAGATTTCTTTCTTTGAAGGAGAAGGAGATGAAAGGTAGAGACATCCCACTAGGCTTACCAAAATTTATGGACGACTAAATTTCTAGTTTGAAATAAATCAAACAAGTAAAATAATTTCACAAATGTGAATTTGTATTGATGAATGTGTGGTACAATTCTCTGTAATTACAAAAGAGTGATCCTTTGATTCAATCTCCTTAAAAGACTTGTTTGTTGGAATTGTGGTAATGTGTTTTTGACTTAAACACCAAATACCCTTCAATTTGTTTAAGGAATTGTTCAAAGATCTTTGAAGCATAATTACAATGAATCTCTAGCTATGCGCTTGTAGTTTCTTAAAGTTTTTAGAGGCTTTTGAGCTTGATTCTAGTGAACTTTGAGATCTAGGAAGATGATTTGAATGATTCTGCTTCGAATGTTCTTAGTATTCAAGGTTGAAGTTCTTGAAGTTCCTAGAGGCTTTAGGGCTTGATTCTAGCAAAGTTTCTATGCTACTAAATCTTCTTTGATGCTGCTTGAAGTGTGGATATATTCCAAGATATGTTCCAAGATGTCTTGGTGTGTGTAGAAATGCCTTAAAAAGGCTTCTATTTATAGGAGTTTTGGGGGGGGGGGGTGAGCAACACATGGCGGAGTTTGATTAGTGACACATGTTACTGCTTGATTGGAAAAGCTTTAAGACTTTTCCTTCAAGACATATGGCATTGTTTGATTGGCCAAAATGTCTTAATTTTCAAGATGACACATATCCGCAATCGATTGGATTGTTTATGTCATTGCTTAAACGCATCGATGTGTGGCTTTACACGCATCGATGTGTGGCATATGTCATTGCTTACACGCACCGGTGTGTGATTGGTTTTTGCATGCTTTTTATACTTTTTTTTAATGACACTTGGCAAATCTCTATTGGTTTGTGAATGGTGATAGCAGAACCTAGTAGCAGTATGTGACGCTTTGTAATTGGCTATACTTTGTGGACTTGGTAGTATGATATATCAGCTTGTGATAAGTTGAGAATTTTCCCTCTCTACATCTTTTATTTCGAGGAGTGCCATAAGTTATAAGATAAGTATATTTATTATATAAAACTAAACCGAGTGATCTGATTGAGCTTGAACTGAAAATTAACCAATTTGATTAATGCAACTGTGGACACAAATTTCTCAATAGTAGAAAATCAAGCAATTGAAAAAAAAGTGTTCCATAAATATATTTTTGTATTAGTCAAGTAGTGGGTACAATCTCTGTTTTGACTCTTTTACAAGAAATGCTCCTCTGATTCTATCTTCTTTGTGGTCTTGGCTCAAACGCGAAATTTTCTTCACTTTGGTTGGAAGATGGATTGAATGGTCTTCACAACGAATCTTTGGCTTTTGAGCTTATTAGAGATTTGTTGTTGTAGACACTGCATTTTGTACCCCTTACGACTCGGGCCCTTGTTCCCCAATGATGCTAAAATTCTAAGGCCCAAGGTTAGTTTGGGGCCCAATCAAATTACAAATTGACTTGTGAGGCATTAAAATGGAAAATATAACTTTTTATGAGAAAATAAATCTATTTTTGTAAAATAAAAGGTCAAGGAAACCCTCGGCTTGTGTACGCAGGTCTACTGCATGCGTAAGCAAGCATAGACTTGCGCACACAACTAGGGTTTTAGAAACCTATGAAAGACAAGTTTTCTGCATTAAAGATTAAGGTTTGGAATGAATCTCACATCATCTGAGAGTCGTTTCAAACCCCCATTTTTCAACTATATAAAACCTTACATGATATATTTCGAAAACACAGAGAAAATCTTAAGGGAAAACTTAAGATTCATTAGGAATAGTGGATCAAAGAGGGAGTTATTCACAAAACATCCTCAAGTCAATTTTATTTTGATTGGGACCTTTTCTGGTCTTGATCCTCGAGTTTTGAAATTTACTAATAATTTTTGTTTGGTTGTAAATTGATTTGATTGAGGGGAACGATCAAAATCAAGCTAAAAGAGCTTTTGTTTTGAGGTATATGTTCTAACCTCTTTTCTTTCATTTTTGCCTTTAATCTTGCTTTTAATCTTGTTTCTTTGCTTTGTATATGTGTTAACTTGTTTGTTTAGTTTAGGTTTTAGTTGTTTTCTGTTGTAAAGCATGCTAGGTTGCTAGATTTGTTATGCTTTCAGTTTTTGTTCTTGCCTTTTGGGTTAGGGTTCTTTAGGCGTGTCTACATGCACATGCTTTTGCATGCGTACGCAGGCTCAAAGTATGCATACACGTATAATTGGCCTGCGTACGTAGACCTATGTATGTGCACGCATACTCGTGCCCAGAAACCTTAAATTTAAGTTTTTCTACTTCTGTTTCTTTGTTACTTCCATATCATATGCCTTTCTTTGGTCTCTTTTTGTGCTTTCTAAGTCTCTGTTCCTTTGTTTAGTCGTTTGTTTGTTTTTAACATGCTAGATTAGGGTTTTCTTTTTGTTTATTGCTTTGATACCATGAACATGCATTAATATGATTAAGCATTGATGCCATAGGTGCTGTGATACAGTGAGATAAGTGTGGAAAGACATGCATTTACATGGACATGCATTGATTTGGATATGATTTTGTTTGGATGATGAAACATGGATGAGGTTTGCAACAACATGTTTGTTTGATTCTTCCATGATATGATGTCATATGAGATAAGGAATATGATAGATGTATGCTAGACTTTGTGATGTGATGATAAGCATGATAAATGTATGCTAGGGTTTGTGATGTGATGATAAGCATGATAGATGTATGTTAGGTTTGGGATGAAATGACATGTTGTTTGTTTAGATGTATGCTAGTGTGTGTGTGTTTAAGATGCAATATTGAATGTGCCTTTAATAGGATTAAGACATAGGACACAATAAATAGAAGCTGACCTACAAGTCGGGCAGTTTGGGTGCCTAACACCTTCCTAAAATCGTACTTAAACTCCAAACCCATACTCTAGTAGTAAAATCAGTCATTCCACATAACGGTGCTATATTCATGGTTCCTAAACCATAAAACTAGGTGGCGACTCCTTGTTTCTCTGCCTGGGTCCACTTGGCCGAGGCATACTCCCCAAACCCAAATGAAAAAGTGGCACAGATCACGCATTGCGCCCACAACTGTCCTTCAAGTTCTTCAAGTCCTACAAATGTTCTTCAAGTCCTTCAAATGTTCTTCAATTTATTCAAAGAGTCTTGAGATATAATTTCTCTAGAGTTTAGACTTCTTGAGAAACTTGGAGTTCAAAATGAGAGGGGATGTCCTCTATTTATAATGGTTTCACGGGATAAGTTCCACTTTGAATTGATATGCTTGAAGATATGTAGTAGACGCTTGATTGGCCCAAATTTTGCTTAGAGATAATTATCTTTATTTATCTATTTTGATAAATATCATGTTTTGATAAAGATAATAATCAATAAAGATAAATAATTATCTCTATTTTATTTATTTATTTATTTATTTTAATAAAGATAATTATCTATCAATTTCGAATTGAAAATTTATCTTTATTTTATTTATTTATTTTAATAAAGATAATTATCTATCAATTTTGAATATGAAATTTATCTTCATTTTGTGGGCCAAATGACACGTGGCAAATTTTAATATGCCAATGTGATGAAAATTTGGATGACACATGTCATCATTTGATTTAATTAATTTAATGACATATTAATTTAGAATTTGTCACTAAATTTTGATGTGGCATTTTATAATTGGCTTAAAATTTTGCCTCCTACAGTAGCAATTGATGGTGAGTCTGACCTTTCAAAATCCAACGAGAGATCGGGCTGAGTTCCGGGTTTCCTCCTTTAAAACCTAATAATGAGCCTGATCTGATTGACAAATCACTTCTACCTTTGCTGATCTCTATTGTTCTTCATCGTGTGTTGCCTTTCCAATGAGATCTCGATAGATCTGACAAGATCTAGCAAGTGTCCATCAGACATAATAGCTTTGCCATGACTAATCTAATCTCCACTAAATCTGATGGTTTCAACCAAACCAACCATTGGATTAGTGAGGCCATGGCGGGTCAGAGGCTTGTGTACTCACGATTGGCAATGGGTGGCACAATTCAACACTCGAAGTTGTTGGGTCAAGTGGTGGGTGAACCCAAACTCAATCCGACTTAACTCACGAGTACCTTTAATAAAAAAATAGTTTGGGAGAGTAAAATGGGAGGATTGCTAAGGGCATTGGTCCCAACGTGAGCCCACCCCCTATTAGGGGTGGCAAATAGGCGGGTTGAGTCATAAATGGGTTGGGTGTATAATTACCCATTTATCCGTTTATGACCCGTTTATATATAAATTAATTATCCATTACCCACCCAACCCATTTAATTAGTAACCCGCCCATTTAACCCAATATAACCCAAATAAATAAATAACTTGTTACTGGATTTTCCCTTTAAGTTAGCAACTACAAAATTTCTCATAAACCAAACAGGACCCTTGAAAATTGGATTAAAATCTTTTAGCTTTATAACAACATCAACCACTTCATTTTCATTTATTTCCCTAAACTTTCTCACAAACCAAACAGAACTTCTCCTCACTCAGACCAATACCTAGCTAATCAAACAATCTTTTAAGCAAACAAACAAACTTTTAAGCAAACAAACAAATACTCATAGAACTAACTTAAACTTTAGTCTAAACTCTAAAATACAGTTTTTCCCTAATTTTCTTAAAACTTTCTCATCAATAAGTGTTTTCAAAAGCGTACCCTTAGACGAATCCCAAATCTTACAACTCCCATCGTGACTTGCTGATACAATTAACGACCCATCTCGATTGAAATGCATAGACGTAATAGGCATAGAATGCGCCTTGATCACATGCAAACACTTCCTAGTCTTCACCTCCCAAACATGCACCGTTTCGTCGAAAGACCCAGACATTATCAGATTCGATTGGGGGCTAAAGTTCACACAAAAGACCAAATTGGAGTGGCCCTTTAGGGTCTTGTCGTAGGAGGAGTCGTTGGTGGAGGCGCGTGTGTCCCAGATGCGGAAAGTGTGGTCGTCGAAGGCAGAGCAAATGTAGTGGGAGTCAAAGGACCAAGTGAGGTCGGAGATGCCCTCGGAGTAGCCAGTGATGCGGTGGAGGAGTCAGGGTTTGGGTAGACCAGATGATGAGGGTTTTGTCTAAGGAGGTTGAGGCTGAGCAGGGTTTCCGTCGTTTGAGAATTTCACGCTGGGTTTGGGATTTCTTTTCTGTTAAAGTGTTTGGGAAAGTGTTTGGTTACTGAGAAAATCTTAGGGAGAGTAAAACTAAGGGCCGAATGTTTGGGCTTAGAAATATAGAGGTTATATTGTTTATTTAATTTTAGATTTTAGAATGGTGTAATGGGTATTAGTGGGTTTATTTAATTTTAAATTTTAGATGGGTTTAGTGGGTATCAGTGGATTTATCCATTTAGACCCATCTAATTAAATAACCAAATGGGTATTTATCCATTTAACCCAAATACTCAAATGGGTTGGGTTAAGACTTATCCAAATAAGGTGGGTAATGGGCGGGTTCATGGATATGGATAAAAATTGTCATCCCTACCCCCTATACTCAGCTTTTATAGTCTATATATATATATAAAACCGAAGCCTCTACTCTTTCCACAATTTTCCACATCAACATTTTTTATTTATATTTTTTTAATAAAAAAAATAATTAATAAACTATTAATTAATTATCTAATAGTGGGCCATGGCTTCAAGTTGATCAGGTATTGTACCGTAGCTTCATGTTGATCAGGACACAATATGAGACTTGATTTTAAAATTAATAAACTAATTAAAAAACCTATCTTTCTTCCCCAAAGGCAAACCCGATAGAACTCTTGAAACAAACCTAATTAAAAAACCTCTCTTTCTTCCCCAAAAGCAAACCCATTAAAACTCCTTAAACAAACCTATTTTGCTAGTAGACTAAAGAATCAACGAAGAAACAACAAATCAAGCAAAAGATTGTTATCTATCCTCTGTCAAACGCTGACCCAAGCACGACCATGGGTGTTCCTCTCTCAAACGCAGACCCAAGCTCAACCATGGGTGCCAACGTTTTCAATCTCCGACCCGGCCGTTCTCTCTGGGTATTTCTCAATTAATCTATGACTAATCTCTTTTCCTACTGTCTTCAATTAGGTTTTCTGTCAATTTAGGGATTTCAATTCCTAACCCTTTTTTCCTCTCTATTCTTTTTTGTTGAAGTCAGGGAAACACTAATAGAAAATTAAATTCTACAAGTTTTGTAAGAAAATATTGTGGATATGAATGGGTTTCGTAGTGGAGATAGTATTGAAGAGCCTCCCAACCCTCAAAATCTATCAACAATCCTACAGGTTTTGCTTTATCTTCAAGTTTTGCTTTATTTGCTATTTACGTTTTTTTAGCATATCCGATTTACCTTAGCTTAATCGTCTGTTTGGTTGAATAATTATTTGGCGTAATAGGGAATTAAAAATGTGTTGATGAAATTTTTATTTTTTGCTTTATAATTAATTCTTAATTTGGTTTGTATTCTAGAGTTGATTGTATTTTGTAGTTTATAATTTTGAATTTGGTTGGATAATTTTATTATTATTTGTGAATTTGAAATTTAAAGTAGTTGAGTATGAGCATATTTGTAAACCTGTAGTTTGGCTTTGTTTGTGGTTCTAATATATATCAAATTTCAGGAAGGGGTTACTCAGTATGTGGTTTGACCTATAAAACTTCAATGCTGCTCCATGATGGTCCTCTCAGGTTCTCACATTTTCTTATTTTGTATTTTAATTCCTTTTTCTATTTGGTTGGAGATTTGTATTTTTCTTTATTTATTTATTTATTTTTTTTGTTATTATTAGTAGCCTTGGTTGGAGTTTCTTAATTCCTATAAGATATTGTTTGAAATACAAAGTATTTTGGCTGAATTATTATGTAAGCCTCCAATTAAGAAGTTGTATAACTGACTGGAAACTCAGATTCAATTTATTATTTTCTATTTGATTATTGAATTCCCTGTAGATTTTTTGTTTGGGGCAGGGTTGGAGTAGACTGTGTGTATCTGTGGGAGTCTTTTTTATATCATTATCGGTTTATTAAGTTTAATCTAAACTGTATATGCAATATTGTGGCTCTATTTGGATTTTGAAGTTTATTTTATATTAGAAGTATTTGCCATATAAAATATTAGTAGTAAATAGTGTTAGGGTATGAAAATATCAGAACACAAGTACCGTTTTACATATAATATACCCGGCTGGCTCTGGTAATTTAGTCTTCACACATTTGTGATATCATTATAACTACGGCGTGTAGCTCTGGATAGGTGCTTCCAATAATTGGGTTATTGGATTTAATTTTGTGAATTCTTATTTGGGTTCATGTATGGCTGCCAATGTCTGAATTCTTATTGTAATTTTTGCATGATTGGGTGCTGGTTACTTGAGATTTTAAGTTTATTTTAGGTTTCTAATTGTGATGGGAATGCCCTGTTTTAAACATATTGTCTTTCATTTCTATTTGCTGGGAAATCTAACTAAATATCCAGCACAAACTTTGTGATATTGATGGCTGACAGATCGTTATTATTCTACTGTTATAAGTATGAATATTTGATCTAAATTCAAATCCTACTGTAGTTGCATGAGCCCTTTGTTGCATGCCATAAATGACCTACGAAAATCTTAGATTAAAATGAGAGGTAGCTAACCTAACTTCTAGCTAGCACTTCAATTCTTCAAGAGACAATGGATCCTCTGTAAATAAATTGAATCTATAAATATTGAAGTTGTAATGTCATGTGTTCTGTGCATTGTCCATACCCTCCTTGCTTAAGAAGTGTCCAACAATTACATGTGATAGGAGGGTCCCTTGATGGGCCTGAAATTAACAATCTCAATTCTCCGGTTCATCTTTTCAATTTCAACGTTGACCATTACATTTTATTTATGAATGGCCTTTTTGTGATGGTACGAAAGTGTTTAATAAGGTCAGTTTAATTGGCTCTGCTAGCCCTGAGATGCAATGCGTTTACATTGGAAGAAAGAAAGGGCCACTGCATTTCAAGCTGAATGTTAAATTGTACAATGTCATATATACATCATAGTATTCATTATTGTACCATAGATATAAGTTTATATATAGATAATTGTTTTTTTTTAATGAATCCCGTGCATTGTAGGAGAGTATAACTTATTGTCAACAATACTATGTCTAATATCTTTATGTAATATAATAGGCTGGTGGAAAATAACCAACCAATAGTACAAATGCCAAAGCAATTCAAAGCACAAGTGACAATTCAAGAAGAGATGAACATCAATAGAAGAACCATAAGTGAAATAACAAAAGTTATGTGGGACTCTGGTAATGAGGTAAGAAAAAAGAAAACCTTGAACAATATAGACCTGCTTTTACAAAAATTAACTATAAAATTATGAATTGATTGATATCAAATTCAATTTCTAGGAAACTATCTTTACCTGTTAGGAAAAGATTATAAACATTAAGATAGATAATTCTGGTTGGTATATTATCTGTTGCAAAGTATGTCGTAAAAAGGTAAAATCAAGAGATGAATTTTTATGGTGCGACAATTGCAACAAAAAGGCATGCTTCCCAATCCCAAGGTATACAAAATGAAAATGTTTACTTTTTATATTAAAATACACAATAACTAATATGATATTAACATTATATATTTCATTTCTCTTATCAGGTATAGAATTCAAGAGCAATGTGCAACTCACACTAACATTTGTACTCAAGGAAAACTAAAGGACATATTCAGTGACTATTACGAAGCAACAAAGGAAGAAAATACAAAAAACGCTTTAAAGTTGTCTTTCAATTTATTTTAAATATTGATTAAGTAGTTCTTTAAATTTGTGTTTCATACATTTTATGGATAATTGAGGATGTTAAAGATTTAATTCTTCATTTTATTTTAAACTTATGTTTGATTTCTATTTTTTATTATGTAAGTTAATGTTTCATATCAAGATTAATATTTCATATCAAAGATAGGAATCTATAAAAGTGGAATCCTAATGTACAAGCAAAGAGGAAGAGAAAAAGAATAGCTTACATCTTTATACACTAGCTTTCCCGTGCATCGCACGGGTTAGCGACTAGTTACTAATATTTTTCTTCCTCATTTACTTATATGGAAATAAAATATAAACAAATCATATACTAAATATGATTACACATTGTGGTTAAAGCAAGTGTACTTTCAAATGTTAGTTTTTGTAGCTAGTTGTAGTATAATATCTAATTCTATAGCAAATTTTGTAAGTTTCTAAAGTATTAACCCAAGATAAACTGATACTGGCTTCAAATTCTCTATCTACTGGGGATAGTTTTTCAGTCTTTTTCTTGCTTATAAAGTATGCTAGGTAATCACCATGGCGTACTGTAGACGTTCAAGCTACGTTGTCACCATAAATTACTCACTACTGAATTTAATAAGAGAGCCTTACAATTGCAGGCAACATGGTAGCATTTAGCCCAAGTGCTCACAAGGGTACAACTCGACCTGATCGGGCCAAGCATGGGAGCAGGTCTTTTTTTTTTTTTTTTTTGAGAAACAGCACTGTGGTGCATTAAATTACGCAATACCAGCTAAATCAGCATGGGAGCAGCTCTCTTAAGCTGACATCTTGGCAGTTTTTCTACATTCATGGCCTTGGCTTAACACATGTAATTTTTGTGGTTTGATGGTAGCATAAAATAAGGCTCACGGCTAGTTATTGTTTCATTAAACCCATAAACTTGTTTACATTCGTTTTAATTTAACATAACATTTGATAAAAAAAATGGGAAGATTCATCCTCTAAGAATGTTACGCAGGTAATGGTTATGTGACATGGTTATTTGACTCTTTAAACCTTATCTTTTACTGTGAAAAATTTAAGTATGTGGAAAGGAAAAGAAACTACTAAATTCTGTAATTAACCCTATAATTTGGGAGTAATTTTAAATTAAACAATTTAAAAAGTTTTAATTAAAACTTTGTATTTTTTTAATTGTTTCAATCTATATTCTTAATGAATCATTGGTAACTTAAAAGGAAAAGAAAAAAAAAAAAAAAAAAAAGAGAAAAAGAAGAAGTAAACTACTTATGCATTAAAAAATTGGTCACAAGAGCACCAAGCGATCTTTTATTGCGAAAAGGGTCTCAAAATAATTAGCATTTTAATAACGACTTTATCTACAAAATTGGTTGTAATTTTACCCTACAACCTTATTCAATATCTTTTTAATGAAGGTAAATTTTGACAAATTCACCATTAGATTACATAATCTTCTTATATCCTCTATGTTTGCAAAATTTATAGCAAATTAAAGAACAATAGTTATGTCATCAATAAATTTTTTAAATTGTAAATTTTTGTGATTTAAAATTATGCATAAAATATAAACTTATAAATTATATAATAAATAATATTTGATTGACACAAAATTAGACATGCGTATTAAGAGCGTAAATAATATGCAATTCAACGGTTAAATTTTCAAAATATGTAGTAATGTTTATTTTATTAAATAAGGTTGTAGCCTTAAGTTACAACCTATTTTGTAGCTAAACTTTGTCCTTCTAATTAAATAGTATTCATTTGTTAGGATATTTGATGTGCTTTATTAGTAATATTCTAGTGTCAAAATGCTATATGTATATGTGTTAGGGTCGTGTACACTGGGCTATATTGGATGATATACTATTGTATTTTTGTTGTGGCTGTGTATGCTGCTGGTTGCTAATGGATGCCATTGCTATATTTGCTGTTGTGTATGTGAGTTGCTATTATTGTATGGCTCAATAGCTGAAGCTGCATAAATTGTTCAAGTTGTTGAAGCATGGTTGGAGCTACTGCTTGCAGTTGAGAACAAGACAAGCCTTGTTAGTTGTAACGCCTTGACCCATCACTGGCATGATATTGTCGGTTTTGGTCACATAAACCTCACAGCTTTAAAATGCTTCATAATAATAAGATACAACCAGAAGATCAGCCAAACAATCAAAAGTCAATTTCTATAAGAATGGAAAGATCTCAAGCACAAACATAGGAGGATGTATTGCTATGATTTGATTGTAATTAGCATTGAATCTCTTATTGATTTGCCCTAATTGAATTTGCATTATTTCTTTTCTATATCTTCTATATAAATTCAATCTCTATTCACATTGGCAATGTTGAGTTTGTTGTTGTTGATACTCGTTTCTAATAAAAGGGGCCCAACAGCCAAAAAGCCTAATAACGAGCAAAGAAGAAATAGAGGAAAGAGATTGGTAAGCAATGGTAAGAGAGAATGGGCCACAAAAGCTCAAAAAGAAAGAGATAAGGCCTAATGGGCCAGATTGGTAGAAAATAACAGTAGATAGGCCCAAGAAATGACAAAAGTAAAACAAAGAAATAATGGGCCGCAAAACCCCGAAAAGAAAGAAAGAAGGAAACAAGGCCCAATAGGCCAACTCGATAGGAAATGGCAACAGACAAGCCTATGGGCCCATGAAGAGACAAAAGTATGGTAAACCCGAGAAGCCCACGCCATCCTTCCATAAAGGATAAGCACGGGCAGAAAGGACACAGAGTATAATGAAACAAAGTTGAATGGCAAAAACGTGGGAAAGAAAGAAAACAAAAAGAAACAGAGAGTAGTGGAGCAACCATGCTATGGTCGAAATACCACTAACTTGTACCCAACCAATGCATGGGTGGTGGGCCCTCAGTCAAGAGATTTACAGATGGTGTGGTTTGGCAGAAGGGGAAAATGACCTATTTCAGGTTTCCAGCCAGGACCTCTTTTGGGAGATGCTTTGTTGGGATGGCACCTTTGCCCAAAAATAGGTAGTAAGTGGCTGGGACTATTTGATGCATGCTAGAGAGGTAGGTAGTGAAAGACCTATGGCCTTGTCCATCCAAGGGAGAGGGAAGGGCTCACAACAGAACCAAACGAATCGGAACTTGCCATGGAATGGGTAGTGGAAGGGAGAGAAGGTACTAGGCATGCCCAGAGTTGGTGGTGGTCGAATAACCAAACAAAAATGGTTGCTGAGCCATAGGGATAAAAGGGAGAAATCCCATATGGGATAGCCTAGTATAAATAGAAATAGTAGTCGTAATGTAAATGGGATAGCAACCAGGGCTAGAAAACAAAGAGAATTGAAAACATAAACAATAGAGAGAAAGGAAAAGGTGAAGTAAAAAGGAAAGAGAGAAAACACATTAGAAAGGTATGCATTGATAGGTTATTTTTTCCCTCCTCTTTAAGAAAACCCATTCTTTGAAATTCTAGAAGCAGCAATAAGTAGCCATCTAGGCCCATTCCCCAAAATGCACAACCTTGATGGTATAACCCAATAGCAAAGTTGTTCAAGTTGGGGTTTGAGTTCCTTTTCAATTCACTTGTTATGAGAAGATCCATCATTTTACATTCTGCTATAGCATTCTTAAACTTCATTGTATTGTTTAACTTTCTGCTGTATTGACCGCACTAGTTATCCTGTTGACTGACCTTTTTGCTGCAACCAACTTACATGCTATAACTAACATTTTTGCTATAAGACATTTACTTTTAAATTTGCAAAATGTGTACTAATGCTTGCCAATTAATATACATATCTTTGTTAATATTCGTCGTCTTTACCTTTGGGATGTTAGGCTTGTGCATAAATTGGCCCTTAGCAAGGTCCTACTAGAATAGTAGGTTAGACTCAACTCTCCAATCCACTGCAGAATGGGCTTGAGAATAGCAAAACGGGCCTCAACCCTTTAACATAAAAAGCACCCACAATTGTCGTGTTGAAAAATTTGTGGGTAAAAAGAAGGGGTGAAAGAAGAAGAAAATTCCTAGTTTTTCTCTCATATTATTTGAACATACAAACCGATGTTATGGTTTTTGTATTGAAATCACCAATTTAAAAAGAAGTGCAAGTCCATTATTTTAATTTGCTCTAGTTGATTCTATGCCATGCTATGTTATGTTTTTATTTTTATTTACCTCTCTTTCCTGTGATAGTCACTAAACAAAGTCAAGTCTATTATCTCATCAAAAAAAAGAAAGAAAAAAAGAAGTCAAGTCTATTATTTTCTAGGAAAAAAAGTCCATTATTTTAAGGCTCCGTTTGGGAGTTCATAAGTGAATGGAATGGAATGATCATAAAGGAATGGAAAGGAATGAAATGGAATTAAGTAATCTTAATTGGATATTTTAAAATAAAGGAATGGAAATGAATGAAAATGAATGGAACGTAAGTAATCTTGTTTGGGAACAACATGGAGGGAATGGAATGAAATTATTTATGACAATATTACTATTAGACCCCTATTTTAAAATAAATGATTGAATACATAGAGGTATTTTGGGAGTTTTAGTAAAAAAATCATTAAATCTAATTTCATTCTCTCTCATTCCTCCTAATTTCGAGGGAAATGAAAATTTGAGGTTTTAAGGGAATAGAGAGGAATGAGTGTTCCCTCCTACCAATTCCATTCATTCCCACTTAAACTCTCAAACAAGGGAATGAGCTTTCTATTCCCTCCATTAAAACTCCCAAACAAGGGAAATGAAGAATATTCTAAAATTATTATTTTTATTCCATTCCATTCTATTCCCTCCTCCCAAACGAGGCCTAATTGTTGGAAAGAGCTTCGAATATACTCCAATGGAAATTGTTTAATTTTTTCCCTCTCTTTCCCCCCTTGGCTTTGTTTTTAGTTAATTTGAAATGTAAATTATGGTTGGTACAAAAATGTTTTAAATTCCATTTTGGATCTGGTTTTGATTTGTTTATTGAAGTAGAACATTTTTATATCAGCCTACTTCAACGTAGAATTTGAGTTTTATCACTAAATTTACTAGATTGGTTGGAATTTAGTGAAATATACCAGTATAGATAGAATGAAGCAAAATAGACAAAAATTAGAAGGAGAGAGAATAGATGAATAATTTGTAATAATTAAACTAATTGGAATGAAAAATTTCATCATTCACGGAAAGGAATTCAGAACTATACCTTTTTAGTGTCAACCGGCTACTCTATCCTTTCTTAAAAAAAAAAAAAAAAAAAAAAAAATTTCAACGGACTACAGATTGTAAAATTACAAATATATTGTTAACATTAAAGAAACGCAAACCCACCATTGAGACATTCAGGATTCATCACAAAAAATCTCCATTTGAATAATTGAAACCCCAAATCCAAACCCTAAAGGCAATCTTCCCGCCAAAGCAGATGCTCTATTCTGCTTTGCTTCCCCAAACCACTCCATTCCCACACGGACACCAGCTCCAACTTCCCAGGACCCAATCCAAAATCCGCTCTTACTACTACCAAAACCGATTCCCACCACGAACACGCCCATTTCTTCCTCACTTTCTCACCAAATATCCATCTGGGTATCGAAAATCTCTTCTGGGTTCTTCCAGTTTTGACTCATCGGCTCCTCCTTCGTTCTATGACGACGACGGCGACGATTTTGATGTCGAATTGGGCCGCCTTTTGGCTTTACTGCCCGAAGAAATGCGGCGAAGGGTTAGCGAACACCCTGAGCTTCATCAGTTGATTGAAGTGGTCATGGATTTGGGTCGGAAGCCACTGGCTCGGTTCCCTTCTGGAGACTTTGTTTTATCGGATTTGCCCATTATGACTGAGGATATTCAGCATGCCACTTCTCAGGTGAAAACATGATTCTTGCCCACCACCTGTTTGATTAAATGATTTGAGTTGTGATTTTGATGTTTGCAATTCAGGCTGTTGTATGGTTCTCAATTGTGTGTTTTCTGTGTGTGTGTGTGTGTGTATTCTCCGTCCGGTGTGATTGTTGTTTAGCTAACATTGTGATTTGTAACATTGGAAATGCTATTCTTCACGAATGAGCATTCTCGAATAATCATCTCAAAGCCATGTCGTGGGTGCAATAATGCAATTTTTGGGAGAGTGGTGGTCATTTCCTTTCAAGATGATAAGTATCACTTGATATAATGGGAAATTGAAATTATCCGATATAAATGTTTTTATTTTTTATTTTAAAAATCTGAAAATTGAAACATCATACGCAATTGGCCTAGGGTAGCCATGGGGTGTTTTAGAATGAGAACTGAACATGATTATTTTGATATAATTCTACATTAAAAAAAAAAAATGTTCTTAGATGTTTGCATGGTATGATGAGACTTTGATAACAAGAGAACCTATCTGTGGGGTGAGTGTCCAGATTATGCATTGATATGGTGAAACAATATGAATAGTCATGCACGTGCAAGACTTGTTTGGAGAATTTCATAGTATGAGCAAGTTCAGGAAGGATCATCATATCCAATTCAGGTGGCATTAACTTGGTTATCAAAGAAAGGGGCAGTAGCATCAATAATGCCTTCGATTGAAAACTAATTTGGATGGTAGGTTTATTTTTACTTTCTTTGGAGAGGTTTTGGGGAGGAGAAAAATTTTCATATGGAAAATTGAAATGTCATTTGTAATTTTTTATAATTAGGGGGCTTGGCCGTTAAAGAAATTTGTATTTTTTTTTTTCCTGCCGATGGATTAGATATTTTTTTTAGAAGGAAGGAAAGCTCGAAATGGCAAGTTTCCTTAAAGAATTCAAGTGGACATATGTGTAATTAAAAAAAATCATGTAATAGAGCTAGATGACACCCCCAATCCTAGTACAATTTGATGGTGCAACCATAGTATGGTAAGAGGAAGAATATCCATCCCCTTTGAAAACCTAAGGTGAAGGCAAAGGCCAAGAATAAGTGTCCATGGTAGTTAACTATGGTTTAAAAAAAAATTGTTTGGTTATTCTAGAGTCAAGGGTATTTTAGTAATTCTACAATTGTTAGGTATGGGCTGTAGTTATGAGCTTAATAAGTTAGTCCTATTTAGTTTATGGGTCTTTGTGTGTGGGCTTTGGTTTATAATTCAATTTGGGTTCGGTTTACTGGTCAATGTAAAAGTCCTAGTTCTACTATGTAATTGTCTCTTATCGTATTCAAACAAGTCAGAGTTAATAAAATTCAGTGTTTATGTATTAAAGCGCGTTGGCCTTAGGGTTATTTTTCCTCCCTTTCTTCTCTCTCACTCTTCCTAACTAGAGTACACTTTCTGCCTTTAAAGTTTGGGTTGTTTTTATTGGCCTGTTTCAAATTTTAATCTTGCTCTCTCATGTTTAATTCTGTTTTATATTCCCCCCACCGTTCATTTCCATTTTCCATTTGATTATTTGTACTACGACGGCACAAATCAAGAACCTAGATCACAACGATCAATAAGATTGGGGAGAGATAAACAAGAACAAGATGGCAAAACTAAATTCTAATCAAGGAGAGTACAGAAAAAAAAAGAATTAATTCTAAAATAGACTGTTCACAATCGTCAAGGCATTTAGCATTTCGCTTCTGCCATAAACACCAAAACAAACATTGCGGCTCAAACCTCCATAAATCAATATTTCAATGTCTACTGAACTTGCGTTGCCAAGAAGCCAATTGCCCACTAACTTTATACGGCATAACCCAATGGATACCAAACAAGCAAAATAGAAATACCATAGACCACAACTCATATGTTATAGGATAGTGAAGAAGAAGGTGATCCACTAATTCCCCACACCTTTTACACATAAAACACCAATCTAGCACTGCAATATGCCACTTTCAAAGATAACTGTAGCTAACGTTACCTAAGGTAGCGGTCCAAGAAAAGAATGCTACTCTAGGAGGAACATTCGATTGCCACACCATTTTTCAAGGAAAATAGAGGATAGGAGATAAAGAGTGATAGAAATTTTGAACCTCAAAACCTCTATTTATTGCTCGGTTTTAGCAAAGTTTGTTAGCACTAACACCTCGCACATTTGTGGAAAAAAGCATATCCAAAAATAGAGCCAATGAGTCTACCTCCCAATCCTGCGCTAGACGATGGAACAAAAAGTCCCAATGAGGCCTCCCATCAAAGAAACGCATGACCTCCAACACTGAAGACTCCCTTGCCCGACTAATGCTATACAATTTTGGAAATTCTTCCTTAAGAGAACAATCCCTACACCATACATCCTCCTAGAACTTTACGCTAGTACCATCACTCACATCAAACCGAAGAAATTTAGAAAAAGCCAACCAACCACTCCAAATGGATTTCCACGTTCTAACACCATAGGTCCCTGACATTGGTTTTGTAAACCAACCACTCCCTCTGTCTCCATATTTTGCCTCAATGGCCCTTCTTCAAAAGGCCACTCTCTCCGTTCCATACCGCCACAACCATATTCCAAGCAAAGCAGAATTAAATCTTTTTAGACGCCTAAACCTCCATTATGCATCGGCATACAAAACTTAGACCATTTCACTAGATGTACCTTAGGAGCATTAGTACCACTTCAAAGAAAGTCTCTTTGTAGTTTTTCCATATATTAGCTGGGAAGCATGGGTGTGGCAATCTGGTTGCTGCAGCTGTGTCGGACGCCGCGTAAGAAAAACTCTTTGTAGTTTTTCCATATGATTAGCTGGGAAGCATGGGTGTGGCAATCTGGTCGCTGCAGCTGTGTCGGACGCCTTGGGGATGCGGCGTGCGGCTTGGACACGACTGCACACATGTCCCAAAAGATTTTTTTATTTATTTTTTTTTTCAGCCAGCAATTTCTCTCCTTCTCTCAATTTAGTGTGTTGCAGATATGCTAAAGAAGCTTCAATCCCAAGGTGGCCACGTGTATGGTTGAATTTTGTGTTTGTATTTTTTAATGCAAAAAACTCTTGATTTCTTCCTCCAAAAAATTTCTTCCAACAAAGTCATTTTCTTCAACTCTTCGCTAATTCTTTCCTTATCCAAAATTTCCTCCACCGTAAGAGCATGACTATCCTTAATAGTCACTTGAAGATCACTCCACAACTTCTTCCCCTTTTCTTCTACATTACCAAACTCCTCCACATTCCATCTCTTGAGATCAACCTTCAGAGCCTTCAATTTACTTGCTAAAAAAAACTCGGAGCTCCATGAAAATGATAAGACTCCTACTAGGGGTGTATCCTTTCTACAAAACCCTCGTCCTTTGGCCATATATTCTCAAACCTAAAAGGCCTCCTTCCTTTATGAAAATAACCCCCCTCTAGAAGAATCGGAAAATGGTCCGATAACAACCTAGACTACTGCTTTTGACAAACAGAAGGAAACTTATCCCCCGAATTTGTTGTCACAAGAAATCTATCTAGCCTCGGCCTTGAAACAACCTCATGAGAATTAGACCAAGTGAAATTCTCACCTTCTAAAGGAAGATCAATCAAACCATGCTAAGATATAAAATCAGAAAACTGGTGCATAGCCTAAGTAAAAGAGACACAGCCTGAGTGTTCAGAGGGAAATTGCACAATATTAAAATCATCTCCCACACACCAAGGCACATTTCACCAGTTGCACAAACTAGATAGCTCCTCCCATAACAACCTTCTGTCTCTGTCAGAATTAGGCCCATAAACTCCAGTAAATGCCCATTCAAATTTATCAACCACATTTTTAAACCTACAAGAAACCAAAAAACGACTTACTGCTTCCTCCAATATATAGAGATAAAGAGGGCCACTCCTGTCTAATATTTTTCCACAAACTAACTCCATATGGACTAGAGAATGAGCTAGAACACCAACCACCCCAATCACAACCATACTTCACCTTTATCACTTGTCGCCAAAGAGCATCCCTTTCGTGCCCAAATCTCCATAACCACTTTTCTAATAAAGCTACATTAAAAATTCTTAGGTTCCTAATCCCCAAACCACTTGAAGAAAGTGGAGCACAGATAGTAGCCCAATTAACAAGATGAAATTTGGGCTCATCCCCTAGGCCACTCCATAAAAAGTTTTGCTGAAGTCTTGCAATTCGGTTAGCCACTGAAGCAGGAATAGGAAATAAAAAAAGAAAATAAGTAGGAAAATTTGAGAGAGTGCTTTTAATTAAAGTGACTCTACCTCCCTTGGATATATTTAATTTTTTCCAACTTGCTAATTTTCTTTCCATCTTCTCTAGAATTGGATTCCAAATTGTCATGTCCTTGAATTTTTCCCCCAAAGGAAGACCCAAATATTTCATTGGAAGAGACCCTTGCTGATAGCCTAAGACAGCCACCAAAAGCTCAATGTTATGAACTGCCCCCACAGCCACCATTTTAGGCTTACCCAAGTTTATCTTCAGACTTGACACAACCTTAAATGAGCACCATACATAGAATTAGCATTTGATCAATATTAGTATCACAAAAAATTAAAGTATAATCAGCGAAAAGGAGATGGGAAACCACCAAAGATCTTCCTGCAGAATCACCTACATGAAAACCTGACAAGCGACCTTCATGGATAGCCTTATCCAACATTCTACCAATGGCTTCCATAACCAACACAAATAACAAAGGGGACAAATGATCGCCTTGCCGCAACCCCCTTGAACTCCCAAAAAAACCATAGGGAGAACCATTAATAAGGATAGAAAAACGAACATTTGATAAACAAAATGAAATCCACTGCCTCCACTTATCAAAAAAGCCACAACGCTCAAGCAAGTGTGTAAGAAATCCCCAATTCATGTGATCAAAGGCTTTTCTCAATGTCCAATTTACATAACAACCTTGGCAAACCATACCTCAACCTACTATCAAGACATTCATTAGCAATAAGAACGGAATCAAGAATTTGCCTATTTAGAACAAAAGCATTCTGAGGTGTTGAAATGATGTCTCCTAAACCATGCAAAGTTGAATAGCCAAAACTTTAGCAAGTATTTTATAAACCCCCCAATAAGGCTAATAGGCCGAAAATCCTTTACTTCCACTGTTGCAGCTTTTTTAGGAATGAGAGCAATGAAAGTTGCATTCAAGCTTTTTTCAAATTGATTTGTAACATGGAAATGGTGGAACACAGCCATGATATTTGATTTGAGAATCCCCCAGCAAGCTTGAAAGAATGCCATCGAAAAACCGTCTGGCCCAGGTGATTTGTCCCCATTAAACTCTTTGATGACTTCAAAAATCGTAGTTTCCTCAAAAGGTCTCTCTAACCAATCCGCATTATCCCCTGAAATCCTTGGAAAATCCAACACATCCGGGAAAGGTCGTTGATCTTGCTGCTCAGAGTATAAATTCATATAGAATTGTTCAATATGGTTGGCAATCCTATCTTGGTTGGAAGACGAAGCCCCATCAATCATAAGATTTTCAATACAGTTATTTCTTCTATTAGAGTTGGCCATCCTATGAAAAACATTGGAGTCCCCTTCCTTTAAGTACAACACTTTGGATTTTTTCTCCAGCTAATCTCCTTTAACAAGGTTGTCTTCTCAAGTTCAGAGTGGAAGGTTGCTTTTTCCAATGTTTCCTCCTCTGTTAGAGGTTGATTCTCCTCTTTAACATCTAAAACATTTAACTTACTCTATAGTTGCTGTTTCTTGCCTGTGATATTGCCAAAATCTGTTTTGTTCCACTTCTTTAGATCTGTTTTTAGAGCAGTCAACTTCTTGGCAAGTATGTAACTAGGAGTCCTTTGAAAATGGTAATTTTCCCACCAGGATTTCACCTTGTCCAAAAACCCCTCAGCCTTCAACCACATATGCTCAAAACGAAAAGGGATTCGCCCTCTTTGATGACTCCCACTCTCCAAAAGAATTGGAAAGTGATCAGATAACACTCTAGGTAGCCATTTTTGGGAGAAATGTGTGAAATATTCTGCCAATACCGAAGAGAAGAGAAACCAATCTATTCTAGAAGCTGAGGTAGAGTTAGACCATGTGTAAAGACCTCCCTCCAAAGGATGATCCATTAGCTCATGAAGAGATAAAATCTGAAAAGTCATACATGCAGCGAGTAAATCTTCCCACCCCTAACCTCTCCAATGGAAAATGGATAACATTAAAATCACCTCCCAAACACCATGATAAATTCTACCAGTTGTCCAAGCCTGCCAATTCCTCCCACATAATTTGACGCTTCCTGTTCAAATTTGGACCATAGATACTTGTGAAAGTCCACTCAAATTGATCACTAACATTTTTGAACCTACAAGATACCGAAAAATGCCCCATTGCTTCCTCTATCTTTTCAACCACCCTTTGGTCCCACATGAGCAGAATTCCACCAGAAGCACCCTTTGAACCCAAATATAACCAATCTATATAAGGACAACTCCATATACTTCTAACAAGTCCTCTTGTAACCCATTCCAATTTTGTCTCTTGCAAACAAATGATATTAGCCCTCTAAGTACGTAATAAATTACGAATCTGAAGCCGTTTTTCCTTCTCATTCAAATCTCTAACATTCTAAGATAAAATCTTTAAATTCATTGGGAAATAATTAGAGCCATTTCCTTACCATTACCACTGCGCCTTGCTGAAGTTAAAACCATAATTGACAGAGCTAAATAAACACCTCAATTCCCTTATTCCTTTCCTCCCTGAGCTTTTCACAGTTTTTTGAGTTTTTTCCTTAGTAGTCCTCTGCTATAACTCAGCTTCAATAGCCAATAAAAACTTGGTTGCTAGTCTCCCGATGGCAAAGAAATTTGAATCGGAACTGCCACCCTCCTCCCATCTCTCAATTCAAGAACCCACTGCTCGGCATTCCCCCATTTCTTGATGATGTTGTCTGTATGCTTATGGATGATCCGTTGGATGTCACGTTGCAAGGCCACATCACCATCGGAACATAGGGACTTGTCCACGGAAGCATCGGAACACAGAGACTCATCCACGGAAGCATCAGAATTGTTGATCACTGAGAGAAGCTTCTTGGTGCATGTAGGTTCCATGTGGGTCGGAGTTGGCTCAACTTCGGTCTTATTGCTACCCACCAAAGAAGCTATTGTTGATGCCGAAATATTTGGGTGAGAGAGAGGAACATGCGAGGAAGGCTTAGAGTGTGGGTGGGTCTAATTTTGTGCCAAGATGGAAGGAATTCTGGGCTGGTATGGTCTGGGCTGCCATTTAAAAACAGGTTTTTGTTTGGGCTTATTATTGTAAAGGTTTGGAACTTGGCCAACCGAAGGGTCCATGTCCACCTCAAAAACCTTGGACCAGCTAATCCCCCACTTACCATTAGGCCCACGTTCCATCCTAATATAAAGATCCATAATCAACCCACCTTCAATACCATTTGAAACCATTCCATTTATGACAGACGTGATCTTCGCCCCAATCTGTGCTTACTCCTTCCCAGAGTTGCTCTCGTGTGAATTGTGGGTTTGATTACCAGGATTTGCAAAATTTGAATTTTGAGAATTCAGCATTAGGGTTTATTGTTGTATACATCCCATGAATTAGGGTTAAACCAGTTTTATTTCAATGAATTTTATTTAAAAAAAAAAAAGTATTAAGGCTGATGATTGAGTCTTTAAGAATTCATGGCTGGTTTGATTGTTTGAGTGAACTGGTTAAAGGAGTAAAACGTTATGAGGATAGTTGTGAAGGTTTTTAATTGTAAACCAATCCAGAGTGGATAAATGCCTCAGGTGTATTTTATTTTATCTCTTTGCCTGATTTGCTTGATCTTTGTAATTTCCATGTTTAAATTTAGTTTACTATTGTATTACCCCTGTATACATGGGTGACACTCTTTTTCTAATTCAATCCAGTGTAGAAGTGTTTTGAAGCTCATGAGGTATGTGTCCTTGTGTCTTGATGTGTTATGTCTTTGAACTCATTATATTTCTGCTATAGCATGTCCACTCTTCTTCAATATAGATATTATAAGCAAAAGAATATTTTATTCAAAAGAGTAGAGATACCAAATGTACAATGCATGCATTTTAACCACTCCTAAAGAATTACTAACTAGGATTTTGAAATCTATATGAAATCAATATAAGACAAAGAAGTGATGCTACCCAATGTAGTCATCCATTCATGCAAAAAGATATTTGCAAAATTTGTTTAATGATATGATTTGGGCATTCAACACTATCAAAAGTTATTTTGTTCCTCTCTTGCCAAGTTGTCCACTGAACACACAATGGAATTGCTTTCCAAATCTTTGATCAAATATGACAAGGAAATCCTCATTGCCAACACTGCAACAACTGAAGCAGTCTTTTGCATAAACCAATTTACCTAAATAATGTAAACACACAATTGTCCGGATATCTCATGCCATTGAACAATGGGGGAGTAGATGCTAGATTGACTCTCTGTTAGCACATACACCATGAAGTTTCATTTTTGGAGATTAGTCACTATCATGATTTTACCCAAGCTACCTTGGCACCCCATATATTCCACGGAATGGCACATCATTTGTCCCTTTCAAAATCTCAAAATATAAATGCAACTCAAGTTGGCCAGGTTTAGGCCCTCTCCATGCCATAAGCTCTTCTCTCTGCTAGACCGAAAGTGTGAATATTACTAAGTGAAACAATTGTTCAAAAAACTCTAGTTCACTGCCTTAAAATGACCGAATTAACTGAGGATCCCAATGCTGTATATGTTGGTCATGTCCATATATCAAGTAAGTTGCCACTGAGGTTTCCTTATCCATTGCTAGCCTGAATAAATCTGGGAAAAATTCTTTGAGAGGTAGTTCCCACCATTAATCAAGCCAAAAAAGGCACATGAGAACTCTTCTTCAATATGAATGTATGAAATGACTCCTTTTCTAAGTATTTCACTTCATGTTACCACTAAACTTTTTGTTAGTGGTGAAAGCATGTTTTCTCAATTTGTTAATTGATGCTACAAGAGAATACCCTGCACCTCTGTTTCTCTTTTCTTTTTTCATTGGGTAAGGTTAAGGACCTGGCTTGTGACTTACTGGAACCACGTGTCAGGTTGGTGACTTTATGATTGACAATCGAGCAGGCATCAGCAGGACATTACACCGCATTAGTGCCATAAGGAATCGGAAGGGTGCAATTATTGGTTTAACTTGTCGAGTTGGTCGGGCAATATCTGGTAGTGCAAATTTGCTTCGAGATTTGGTGCAAGATGGGTCTTCTTTGTTGCTCATAGGGCCTCCAGGTGTGGGAAAAACCACGATTATTAGGTTAGAGTTTCCTATTTCTTGATACACTTTATATGCATCCATGAGCAGCAATTCCTTCTTTCCCCTCTGCTTTGTGTTTGATTTCAAAGTCTCTGAATTCAAATGTGAAATCCCTGGATTAGTAACTCCATATTCAATAACTAGAAAAAGAACTATACCTTATGATATGTGGTGTACAATATGCTGCACTTTTGATGTCTCTACATTATTTCATAAGCAATATAATATTAAGATCGACGGAGACAATTATCCTGCTGGTGGAGTTTTTGCTCTCTTGAATATTTTTACTGAGAATGTGGAAGTTTTGGAGTTCAGTTGAAAACCTCTTTTCTTAGACAGCTAAGAGAGTGGTCTAATGTCTTGGGTTGAGTGATAGTCGTACTTTCAAAGAATTTAGTGCTTCACTTTTGTTTGCTTGTAATTATTGACCTATTTTTTTAGATTTTCACACATGAGTTAGCTTTTATGCAATAAATTACATTTTATATATATATAAAAACTTTTTAGCATTTGAAGTTCTGATATTGCAATGCATATCTTTCATCACTGCCCAGAAAATCTCCAATAATCTTCAAAGTTTTCACCTAATTTAAAAAGAAGTGTTGCAATTTCCCATTTCTTAGTGCATGCGATGTAAACAACTCAAGGAAAAGTGTTAGCCACATCTGCATTATATCCTAAAAGGATTAGTTTAGTTACAATTGAGGCTCCTTGTAGTTGTTAATAAAGTTTAGATCAATCCAGTATATGCTCGATGTGGGACTCATCTCACACCTACACAACATACACTCAATCAATATCCAATCAATTTGGGGTATCACAATAATGAAAGAAATTGTTACATACCTCTAGGATTGATTTTTTTTTTTTTTTTTTTGGGCAACTACACCTCTATGTTATGGCTCACAAGACACTGTTTCCATGCTCTAAAAACCTCCTCCAAGGGAGAAATACCAAGAGAGAGATTTTACGTTTATTACTACATTTACAACTTTAAGGGAATCAGCCAACCAATATAAATAGTTGCAATTCCCTTATAAAACCCATGCGTGTTTAATGCAATTAAACATGCTAACTTGGCTAACAGGTAATGCCCACTAATGGGTGAACTGTTTTGGATAAAGCTAAACATCTAGCATGTCTCCCATTAGTTATTGTTCATTGGGAAGGAATAATTTCTTAGTAGTGCATGTACTTGACTCTCCAGAATAACCCATAAGAAATAACCCAACTAAATGGTTTGTGTGCATGGTTTATTATTTGATGGTACTTTATGTGTCTGTTCTGAAAAGTTACCCAACTTCAGGGAAGTAGCTCGAATGCTTGCAAATGATTACAAGAAACGTGTGATGATTGTTGACACCTCCAATGAGATAGGTGGGGATGGTGATATACCTCATGCAGGAATAGGTAGTGCACGCCGGATGCAAGTCCCCAACTCTGATATGCAACATAAGGTATGATTTGGAAGTAAAGGATTTCAACTCTATTTGGTTTAGAAAATTTTGGTTCTTTTAGTTGTGTTACCAAATAAGGCATGATTGATTTAAATTTGGTTCTGGATTTTTTCAAAGTAGTATACTTTGGAGAAAGTTTGAGTAATTCTTGTCTCTTGAAATATTAGAGAGAGAGAGAGAGAGAGAGAGAGAGAGAGATAATTTAGTCGGAAATTTTATATTGGCGAGAATACTCTTTTAGTCCTTGATTTATTTATTTTTTTTTCCAATTAGATTTTTGTTTCTCCAATTTAAAAAGCTGTAATTTAGTCCCTGACAAATTTAAAAGGTATCAATTTTGCCCTTGTGTCAATTTCTGTTAAATAAATTGCACACGTGATAAATGGAGTGGTAATGTGGCACATTAAAAAGTTGAGGTGACCTGGAATAAATTTAATGGAAAATAGGTGGAAGGAAAAAATTGCTACTTTCTAAAGTTTTCAAGGATAAAATTGCTACTTTAAAATTTTAGGGACAAAAACTGAACTTGGGTGAAAGTTTAGGGGTGAAAATTATATTTCAGCCTTTTATGTCTTACTGGATTCTTTTGGAATGTAGTTAAAATGATGCCACATTTGCTTTCTGTCAATTTTCATAGAACAGTATGGTTACACTCACTACAAGTAGGATGACTCTATCAATTTATTTCATTTTGTCGTTCACATTCTTTTATAAGATTGTTCAGAAAGCGTTTTGGTTTACTATTAACTTGTCTATTTAATCTAGAGTTTTCAAGGTTGCTTGTTGTTATATATTTATAGTTTTCAGGTATTGATAGAAGCAGTTGAAAACCATATGCCTCAAGTGATTGTGATTGATGAAATCAGCACAAAACTTGAAGCAATGGCTGCAAGTACAATAGCTCAACGGGGAATTCAGCTAGTTGCCACTGCTCATGGAGTAACAATTGAGAATTTGATAATGAATCCTGCATTAGAGATGCTTGTTGGAGGAATACAGGTGCGATAACTATATCATTATTTCAAATTTAAATGTGTAATTAGCTTACAACACGCACACATATTAAGTTACACCTGGTGTAATTTTAAAGAATATTACACTACTAAATTTTTCTTTTATAGGACATGAATTTTGATAAAACCACTATTGGATTAGATTTTCTTATTTTACACTCCATGCTTACAAAATTTCAAAACAATTTGAGATTCATAACTGTAAGGATTGAATTTGGATTGGACCAAGTATAGGATTGGGTTTTTGCCCATCACAAGCCCAAACAATGAATTTATAGAGCGTGGGTGAAAGAACTAGTTCTACTCCAGAAGATAGACAATAAAAGTTGCTGAATTAAGATTGTTAAGCATAAGTAAAATAAAAAAATTTGTCCTCGGCACGGCTGAGGAGCTTATGTTATAATACCTTGTTCATCAACGCAGTTACAAGAGTTCACAATAGTTTTATAAAGATTTCTTGATTTTTTCCGATCCCTTTTCTTTAGGCCACCTTTCCATGCTATATACTACAATCTTGGTATCATCCCTACCGTACACGTGTAGGTTGGATTTTAGGAACTCTTTCTTGTCTCATCCAACACCTCCCAGATCCCTCAACTAGTAGCTGTAAGGCTGCTTGATCACTGTTCAGGTATCACCTCCACATTAATGCAGCCAGAGAGTTAATTGTGAGGCATTTAATGTGGAGGTAGCAGCTTTTAAAGATATTTGTTGCCACCCTTTGCTCATCCCTTATCCAATGCCCAACTCTTAGTTGTGATGCAACCTTGAAGGATGCTTGGGATGATAAGACATCCATACTTTTAATGATAATTTTGCAAACCCTTTGATTGTGAGCTTGCTTGACATATAAGTGTAATTTACTGGTAAGTATATACTATTGTTATATCCTGATGGTGTTATTATCTTGTTTTCCCTAAAGAAGACCTTGGAATGCTATTCTTAACATTTTGTTGATACATCTCTTGTTAGGTGTAATTTTAAATTTAAATGTGAGACCTTCCGCAGCCATTACCATCTGAGCCAGGACCGCAGCTTTATGGCTAGAGTCTTGACACCATCTGTGGCCTTCAAGTTTGAATATAAATAGTGAAATGTAGTCCGTCAAGAACTTGTAGCACGTCTTTATTACCTACTGATAACATGCTGTTGTTCATTAAAAATTTATGGACAGACCAATGAATGCTACAATAAACAGTATTGGGTACTCAGAACTTTACTCATAGCAAGATAGAAAACAAGGGATACACCTTTTGACAGACACGTGAACCAAATTTTGGTGATGGTAAATATTGATATCAGAAGGATCCAAAAGCAGTCACTTCCAAAATTTTTTCTCTACGACCCACATTAATTGTGACTTGTGAGGTCAGCAGGGAGGTTCTTCCGAAAATCAGACATATATGAATGGAACCAAAAATGATGTGTTTAAACAAGTATGCCAAGATAGGCAAAGAATAAGCTTGGTAACTGCAAAAGCATACCCAAGAAAGCAATGTCATGATTACCACCAAAGGTAGTCTTATATATCAGTTTCAAGCATGAGTTGTTTAATAATTGTCTATCAAATATGTAAATTGGACCTAGGAAAATGATGTTATATCTTCATTCTACTTGGTGACATTAATGCAATCATTTTTTAGAGTGTGACACTAGGGGATGAAGAGGCTAGTCGAAGGGGTGTCCAAAAGACGGTTTTGGAAAGAAAAGGACCTCCAACATTTATGTGTGGGGTTGAGATAATTTCAAAGACTCAGTTGCGAGTTCATCGTTGCCTAGAATCAACAGTGGATGCTATTCTCTTTGGTATGATTTCCTTTTTCTTAAGGTTCATAATTTGATTTCTAAAATCGTGATAGGACATTGGTAAGTGCCCTTATTGTTTGTCTTGCTTTTACTTTTATTGGTGAAGGTCGTTTTCCAAATGTTGAAGTTCGCAAGATGGATTATCTGAAACTAAATGAAACAGCGGAAAGGGGACCCTTTATTTACAATTCCTCTGACAAAGCAAACGAGATTATAGTTGAAGATGCTCAAGACTTGAGCAATGAAATAACTAGCCTTGATGCTTTCTCTTCTGAAGTTCCTCCAAACATGGGAGAGGATTGCTGGGAAGAAAGGATGCCCCTTCGCCTATTTGTTTATGGGGTAAGTCATCACCCTTCAACTTTGACAATTGAATGCAATTAATGTGGTCTTTATGTGCATTCTTTGTATTATTTCTAAAATATTCAATTATGATCTTATTGGGAAAGTTTTCTTTGATACTTTAAGGGAAAATTACACTTTATCTCCCTAAACTATGCGAATGCACACTTGCCCCCCTAAACTATAACCCCTTGCACACTTTGCACCCCACCGTTTACTTATGTGTTAAATTGGATGGAAATTAGACTCATGTACAAGTCACATGATAGCTGCAAAGTTGGCATATAGTTAAAAGAACGAATTGTCCCCATTTTAATCTCCTAAAACATCATAGGTCACTCCCATGTCCCACGATTGAGTCCCTCAATCCTTGCGTCTTCTTCCACAGTCCCTCTAACACTCTCACTTCCTCTGAGTCTCTCGCTTCTCTCCCTTGCTCATAGGCTCTCGCTTCAAGGATTTTGTGTTTTCTCATATAATTTTTCTTCCTCGTGTGATTTTTTGTCTCGTATTAATTTCCAATTCCTTGATTGCTATATCTAATCGGTTAGTCCTACTCCATGGCAATTCAATTTCAACAAATTCATTATTTCTGAAGCTCCCATTTTTTTTTTTTTTTTGATAAGTAAGAATGATATATATTCAGGAAAGGTGCTGCATGAAAAGCACAAAGCACACCAAGATTTACAAGAAAATGAAAAAAGAGAAAAGAAACAGAACAAACCAAGCAGCAAATTAACCACAAAAGAGAAGAGAACTAAGAAAAGAAGGGAGAGAATCACTAGTTGTGAGTCCCCATGCTAGTGACTAGTCGAATAAAGTTCCACTAAAAGAAGCAAGCAGCTGATATTTGGAACTATCCATGTCCTCGAAAGTCCGCCAATTCTGCTCCTTCCAAAGACATCGTAGTAAGCACAATGGGACTAAATTCCAGATTTTAGACGAGTGCTTCCCCAACCAATTCCACTAGTCAAAAAGCAAATTTGGAATCGTTCTAGGTATGACCCATGAAATTCCAAAAGAAATACAGGCAAAACTCCACAACCAATGATCCATCTTACGATGAAGTAGTAAGTGATCCACTGTCTCCCCCCACAATTACGACACATAATGCACCAATCCACAAAATCAAAACCCCTTAGTCTCAGGTTATCACCCGTGAGGATCTTATTCCAAGTTATAGACCAAACGAAAAAGGAAACACGCTGAGGGGCCTTAACTCTCTAAATACCTTTCCAAGGAAAAACAACAGAGAGAGTAACTCGCAATTTGTTATAAAATGACTGGATGTCAAAATCCCCATTAGGCTTTATCTTCCATCTCATCTGGTCTCCAACATCCATTAAAGGAATATTAGCTCCCAAAAGTTCACCCCTTCATCCATCTCCCAATCATTAAAGTCTTGAATGAAACGAACATTCCAACTTCTCTCTCCCGCCCCTAGCCTTGTCAAAGAAGATTCTACAGAGGCTTCCCTGTCAATAGCAATACAATACAACCTTGGGAAGGCTAGTTGGAAAGGTTGATCCCCACATTGCCCATCCTGCCAAAATCTTACTCTATTCCCCATCCCAACATCAAACTGAGTATTTTTGCTAAAATCCTCCCAACCCTTACGAATACCTCTCCATAAACCACACCCATGCACTCCTCTACCCAACTTAGAAGTCCATTCCCTCACTCTTCCCCAAACTTAAAAGCTACAACCCTCCTCCAAAGTTGAGTCTCCTCGTTCCCAACCCCTTCCTCCACATACTTTTTTCCCACCACCATCATTCCTTCCCTCTTTCGCACAACACTTTCCACCACTGCCTTATCCTAATGCACAAGCTGTCCCACCTTTCGCTACCACAAATCTTCTGCCCACACCACAATATCTCTTTCCTGGTCACCCTACTCCTATCCAACAACCTATCTACTGGCCAAGTCATTTTGGTCAGTACATACCCCAATATACACTGGCTCAACCTCCCTTGCCCTTAAACATCCCGAACTTTAAATCTTCTTCATTGCAGCCTCCTCCTAAAGCACAAGCTAAGATGTCTCAGATTTCAAGGGGGACAGTGGGGAATTCTGCCTCTTTTCGTATTGACACAAAGGCTTTCTTCTTGGCTTTTGATGGGGGTCGTATGGATTCTTATTCCATCATTGAAAAACGGGGCAAGCATGTTGGTTCTATTCGGGTAGGTAGATCGGGTTTGGATTGGATCATTGCATGCTTGGTAGAGTTATGCCGTTGGGATTTTAGCAAACAACAAATTTTCAAAAGGCTTCATGAAAATTATAAAATTTTGGAGTTTTCTAGTAGGTCGAATAAGATTTTGGATCATTGAATGCTTAGATAGTAGATTGAAAAGTGGTATTCCGGGTGTGATTGTTAAGTTGGATATTAAGAAGGCTTATGATCATGTAAATTGGAATGCTTTGTTTTACCTTATGGAGAGGATGGGTTTTGGGGAGAAGTGGGGGAGATGGATGAAGGCATGCATCTTTACAGTATGTTTCTCAGTGCTTATTAATGGGTCCTTAGCTGGTTTTTTTGGTAGCTCTCGTGGTCTCCGTTAAGGAGATCCTTTGTCTCCATTATTGTTCTTGTTGGTGATGGAGGTGTTGAGTAGGCTATTGAAGAGGACAGAGGAGGGAGATTTTCTTAGGGGTTTCCAAGCTAGTCCCAATGGTGGTTTGCATATTTCTCATCTTCTGTTTGCAGATGATACTATCCTTTTTTGTGATGCATCGAGGGAACAATTATTATATATTTGGATGGTGTTGATTTTCTTTGAAGCTATTACAGGCTTGAAAGTGAATGTTATTAAGAGCGAGATTGTGCCAGTGGGTGAGGTTGGGAACTTGGATGCTTTGGCTCGTGTTTTATGTTGTAAGGTTGGTTGTTTGCCCATGTCTTACTTGCGAATGCCTCTTGTGGCTCATTTCAAGGATGCTTCGATTTGGAACCCTATTATAGAAAGGATGGAGAAAAAGCTTTTAGGTTGGAAGTGGTTATATTTATCAAAAGGGGGGTAGGCTTACTTTATTGAAGAGCACTTTGTCGAGCCTTCCAACTTATTATCTTTCTTTGCTTACCATTTCACATGTTGCGGACTGATTAGAGAGGATTTAGAGGAATTTCCTATGGGGGAGATGTGATGAAGTTTTTAAATACCCACTTGTTGCTTGGGATAAGGTTGTTTGGCCGGTGGAGACAGGTGGTTTGGGGATTCGGAAGATTGGGCTTTTTAACCAAGCTTTGCTTGGGAAGTGGCTATGGCGCCTTGGGAAGTAAGTTACCCATTTATGGCGTCAGGTTATTGCTACCAAATATAGGGAGGGTAGTGGAGGTTGGTGCACTAGAGTTGTCAGAGGGACACACGACTGTGGGTTGTGGAAGAGTATTAGAAAAGATGCAGATAATTTCTTTAGTCATGTGGTGTATGTAGTGGGAGAGGTTAGTCGCATTCTGTTCTGGCACAACCCTTGGAGTGGTTCTACTTCTTTGAAAGAGTTATATCCAGAATTGTTTGTTTGTGCTATAGTTCAAGAATCTTTGATTTTTGATCTGATTTTATATGCACTAGATAGCGGAGTTAGGAGTTGGAACTTACTTTTTGGTTGTGATTTCAATGACTGGGAAACAGGGAGATTTTACTCTTTTTTGAGCATATTTCTGCTAGAGCATTTGGTGTATTAAGGTACCTAAAAGAGTGTCTTTCTTTTTATGGATTGCTGCTAGGGATGAGATTCTTACCATAGATAACCTTGTTAAGAACTTGCCTTTTTTTAATTGGTTTTTGTCTTTGTCGGTATGATAAGGAAACTGTGGATCGCCTTTTACTCCATTATAAATTTGCTCATGCTTTGTGGAGTGAGGTTCTTCTTATGTTTGGGGTTCAGTGGGTGATGCCGTATACAATTGTCTCTCTTCTTTTTTCTTGGAGGAATTGGTTGGGGAATCATTCTTCAAATGTTTGGAATATGGTACCGGTGTGTCTTATGTGGTTAGTATGGAAGGAATGCAATGCCCGAACTTT
This sequence comes from Quercus robur, assembly GCF_932294415.1. Taxonomy (NCBI): domain Eukaryota; kingdom Viridiplantae; phylum Streptophyta; class Magnoliopsida; order Fagales; family Fagaceae; genus Quercus; species Quercus robur. Next base: position 29,815,219 of record NC_065541.1, on the reverse strand, counting down.
TGAGGACATTGAGAGACCTATTGAACTGTTGAAAACATCACTAGCTAGGAATTTTTTTGAGTGGTCTTGTATTTGGGGCATCACGCATTGTATTTCCTTGTTTGATTTCCTTATTTCTATTAGATTGGCTATTTGATTTGTTTGTATTCTTTCTTTGCCGTGTGTTTACGATCGTAAACAAATTGCATTTTTGCTATCAATAGAACTTTTATTGCCTATCAAAAAAAGAAAAAGAAAAAAAAAAACGTAGTTAGTTTCCTTACCTAAATCACCATTGGCCATGGGCGCACAAACTTTATTTCATCCTACTGAATGAGTCTTGCTCCCACAAAAAATCCATTTGCAACTTTTCAATTTTGTTAGCCATGAGTAGGAATGGTGAACAATGATAGAAAATAAGTAGGAAGACTAAAGAGTGTACTCTTAAGCAACGCCAATCTACCCCCTTAGACAAATACAACTTCTTCCAGTCGGCCAACTTACGCTCAATTATTTCCATGATAGGATTCCAAATTGAAGGTAATTTATGAGAGGTCCCCAATGGCATGCCAAGATAAGACATAGGCAAAGTTCCAACCCTACAGCCCAATATCTCAGCCAAGGCATGCACATCATTTACCTTCTCTATTGGAAACATTTCACTCTTCTGCACATTGACCTTCAAGCCTGTCACAGCCTGAAAACAAAGTAACAACAATCGAACATGAAGGATTTGCTCCACATCTGCATCACAAAACAGAATCGAATCATTTGCAAACAAGAGATGCGAAACACATTCCCATCCACCCCTCCTACTATTAGCTTTAAAACTATGGAGTAAGCTTGCACCCTCCACTCTTTTCACCATCTTACTAAAAACCTCCATCATAATCAAAAACAACATAGGAGATAGCGGATTCCCTAATCTTAATCCCTTTGAACTACCAATAAAATCAATTGGAGACCCATTGATCAATACAAAGAACTGAATTGTTGATATACATGTGCGGATCCACTTACACCACTTCTCCCCATAACCCATTCTCTCCAAATCCAAGGGAGCCTCCCAATTCACATGATCGTAAGCCTTCTTAATATCAAGTTTACAGATGACCCTTGGAACCCTACTCTTCACTTGGCTATCAACACATCCATTCGCAATAAGAACCGAATCAAGGATTTATTTCCCGCCCACAAAACTATTCTGAGACTCAAAGATCAATGGATCTAAAACCACTTTAAAACGATTTGCCAAAACCTTAGCCAAGATTTTATACACCTCCCCACCAAGCTAATAGGCCGAAAATTTCTAATATTGGAGGTATCATTCTTTTTTGGAATTAAAGCAATGAAAGTAGCATTAAGATATTTTTTAAACTTACAATGTTAAAAAAACTCTTCAAAGACTACTAACACATCTTTCTCCACTACTCTCCAACAATGATGATAAAAAGGCATAGTAAAACCATTCGGATCTGTAGCTTTGTCCCTTTCCAAGTCTCTTACAACCTGAAAAATCTTCTCTCTCTCAAACTTCCTTTCAAGCCAAGCCCTCTCCATATCCCCAATACATACAAACTCCAAACCCTCCACTATAGGCCTCCACCCCTGTCTCCTAATACAAAGTTTTATAAAACTATACCACCTGAGTAGCTACCTCATATTTCTCTTTATAAACCACTCCATCCACCTCCAAGATGCTCAGATGATTATACCTTCTATGGGAGTTAGCCATTTTGTGGAAAAACTTGGTGTTATTATCTCCTTCCTTGATACATAACATCCTTGATTTTTGTATTCAGGAAATTTCTTCCAAAGAATGAAGTTGCTTCACCTGGGAACTCAAATCAACCCTATAACATTTCTCCCCATCAGTGAGTCCAAGATCCCCTTCCTTAGCATCTAAAAATTTTCAACTCCTCCAACAATTGTTTCTTATGACAATCTACATTACCAAGTTCTCTATGATTCCACTGAATAATGTCCTTTTTCAAGGCTTTTAATTTTTTTGCAACCACAAAACTAGGTGTACCTACAAATGAATGCCGATTCCACCAAGATTGAACTCTATCCACAAACCCATCCATCTTCAACCACAAGTTCTCAAACCTAAATTGACTTTTTCCCCTCACCATATTCCCTGCCTCCAAGAGAATCGGACTGTAATATGAAATAGGATGAGGTAAAATCCTTTGAATAACATCCGGGTAGTGTTCCTCCCAGTCAGAAGTAACCAAAGCTCTATCAATCCTAGACATCGATGGTTGATTTGTACTACTTGACCAAGTATAGCTTTCTCCTTCCAACGACAAGTCAATCAAATTAAGATCTTTGATAAATTCAGAGAACTTTTCCATAGTCGGGGTCATACGTGTCCCACCCATACGTTCACTTGGAAAATGTACAATATTAAATCCCTAAAGCAACACCATGATACTCCCCACTACTACTAAATACTGACCAACTCATCTCACATTTGACCCTTCTCATTGTTTTCAGTTGGGCCATAAACCCCTGGGCATGCCCAAATAAAACCATTCATCACCCCTTGCCACTTGACCAATATTGAGTAAGTACCAACCATAGCCTCCATCTTTTTTCATAGCCCTTTTATCCCTTATAATCAAAACCCCACCAGTAGTCTGATCCGCCTCCAAAGCAACCCAGTCCACATACGGGCAGCTCCACCAGCAGTCTGATCCGCCAAGCACGACTGAGTAGCTGAGAGGCTCTCTTTAGCCTTGTCGATTCGCAGCATCACTTCCGGCGACACCAAGCTCAACTAAGAAACCAAGGAGCTCTCTCCAACCTCGTCAGTGTTAGGGAGTGAATTCTAGAGAGAACACTTGATGTTTTAAGAGATTAAAACGGGGACAATTTGGTCTTCTGACTATATGCCACCTTTGTAGCTGTCATGTGACTTGCACATGAGACTAATTTCCATCAAATTTAACAGATAAGTAAAAGGTGGGGTGCAAAGTGTGCAAGGGGTAATAGTTTAGGGGGTGTGCATTCACATAGTTTAGGGGGGTAAGTGTAATAGGGGATATAGTTTAGGGGGGTAAACTGTAATTTCTCCAGACTTTAACGGATATTAGGACTGTCAATCAGGGCTGAGCATGCTGGCATCATGCTCAAGGGGCTGAACTTTATGGTAGATTGGGGGGAATTTTTGAAAATTTTTACACTAGTTTTACATTTTAAGGACATTTTTAGTACTAAAATATATTTCTGGCCCTCCAAAAGTTACCTGTTTCAATATGGTCCTTACATCTCAAATTTCATACAATCCCTGTTTCTAATTTTGTTCCCTGCATTTCTATAACCTTGGCTCTGCCCATGTATGTAGCCCATTGGGGGTCCCCCATTTCTAAAATCTTGGATTTGCCCATAGTTGTCAAAACATGAATCATTTTGATTCGATTTTTCATTTTGTTGTATTGTGTATTATATCAAAACATGAATCATATCATGATTTGATTTTTCATTTTGTGGTATCGTGTATCGTAAGTTACAAAAATACTTTATAAGATTTATAGAAAAATTATAGATATAAATATATAAAAGGTATATATTTATTATAAATTTGGAACATATTCACTTAATGACTAATTTAATCATCACTTATGTAATAATATTTAACAAAGCTAATTATATAAATCAAATTAAAACTTATAACATCCACAATCAAATTGGTGAAGGAATGGTTCTTGTGGGAGCCTTGAAGGTATGGACAGCAACAGCCCAGTGCCATGTATTTCTGAATCGGGGATCACAACTGCAGTTACTTGGTTGCGTAGATTTGGGGACCATTGAGACTTCAAGAGTAGTTGAATTGTCAACCCAACAGCCAAAGAATTTAGGAAATTAAAAAATCTGGCAGTCACTGTGAACTAGGACAGACCAGTGGCTGGTAGTTGAAGGATAAGGGCAGGTAGGTCTTGTTTGGGGTTATTACAGTCATCTCTATGAAGCTGCGTATTTGTACTTTGAATGTGCAAGGGTTGAATAACCTTAACAAGAGAGCAGTGGTGAAGAATGTTGTCATGAATTGGAGAGGTGATTTAGTATGTTTATAGGAAACAAAAATTGATAAAATGGAGCAGTAGATTGGGTGGAAGTTGATGCTAGGAACACTTTAGGGGGTATTTTGTTGAAGAATGTAGAGGAGGCTTACAGGGAGTCTTTTTAGTGGGGTGTATAGCCCAAATGATGACACTCGGAATGGGGTTTGGGAGGAAGTAAAGAAATAAGGTTGTGGGAGGAGGCTTGGTGGATTGGTGTGTGGCAGAGGATTTCAATGTCATTAGATATCCTAATGAAAGGTCATGGTGCTCAACATGATTAAATAATCCAAGATAAGGCATCTTTAGAAATTTACAAATATACCAATAAAATTTGTAAATTCTCCATACAATGATAAAATTGAAGATTCTCATCTTTTCCAAGCCAACAAGTCATGTATATTCTCCATAATCAGTGTCAAACACAATGTATGTTCCATGCGCCTTAAATAATAAAATAAAAGCACGGCAAGGCTTTACAGATAAAACAACAAAACAAGAGCCAACTATATCCAGCCAGAACCCAAACTAGCCAAACACTTATCATCCAACGACCATCAAATTCCTCCAAAAGCCTCACATATGTAATTTCCCAAAAACAAAACCTGACTCGGTTTTACAAAGCCAAATAAACTTGTGCTCTAGACTTCTAAAAAAGCCACCCTCTTTGTCCACTTAATTATATAAAATATTTAGCCTTCCAAATCAAATGAATAACCTCCACAATGCAGCTTTTAATCAAAAACCGATTTCTACTTATAAAAAAAAGACAACCAATTCCTAGAAAGGCCCAACCATGGTCTTGGACCTCTAAGTCTTAACTGACATCCAAACTTACCAATAATAGTTTAAATGCATAAATTTCAAAATAAAAATTATAAAATACATATTTAAAAGCTCTTGGGCATTTCCCAAACCTTGGATTTGATTGAAAGTTACCATTTGTATATTTTTCCAAAAAAAAAAAAAAAAAAAAAAAACTTTTCTCTCTCATACCACTCTAAATATTCCCATTTACATCATACTTTAGCCTCTAACATTCAATTTTCGTAAATTGAAAAACCCCTATATGAATTGGATAATTCGGATTTAACAAAACAGTTGCTACCTGAATCCTCCTAACCCTCCAATCTTCCATTATTTTGTGAAAGACTTCAAATATTCACCATAATAATCATGTAATAACAAAACCCAAAGGATTTTATAGAAGAAATTGAGATAAAAGTCATTCTTACCATTTTCAAGGTATCTTTTTACCTATAAAAAAAATACTTGAAAATGGTGACACATTAATCTAGAGACATTTTAGAAACTTTGATTAGCTGGCCTGAAAATGGTGACTGGAGCTAGGTAGGTGATGACTTGAGTTTTGGCTTTTAGTGGTGTTGATGTTGGAGTGGCTGTCCAAGTGATGTGGGAGAATTGAAGAGGGGGTTGGGTAGAGAAAGAAAGGAGAGAGGTTTTGGAGGAAAGGTAACCCCTCATCTTTTTTTTTTTCCTTTTTCTGGGGTTTGGGGGGGGGGGTGTTTCATTGGACAAAAAATTTGGACCACATGTTAAAAATATATTGATAGAGAATTTATGAAATTGTCCCCAATAAATCATTTAGTTTCTTAAATGCCCGGGTGCTACAGTACCATTCTAAATGGTGTAGATTTCTTTTGACTGCTTTGATCGTGTTGTGCTTGTGTTGATACCTAAAGTAAAAAAGAAAAGAAAGACTAAAATAGACTAACTCATTTATTAAAGTAGAACTCAATATAAAATGAGGCTTGACAGTACATTTGACATTCCAAACTGTTATCCCAAAGATATTAAGCCTGATGTAAAACTGCAGCACATGTAACACACTTGCGACAGCCCTGTCTCGAAATAAAAACGAACATTGTATTGCATGGGTGTTTATAATAGAAAAAATTGCCAGACATAACTTTATGCATTTGTGTCCAAAACACCAAAAAAAATGCTAGATTAAATGTGTTAGGTTTTGATTGACTTTATTAAATTGGATAACTCTTTACTCTTTTATTCTGGATTAACTTATTTAAATAGGAGAACTATTTTATTACAGTTTTTTTTTTTTTTTTTCCTTCTTATTCGCTATTTATTTTATTAATTTTTTTTTTTTTTATTTTGATTATGTGATAGAACACATCTAAATTTGTTTTGTGAACCTTCTGTGTAGGATATGTGATCTTAGTGATCATTTGGTTAGGATTTTATTTATTTTATTGTAATGTTATTATGTCATTTTACTGAAGCCTTTTTATAATTCTAGGAGAATGCATATTCATATATAAGGGCTTCTTTGGAAATTGATTTAAAAAACTGTTCTCTAGATCTAAAAATGCATATTCATATATAAGGGCTTCTTTGGAAATTGATTTAAAAAACTGTTCTCTAGATCTAAAAACAAAAACAACTGATTTCAGTTTGATTTGTCAGCTTATTCTCAAAAAATTTGTTTTCAAGAACAAAGACTCCAAGAGGGTTGGTTTTGGAGAACATGTAAAAGATATTCTCTGATTCTGGTTTCCAAAAGCAAGGGAAAAAGCCCTTGATGAACAGTGAAAGACTTTAAGTGCACATTAACAATCGTACAAACTTTTTCCCATTTCCCCTCTCTCATTATTCCTACTGTGATTCTCTCTCTAACTCTTCATAGGTCCAAGCCATCGATTAGTGACTAAGGGATTTTTGGGTCATCAATTGGTGGTGGTTAGAGTTTGATTAGAAGGGTGCGAGTTTTGGTAGTCATTGTGGTAGTTAGAGTTCAGTGTTGTGTTGTGGCAGTTTGAATTTGGGTCATTGTGGCTTTAAGTTATGGTAGGTTTCGGTCACTGCAGTTGGAGCTTGGCACCGATGTGTAAGGAATTTTGTGCACTTGATAGTTGATTTACCTTATTTTTTGTTGGATTGTGTGTTTTAGACATCGATGAGGCCCATATATGTATGCTTTTGTGGTTTATGGGTTTGTATTGATTCTGTTGGTGGTTGGTGGTTGCTAGCTGGATGCTTCTAGCTGTGTTTTTTAAGTATTGTATAGTTTGTGTTGATTTGCCAATGAGCTAGATCCTCTCCTTAAGATAGCAAGGTGGAGGATGAGATTATGGGTTCGAGACCCATTGGGGGTGTACAACCTATCAACAACAAAATAAAAGAAGTATAAATTTATGTTGATTTGCATGTGTGTGTGCATGGTTTGTATTTCTGTTTTTAGTAACTTCCTTAGAGCTTGCTTCTTGTATTTATAGTATTGTAGCAACAGATTAGTGTTTTCTTTGTTCTCTGCAAAAACACGTTTATGTGGGTCTTTTAATAAGTATCATAGATTAGGTTTATTGAGTTCGATGATCATGCTAAGTTCAATGAAATATCAGCAATTGATTGTCTACAGTGTTTATTAAGAATCTATTCAATATGTAGCTCATTCAATGAGCAGTTATTCTAGATCCTGGAGGCTAGTGTGACTGTTAAGAAAATGCTAAGTTCAATGAAATATCAGCAATTTATTGTCTACAGTGTTTGTTATGAAACTATTCAATATGGAGCTCATTCAATTAGCAATTATTCTAGATCCTGGAGGCAAGTGTGACTCAAGCGATTAAGCAGTTGAAACTGAATGATGCTGCCATTGAGTTAACTGAAAATATCAGCGAGGCAGATGCACTACTTGCCTTGCAATCCAAGCTCAAGAAGAACTCCAGGATTCAAGCTGCTGTTAAATCTCATAACACACCCATTTATGTGACCAAGGTAATTAATTGTAATTGCTTTCCTTGTTTCAACTGCAACACCTAGTCATCAAAATTTTAACCATGAAGTTATCTATTTGTTTTTAGACAAGTTCGCTGGTTCATATAACAAAGGGTATACGGGCATTGATGACTGATCTTAAAGATGGTTTGAAGGATTTTGAACCAGTAGATGAGATGAAATTATCTGAGAAGCTTGATGCCTTAGAGGTATAAGGATCTTCTATTTCACTGTGGTGGCTATTCATGTCACGTGTATATAACAAATTACTTTACACACAGTTACACTGGTGTGTAAACATTTTCGTGAGCTTGTTCAGAATGCCATTATGCTTCATAAAGTAGTTTCTTATCTTAACAGGAGGCAAGAATTGCCATTGAGCAGGTGGTCATCCCAAAAGGGGAATCCATAGAGCTACTCCCAAGGCCGTCCAATGTTATGTCTCTTCAGATGGACCTTATTCAAAAATACCAACTGGAAGCAGAGAGAATTGGTACAGAGTCGGATGTACGTCTCCGGATCCTTCCCCACCATTCTAGGATGGATGAAGAAGGAAAAATCAGTGAGAGAGACAATGCTACTGGAGAATTAGATGACTTTGTCAGTGCCAATGGAGACCCAAATGGTTCGTTGTACGTTGTGGACAGGTTACCACTGTTGCCTGATTAGTCCTCGTTAGAAAGTTGTACATAGACCATTGCTACTGATCATCATTGTAACACGTATAGCAGCCTTTCAAACTCTGGTTCCTGTCCCATCTGATTTTGTAAAAATTGGTTGCTTGACATTATTGATTTACCATTACCAGCCAAGGTCTTATAGGTTTATTTTTATTTTCAAATATTTGTAAAAAATCTCTGTGGTTCAAATATGTAATATTTAATGATAGTTTCAATTATATTATGTTATTAAAAGAGAGGAAATATAAAATTATAAAATTAATTTAATTAATAATGTGATTATGTTATTTGAGTGAATTCAGAAATATTTGATATTTCATTACTTAAATGCATAAGTATATATTTTTTATTTGTATGTGATTAAATTTGTTTTTGTTTCTTATTGGTTTTTATTTATTTATAGATACGATAAAATTTCAAATTATTTTGTTTACTCTATAATGATTGTTATTATCATTAGGTTAAGATGTCAATTAATTTTTGGTGTAGGAAGGGTTTGAGCTCCAAATTTTTATTAGTTGAGTTAAATGGAACTCAAATTTTTTATTAGATTTTGTTTCAATTATTGTGAAAGCAACTAAATTTGGACAAGGGTCGTATCCTAATTTATTACTTTGACTTTATTTGATCCTTTATCAAGTCATCAATTATTCCTTTTCTGTTTATTTTTTGTTATCCACATCAATGTTTCTCTTGTTCTCTTGTTTTGGTGCAGCGAACTTAATTAAGATAAAGATATAGGGAAACTTGTCACTGTACATAACCTAACTATACCCAACGATGATTAGAGCATCCACATCAGTTCATGGATAATCTTGTAAAATACAAAAAGCACCTCTTTACACATTTTGATCCAAAAAACACCCACATCAGTGGGTGTAAAATTGTGCATAATTATACAAGAGCTACAGTAACTGTGCATATATACACGATTACTGTAGCTCTTCTATACATTATTTTAATAATTTCCAATTTCGCTCCTTTTTTTTTTTTCATTTGCAAAACCAATGCCCTCGTCAACTGATTCTACCTCTGATACACACACTCCCACAGAAAAAATCAAAAATCAATCACAAAATCAACAATAAACACCACAAAACCAAACAGCCACACACGAACACACCAACAGAGATAGAGAGAGTGGATCGGCGTGCTTGGATCGGAGTTTCAGATCGGCGTGCTTGAATCGGAGTGCTTGAATTGGCGTGTTTGGATCAGCGTGTTTGGATCGGCGTTATTCTCGTCGTGCTTAGATTAGAGTTTCAGATTGGCGCAGTGCTTGGATCGGAGTGTAGTAGTGTAAATAACTTTTTTAATAGTTTCAAATCAGCGCTTGTGGTGGTTGATTGGCTGAACCCATAGTGTTCGGCCATGGTGGTCTAGGCTAGGTGGGATTCGGGTTTAGAGAACTAGAAAGAGCAAGGGTTTAATTTATGTGGGTTTTTGCCTTTGTGATGGTTGTGTGATGTTCGGCCATGGAGGTTTGGCTTTGTGACGGTGTGTGCGTGTGTGGAGGCAGGGGGTTTGGGATGAGAGAGGGGCAAAGATTTGAGATGAGGGAGATATAGATATTAACGAAGAGGTATATAATAAAATAATAATAAAAATGGTTATTTAAATAAATTTACGTGTATAATAGACAAACTGATGTGAGTGCTTTGTAAAAATGATAATGTAAAATAGAAAAAGTAAGTTTTAGATGTGTAAATTTACAAAAGTTTTGCATCATGTGGATGCTCTTCGGTCATTTATATTAGATTGTTTGTGGTTTTACTATTTTTCATATATATATATTCAAACCTTGACCTAATAAAGAGCATTTCCCGCCCTGTCCTTCATGCTAACTTTGTCGTTGTACTATTCACCTCCTTCCACCTCTTATTTGTTTATTTGTTTATTAAATTTTTAGTAAGGCCACAGGTCTTTAAATTCTGATTTTAAGTACATCCACTAGTCTGTACGTTTTTAATTACACTAATAAAAGAGAAGGAGGAACCTCTGGTATCTATTTTTAGACCACTTTTTAGCTGAAGCTAGGGATCTCCTATCCCAACATTTGATTTATAATAACAATGGCCTTATAAAGTTGCAATTGTACTATAACATTACAACCTACAAACTATAGAATATCCTGCGAAGATAGTGGAATCTGTGACCATTACCTACTTAGCACTCGGCAGCCATTAATACTTGCTAGCTTCTCCCAAAAATAGCTCTTTCATTTTGACTTCATTATTCATATAAAATTCTAATTTAATGGCAGTGGAGGTCCATTTATATAAATATAGCCAACTATGGTAGCTCTGAGAGACAGTCCACATCTAGTAGTTTTGAAAGCCAGCTCTGAGGCTTCAATAATGGCTGCACTGAAATTCTTGTTATGCCTTTTCCTACTCTTTGCTTGCTTTCCTAGTTCTGAAACTCGTCCTCCTACTCCTTTTTTTAACAAGAGCGACCGACCATTGATTGAGATTGCCAAAGAAGTGTTAAAGTCTAGCATTGCAAGAAAATCTGCACAGAGTTTTGAGCCTAATCGTCTGAGTCCTGGCAGACCTGATCCAAGACATCACTAACACTATGTTTGGTTTGAGGGAATAGAGGTGGAAGGGAAAAAAAGGAGCGAGGGAAAGTAACTTTGCCCTTGTTTGTATTGGTGGAAATAAAGAGAAGAGAAAGGAAATGCAAGGATTTTGTTTCCCTTCAAATCCACTATTTACTTTCCTTCCAAATTGAAAAGAAATGGAGAGTAAAATAGGAAGTTTAAATTTTAAATTTTTATTAATAAATTCTCTCCTAACCAAACAACATGAAGGATGAAAATTTTCCCTTCCCTTCCATTTCTTCACATAATCACATTCCCCTTTCTCATTATCTCTTCCTTTCTTTCCCCCTCCATTTTGCCAAAAATAGTGTAATTTATCGCTAATTTCTTGCAGAGTTGTGGTTTACTGGTTTATGCAAAATTTTGTTGTAAATTTTGTTTCTGTTTCCTACTTTTCTTTTTTTGAGTCATAATCGAACCTAAGATGAGTAAATTCTATTGTATCCTTTACCATCTCTTAATTTGGACTCGGGGTAAGAAAGTTTGCTTAGATCCTACAGGAGATGTGCTTCAAATAAGATGTAACATTTCTTTAGTTAAGTAACTAGTTGAAAGGCTCTATGATGTGCGTGTAAGCTAATAGTTTGTTTTAAAATTTCTAATAAGAATTTATATTTTTATGGTTCATGTATGATACTCATTATGTGTTATAATATTTGAAATTAATTTCAATTATATTACACATCTTCGATTTTATTTGGGAACTGTATATTATATGCCACTAAATAAGTTAAAACAAATGTAACCTAAAAAATATCAAAATATCCCAAAACTTATAAAATGACTGAAATACCTCGAAACCTAAAAGATTACTAAAATACCCTGAAAGTTTAGGGGTGGCAAAATCAACTCAAACCCATTTGGCCACCCAAACCCACCCATATAAATGAGACCTAAACTCACCTAATGATTAATTGGGTTAAATGAGTATTAACCAAATTAAACCCAATTGACATTAATGTTTATTGGGTTTTAACTAGGTACCCAATTAGACCCAACTATGATCCAAGTATTATTTCTACAAATCACTCAACTCTAATATAAAGCAAATCATTAAAAATTACAAAAATACCCTCTAAACCTAAAAAATGACTGAAATACGAAACCTAAAAATTGACCAAAATACCCTCTAAACCTAAAAATTGACCAAAATACCCTCTAAACCAAAATATGACCAAAACACCCCTAAAACCTAAAAAAAGACCAAAATACCTCTTAAACCTAAATTACCAAAATACCCCCGAAACCTAAAAAATGACTGAAATACCCACAAAACCTAAAAATTGACCAAAATAACCCTAAACCTATAAAATGACCAAAATACCCTTGAAACCTAGAAATTGACCAAAATACCCTTGAAAACTAAAAAAAGAACGAAATACCCCTGAAACTTAAAAATCACCAAAATACACCCCTAAACCTAAAAATGACCAAAATACTCCCGAAACCCAAACATTACCAAAATACTCCCCAAACCTAAAAAATGATTGAAATACTCCATAAACCTAAAAATGACCAAAATAACCCCGAAACCTAAAAATTGACCAAAATACCTCCTAAACCTAAAAGATGACCAAAATACCCCTTAAACCTAAAAGTTACCAAAATACCCCCCCTAAACCTAAAAAATAACCTAAATACCTCATAAACCTAAAAATGAATAAATTACCCCCAAACCTAAAAATTGATCAAAATGCCCCCTAAACCTAAAAAATGATCGAAGTACCGTTGAAACCTAAAAATTAACTAAAATACCCTAGAAACCTAAAAAATGACCAAAATATCTCCGAAACCTAAAAAATAACAAAAATACTCCGAAACCTATAAAATGACAAAAATGCCCCTTAAACCTATAAGACTGTAAAAATACATAAAAAATGACCAAAATACTCTGTAAACATAAAAATGACGAAAATACCCCTTAAACCTAAAAAATGACTAAAATGCCCCCCGAAAGCTAAAGAATGAGCGAAATATCCCCAAAACCTTACAAATGACTAAAAGACCTCCAAAACCTAGAAAATTACTGAAATAGCCCCCAAAATCTAAAAATTAACGAAACACCCCTAAAACCTAAAAAGTTAGTGACATTCCCTCGAAACCTTCAAAATGATTGAAATACTCTTAGAACCTTTAATTTGATGAAAATACCCTCGACACATCCAAAATACCCCAAACCCCTATTTTGGTCATTTTAGAGGCTTTGGGTGTATTTTGTTCATCTTATAAGATTAGTGGTATTTTGGTTATTTTAGATATTTTGAGGGGTATTTTGGTCGTTTTATAGGTTTAGAGCTATTTTGGTTGTTTTAGAGGTTTCATGGTATTTTTGGTAATTTTAGAGGTTTCAGGTTATTTGTGGTCATTTTAGAGGTTTTGGGTTTATTTGGGTCATTTTATAGGTTTAAGGCTATTTTGGTCTTTTTTCTTTTTAGGTTTTAGGGGTATTTTGATCATTTTTTAGGTTTAGGGGGTATTTTGGTCATTTTCTAGGTTTCGGGGGTATTTCGGTCATTTTTTAGGTTTCGAGGGTATTTCGGTCATTTTTAGGTTTCGGGGGTATTTCGGTCATTTTTAAGCTTCAGGGGTATTTTGGTCATTTTTTAGGTTTTGGGGGTATTTCGGTCATTTTCAGGTTTAGTTGGTATTTTGGTTACTTTATAGGTTTCAAGGGGTATTTTGGTCATTCTTTTAGGTTTATGGGTATTTTGGTAATTTTTAAATTTCAGAAGTATGTTGGTTAGTTTTTAGGGGTATTTCAGTCAGTTTTTAGATTTTGGGGGTATTTTGGACATTTTTAGGTTTTAGGAGTATTACAATCAATTTTTAGGTTTAGTGGGTATTTTAGTCAATATTTACGTTTCAAGGGTATTTTGGTCATTTTTTAGATTTCAGGGGTATTTTTAGTCATTTTTAGGTTTCGAGGGTATTTTGGTCATTTTTTAAGTTTCGAGGGTATTTCGGTCATTTTTTTAGGTTTAGGAGGTATTTTGGTAATTTCGAAGTTTCGGAGGTATTTTGGTAAATTTTTAGGTTTTGAGGATATTTTAGTCATTTTTAGGTTTTAGGGGTATTTTGGTCATTTTTAGTGGTTTTTTTAGGGGGTATTTTAGTAAATTTAAAGGATTTTAGGAGTATTTTAGTAATTTTCAAGATTTAGTGGCATTTTGGTAATTTTGATTATTGGATAATTGGGTGGGTTGGGGTTTACCCATAATTGGGTTGGGTTGGGTTTGGGTTAGAAGTAATTAGTTAAAGGTCTGTAAATGGGTAAATGGGTTTTATGTACCCAAGCTAATTATGCCCACCCCAAACCCACCCATTTGACACCCTTACCCAAAACCTAAAAATTAATCAAAATACTCTTGAAACCAAAAAAATTACCAAAATGCTCCTGAAACTTTAAAAAAAAAAAAAAGACATAAATACCCTAAAATCTAAAAAATGACCTAAATATCTCCAAAACTAAAAAAAATGACCAAAATACCTCAAAATCTTTAAAATGACAAAAAATAACCCGAAATCTTTAAAGTGACCAAAATTATCCCGAAAACCTTTAAAATGATCAAAATACTCTCATAAACTCTAAAACAACCAAAATACCCTTCAAAACCTCAAAAAGACCAAAATACGCATGAAACCTCTAAAATGACCAAAATATACCAAAACTTCTAAAATGACCAAAATATAATAAAATCTATAAAATGACCGAAATACCCTTAAAACCTTTAAAATGACCAAAATACCCATAAACCTCTAAAATGACCAAAATACACCAAAAACCTCTATTTTGGTCATTTTAGAGTATTCAAGTGTATTTTTGTCATCGTAGAGGTTTAGGGGTATTTAGTTATTTTAGATATTTCGGGGTGTATTTTGGTTGTTTTAGAGGTTTAGGGTTATTTTCATAATTTTAGAGGTTTTGTAGTTTTTTTTTTTGGGAAATTTTAGAGGTTTCGGGTTATTTTTGGTCATTTTTGAGGTATTGGGTGTATTTTGGTCATCTTAGAGGTTTAGGGGTATTTTGGTCATCTTAGAGGTTTGGGGGTGTTTTGGTCATTTTAGAGGTTTAGGGGTATTTTCTTCATTTTAAAGGTTTCGAGTGTATTTCGGTTTCTTTTTAGATATTTTGGGGGTATTTTTGGTCATTTTAGAGGTTTGGAGGTGTTTTGGTTGTTTTAGAGGTTTTAGGTTATTTTTTTAAGGTTTTAGAGGTATTTTGGTCATTTTGGAAGTTTTGAGGGTATTTTGGTTAGTTCTTGAGGTGTTTTGCTCATTTTAGAGGTTTTGGTATATTTTTGGTCATTTTAGAGGTTTAAAGGCATTTTGGTCATTCTATATGTTTTCAAGGGAATTTTGGTCATTTTAGATATTTCTAGGTATTTTGGCTCATTTTAGAGGTTTCAGGATATTTTGGTAATTTTAGAGATTTTGAGGATATTTTGATCGTTTTAGAGGTTTTTGGGTATTTTTGGATCAATTTAGAAACTTTAAGGGTATTTTGGTCATTTTAGAGATGTTGGGGAATTTATTTTGTCATTTTAGAGATTTCAAGTGTATTTTGGTTATTTTAGAGGTTTTTTGGAGTTATTTTGGTCATTTTAGAGGTTTTTGGGTTATTTTGGTTTATTTTAGACGTTTCAGGAGTATTTTTGTCATTTTAGAGATTTTTTTTTAATTATTTTTTATTATAGTATTTTTGGTCATTTGGAGTGTATTTTAATTTTTTTGTGGTTCCAAAGTGTGAGAGACGTGTCCCTCAAAAAAAGAGATTTGGGTACCTTTTTAGGGCACCTCTCTTTTTGGGTAAGTGGTATGGAGTTGCCACTTATTTTTCTTTATACAAAAAAATATAAAAAAATACTAATTACAAAATACATGACTGAATTGTTCCATTCATTGATTGAATAAAAATTACATATCTTGGAAAACTTGAAAGTTACATAACTTTGGGTATTAGTTACAATCTACCAAAAATACATGGCTTGTTGTCCTAGTTACATTCTACCCAAAACAAACAAAGATAAGGCTAGATCTACTTAGCTAAAGACCTAAATCCGAAGGCTAGGTTATAGAATGGGAAGGTGTTAGGCACCCATTCTACCCAGACAAAGTTTGGTCTTCTAGACTCTTGTGACCAATGTACTATGTTATGCATGTCATGAATGATATGTTGAACAAGTGACACAAAACTAAATCACATAAATTTATTTATGAATGAAGTCTCTTCTTTTGTTAAAAAATCAGATCTGTTTTGTAGTATTTAAAAAAAAAATTGATTTGTATTTGTCCAAAATATCAGATCTGTTTTGTAATATTTAAAAAGATGATATTTGATGACAAAAATTCAGATATGTCTTGTAATATTTAAAAAAAATGAAAAAGATTTTTCTTTTAAGAAGGGAGTTTCACTTATAATATGAATTTATGTAACCATGAATTAAAATAAGCACGAACACAATAATACACAATCTCTTTCTTTATTTCAACAATTTGCATGTATTAAGAAAATTAGATTAGTATCTAAGAAAGATACAAATCAGTTTTTAATTGAGAAAAATTCAGATCTGCATCTAATGAAGATGTAGATCCATTTTTATTTTGAGAAGAAGTCAGATCTACATCTTATAAAGAAGCATAAAGAAAAAAAAGGGTGAAAGAAACAACCTCTTGTATGAGCACACTTTGTTCTTGAAGGGATGTTTTAGGGTTCAAAGAAAAATTTTCAATTCTCTTTGAAACCTAAAAACCCTAATTTTGTAGCAACACTCAAAGAAAGGATCAGAAAATATACGTGGTTTGAGAGTAAAAAACGTATGCCTCTCAGAGCGTAAAAAAAGGGTGTTGAATTATAAGATTCAGTCTCTATTTATAGAGGCCATAAGACTCTAAAAAATAGGTACGAATGATTAGGGTTTGAATCCAGACGCATCCTTTTGCGAAAAGGTCGAAAAGGGTGTGCCTTATTGTCATCCGAAGGCCGTTGGCCCAAAGCCCACCTGATGGCAATTCGGCACTCCAAAAGTGCCGAATTGGCTCTTGGAGGCCGAACGTGCTTTTGTGTTCAAGTGCCATTTGGTCTCTCCTTCTAGGGCTTTTTGGCTAGTCCTTGCACCTAGACATGTTTTCAACCTTCGTTTATGATTTTTTGTCTCTTTTCTAGATAATTTAGGCTTTTTTAAGAACAATTATCTTGTGCAATTATCTTGTGGATAAATCCCTTAAAAATAAATCTTGATAATGTTTAGATTATCCCCAATTTTGTTGTTTTCCAATCATCCCTTTTATTCCTATGCATGCATCCCTATTTTAAACACTAATTATCAACCAATCACAAAATTATCTAATTAATTTTAATTGCTTAACCAATTGGAATTAATTTAAATTAATCATGTGCGGTCGATTCTACCTAGACACAATGCATGCTGACCATGCAAACTTGATCATGTGATATCTTTCGATTCGTTGGTTCGATTCAGAAACCGGAAACACCGTTGTGACTGTTGGAATCTCAAGATCATTTTTATGATATGCAATGAATGAATTAATGCATACAATATAGGAACAAATTAATGCATGTGATGCAAGGATGATTTTTTTTTTTTTTTTGTACATGGATGGTCACTCCAGTCATCTTCCTTGATTAAATCATGGGTGCAAAATTGAGTGTCTACACAAGGATATTTTGGTCTTTTTAGTGGTTTTGGGGTATTTTAGAGTTGAGTGATTTGGGTAAATGATACTTGGGTCATGATAATAGCTTAAAATTACAATGTTATCTTAGTTTTGGTAGGCATTATCACATCGTTTTTTTTTTTTTTTTTTATAAGCATACTGAAAATATTATTGAACAACACCAAGATCCAAATACATCCTAGATAAAAGCTTGCTGAATACAGCAAGGAGTCTCTTCAATCCAAATTACATCATTGATAAGGTTTTGAGCTTGTCTAACTAGAATATGGGCTGGCTGATTACCAGTCCTTCGTACATGAGAATAATTAACAACACCAATATCTGAGCCTAAAGCATGAATCCACAATAGCAGAAACCGAAATAGAAGGCTCTGTAACCCGCTTGAGAGCATTAGAAATAGTCATGGAATCTCCTTCCAACACCCCACCTTGCAGCCCCAAATGTCTTGCTAACAACCCACTAGCTTCATAGGCTTTGGCTTCAACTTCAAGCACCCCCAATGGGTTTCTGATTTTTCTGCATAATGCAGCCAATAATCTGCCTCGTAGGTCTCTTATAACTACACCAATGCCAGCCAACTTCTTTGTGGGAAAAAGAGCACCATCGACATTAATTTACATGAACCAGATGGAGGAGGAATCTAAGCCGAATGCAGAACTCCTTCTTGTCTTTCAGCTAAATGCAGAACCATATTTGAAACAACAACATCATTTGTCTCAACTGCAGACCAGTACTCCTGAAGGTAACTTGCTACCCAAAAAGCCACAGTCGGACCTGTTTTGCCTTCACCTCCATGGTAAATTTCATTTCTATTACACCATAATGCCCAAGCAATCATAACCAGTCATGAACACTTCTCCTTCCCAGCTACATTAGTCATCATTACAAGCCATAAAAGGTCTTGAAAAGATTCGATATGAACATCCAGAGGTAGCAGGTGCAACTTCGAAGCAGCCCAAGCCTCCTGTGCTTTCGGACATCCCTAAAAAATATGACCATTCGTCTCAGCATTATCTTGACAGCACACACACAAGTCTTCAGCGATAACATTAAGCCTCCTCAATTTGAATTTGGTTGGTAAAGTGTCACGACAAGCACGCCATAAAACATGACGCATCTTAGGAGGAATTGGCAACGACCAAACTTTCTTCCAAAACTTCCTTAACAGACTACCATTAGAAGTAGTTCCACGGTTTCCTAATTTAAATAAACTAACCGCTAACTTATATGCACTCCTAACAGTGAATTTTCCATTGTTAGTTTCAGCCCAAACAAGTTTGTTCGCTGGTAAAGTAGCACTCAAAGGAATGCTTTTAATTAATTCAGCTTTATGAGCTATAAAAAGACTATCAATTGTACTTGAATTAATTAAGTTAGCAACCATTGTATTAGCAGTCAAAAACATCATTGGAGAAATTACACTATGAGTTGAAACCCGTGGCAGCCACTTATCTTGCCAAACCTTGATATTTGCTCCATTGCCAACCCTCCATCGCAACCCTTCAATGACCAATCTTTGGGCAGAAATTAGACTCCTCCATGTGTAAGAAGGATTGTGTCCAATCTAAGCATGAACAAAATTACATGTTGGGAAATATTTAGCCTTAAGGACCTTATAAACAAGAGAATCACCACCCATTTGAACATGCCAACCTTGTTTTGCAAGAAAAGCCTTATTGAACAATTTTAAATTCTTGAATCCCATTCCTCCATCACATTTAGGCTCACACATTTTCTCCCCTCTAAGCCATGCAATTTTCCTTTTCTCCTTTTTTTGTCCCCACCAAAAATTCTTAATCATCCCCATTAGTTCATCACTAAGCGAGTCTAGAAGTTTGAAACAATTCATAGTATAAGTCGGAATTGCTTGAGCCACTGCTTTTATTAGAACTTCTTTCCCCGCCTTTGAGAGCAATTTCTCTTTCCAACCCACCAACACTTTTCCCAATTTCTCCTTAATAGCATTGAAGGTAGTTCTTTTATTTCTCCCCACTAAAGAAGGCAAGCCAAGATACTTGTCATGTTGCTTAATTATTTGGGCACCAAATTGATTCTTTATCTCTTCTTGAACTTCTCTTGAGGTGTTACTATTGAAAAACAAAGATGTTTTTGCACGGTTTAATTTTTGACCGGAAGCTTTCTCATACACAGCAAGCAATCGTTGTAGTGCATCACAATCTGTCAACATCGCCTTGCAAAAAATCAGACTATCTTCTGCAAAAAACAAGTGACACAATCTTGGACCACCTCTACAAATTTTCACACCCTCTATTTGTCCCTTGTCCACTGCTTATTGAATCAAAGCATACAAGCCTTCTGCACACAAAAGGAAGAGGTAAGGTGACAAAGGGTCTCCTTGACAGATCGCCCTAGATGGAATAATGTGCCCCCTTGGTGTCCCATTAATTTTAATTGAATAAGTTACCGTAGAAACATATCTCATGATCAAATCCCTTATCTGGTTAGCAAAGACCAATTTCTTCATAACTTTTTCTAGCCAAACCCACTCTACCCTATCATAAGCTTTACTCATATCTAATTTAAGAGCCATCTCCCCAACCTTACCCCCCTTTTTCTGGCTAATATGGTGCATGGTTTCAAATGCCACCAACACATTATCAGTAATCAACTTTCCATGGACAAAAGCACTTTGTGTATCACTAATAATCGAGGGTGAAATCCGTTTCAACCTATTTGCAATACCTTTTAAGGCAATCTTGTACACAACATTGCATAAACTAATAGGCCTATAATAAGTTATCTTCTTAGGCTCTTTAATTTTTGGGACAAGTGTTATGTGGGTCTCATTAAAATTTGGTGGAGAAATACCAAAGTTTAGAAAGTCAAATACCGTTTTGGTGACCACCACGCTACTAGTGCTCCAAAAATGTTGAAAGAAAAGAGGAGGCATCCCATCAGGCCCCGATGCCTTAAGTGGGTATATTTGTTTCAAAGCTCCTTTCACTTCACTCTCCACAAAAGGCTGAACCAGCTAGTCATTCATTGCTTGAGTCACCTTAGGTTGAACGGCCAAAAGCAAATCAGAAAATTCCACCGGATTACTAGTAGAGAAAATATCCCCATAGTACCCAATTGCTATCTCCTCCATTTTATCCTTTTCAACTTGCCATACCCCATCTCCATCTAATAAACCATCCATAAAATTCTTCCGATGTCTTGCCAAGGCCTTGGCATGAAAGAAACTTGTATTCCTATCACCATTTTGGAACCAATTAATCCTTGATCGTTGTCTCCACATGTCATCCTCTCTATCCAACCAAGAATTCAATTCAATTCGAGTATGTCTCGATGCTTCCACTACTTCCTTGGATACGAGCTGCAATTTTAACCATTCTAATTTTGTTTGAAGCTCCACTATATTCCTTCCCACATGACTAAATTCAGTAGCATTCCAAGTAGTCAAGTTAGCCTTACACCGATCCAAATAGTCTTGAAGAACCCAATCCGACCCTACCATTTGACCACTCTCCCATGCATCCTTGACAACTTGTTCACACCTCAAATCCTTCAACTACATTGATTCAAACTGAAAATTTTTTCTGTCTCCTTTTCTTCCATTGTTAAACCAAATAAAGGGATAATGGAGAATGATCCGAAAAGGAAGAAGACAAATGGTGAAGCTTGGCTGTAGGATAAAGAGACATCCATTCCAAAGTCGCCAAAGCTCTATCCAATCTTTCTCTTATTTGACCCCACTAGATGTTTGATAGAGCCAAGTGAACTTAGATCCAATGAAACCCAAATCACACAATCCACAATAATCAATAGTATACACAAAATCCTCCATCTGCTTTCTAGGACGAATACTTCCACCTTCCTTCTCCAAGAGACCTGTAATCTCATTAAAATCACCAATAACCAGCCATGGTAAAGAAGACATACATTTCAAATGCTTCAATTTAGCCCAAGATTCATGCCTCTTAGCTGTATCTGGATGACCATAGAAACCCATAAAATGCCACCAACTAATTACCCCACTATCCACCCATGCATCAATTTGATTTTGAGAAAAAGTTTTAACATCTACCCTTAACTCCTCTTTCCACAACAAAACAAGACCACCACGATTCCTAATACTAGGAACTACAAAATGGTTTTTCATTTTGCATTTTTCCTTAATCGAATCCAGCTAATCTTTTTTCAACTTTGTCTCCATAAGGAAGACAATAATGGACTCTTCTTTATTAACCACCTTTGCCAAGGCATTAACTGTTCAGAGATTCCCAAGCCCCCGACAGTTTCAACTTAAAAGACTCATTGTGCTCGACAAGGTTGCTGAGCAACCTCCACCATTAGAGTAGTTGAACATACCTCAATTTTCTTCTTCTTCTTCTCCACTTCAATAGAATGATCTTCCTTACTTTCTGTTTCAGCAACTTTTCGCTTCTCACCAAGGTCAGGGCACGCTGCTTTCTTCTCTGTACAATTAAATTTTTCGTCACCAATTCGTTTCCAGGTTCTTTTTGGAAAACGGGTTGCTAGAGAAGAGCTATTAGGAGATAAAGGACTTGTATTTTCAGCGTAAAACAAGTCTCCTTTTGAAGATTTTCTAGGCCTCCCACGTGCTCCTTTCTTTTCTTTAGGAATAGAAGTCTAGCCCATTTTAAATTCTTCAACCCGGATAGCCTCCAAAGCGTCCACATCATATCTGACTTCATTCCCAATTAAATCCAGATTTTGGCATGAGAAAAATTAGGAGCAGCGACTAAAGCAACACCAGGTTTATCGGGATTCAAATTTAAAAACACTGGAGAGGAGTTAATCGACAGATCTAATATGTGTAATTGCTCCTTAAAATTCGGATCCTCCCTTACAGCGTCCTTCCCAGCTTGCAACATCACCGTTGAGAGCTTCACCGAGGAAGAAACATACTCCTTAGCCTCCATTTTCCTATCCACCCTCCGAGTCACCATGTCATTCTCATTAGTAGCACGAGAGTCAGATGGAGTGTTTGTGTTATCAAGCCCTGGTGAAGTCCTGATAAACCATGAGGAACTCGAGTATCTGTAAGTACCATCACACCATCAACACCACGATTCAAAGCCTCGTATCCTTTAACTTCAACAAAAGACTTCTTTGCCGGATTAAAGAGAGGAGCCCTAATCCACGGACCAAATTGCTGGTCGTCTAATTTCAGAGTACCCTTACTTCGCAACCAAAGTGAACAATCTTTATCGTCGTGCGAGACAGACCCACACCAATAACAAATATTAGGCAACCTTTCATACATAAAAGCAGCCCAACCTTCATTCTCCTTATCCCAAGAAATCTTTCTTCCCCTACACCCTAGAGACATCTACAATCACCCTCACCCTCATGAAATTGGCTCCCAAAATTTCTCTTAAATCTTTTGGTTTAATAACAGGTCCAATAGTTTTGCCAATACCGAAAGCCATTTCAACAGTTTGGAGAGGAAAACGTAAATTACGAATTTGCACCTAGAAAGCAGTTGTTTTGAAACCTAGCGTGTGAATCGAAGCATAACCATCAAATCTTTCAAAGACAACAAGATGTCTGTCAAAAGCCCAAGGTTCACCTTGAAAAACTCTTTCAGCATCAACTTCCAATTCAAAAGCAAACAACAGAATATTTTTGCCACCAATAGTGACATTGAAACCACCTTTTGTGCGCCATAAAGGCCTAAAAGTTTTTGCAACAGCCTCAACATTTAGAGTTCTACGTGTAAAGAATTTCCCTGCAAGTACAAACTCCCTCTTCTTTCTATCAAGTCTCAAGGCAACCTTATTTTCCTCAGACTCCGACTGTGTTAATTTCTTCCATCGAGTTGATAACTCCTCCATTGAACGGTTTAAATGAAAAGTAGGCAATGAGCAAAGTGCTACTAAACACAATCCGAAACACACCAATTCTCCAATTAAACGAATATACTAGAGAACCCACCTTCCTTCTTAAAGAGAAGGGAAACCATATACTACAAGGAAGAGAAGTACTTACCACTACAGAGAAGCCAAACTGCTCTTACTTGAGAACCTTAATAACTTTATAATCTATATATATATATAAAACCGAAGCCTTTGCTGGCACCACAATTTTCCACGTCAGCACAATATTTAAAAAATAAAAAATAAATAAAAATTATAACTCCTCAAAACCCTAGCAACCTTACCTCTCTCTCAAGTTAAGAAATATAAAGTCACGGTTTTTGCAAACTCTCTCTTTCTTCAAACGTAGGAAGCCCTAAAGCATTCAAGATCTACAAAACCCTAGCAACCTTACCCCTCTCTCAAGTTAAGAAATATAAAGTCACGGTTTCTGCAAACTCTCTTTCTCCAGACGTAGGAAGCCCTAAAGCATTCAAGATCTACAATGCACGGTATAGATTTTAGCCTATAAAGTTCAATTTTTGTAAGGTTAGTTTTGTTTATATATTAATTAATACATAGTACTTTGTTCACCATTGAATAGTTATATAATCAATTTCCAATTCAGTGTTCAAGAATTAAACCAAAATTCTAACTGCGCTATCATAAAATATTATTATTAGTATGAATTTTATGGAGTTGCGGTGTTCAAGAATTAAACCAAAATTCTTTTAAATTATCTATAATATTTTGTCCTCTGAAAATTTTATCTCTTTGATTTTAGTATATTGTGTTTCTTAAGCTATAGAGAGATTTCTTTGATTTCTGCAAACTCTCTCTCTCTCCAGATGTAGGAAGCCCTAAACGCACGGTATAGCATTCAAGATCTACAACTCACAGTATAGATTTTAGCTTATAAAGTTCAGCTTTTGTAAGGTTAGTTTGTTTATATATTTAGTCCTTATGTTTAGGTTTAGATTTTAAGAGATTTATATATTACTACAATGAGGCTGAATTTCCCGTGACATCAGTTTTATGTTTTTTTTTTTTTTTTTTTTAATTTGTTTTATGTAAGGTTAGTTTGTTTACATCAGTTCTTTATCTCAAAGATAAGACTTTTATTTCTACCGCAAGAACTATTTAGGTATGTATCTCTTGCAAGCACACATGAACTTAAATTGTCTTTTAATATATGCATGCTTTATTATTTTCTAATAGTTTTCCCGTGCATCGCACGGGTTAGCGACTAGTTTAGTAAATTTCACTTCTCGTTAATAACCAAATTGTAATGTGGCGTTATCACATCTATTTTGTGTTTATTCCCATACATACACAAATATGAGAGTTTGCAAGTTTTCTCTAAAATATACTCATTGGGTGTATTTTTCTCTTGTAGGAGATTTAAACTAATGATCTAAGCATGTAGACATGAATCCAAGAGAATCCAAAGGTGAAGATCAATTGAGAATTGGCTTTTAAAGAATTTAATGAGTCAAAGATGTGTGGAAACATAAAAAGAAAGAGAGAAATTTGTTTGAGACAAAGATGGAAAAAATCCTGGCATGGAAATATTCTAACCAGTTTTGATATTTTGGCCATATCTTTTTACTCCAATATTGGATTGATGTGATTCTTACTACCATGGAAAGAAGACTTAAAGATGTAGAACTTTGCAGTTTACCAAAACTTCAGAATCCATCGTATTCAAGGCCAAAACTGACCTGGAAGTTGACCCACTGTTGAAAAATGGGAATTAACATTTTATATTTTCCTTTTTGGGAAGCATGTGTTTTAGGGTTTTGAATTTTATAAATACTAGCTTGTAACCCATGCAAATGCACGGGATTTTTATTTATAATTTATTTATAATTTTGTTGTAGTATTTTTATAGCATCTCAAAATTATTTTTATATATATAACATCATCAAAAGTAAATCAAATCACACTTCATCATAGTAACATATATTAACACACTTTGAATAAGGGGGAAAAAATTAAACTTACAATAGTGGAAAAACAAATAGTTTTCTTCATAACATCATAAAAATTTAGATTCATAGCTCAAAATAACATTTATAATCTTAAAATAAACCAAAAGTCAAATAGTTTAACCCCTTAAAAGTTTATGGGTCTAATGTTGTGAGCAACCCAACCATTGATGATCTTTTTGCATACCTGGACATATCAGAACTTGAAAAAAAAATACGTTAAATTGATTCCAAATGAAGAACACGTACAAATGCGAAATTAGTTCTACCATCTCAATTTTTAATATCATGAATCACTGTTAGATAGCTTATCATTTCTTTTTCCTTTAAAAATGTCTAATAAAAATCTCTAAATCGGGAAAAAAAAACAATTATTTTTATGGTAAGCATTAAATGTAGCTTGTACTCATTTTCTTGCCCACTTATCCAATCTGACAATAGGTAAATTATCACGGTTTATATTTCCTAAATTTCATCATGATTTTAATTGCCTCATTTGCAACAAACAAATGTCCTAACACCCAAACACAAATCCACAACTACCCAAAGTATACCAACCACAAATTAACATAAATTCATTGGAAAGATGTTTAAAATAATAATAACATTAAGTAACACCATTTTCCCAATTCAAAAAAATGAATTCATTTAAATTTTCAATTAGAATTACTTAATATATTAGTCGCATTCGCTAGTAAATTACATTATCAATACAATTTTCCATTAACGTAATATTTAACTTCAGCTTTACAAATTGCAAATGGCTTCAATAAAATAAAAAGGAAGCACTAACTCATTAAAGTTAAATAGGGGAAGCACTATTTGTCATTGAGCAAGAACAAAAGAAAGAATGTGTAGGACTTTAGAAGCACTAATTGCATATGTTGTTTGCGATTCTCTTTCAATGTTTTAGGGCATTATGCTCCACCATTGGCTATTTATTTGTACAAAAACAAAAGATCTAAACCCTAGACATTAATTTGCAAATTTTAGCAAGTAACAAATATTGATTTCAGAATTTAATCAAACAAATTGGAATCAAAGAGAGACTATATACCAATTAGGAATAGCTACCACACATTGAATTCAAACCCACAATCTCATTGATTAAATGGTACAAAAAAATCAATACTTTTTGGTCAAAGTAATTTCTCTTTCATGAATAGCTTTTGTTATATTTTTTTGGAACATAGTTTTTATTTATAATGAAAACGTATAAACATTGTAAATACCAAGACAAAGAAGAATGTACAATAGAGGGAAAATGTGAAGTTATAGGCTATAGATTAAATCAGACAGATATTACAATTTTACTGGTCAATTCAATCCAAATACTTGAGGAAAAAAAAAAAAAAACTAAAATATGGAAAATAATTATACAACAAAAAAGGGCATGAGTAACAATAAAGAAAACCCAATTGGATAGCAAAGCAAAAAACCAATCCCTGATAAGCAAACAACATTGGTTACAAAACATATAACATGGGAAAATAAATAAATAAATGCAACTTATGCATAGGTTAGTGCTTTTTAATTAACTTTTGTATTTATTTGTTTCTAATTTCAGTACAAATGAAAGTCAATTATAAAGTCATCAAAAGGATAAATATAATTAACAAATTAGTAAACAACAAGGTACTGGAATTGTTCTTCCATGAAATCTAAAGACCAAAACCCACAAACACCAAAAAAGAATAAATGCTATAGAGACCACAAACCAAATATAAAATCTGATTTGAAACTGAAATTAATGATTACATAATCATCACTAATAGAAACTCAAATCCTTCAAAACCAACACAATGTAATCATTGAGCTACACTGAATAGTAAAATTGCACAAAAACAAATAAGCCAAATTGATTGCAAAGTAGAGCAAGCATAAAAATAAAGATCCATGGACTAATCAAAAACATTATGTGTTCATAAGATTTTAGTTTCAAGTTTAACACTTTTACTACTGCTTTGGTATCAGTTTAGTAAAACTGCCATTATTTTTTATTGCTTAAAAAATAAATCATAGCAGTTTTAAATTGTAGCAGAGAAAAATGAAAGAAATATTGCAAAAGAAGCCTAAGAAAACGTTGAACATATGGGTTGAATTGTCAACAACACAACATTTAATCAAATCTATGTCATTTATTTCTATGTTTCCATTTCAAAGAAGGCAGTAAATAATCGAAGAAAACAATGATTTCAATTTGGAGAAGATTATAATGTTACTAAAACAGAAAAAATAAAGATTATAATTTGAGACTAAATCATTCAAAGAGAGAGAATAAACAGTCGGATTTTAATTCAAATTCGAATAAGAAGTACCGTTAAGTAGTTCCAGAGAAATTAGTGCATACCTTTTGCATACACTGGGTTTTAATATGCAATAACACCAATCAAGTAGTGACAACCAAGAAAAAGAAAACACAGACACACACTCTTGTTTAGAGAATGACCAACCTGGCATCAACACATGATCTAGAAAAAAAATGATAATTGAAATCTCATAAGCTATAACTAATGCAGATTTGAAATAAGTAGAAGGGAAAATTGGCTAAAAAAATCAATTTGTAAAGAAAAAAGCTGGCTAAAACATGAAAATTAGAGCCAATTGAAACACATAGGACAAAATCTAATACGAAGTATGAGATAAGTAGAAGGGAAATTAGACTATCCTAACCTATGAGTTTGTTCCAACAACGTTTCTTACAAAAATACCTGGTGAACATTATAAATCTATCTAAACAGGACATTCATCATGTCACTTTTGACATATAACTTAAGTATTAACGATATGTCAAAGCATAAAAAGGAATCTTCCACAACAAAGGAAAAAAATAATCCAATCTCTCTCTATTAGTTAATGAACCACCAACCTCTCCTTCAATTTCACATACACTGTTTGTGGAAGACACTAACAAAAACTTTGTAGACACAAAGGAACTGTAAGAAAAAAAAGTAAAAGAGAGACCAGAAAAAAGAGTTGAAGTAATTGTTGTAAAAAAGAGCTTCTAAAAATCTGTTGCAAAGTGTATAACATACATTAGTTATCAATCTTTTTGTTTGTTATTTTAAAATGCAATAATTAGCACAAAGAATCCCATAATCCCACTTACAAAAAAATTATAATTACTATACACTCTGAAGCATCCATGTTGAAATCTGTTTATAATCCCTAATGTACATCCACATGCTTTCTTCCACAAGATCCACATCAACCTGAAGTAACTCTACCAGATTAAGAGCCATTCATCCAGTTAAAAAGAAAATAGGGATAGAGAACTGTAACGACCCAAGGAAAAGCGCTAGCCACATCTGTGCTATACCTCAAAAGGACTAGTCACAATTGAGACTCCTTGTAGTTGTTAATAAAGCCCAGTTCACCCCAGTAAAGACCCGATGTGGGACTCATCACACACCCACACACATCACACAATCAATCAAATTGGGGCATCACAATCTCTCCCACTTAAATCCCTAACGTCCTCGTTAGGGCCCACTTTATGGGGTAGTGTCTTTGAGCCCACACAGGATTACCGGGCCGGCTCTGATATCATATGTAACGATCCAAGGAAAAGCGCTAGCCACATCTGCGCTATACCTCAAAAGGACTAGTTACAATTGAGGTTCCTTATAGTTGTTAATAAAGCCCAGTTCAACCCAGTAAATACCCGATGTGGGACTCATCACACACCCACACACATCACACAATCAATCAAATTGGGGCATCACAAGAACTAAACATTCAAGAACATACTAGATCGGGCCAAGGAACATTTGGTACGTGCTTGGGCCTAGTCAAAGGCATGGAACTATACATTCCATCAAGATTCATCACATCATACTGCCATGTCGAAAAACGAGGATAAGTCTCTGCGAAAGAACTAGAAGAGCTACTAGTATAGTGAGGAGAGGGAATCTCTTCCTCTTCCTCTTCCTCTCCTTCAGAAGATGGAGGCTGAAAGTCCAACATGCAAATATTGTTACCAAGCAGAAATATGGAAAAGGAAATTACAGAACAAAAATTTGATCTTAAAAGGGAAGAGAAATACCATTTTGCCAACCAAGCAACCTTGCAGATGATCCCGGACAAAGTTAGAATAATTTCCTTCTACTTTTGCAACAATATAGTCATCATGGGCCCGAGCAATCTCTTCATCAGCTAGAAAGTCAGCCAATCGAACAGTGCGACAAGGAGGAGTTGGAATTGTGGTAGGAGGATACACATGTTCAACTTGGGGCAACACCTAATCAGTAAAATACCAGTACTTGCCATGCCCACATTCGAACAATACTTGGCGGCCATTCAATTCTAGAGCCCGCTCACACTCAGCATATTCCTCACATCCAGCCTAAGGATTTAAGTTCATCTGAAAAATCATAAAAAGTAACTCAGAAAGAGAAGAGATTGAATCATAATCAAGTGCCAAAGATTTGAAAAGGAAAAAGAAGAAAGAACTCACATCATCAATTGTCAGGTTGTCAATCACCAAGCACCAAATCTCCAAAGAATGCCTGGAGGATAAAGCTCCATCGGAAAGAACACCCTTCTTTGACTAGAACCTCTCTATTTTTTAGTGTATAAGAATGCTTGTATTTGCTGGATTTTTTGGTGTGATAATGTTGTAACTTGTATTGGTTCTGAAGGAGTCTATTTATATGCTCGATGGGTCTCACGAAATTATTAACCAAATTAATCTGATTAATTATGTCCATTATTTTGATGTAGTAGGTGTTATAAGATTAATTGCTGGATATTAATCTGATGAGTTAGAGTTACACAATTAATGGATGAGATAAGGAGTTTCTGAAGAACAAAAAGGCTCAAATGGATAGTCCATTAAGTGGGTTAATGGCTCTTCATTTTCCATAATAAAAATGGAGTATAAATTCGACCATTTACTCACCAACAATATGGTAATTATTTTGAACGGGCTGTCAAGTAAGAGGATCCAACAGACTGATTCATTTCCATTTTTGACACCTCTTTCCTTTACCTCCCCCTTGTGCACGTATCTAGCCCAATATCTGAGTCAATTCATATTAGCCCATTAATCATCACAATTAAAAAGAATAAAATAGTCTCTCTTCTTTTCAATGTGGGATTAAACATTTTCACTAACTCCTCATCTTCCATATTCACTCCTACACCTTTACATTTATGTTGTAATATTTATTCATTTTAATTAATTTATATAGAAATGCTCCAACAATCCCCCATTCATTTTAAAATTAAATTTTTTAGTTAAAAAGAGATTACCAGGAAAAAATGAGTCACTATGGATCATGAAGGTATGCTCTGCATTGAACCTTCACTTAGTAAAATAGCGATCTCAACTCTTAGTCATAGTGGTATCCCAATCAGCATCATTAAAAGCTTCAATCACAGCATGATATTTTTTACAAAATAAGCCATAACTTTTGGCACCAACTAAATATCTCATGACTTGCTTAATAGCTAGCCAATGATCTTTACTAGGCTTGCTAGTAAATCTGCTAAACACTCCTACTGCATATGCAATGTTAGGTCTGGTACAATCAGTAGCATAGTGCAAACTATTAATGATGCTAGCATAATCCTTTTGATTAAAAATCTCATCATCATTATTCACAGGAAATAAATGAACACTAGAATCAAAAGGAGTAGCTACATTTTTGGGACCATGAAAATTATATTTTCTCAATATTTTCTCAACATAATGTGATTGATCAAGAAATATTCCATCACATGTTTTTGTAATTTTCATGCCGAAAATAAAATGTTAGGAAATTTAGACCTCGGTTGAAAAAATTAACAAGTTTTAAACCCAAGTTGTTAATTAGATTTAATATATATAAATCTTGTTAAAACAAATAAACATTCAATATCATGTCAATATCACGCACAGCGGAAAAATAAATAAAACAAGATATGATGACTTAGGAAAACCAATGAAACAAACTAGTTTCACAATAAAAAACCTAGGGGGAAACTTTTCCGAAAAGCGATCCACTATAATAAAGAGAAGTTTCATATCTAGTATAAAACCTTTGTCCTTAGACTCTACAATCCTCGTAGATGAACTTACAGTAGAAACCTTCTATCGTTTCGGAACCTCTGAACTTTTCAATATATGAACACCACCCTTTTGCACGATTCCAGTACATGACTAACCAATGATGCACGACTCCTAGTACATGACTAACTCACCAACTTGAAAAAGGATGTTGGCTACAAAGTTCATCATTTCATCAACAACGAAGATCAAGAAGTACTTGGTTACAAAACCCTAAGGCGCAAAGATGCAGTAGCTTCTTCTAGAGAGAATAAGACACTTAGTCACCTTTTGCATGTATTCTCCTTGTGTTCTCTTATGTGACGTCCTTAAAAATAAGCCTTATATATGTCTAGGGTTGTGAGAAAAGAAACCCTACACATTCATGTCAGCATGGGCCGAAAATCAAATCTGAAAATTCTAATTTCGTAATTCTCGATAGATATATTTGTACACAATTTTCGTAAAAGAAGAATCATATGATCACGAAATAGTGTAACAAATAATCAATTTGTATTTGATTTGTATATATGTGAGTACAATCCTTTGTATGAATGCTTTACAATGAAAGAGTACAATAAATTCCTCTAATTTGATCTCCAAGAAACGTTACAATCCGAAGGGGCTATGAAGCTTAATCTTGAATCGTGCTTTGATGTCTCCAAGTTGAATGAATAGTTGACCATGCTTGATTTGATGCGAGGGCCGTTAGCTTGATCTCAAACTAGATTAAAGACCAATCTCCACTTTGATTTGAAGAAGTAGGAATAGGCCTTGATGAACAATGGAACTCCTGTGAACTTTAGAGATGACTCTCTATTTTGGCAGTGTCAATAGTGTTTTCTCTCTGAGTGTTCCCCTTTTTTTCATATGAGAAGCCTCTATTTATAGGCAACTCAATCATATTTAATTTGAAATTTTCTCTCAGCATTTATTGAGAGTTAATTATGGGTTTAATTTGGTCTTCCATTTAATAAGAACTTTCCATATAAGTTTTTTTCTTCTGATGTTGCCATATTGTTTTCTTATTTGATGTTGCCACATGGCTTGATTTCATTTGCCAATCTTCCACCTCATCAATTGGAGATTAATTTGATCACAAATATTTTTATTTTGAACAATCGAATGGTTGTAAGTACATCATAAAATTTTGATGTCTACAAATGCCCCCACTTCAAGATTCGGCTTTGCGTCTTTCTGATGCTGTATATTACAACTTTGCCATCCAAGGCAGGGACGGACCCAGGATTTCAAGCTGGGGGGGGGGGGGGGGCGGAGATAAGTGAAAAAAAAAAAAAAAATCAAATACACATCCATATAGTCACTAGTGGAGCCAAGAAATTTTCTTAGGAGGAGCAAGTTAGTTATGCCTATATTATGTTAATAGGTTAAGCCTATGTTGGCTCAAAATGCAAAAAAACTCAAGTTAATTTGGCCCAAATTGTGGCCAAAATTAAATTACTTTATTTCATAAACTAACTTTAAGTAAACTTGTGCCTACATTTTTTTCACTGTACTAAATTATTTGTACTTAGGTTAATAGGTTTGAACTTACCTTTTTAAATTTTAGAGCTTTTCTAAGGAGTTACATCTAATGTTTCAGCATTTAGGATAAAAAATTGATTAATAGGTATGAAATTTTGAAAATTTATACAATAATTTTTGTTAAGAAAAGTGTGAACAATGAAGTGCAAATTACTATTTAAGTGCAATTAAATCAAATCAAACAATTAAACAATTATTTGTCCTCCTACTATTATCAGATATAAACAGATAATCTAATATTCTAATATAAACCACATTATTATATATTATATTATTATTATTAATTGTAGTGTACTGTGTAAAGAACATTAAATCACCGAAACAAAACTAATATATCTTATTATAAATAAAAAAATAAAGAAAGACAAAAGTATTATATGTGAAATGCTGTACAGCTGTACAGCACTTCATTACTCAATCTAGAAGCTTTCTAGTCGGTCAAAGTGAACTACTTCAAAGCAGTGTTGAGCAGTTATTAACAAATATAACATCAGTGTTGAGCAAACAAACAACAGAGCAGCAAGCGAGATTCACAAACATTATATTAGGTTTTGAAGGAAAGGATAGATTAAATTCCTGTGAACTGTGAAGGCTGGAGCAGTGGAGTAATGAAACTGGGCTGGGCAGTGCAGATTGAGCAACTGGCGGCTGCGGCAAGATGGGTCTCCGGTTTGGGTATGCGATAGCTGCTGGTGGTGTGGGTACTGGGTAGCAAGATGGGTCTCTCTCACGTGGGCATGGGCAGCGGCGTCATGCGTAGGCGGCGGCGTCACAGCGTGGGTAGCACCGTAGCAAGATGGGTCTCTCACTTTCTCTGTCTCGCCTCTCCCTTTCTTTTCTTTTCTTTTTTCTTTTTTTCTTTCGTGATTGGCTTTTCCGTTTGGTCTTGGAGTCTTATTGTGCTGGGTTTTCTTTTCTTTTCTTTTCTTCTTTTTTACATTTTGTTTTTTTAAGGTTTTCATGGGCTTTTGAAAACTCCTGGGCTGACCGATTGGGAGGCCTCAGCTAAAAAGGAAGGGGGTCCAAGCCTTTTTTTTGAAAATTTTACATACTAAAATTTTTTTTTTTTGGGGCCAGGGGGGCCCGGGCCCCCTTCGGCCCCTTCCTGGGTCCGTCCTTGCTTGCGGCCCTCAACGCACTTTGGGTACTCCAACTCCATCCTTAGCGGTTGCTTATGGCCATGACGCTTGTATTTTCTAGGCTTAAACAATTGGCGCGATGTCTTTCACACTCCCAAAAGCGACGAATATATATTAGTTCTATTTGTCGCACTTGGTCACTACGAAATATTGGCTTGTCCATTGATCCCGCTTCCACAAGGGAGAACGCCCCACTTTCACACTTTCTATTGTTTTGCATGTACAATTTATGCCATATTATTGACACGTCCCAAGCCTTAAATTCACTAGAAGCATGGTGGCATCTTTGTACACACATAATCTTTGCACTTAATGGGCAACATGCAGGCTTCCACTTGTCTTTGTCTTTACATGCATATATAGTTATTGCAACACGTACCTAAGATGTTTAAGCACTTGAATGTTGATGTTGAATGAATAGCTTGCTTGTGGTTTTGAATCTCAATGTCACGTGCCTAGATTTTATTTATTTATTTTTATTATTATTATTTTTATATCAATTTATTAGTAACGAGCATTTGAACGAATAAGTTATTCATCCTCTTCTTCGGTTTGCTGTCAGGTGTGTTAGCTGACTTAAGCCTGTCAACCCTTCGCTCGACTTGTGACTCTCCTATATTTGCTTAAGTCGTGACCTCTACAAGCTTTGTCTCCTCCAAGTGGTTGCAATCAAGTGTGCTCCATCATGGTCATCTTTCATGACTCATCAAGGACTCTCAATGATCAATCCATCACTCTTTTGTGCTCTACGAATGAACCCGTGGAGGAAGGCATCGTCTTGAAAGTCCATCCACCTGGTAGCAGTGTCCCTTCATCCTCGTCTACTACCATTCCTCGTCCTCCGAGCCTATCTCGATGGTGGGTTGAATCATCTCATGAACTACACAACCCGACTAGAGAGGATTCGCATGTCGTTTAGAGGACGTTTATTTTGGCCTCCAACCTTCACTCAACCGCGGACCACACCAATCCTTTTCCTCTCCTTGGTCGTCGAATAAGTGTGGGAGAAGTGCAATGAGCCCTACCTTCTTCCAAGACTCCTCCATTCCAATATAAGGGTGAGTTTTCCTACCTCCCTAAATATTGGGAGTGGCTAGAAGACATATTGAGCCGCAATACTAGCCGCTACTTGCATTGTTATTCACATATGATCAGAACACCCATGTCTTGCAAGCCTTCCTAGAGTGTTGGTGTGCGGCTACAAACACATTGCACATGTCTGTAGGAAAGGTCTCCATTAGCTTATGGGACTTACATTCGATCGGTGGGCTTCCCGTGTACGGCTCATTTTATGAAGAGGTCGTTCCAAACTTGAAAGACATATCATCTCTCCCCTCATATTGTCGTCCTGTATTTGTTGCCTTCCTTCACCTAAGTCTTGAGCTTGGTGGTTCGCACTTGGTCACTACGGCCGCATGGGTGAAGTTTTGGTTCCATGCGAGTCTAAATATCAGAAACCGTCGACTAGAAGGTCAATAAAGAGGAATGCAAGAGGCAAGCAATCTCATAACCCCTCTGGTAAAATCGATGCCCCTAGAATTCTGACTAAAGAAGACGAGGCTCCCTTCAATGTGTTCAAAGTGGAGAGAAGGCTTACAGAAGAAACTTGGTTAGCTGCTTTGATCTTGTGTTGGCTGTGTGAGTCTCTTCCTGACGGGGGACCAAACTTAATCAGGCCTAGTGTTTTCAAGAACACAAGTGTGATGGCTCGTGGTAAGAGATATTGCCTTGCAGTCCCAGTCCTGGCCAACATTTATAGGGGCTTGAATGAAATTGTGTCTTCTAAGACTCCTAGTAAATGTGATGCCACTTTTCCTACACACTACTTGAATGCTTGGTTGGCCAAATACTTCGACACTCACTTTGAACTTGAAGGGTCTCACTCCAAGGCTGTTCCGCGCATGTTTAGATACTTCGGAGAAGGTGCAGCCAAGCATTACGATGAGGTTATAGCCCGTAAGCTATTTCGTGCCGTTAGTAGCTTCAAGTTTCATCGTTTGGGCCTTTTTAAAGGCCATCAAGAGATTCTAATGGATGATGACAAGCTACCTAGCTCTTATGTAGATTACTTCATCAGCCAATGCTCCAACTACTTGGCCTCTTGTCGCGGAAGTATATGTATAGTTTAACCATATAGCCCTCACTACTTTGGTCGACAGTTCGGTTTCAATCAACACATCCCTGGGAAGCTTAATGAGGACTTTCACACTGTCACCTTAGAGCAAGTGGTATGCTTCTAGCTCCAATGTCTTCGTCTTGTTACCAATTCAAAGTTCTTGATCCTTGCCTGCCCATCTGAGCACAGGGCTCCGTGCATAAAGGACTATATGAATTGGTGGGTTAGAAGATCTGATGGTTTCTTTTCAAGTAGGGCTGAGAAACCGATTGGGAATGTTAACCCAAGCAAGATAAGACTCAAAATAAAACAACCCAATGAAGTAGTTGAGCTCGTGAAGCACCGAAGCGATGGGAAGTCCTCTTTTGGGATTTCGGAGGCTATCGATGAGTCTTTAGGAGGAGTGTGCATGGACAAGGCACATTCTCCTATGCGTGGGAATTCTTGCATAGTCTCAATGCCTCAAGACGTGGAGGTGACCAAGGGTAGGGACGCGTCAGATTCTGAGCGGAACAGTGGCAACTCACATTCTCATTGGAGATGCAAAAGCGAATCCATATCGACACCACGGTCACCCAAGCGACTGACCGTGGTGTCGATATGGATTCGCTTCCCAACCCTTTAGGTGGCAGTGCACAAGTAAGTCTTAATTCTCTTTTTGATGATTTTGATCTTGAACCCATTAAAGACCTTTGTTTCCTTCACGATGACCTTAAAGCTATTTCTAGTATCCAAGAACTTTTTAAGAATGACAATCTTGGTATTCTTCCAATGCAGGATAACAATTATCCTTTGAAAAGAACAGGAGAGAAGTGTACACCAGTTGCCACTAGCCCTTCTATGAGTGAGTTTTCCATTCAAGGTTTGATAGCCTTTGATTTGGCTACTAAGGAGATTGATCCATCACGCTCGGGGAAGACTAACGCCACTCTTTCTTCCGACCCTATTCACAAGCCTTCAAGTGACATGACTCGAAATAAATCCATTATGTGTAGTTCGAGCATCCCGGCCACTTCAACTGTCACAAAGTTTGAACCCAATGATTTGATTTTGAAGGCCGATCGATAGCGTGCAAAAATGTTAGGAGGGGACTTAATTTAGAAGGTCGTTAGAACCCCTTTTACTTTTGTGACTTCACTTAGGTATGGAGTTGAGAAGATCCTTCAAGTTATCGCATAAATAAAAGTTGTGGATGCAACGCCTTTAAGAGATCGTATTTCGAAATATATGGATGATGCAGACCGATATTCTATCCTCCATCATGCTTTTTCACAAGGCATCGCACTTGAAGACAAGGAATGAAAGCTTACCGATGTTTGGCGTCGTCTCACTCTTGCCCTCGACTCGGAAGCCATTAAGATCAGTCAGAAAGTTGCAATCAAGGCAAACTTAGACAAGGCCTTAGCTAAAAAGATTGAATTGAAGAAGGAACTTGAGTTGCTTTAAATGCAAAAGGCAGAGTTTACAGCGTCGAGCACCCTCTGTGATGTAGAGCTAGCCCAACAACAATTGATCATTTCTCAAATCAAGGAGGAGGTTTCCAAGATTGAGGCTACTCCAACCTTAGAAGCTTCTAATGATGCAAAACTTAAAGAGCTACAAGGGTTACTAGAGACTAGCAAAGAGGAGTTGAGGCATTTAGATTAGATGGGTTAGTCTCTTTTATTTATTTATTGATGTAGTCATTACAATGTAACGACACCAATCTCATTATTAATAAAGAAATTCGTTTATTTCCAGATCAATGTTTGCTCCCTATTTTTTTTTTTTTACGTGATTTAATATGATCAATTTTTGAGAACATCCATTTTTTTTTTGGCATCTGTGCTTAGCAAAGGATGCTAGGCTGCCTACGTACCCAAAAGGGATCAAGTCATAACGTAGTTCAAAGGACTTATTATTATTAAATTAATTTTTTTTAAGTACATATACGACTGAACTTAGTAACGAATACCAAGCTGCCTACGTACCCAAAATGGATCAAGTCATAATGTAGTTCAAGAGAGTGGGTATTTTTTTTTTTAGTCCCTAACTTTTTCCTAGGTTGCCTCTTTCAAGGTTTTCAACCTAGTGGGATTTTTTTTTTTTGGTCCCTAACTTTTGCCTAGGTCACCTCTTTCAAGGTTTTCAACCTAGCGGAATTTTTTTTTTTTTTTTTGGTGGGCAGTTTAAGCTCTTACCAAGGAGCAACTTCAATACTTCATGCATAGTATCGCTTTAGGAACTTTGCATTTATGGGACCTACCCTCAGGCCATCTCCGTTGACTATCTTGTAAGCACCATTAGTGTAGACCTCCTGCACGACATAGGGCCCATCCCATTTTGATGTGAACTTGTTCCTAGTCTTGTGAGAGTGCATTGCAAGTGCTAGGTCCCCTACTTGGAAAGATCGAGGTCGAACTCTCTTGTTGAACGCTCGCGAAAGCCATGCTTGGTAGCATTCAAGACATTGTTGAGCTTCCAATCTCTTTTCATCAAGTGCTTCCAACTCTTCGAGTCTTAAACACACATTTTCTTCATTTGTGAGCCCTTCTTGGATAGCAAATCAAAGTGATGGAATTTGTCGCTCTAAAGACAAGATTGCTTCGACACTATATACTAATGAATATGGAGTGGCTTGTGTGGGTGTCCTGTATGTTGTTCGGTATGCCCATAAAGCTTCTCCAATCTTTTCATGCCAATCCCTCTTTGAGCGCTCTACTACCTTTTTCAACAAATTGCAAAGCGTCTTGTTGAAAGCCTCAGCAAGACCATTGGCTGGCGCGTTATACATGGATGACTTGTATTGCTTGAGCTCGAACTTCTCGCATAGTTAGGTCACCAAACTATTGTAGAATGGCTTACCGTTATCCGTGATGATATAGCGAGGGACACCATACCAATAGATAAAGTGAGTCCGGATGAAGTTCACCACATTTTCCTTTTTTTTACTTCCCTGAGAGGTATGGCTTCCGCCCATTTAGAAAAATAGTCAGTCGTAGCTAATATGTTCAGGTGACCCCCTGACGACTTAGGCAATGGCCCTACAACATTGAATCCCCATGCATCAAATGGCAAGGATGCGACCGTAGGGTGTAGGGGCTCCGGCGGCTGATGTATGTAGTTCGCATGAAGCTGGCATGCTTCATTTGTCTTTGCATAGTCCATACAATCCTTGACCATGGTGGGCCAATAATAACCCATTCGTTTTATCCAGTGATACAATTTGGGGCCAATATGATGGGCACCACACACTCCCGAATGAGCTTATTCCAGGGCTTGGTCACCTTCTTCCTTGCCAAGACATCGTAAGAATAGATCGTCAAAAGATCTCCTATATAATGTGCCCTTGTAGTGTATAAAATAAGGCGCCCTTTGCCGTACCTCAGTCTTGTGGTAGGGATCTTCGGGTAGCTTACCATGTTCCAAGTAATCAATCAGGGGTTGGCGCCAATCCTCATCCTCCACTATAGATATTGATATGGCATTCGTCTTACTCTCATATTCCTCCGTGCAAGAGAGCACCCAACGGTTTTAGATAGGGACATTTGCCTTTTCACCCTCCGACAGAGCCAACGTGGTGGCTAGGTTGGCTAGAGAATTTACCATCCTATTCTCATTTCTGGGGATATGCTTCAAGGAAACTCCGTCGAACTTCTCAATTAGTTGCGTAGCCATCTAAAAGTAAGGAATCAAACCCTCATGTTTAACTTCATAGTGTGTCAAAAGTTGATTGATTACCAACTTGGAATCGCTGTAGACTTCCAAGTATGAGATCTTCATATCAAGGGCCATTTACAGGTTAGAAATAAGGGCTTGGTACTCAGCAACGTTGTTTGAACATTGTTCACTAAGCACAAAGGCGAATGGTAACACTTGTTTTTATGGCGACACTGTAGAAAGGGAAAATTCCCGACCTATCACAAGCTGACACGTCACATTATCAAGTCCACAAAATACAGCCAATTACAGAGCACCATGTATTGCTGCTAGGTTTTGCTATCACTATTCAGAAGCCAATAGAAATTTGCCAAGTGTCATGCAAAAACCAATCACGCAACCTCGCACGTGTAAGCGATGACTCAAGCAGCCTCGCACGTGTAAGCAATGACTCAAGCAACCTTGCACGTGTAAGCGATGACTTAAGCAGACCAATCAAGCTGTGACATGTGTCACCAATCAAGCTCCGCCACGTATCGCTCACCCACCCCAAAACTCCTATAAATAGAAGCCTTCCTGAGACATTTAGGGGGACCAGAATCCAGAAGTGAAAAAGCTCTGTGAAGATCAAGCCTCAAAGCCTTCAAGAACTTCAAGAACTTCAACCCCAAAATCGGAGAACATTCGAAGCAGAATCATCCAGATCATCTGCCTAGATCCTAAAGTTCACGGGAATCAAGCCAAAAGTGTCTGAAAACATCAACAAATCAGAAATCATTGAAGCTCAACGGATTCAAGCCTCTAAAGCTCGGAAGAACTTCCACCACAAACCTTCGAAGACGAAGAACGCACGAAGAACATGAAGAACGCCTTGAATGCTCGAGGCATTTGATGAAAAAAGGCTCGAGGCCCAACAACGCCTGAATGCTATCAAGCTCGTCTTTCAAGCGCATTCAATAAAAGAGTCAAACCACGATCATTCCAAGTTGGTGACTTAGTCCTCGCCGTTCGAAGACCTATCATCACAACTCATCGTACAGGCAATAAGTTCACTTCAAAATGGGATGGACCTTATGTTGTGCAAGAAGTCTAAACCAATGGAGTTTATAAGTTGATTGACAATGATGGTGTAAGGATCGGCCCCATCAATGGGAAGTTCCTCAAACGCTTCTATGCTTGAAAATCGAGGATTGCTCCTCGGTAAGAGCTTAAACTACCCACCATAACGCTGCAAGGGTACATGATGTCTTCCCATTACCTTTGAAAGCGTACAAATAAAGAAAAATTAATCTCCCTTTATGGCACCATTTGCGAGTGTGGCGTAGTGGTGGGATGCCTATGTTGCCCTTGAGGCCAAGGTCTCGGGTTCGATTAGTGGTGATACCCACTATGCGCAATTGGTACCCATGAAATACCGTGGGGCGTAGGGCGAGGATTACACACGTGAGCCCTCCTTTTTTTTGCCAAAGAAAACAAGATTGATCTAGACTTCAATGAAGTTGTCGGGTCAAACCATGTGACCGTTGCTTATGATGTACTTCCAACTCTCAAGCAGAGGGCAAACACTAACCAAGCTCACAAGTTGATCAACAATGACGATGCAAGGATCGGCCCCATCAATGGGAAGTTCCTCAAATGCTTCTATGCTTGAAAGTGTACCAATAAGGAGAAATTAATCTCACTCCATGTCAACAATTGCGAGTGTGGCGTAGCAGTTAGACACCCATTTCTCCCTTGAGGCCGAGGTTTCGAGTTCGATTAGTGGTGATACCCACTATTACACACTGCGCCCCCTTTTTGCAAAAACACATAAGGAAAAAAAAAAAAAAACAGAAATCTTTTGAACTACGTGATGACTTGATCCCTCTCCGGGGTACCTAGGCAACTTAGTATCTTTTGTTGAGTTCAGTCACGCACTAAAAAAAATTATTAAAAAAAAAAAAACAAAAAAAAAAAGATCATAAAAAAAAAGGATCATCAAAAAAAAAAAAAAAGGAAATCATAAAAAAAAAATTCTATTGAACTACGTGATGACTTGATCCCTCTCCGGGGTACGTAGGCAGCTTAGTACTTGTCACTAAGTTCAGTCACATGAAAAGAAGAAGGATGGCCAGTCTGATTTGAGGAGTTTTCCAACAGTCATCAATGCGCTTTTAAGGTCCCTTCGGTTGGCAAGACATTGCTCAATAGGATGATCAAAGATCGACGTAGTAGAAAATGAAGACTGTAAGGAGTTGATGTTGTTTAACCTTCTTTGAAATGATGATAAACATAGGTTGATGCTTGGTTGTGGAGTAAAATAAAATCTCCAACCTCTTTTGCAAGAAATGAAGTCTTCATAGCATTACTCATTTTCTGTGGCCATCCTCCCACATCTCTGAGGTATATTTTGCATCATTTATCTCCTGGGGGCATCTCCTTGTACCTTCCAAGTCTAGGCTACATAGTCTCTCTTCTAGGTTGTGCCACTTCATAGCTCCGAAATTAGAACCACATCATCTCCCTTCTGAGTGGTGTCACTTCACATCATGTGTCTGAAATCTGGATAACGTCAACTTCCTCCGGAATGATGATAAATTATATATCTGAAGTCGGTGTGGCATCATCTCTCCTCTACGAGCATGTTCGTGCAATATCAAAATTCTTGGTAGCATGCTCTGGCGTCTTCAAATGTTATGCACCCTTGATGTCTGAGCTATGTTGCCTCTAAAAAATTTGGTGCGACGTCAATGCGAGTGCAAGTGCTAATGTGAAGTGTTGTCGTGGCTTCATGGCAAAAATGAACGTTGGCATGGCTTCGGCGAAAATGGAGTGTTGACGTGGCTTCATGGCTTTGGCACAAATGAAGTGTTGTCGTTGCTTCATGGCAAAAATGAACATTGGCACGGCTTCGGCGAAAATGGAGTGTTGACGTGGCTTCATAGCCTCGGCATAAATGAAGTGTTGATGTAGCTTCATGGCAAAAATGAAGTGTTGACGTAGCTTCATGGCAAAAATGAAGTGTTGACGTAGCTTCATGGCATGGATGAATGTTATCACGACTTCAGTGCAAATGATAGTATGACTTCAATACAAGTGCAGGTGCGAATGGAGTGTTGTGATGGCTTCATGGCAAAGATAAACGTTAGCATGGCTTCATGGTAAAGATTCTTGATGTCTGGCTACAGTGCTATACACCCTTGATGCCTGGCTACAGTGCTATACGCCCTGATGTTTGAGTGATGTTGCCTCTGAAAAATTGCTTTATGACAAAGATAAACGTTGGCATAGTTTCGGTGCGAATAAAGTGTTGACATAGCTTCAATGGCAATGTGGAGTGTTGACATGGGTTCATGAATGTTGACATGACTTCTATGCAAATGAAATTTCGACGTGGCTTCATGAATGTTGTCACGGCTTCGGTGAATGAAGTGTTGATGTAGCTTCAATGGCAAAGATGCAATGTTGGCATGATTTCTGTGCAAATGAAGTTTCGATGTGGCTTCATGAATGTTATCATGGCCTCGGTATAAATAAAGTGTTGACGTGGTTTCATGGCAAAGATGAATGTTGTCACAATTTCGACATGTTTGAAGTGTAGATGTGGCCTCAATGCAAATAAAATGTCGAGGCAGCTTTA
The DNA here is from genome assembly GCF_932294415.1 of Quercus robur. Lineage (NCBI taxonomy): Eukaryota > Viridiplantae > Streptophyta > Magnoliopsida > Fagales > Fagaceae > Quercus > Quercus robur. The sequence goes on along the minus strand of NC_065541.1, from coordinate 29,771,525 downwards.
TGACAAATATGAATGTTGGCACGATTGAAGTGTTGACGTTGCTTCATGACAAAGTTGAATGTGGGCACGGCTTCAATACAAGGACAGATGCTGGCACGGTTTCGTGGTAAAAAAACTCTTGATACGGCTACGTTACAAAGACTCTTGAAATGACTGCGTTGAAAAGACAAGTGTTGGTGCAGCTTAATTGCCAAGGAAAGCATGCTACATAACAAAAACAAGCAACAACAAAGAGCTTATCAGAAGAAAATCTCATGGTACGTCTAAAAAAAAAAAAAATCAGTACGAATAAAGCAAGTCATAAAAAAAAAAAAAATATATATATATATATATATATATAAATATAAATAATAAAAAAGGAGAAGAAGAGAAAGGCATAATTTCTCTAAGCTTAGAGAATTATGCTACTCATCAGAGATGCTGCTTGTACAAGTTAGTGCATGTCTTGAATGGCCTTATATAGAGATTTGTGGAGCTCAAAGTCAGATTTTACAAACACTAAAGGTCAAAGAAGTCTGCGCCAGACCTTGAAAAGAAAATGGTGCTCATAAATGTATCATACTGTCAGGAAGAAAATATTACGCTAGACCTCAGAAAAGATGGCTTATAGGCCTGCAAAAGTACACATGTCATCTAAAAAACTACACAACTAGACCTGGGGTGAAAATCTAGCCCACATATTTTTCAAAGCTGCCGACCTTGAAAGCAGAAACACATGCTGGACACTGTCAGAGCCGCCGAAGACTATAGATCCAAGAAACCGACATCACAGAAGTCTTCTATAGCCTTCGATCCACCAAACCTGAAAATTCCAGGCCCAGATGCGCCGCCACGAGCGGCCACAAACTGCTAAACGTCCCGCGGCTTTCTCATTCAAATCTGACAAATCTGAGAAAATTTTCACAAAACTGATGCCACCACTAGATTCATCGACCCACGATCTACAAAACCCAAAAATTTCAAGCCCAGAAATAGCCGCATCCGCCTCCATGCGCCGCCCCGGATTCGCAAAGACCCACGGCCTAGTCTTTCAAATCTGTTAAAATCTGCCGGTGATTTTAGAAAACTAATTACACCACTAGATTCTACGGCCTTCGAAGTACAAACCCCAAAAATTTTGGGATCAAAAGTGCTGCGACGCGCCTACACGCACCGCCGAAATGTTCGCCTCAACGAACACGCGCCTCCATCAGATCCCACGCACCGGTTCCCTCAAGCGTGCCACACGTGTCACACGTGTCGCACGTGCATGTGCCACACGCGTCCAAGATAAGTGACGTCATCCATGACGTCATCACCAACACGGTCTGACCCGGACCGACCCGGTTTGACCTGGATCCGAACCCCCTGAAAAAAAAAAAAAAAAAAAAAAATGCTTGGACCAAGCGGACCTTTGACCATAACCAAAAAGTCAAAAATTTCAAAGTGGACTTGTCCCACTCAATTTTTCGAGTACATTCCGATTTTGGGACCCATTCCTTCATTCGAGGCTCGAAAATTGTGCAAACGTCCAATTTCCAAAAAAGTTGACTTTTGTGCAAATGTTGACCAAACGTCAAATTTTTAAGATGGACCTGTCTTGCATAATTTTTCGTGTACATTCTGATTTTGGAGTTCGTTTCATCATTTGAGACGCGAAAATTGCACAAATGGCTCAAATTCCAAGACAGTTGACTTTGATGTTGAAATCAACCTAAAGTCAAAATTTTCAAGTCACACTTGCCTTTCTCAATTTTTCATGTACATTCCAAATTTGGGGTCTATTTCTTCATTTGAGAATCCAAAAATTTCTCAAATAATGTGATTCTACAACTGTTGGCTTTGAAGTGAACTTTGACCAAGAATCAAGACATTTGAGCAAAGTTTGTTCTATTCGTACTTTCACGAAGATTCTGATTTTGAAATCCACTTATTGGTTTTGGGACTTGGTGATCACCAATCAAACCCACATCTTTGAAGTACTGAAGATGTCCAAAACTTAAACTCCTGAGATCAAAATTTGAGATTCATCCACTTAATTGGGATCTCCTCAGGGTTATTCTCCAGACTTCATCAAGACTTCTCTCTCCAAGTACAAATGAACTCTCACAAGTGTGTCGGAACTTGAAGTTACACTGGGTCATTAATTCAACCTACCGTTCTCATTCGGTGCCTACCATTCCCACCTACCATTTCCACCTACCGTTCCCATCTACCATTCTCACTAAAAATTCTCAACTACCATTCTTAACTACCTACCTACCATTCTTCATCTCTCTACTATAAATAGGAGGGCCGGGTTCATCAAAAACTCATCCGAAAAAAAAAAAAAAAAAAAAAAAAAAAAAAAAAAAAAAAAAAAAGTACACTGAATCATGAAATGAAGAGTTGCTTCTTTCAGATTTTCAAGTCCTCCTTTTGACAGCCATTTCTCACTATGACCTCATCATTCTCAACACGTAGCAACCGATTTTGCTTCATAATCGGTTTGAGATCAACCTTCACATGGGTCGGTCGAAACCCTATTTACAACATCATTGCAGTTTTGAGATCCAAACAAACTTTGTTTCTCCACTTAACAACCACCTTTTTCCATAAAATTACTCGTAACAAGGCCTGCATCGCCCTCCCATGCTTCCGTGGACTTGGTTGGCCAGGAAATCCAAGTCCAGCGGACACACCTGTTCCTAACCTCAGGGCTCCTGTAGTCTCTTTCCAATTGCTTGGTCTTCCAGCAGAAGCAGTGGTTCGGAACAAACAGCAACTTGTCTAGTTTCCAAACCAGGTTCACAAGTTAGCTCCATCTTTCATTTGTTCTGTGCTTTTCCAACAAGTGGCAGTAGATGAAGATGGTAAAAAAGTGTTGGGGTATCCTACAAATTGTTTTCCATCCAACACTTAAAACAACCTCCAAGGCGCCAGCTCATCAGAATTCAACCTTTGGTGCCGGTAAATGGTCTTCAAAGCTTTATTCCATGTCCCCACTACTATGGGACCCAAAGGCCATCGTTGCTGGTACCTCAAAACTCATTTTTTGAAATTACTCCAACTTAAAATCAGCTTGAAGAATTTCAGAAAGTACTCTTCTGAAATTACTTCAACTTAACGTCCGTCAGCATGGTCCCATTACACAGGCACATTCAATTACTTGCTGCCGGACCTCATTCAGCATACAGTCAGTCCCATATCCAAAGTTGTACTTCCCATAAACATCTACACCAGAACGGTCCCAACATACAGGGCCAGCACCATGGTGGTGTATGCTTTGCTCATTTGCTTTGCTCCATCTCCATCTTCTTCGTTGCCACTACCAGCATACCCAGAATACATAAGCTTCTGAAATTACTTCAACTTAACTTGAGTGATACAATTACGCAGGCGCATTCAACCACTTTCCCACCTGTCCTCATTGTAATCCAAAGCGTGATCTTCTGAAATAACTTCACCAGAAGTTCTTAAGAGCACGAGGCTAGCTCTATGACCCTGCATGCTGTATCCAGCTGTAGAGAGGGAAAATTCCCGACCTATCACAAGCTGACACATCACATTACCAAATCCACAAAATACAGCCAATTACAGAACACCATGTACTGTTGCTAGGTTTTGCTATCACTATTCAGAAGCCAACAGAAATTTGCCAAGTGTCATGCAAGAGCCAATCACGCAGCAGCGCACGTGTAAGCGATGACTCAAGCAGCCTCGCACGTGTAAGCGATGACTCAAGCAGCCTCGCACGTGTAAGCGATGACTCAGGCAGCCTCGCACGTGTAAGCGATGACTCAGGCAGCCTCGCACGTGTAAGCGATGACTCAAGCGGACCAATCAAGCTGTGACATGTGTCACCAATCAAGCTCCGCCACGTGTCGCTCACCCACCCCAAAACTCCTATAAATAGAAGCCTTCCTAAGACATTTAGGAGGACCAGGATTCAGAAGGACAGAATTCAGAAGGGAAAAAGCTCTGCGAAGATCAAGCCTCAAAACCTTCAAGAACTTCAAGAACTTCAACCCCAAAATCGAAGAACATTCGAAGCAGAATCATCCAGATCATCTGCCTAGATCCTAAAGTTTGCGGGAATCAAGCTCAAAAGTCCGAAAACATCAACAAATCATAAATCAGTGAAGCTCTTCGGATTCAAGCCTCCAAAGCCCCGAAGAACTTCCACCACAAATCTTCAAATACAAAGAACATTCGAAGCATAATCATCCAAACTATCTGCCTAGATCTCAAAGTTCACTGGAATCAAGCTCAAAAGCCTCCAGAAACCTTAAACAACCACAAATCAGTGAAGCTCAACGGATTCAAGCCTCTAAAAGCCCCGAAGAACTTCCACCACAAACCTTCGAAGACGACGAACGCACGAAGAACACGAAGAACACAAAGAACACGAAGAACAAAGAATTTCTAACAAGCTCATAGCCAGAGATTCATTGTAATTCTGTTCCAAAGATCTTCGATCCATTCTTCAGCCAAATTGAAGTACATTGGGTGTTCGAATCAAAACCACATTACCACAAATCCAATCAACAAATCTTTTAAGGAGATCGAATCAGAGGATAACTCTTTTGTAATTACAGAGAATTGTACCACACAATCATCAATACAAATTCGCATTTGTGAAACTATTTTCACTTGTTTGATTTATTTCGAACCGAGAAATTTAGTCGCTTACAAATTCTGGCACGCCCGGTGGGACATCTCTGCCTCTCATCTCATTCTCTTTCAAAGAAAGAAATCAACATCACCTTGCTACCAACTTCAATGGCCTCTAGCAAGAACATTCAAGCTTCAACAATAGCTACTTCAACTAAACTTGGTATGGCTACCACCAACAACTGCATTGGTGCAATCAATTGTAGCCAACCTAAAACAAACAATCAACTTCAATCAACCAAGGAAGCCAAGGTCCGGACAATCATCTCCTTAGACCCTCTTACAAGAAATAAGGTCATCAACAAGGACATCTCCACCTTGGAACACCTCAAGTATGGGGGCAAATCCCCTTCTTCCTTCACAAGAAGTTGGTCGCACGATTTCTCTCCCATCAAAGGGAACCCAAAAGATGAGATTCCACGTGCTCACATCAAATCACTTCCTTCTCCATCATCTTGGGAAGTTGCGTCAGTCATGATGACTAACACCTCTACCATGGAAGAAAAGATGGCTGAAATGGAACAAAAAGTTGTCCTTCTCACAAAAGCACTTGAAGATAAGGACCTCCAAATTGCAACTTTGATGAACAAGCTCGAAGTGCAAGATCTTGGTGAATCAAGCCATGGTTATAAATTCACATCTACGAAAGATGACGAAGGGAGAGAAATTAAAAACACTCCCCGACGAGAACAATCTACTTCGGTTGCTTCGTTGTCAGTCCAACAATTACAAGACATGATAACAAATACCATCCGAGCACAATATGGAGGTTTTTCTACAAGTTCTCTCACATATTCAAAACCTTACACAAAGCGCATCGACAACATGAGAATGCCAAATGGGTATCAGCCTCCCAAGTTCTTGCAGTTCGATGGCAAAGGAAATCCTAAGCAACACATTGCTCACTTTGTAGAAACTTGCGAGAACGCAGGGACTCAAGGAGGCCTCTTTGTAAAGCAGTTTGTCCGTTCACTAAAGGGGAATGCCTTTGATTGGTATACAGACATAGAGCCCGAGTCAATCGATAGCTGGGAACAACTTGAAAGGGAGTTTCTTAATCGATTCTACAGCACACGACGCACGGTAAGCATGATGGAGCTTACCAATACTAAACAGTGGAAGGATGAGCCCGTCGTTGATTATATCAATCGGTGGCGTTCTTTGAGTCTAGATTGCAAAGATAGACTTACTGAAATATCTGCTATAGAGATGTGCATCCAAGGCATGCATTGGGGACTTCTTTACATCCTTCAAGGGATAAAGCCCCGAACATTTGAAGAGTTAGCAACTCGTGCCCATGACATGGAGTTGAGCATTGCTAGCCGCGGAAGTACAAACCCTCCCATACCTGAGGAAAACAGAAGGGAAGTAAGGAGGAATGATAGAAATGCAAAAGTCAGCCTCAAAGACCCAATGGTTGTTAGCACTGCCGAAATCAAGGTTCCAAGAAGAGGAGCAAAGGCAAATGAAGAACAGCTTGAAGGGTGGCAAAAGAATGAAGTGCGTCGCCTGACCTTTAAAGAACGTGAGCAAAAAGTATATCCGTTCCCCGATGAAGATGTGTCAAACATCTTAGAACAACTATTGCAATTGAAGCTAATTGAATTGCCAGAATGCAGGCGACCAGAAGACATGGGGAAAGTTGATGACCCTAACTACTGCAAATATCATCGCATCATTGGCCACCCAATACAAAAATGCTTCGTCTTCAAAGAACAAATCATGAAGCTTGCCAAAGAAAACAAGATTGATCTAAATTTCAATGAAGTTGTTGGGTCAAACCATGTGACCGTTGCTTGTGATGTACTTCCAACTCTCAAGCAGGGGGCAAACACCATTGAAGCTCATAAGTTGATCGACAATGATGATGGCATAAGGATCGGCCCCATCAATGGGAAGTTCCTTAAACACTTCTACACTTGAAAATCAAGAATTACTCCTCGGTAAGAGCTTAAACTACCCACTGTAGCGCTGCAAGAGTACATGATGTCTTCCCATTACCCTTCAAAGCGTACCAATAAGGAGAAATTAATCTCACTCCATGTCAACAATTGCGAGTGTGGCGTAGCGGTTGGACGCCCGTGTCACCCTTGAGGCCATCTCGGGTTCGATCAGTGGTGATACCCACTATTACACACTGCGCTCCCTTTTTTTGCAAAAACACATAAAAAAAATTATTAAAAAAAAAAAAAACAACAAAAACAAAACAAAAATCTTTTGAACTACGTGATGACTTGATCCCTCTCAAGGGTACGTAGGCAACTTAGTATCTTTTGCTGAGTTCAGACACACACTAGAAAAAAAAAATCTTTTTGAACTACGTGATGACTTGATCCCTTAAACAAGGTACGTAGGCAGCTTAGTACTTGTCACTAAGTTCAGTCACATGAAAAGAAGAAGAATTGTTTGTCTAGCTTGAAGAGTTTCTCCACAGGCCATCAACGTGCTTTCAAAAACCCTTTGATTGGCAAGACGTCACTTAAGATCAGTCAATTGCTCACTACATGATGCTCAAAGATCATTATGGTAGAAAATGACAGCTGCAAAGAATTGGTGTTACTCAGCTTTCCTTGAACTAATGATAAACATAAGTTGGTTCTTGGTTGTGGAGTAAAATAAAATTTTCAACTTCTTTTTGCAAGGAATGAAGTCTACATGGCATTGCTCATCTTCTATCGACATCCTCCCACATCTTTGAAGTATGCTTTGCATCACTTATCTTCTGGGAGCATCTTCTTGTACCTTACAAGTCTAAACTACATCGTCTTTCTTCTAGGTTGTGCCACTTCACAACTCTGAAATTTGAACCACATCATCTCCCTTATGAGTAGTGCAGTTTCACATCATGTCTCCAAAAGTTGGACAATGTCACCTTCCTCCAACATCTGAAGTTGATGTTGCATCATCTCTCTTCCAAGGACATGTCCATGCAATGTCAAAGTCTTGGCGGCATTCTTCTTGCCTCTTCAAGATTTTGTTGGCAACTCCTTGCATCTTCAACATCTTGTTGGTATTTCCTTACATCTTCAAGATTTTGTTGGCAACTCTTTGCATCTTTAAGATTTTGTTGGCAACTCCTTGCATCTTCAACGTCTTGTTGGCATCACCAAAATCTTGATGTCTGGCCACAGTGCTATGCATCCTCGATGTTTGAGCTATGTTGCCTCTGAATATTGGTGCAATACCAATGTAGGTGCAAGTGCTAATGGGGAGTGTTGTTGTGGTTTCATGAAAAAGATGAACGTTGGCACAGCTTCGGTGCAAATGAAGTGTTGACATGGCTTCATGACAAGGATGAAGTATTGACGTGGCTTCATGGCAAAGATGAATGATGACACGGCTTCAGTGCAAATGAAGTGTTGACGTGGCTTCATGGCAAAGATGAATGATGACACGGCTTCGGTGAGAATGAAGTGTTGACATAGTTTCAATGTCAAAGATGCAATGTTGGCATGGCCTCGGTATGAATGAAGTGTTGACATAGTTTCATGGCAAAGATGAACATTGTCACGGTTTCGACATGGATGAAGTGTAGATGTGGCCTCCATGCAAATAAAATGTCGAGGCAGCTTTATGACAAAGATCAATGTTGGCACGAATGAAGTGTTGACGTTGCTTCATGACAATGTTGAATGTTGGTACGGCTTCAATACAAGGACAAATGCTGGCAAAGCTTCGTGGTAAAAAAACTCTTGATGCGGCTACGTTGCAAAGACTCTTGAAATGACTACGTTGAAAAGACAAGTGTTGGTGCAGCTTAATTGCCAAGGAAATATTGCTGCAAAACAAAAACAAGCAATAAAAAAAAACTTGTCAGGGAAAAGATCCCATAGCACGTTAAAAAAAAAAAAAAAAAAAAAAAAAAAAAGAAAAAAATCTTGAAAGCATGAGGAGAAAGCTGAAGGTTGAGCATGTATCTCAGTAATTAAGGAAGGCAATAGCATGCCTTTATATAGAAAATTTCTGAGACAACAAACAAGAAAAATGAAGAAAGTCAGCAAAATGGTTCCACCAACCGGCCAGTGGAAAAATGTTGCCACCAAAATGTTCAAAGTCAGACATTGCAGCTCTAATTCACTCAAAATCAAAGAAGGCTGCACCTAATTTTGAAATGAACGAGGATATTCATCCATGAAGATAGAAGCTGATGGCTCATCACCCACCTCATGACCTGTAAGTCCAAGCTCAGCTGCTGCCCTGTCAGAACGGCCACCGCCAAAGCAGACCAAATGGCAACAAGTCCAACAATGACCCGCGGCCTTCTCTGCCAAATCTGCACAAATCTGAGAAAATTTTCACAAAACTGGTGCCACCACTAGATCCATCGGCCCACGATTTACAAAGCCCAGAAATTTCAAGCCCAAAAACGGCCGCACGCGCCTCCACTCGCCGCCACAATCTCTCAATGACCCGCGGCCTTCTCTGCTAAATCTGTGCAAATCAGTACAGGATTTCACAAAACTCAACCCACAGAAGTCTTTTACGGCCCAAGATCTACCAAACCTGAAAATTTCAGGTCCAGATGAGCCTCCACGCGCCGCCACGCGCCTCCAGAAGGTCCGGCAAACGATGCCTCAACAAACACGCGCCTCCAGATATCTCACGCTCTTACACGCGCCGGCACCTCTTTCGCGCGTGCCACGCGCGGCCACGCGCCAATGACGTCACCACCCACTACGGTCTGACCCGGTTTGACCCAGACCGACCCGGTTTGACCCGGATCCGAACCGCCTGAAAAAAAAAAAAAAAAAAAAAAAAAAAAAAAAAAAAAAAAAAAAGGGGAAAGAGAAAAGGGGAAAGAGAAAATGCTTTGACCAAGCAGACTTTTGACCTTGACCAAAAAATCAAAATTTTCAAAACGGACTTGTCCCACTCGATTTTTCAAGTACATTCCGATTTTGGGACCCGTTTCTTCATTCAAAGTTCAGAAATTGTGCAAACGTCCAATTTCCAAAAAAAGTTGACTTTTGTGCAAATGTTGACCAGAAGTCAAGATTTTCAAAACGGACTTGTCCCACTCAATTTTTCGAGTACATTCCGATTTTGGGACCCGTTTCTTCATTCGAAGCTCAGAAATTGTGCAAACGTCCAATTTCCAAAAAAATAGTTGACTTTTGTGCAAATGTTGACCAAATGTCAAAATCTTTGAGATGGACCTATCTTGCTCAATTTTTCGAGTACATTCCGATTTTGGAGTCCATTCCGTCATTTGAGACTTGAAAATTGCAAAAATGACTCAATTCCAAGTGATCAAAACTTAGGTCCTCAAGAACAAAATTTGAGATTCACCCATTTAATTGGGATCCCCGCAAGGTTATTCTCCAGATTTCATCAAGACTTGCCTTTCAAAGTACAAATGAACTCTCACAAATGTGTCTTAAAATTACACTAGGTCATTAGTTCAATCTGCTATTCCCGTTCGGTGCCTACCAATCTCTAACTTACCATTCCCGTTCGGTGCCTACCATTCCCACCTACCGTTCCCACCTACCATTTTCACCTACCGTTCCCATCTACCAGTCTCACCAAAAATTCTCAACTACCATTCTTAACTACCTACCTACCATTCTTCATCTCTCTACTATAAATAGGAGGGCTGGGTTCATCAAAAACTCATCCAAAAAAAAAAAAACACTGAATCATGAAATGAAGATTTGCCTCTTTCAGATTTTCAAATCCTCCTTTGACAGCCATTTCTCACTATGACCTCATTATTCTCAACACCTAGCAACCGATATTGCTTCATAATCGGTTCGAGATCAACCCTCTCATGGTTTGGTCGAAACCTTCTTTACAACATCATTGTAGTTTTGAGATCCAAACAAACTTTGTTTCTCCACTTAACGACTACATTTGCCAATAAAATTTCTCATAACATAGCCTGTATCATTGTTCCTTGTAGTCTCAGATCTACCTAATCAGGAGATCTAAGGCCAACTGAATCTCTTGTACCCTAGCTCAAGGAGCTTCCTAACTACTTTGGGAACTCCGTAGTCCTTCTCAAGTTGTTTGGTCTTACAGCAAAGGTAGAGGTTCGGAACAAACAGCAACTTGTTTGGTTTCCAAACCAGGTTCACAAGTTAGCTCCATCTTTCATTTTTCTGTGCTTTTCCAACAAGTGGCAGTAAGTGAAGATGGTAAAAAAGTGTTGGGGTATCCTACAAATTGTTTTCCATCAACACTTAAAACAGCCCCCAAGGTGCCAGCTCATCAGAATTCAGCCTTTGGTGCCGGTAAATGGTCATCAAAGCCTTATTCCATGTTCCCACTACTATGGGACCCAAAGGTCATCGTTGCTGGTACCTCAAAACTCACTTTCTGAAATTACTCCAACTTAAAATCAGCTTGAAGGATTTCAGAAGATACTCTTCTGAAATTACTTCAACTTAACGTCCGTCAGCATGGTCCCATTACACAGGCACATTCGATTACTTGCTGTCGGACCCCATGCAACACACAGTCAGTCCCATATTCAAAGTTGTACTTCCCATAAACATCTACACCAGAAGAGTCCCAGCATACAGGGCCAGCACCATGGTGGTGTATGCTTTGCCCATTTGCTTTGCTTCATCTCCGTCTTCTTCGTGATCTTCTGAAATAACTTCACCAGAAGTTCTTAAGAACACGAGGCTAGCACCATGACCCTGCATGCTGTACCCAGCCACCATTCTCTCATCTTCCCCATCTTCAACATCTTGTGATCGCCGCCAACGATCCAAAATACTCTCCTGAAAGTACTTCAACTTAATCTCTGCTAAGAAGGCTCCATCACGTAAGTACATTCAAATACTTGCAGACCCTTTTTCAGTCTCATTAAAGCCTTTCATATGGGTGGGTCTACTCTTCGGAAATTATCTCATCCTTCTGAAAGCTCCACCACCTTCAACAGCTCCACCACCTTCAACAACTCCACTACCTTCAACTACTTCACTTAAAGAGTCAAGTACCAAAAATCCATTTTTTCGAAACTCATTCCCACACCACACTCCGAGACTGTGTGCGTGAACGAGTCTCGAGGGGGCATTTGTAGAGAGGGAAAATTCCCGACCTATCACAAGCTGACACATCACATTACCAAATCCACAAAATACAGCCAATTACAGAACACCATGTACTGTTGCTAGGTTTTGCTATCACTATTCAGAAGCCAACAGAAATTTGCCAAGTGTCATGCAAGAGCCAATCACGCAGCAGCGCACGTGTAAGCGATGACTCAAGCAGCCTCGCACGTGTAAGCGATGACTCAAGCAGCCTCGCACGTGTAAGCGATGACTCAGGCAGCCTCGCACGTGTAAGCGATGACTCAGGCAGCCTCGCACGTGTAAGCGATGACTCAAGCGGACCAATCAAGCTGTGACATGTGTCACCAATCAAGCTCCGCCACGTGTCGCTCACCCACCCCAAAACTCCTATAAATAGAAGCCTTCCTAAGACATTTAGGAGGACCAGGATTCAGAAGGACAGAATTCAGAAGGGAAAAAGCTCTGCGAAGATCAAGCCTCAAAACCTTCAAGAACTTCAAGAACTTCAACCCCAAAATCGAAGAACATTCGAAGCAGAATCATCCAGATCATCTGCCTAGATCCTAAAGTTTGCGGGAATCAAGCTCAAAAGTCCGAAAACATCAACAAATCATAAATCAGTGAAGCTCTTCGGATTCAAGCCTCCAAAGCCCCGAAGAACTTCCACCACAAATCTTCAAATACAAAGAACATTCGAAGCATAATCATCCAAACTATCTGCCTAGATCTCAAAGTTCACTGGAATCAAGCTCAAAAGCCTCCAGAAACCTTAAACAACCACAAATCAGTGAAGCTCAACGGATTCAAGCCTCTAAAAGCCCCGAAGAACTTCCACCACAAACCTTCGAAGACGACGAACGCACGAAGAACACGAAGAACACAAAGAACACGAAGAACAAAGAATTTCTAACAAGCTCATAGCCAGAGATTCATTGTAATTCTGTTCCAAAGATCTTCGATCCATTCTTCAGCCAAATTGAAGTACATTGGGTGTTCGAATCAAAACCACATTACCACAAATCCAATCAACAAATCTTTTAAGGAGATCGAATCAGAGGATAACTCTTTTGTAATTACAGAGAATTGTACCACACAATCATCAATACAAATTCGCATTTGTGAAACTATTTTCACTTGTTTGATTTATTTCGAACCGAGAAATTTAGTCGCTTACACCAGCCACCATTCCCTCATCTTCCCCATCTTCAACATCTTGTGATCGCCACCAACGATCCAAAATACTCTTTTGAAACTACTTCAACTTAATCTCTGCTAAGAAGGCTCCATCACGCAAGTACGTTCAAATACTTGCAGACCCCTTTTCCGGTCTCATCAAAGCCTTTCATATGGGTGGGTCTACTCTTCGGAAATTATCTCATCCTTCTGAAAGCTCCACCACCTTCAACAGCTCCACTACCTTCAACTACTTCACTTAAAGAGTCAAGTACCAAAAATTCATTTTTTTGAAACTCATTCCCACACCACACTCCGAGACTGTGTGTGTGAACGAGTCTTGAGGGGGCATTTGTAGAAAGGGAAAATTCCCGACCTATCACAAGCTGACATGTCACATTATCAAGTCCACAAAATACAGCCAATTACAGAGCACCATGTATTGCTGCTAGGTTTTGCTATCACTATTCAGAAGCCAATAGAAATTTACCAAGTGTCATGCAAAAACCAATCATGCAACCTCGCATGTGTAAGCGATGACTCAAGCAGCCTCGCACGTGTAAGCAATGACTCAAGCAACCTCGCACGTGTAAGCGATGACTTAAGCGGACCAATCAAGCTGTGACATGTGTCACCAATCAAGCTCCGCCACGTATCGCTCACCCACCCCAAAACTCCTATAAATAGAAGCCTTCCTGAGACATTTAGGGGGACCAGAATCCAGAGGTGAAAAAGCTCTGTGAAGACCAAGCCTCAAAGCCTTCAAGAACTTCAACCCCAAAATCGGAGAACATTCGAAGCAGAATCATCCAGACCATCTGCCTAGATCCTAAAGTTCACGGGAATCAAGCCAAAAGTGTCTGAAAACATCAACAAATCACAAATCATTGAAGCTCAACGGATTCAAGCCTCTAAAGCTCCGAAGAACTTCCACCACAAACCTTCGAAGACGAAGAAAGCACGAAGAACACGAAGAACGCAAAGAACAAAGAATTTCTAAACAAGCTCATAGCTAGAGATTCATTGTAATTCCGTTTCAGTAATCTTCGATCCATCCCTCAACCAAATTGAAGGATATTTTGTGTTCAAGTCAAATCCACATTACCATAAATCTAATCAATAAGTTTTGCAAGGAGATCGAATCAGAGGATCACTCTTTTGTAATTCCAGAGAATTGTACCACACAATCATCAATACAAATTCGCATTTGTGAAACTATTTTACTTGTTTGATTTATTTCAAACTAGAAATTTAGTCACTTACAGACACAAAAACAACCCCAGCACCAGATTCCTCTTGCTGTGCGACTCCATCGAAGAACATCATCCAAGGTGGGAGGACTTTGGTGTATAATACATCTTCATCTGGAAAATCATCTGAGAGCTCCCAATCAGCAGGAATAGGATGATCGGCAAGGAAATTTGCTAGTGCTTGCCCCTTGATGGCCTTTTAGGGCACATATGCGATTTCAAACTCTTGAAAGGCCACAACCCAGTTTGCCAACCGTCCAGACATGATTGCCCTAGACAAGACGTATTTTACTGGATCTATTTTTGCAACCAAGTGTATTATGTGTGCAAGACACATCTTCTCTATTGGAGAATACTTCAATTCTACCCTAGTTAGTTTTCGACTAATGTAATACAGTGCTTTCTCTTTTTCTTCTTCATTTTTCTGAGCTAAGAGGGCCCCAAGTGATTGTTCTTATGCAGCAATGTAGAGCAATAGAGGTTTTCCTGGCATAGGCACTCCTAAGATGGGCAAGTTAAGCAGATACCTTTTAATGCTTTCAAATGCATTCCTGCAAGCCTTATCCCATTGAAAGGTGGCATCTTTCCCCATCAATCGACTAAATGGTTGACATCGTCCTGCTAGATTCGATATGAAATGTCGAATGTATGCGAGATGGCCTTGTAAGCTTCGAAGCTCTCGTAAGTTCTTTGGTTCAGGCATCCTTTGGATAGCGTCTATTTTAGATTGATCCACTTCAATACCTCGATGTCGAACAATAAAGCCTAGAAACTTCCTAGATGTGACGCCAAATGCACATTTGAGAGGATTCATTTTGAGTTCATATTTCCTTAGTTGATTAAATACAATCCGCAAGTCTCGTAAATGATCTCCTCTTTTCTTTGTCTTAATAACTAAATCGTCAATATAACATTGAATAATTTTGTGGAGTATTTCTACGAAAATTCGTTGCATTGACTGTTGATATGTTGTGCCGGCATTCTTGAGCCCAAAAGGCATCACCTTATAACAGTAGATCCCTTTTGGAGTTTGAAAAGAGGTGAGCTCTTCATCCTCGGGTGCCATTTGAATTTGGTTGTATCTTGATGAGCCATCCATGAATAATAATGCTTCATGAGCTCCGTATTTGGAAGTGGGAAGTCATCCTTTGGGCACGCTCTATTCAAGTCTCGAAAATCAACACAAACTCGAATTTGTCCATTTTTCTTTTTGATAGGGACAATGTTTGAAATCCACTTCAGGAATTGTACCTCCCGAATGAATCCTGCCTACTCGAGTTTGTTAACTTCTGCCTTAATTCGTGGGAGGAGTTCGGGTCGAAAGCGGCGTTGGGCCTGCTTGATTAGGCGACTCCTTGTTTTATTGCTAACCAGTGAACTGTAATTGTTAGGTCTAAACCTAGCATCTCCTTGTGCGTCCAGACGAACACATCTTTGTACTCCATTAAAAGCTCAAAGTATTTACTTTCTTCCTCCGGCATCAAAAGCGAACTCACGTAGATTGGGCGAGGTTCCTCATCAGTCCTTAAGTTTAATTCTTTGAGCTCATCTACAGTTGCTTGCCCCCCATCTTTTATTGCCCGAGGGGCTTCATTTGGTTCATCATCTGATGCATCTGATTCGGAATCGGTTTCCGTTGTCACGTGGCAAGAAGGAAGGACTAGTGTCTCGTGGTCCTCCTCCCCATCGTCAACTTGCTTCTTGAGCTCTTGTGTGTGCACAATAGTCCGCCGCTTTACTTTAAGGGAGTTTCCTGTACTAACTTCTACAATCAACTCACGTTTCATGCGCGAAGGGATAAGGTTGTAGGCTTCGGTGACATTTCTCTTTTGTAAGCCACTTCTCCGTTCCTTAGGTCATGAAGTGTCAGTTGAGCTACTTGTAGACCCAAGCCTATCAAATGCCGACCTACATGTATGTGAGGTTCCTTCCTTTGTAGGGAGAGAAATGCTCAATCTATTAAATACTGACTTTCGAGGAGCAGATGTTCCTAGACTGTCAAATACAGAAGATCTTGACACAGGCTTCGGTTTCCCCTCTTCCTCAACTTCAAAGGTGATGTGTTGTGACGTCGCCTTTTTTCCTTTCCCTTTGGCCAAGATTTGAATTGGCACTTGTGATGAATACCCCAGCCCGGTTCTAGGAATTTCGATCACATAGCCTTGTTGCTTCAGTTTTCATTGGGTCGAGTTAAGCCCATGTGACTTCTCTTCCAAGTAATCTGAATAAAGTTGCCCCAATTGCAGAGGATTTTTGAAATCATAGCCTGATTTTGCCAAAAATTTATACGCTTTAGGTTCAAAACCCTATTTTGTTCTTCTAACTGGCAATGAATCTTCTTCAACAAGGTTACGCATGGCTCTAGTGAAACCTTTGAGTGGGGGTTTTATGGATGCCACTTGGTCTAACTTCGGTAATGGCAAGGTGAAATCACTTTTAAGGATAGAGATATCGTCCTCTTGAATAGACTTTTTGCACTTATCCTTAGTCTCCATCTCAACCCGAATGGGGATTGCCCTTCCTTTCGTTTAGATGCGGGCACATATCGTAAGACCATGGGTGCCTCTTTCTCCTCTTCACGAAACTTCTGTCTTACATCAGAGTTAGGTTTTGGACCTTCCGTGAGGGGCTCACCTCGTTCCTTACGTTTTTCCTTCTTCTTTTCTGTAGACTCTTCTTGTGGTACATTATAAGTTATGTCGCAGTCCAAGTAAAACTTGGTGTCTGCAAAGTGAGATTCTGCCGCTGTAAATGGTTGCAAATCTACTGTCACCACCTTTACTTGCTTGCCATCGCAATACTTGAAGCATTGATGCAATGTAGATGGTACAACACCATTCCTATGAATCCATGGTCGTCCTAACAACAGGTTATAAGAGGTCTTCGAATCAATCACATGGAAGAGAGGTCTTGCTTTCAACTCATCAATAGTCACATCTAACCGAATCATGCTGATTGCCCTTTGTCCTTCTTGGTTGAAGCCCTGGATGACAAGTCGACTTTTGGATAACTTTTCCATGGATATGCCTAGGCGCCTTATTGTTCCTTTGGGCATTATGTTGATGGCAGACCTATCGTCTATGAGGATGCGGCTTACTTTTTCCCCCCGTGTGTAACTTGAGACAAAAAGTGGTCGATTGTGTGGTTTAGAGCCAAATAGGAGATCTTCATCAGCCAATGTCATCTTGTCGCGGTAGTGAGCACATATAGCAACTATTTCTTTTGAGGCACGGGTTTCACTTTCCTTTTCCTTTGTTCCTTTCTTTTCTTCAAGGTTCACTTTTTCCTCCTTTTCGGTGAGGTCTTCTTGATCATCAGCATCATGGCAAGAGACCATGTAAGTGGTTGTCATTAGGCCCTCTGTAAGAAAGCCTTTAGGGAAAAACTCATGTAGCGTGATCGACAGGGGGCCTTCCTTTTGTAATAACTCATTTGAACGAGTTCCCTTTCTTTGTTTCTTCAGACCATTTGTTCCTTTCCCCTTAGGAGCAACTTTTGAACTACTTGCTTTAAGCTCATTTTTCTTGTAAGGAATATGGGGTTTTGGGTTACACTTTTTTCGAAGTCTCTTGTAGGTCACAAAAGTCCAACCCTCTTCTTCACCTACCAATTCGTCGTCAACTCTATCATCATCTTGGGGATTGAAGCATGACGTGTGCATAGGCTTAAGCGTTCCAAATTGGATGTGCTTGCAATATGCCCTTGATGTTGATGGCAAGGTGGACCGCACTTCCATTGGAGTTGGTGACTTCATCGTGGGGATCCAACAGTGAACATAGCATGATTTGCCTTAGCAGTTTCATTTAGGTCTAAAAGAATTTTAGCCTCCTTTGCAAGCCTTAGGATAAGGTCCTTCAGAACAAATTTTTTTTCCAAAGGGTGACTTATAACTCGATGGTATACGCAGTATTTTGGGTCGTTGGTACACCCCATTTCCTCTGGACGTTTGCATTCTAGAAGCTTGATCACATTCTTCTCTAATAAGTTCTCGAGCATGCCTTTAACGTCGGCATCTAGAAATGGATATGTCTTTTCTTCCATCTCCTTCAAAGTCAATCGACGCTTCTCCCGCTCTTCCATTGGATCGGCCCTTTTCTCCATTCTCTTATTCTCTTTACTGGAGATCTTCACAGGCTCCACAACAATGGCCATAGATTCCTTTACCATGTATTTGTAAGACTTATCCCCCCTCCTTGTATCTTTCTTCTCTTTACGCTGCTGGTCAATAGGTAAGCCCTTTTCTCCATGGCTAGACAGACTAAGCTCCATGTCATGGGCTTGAGTAGCAAGCTCCATGTCATGGGCTCGAGTAGCAAGCTCCTTAAAGGTGTGAGGTTTGATTCTTTGGACGATGTAAAGCAACCCCCAGTGCATACCTTGGATGCTCATCGCCACTCTTGAAGACTTGGAAAGGCGATCTTTGCAGTCGAGACTCAATGAGCGCCAACGATTGATGTAGGCTACCATTGGTTCATCTTTCCATTGCTTCGTGTTGGTTAATTCCAGCATGCTTATGGTACGTTGGGTACTATAGAAACGGTTCAAGAATGCCCTTTCCATTTGCTCCCAGCTATCAATGGACTTGGGTTCAAGGTCCATGTACCAATCAAAAGCATTTCCTTAAAGAGTACGCACAAATTTCTTCGTGAGCAAGTCCCCATCTATACCAGCATTATTGCAAGTCTCGATGAAATGAGCGATATGTTGCTTCGGATTCCCTTTCCCATCGAACTATTGAAACTTAGGAGGTTGGTAACCCGTAGGTATCTGTAAAATGTCAATCCTCTTGGTGTATGGTTTTGAATACATCAGAGCGTTTTGTGGTGCCCCACCATATTGAGCTCGAATGGTGTTCGTTATCATGTCTTGTAACTGCTGGACCGATAGAGATGAAATTGAGGTAGAGCTCCCTTGTGGACCACCAACCTTCTTTGGAGAAGATGTGTTAGCATCTTGGGATGTATGCTAATGCGTGTGAGAATGGCCTTTGCTAGACTCCCCTTGATTTTGAACCTCAAGCTTGTTCATAAGTGTTGCGATTTGAAGGTCCTTTTCCTCCACGGTCTTGGTAAGCTTAGCTATAGCATGTCCCATTTCAGCAATCTTTTCGTATGGTGGCAGTCTTTGTCATTATGGCAACCATAGCTATTGTACAAGAAAAATTCTCTGAGAAGATAGATGAAGTGACTTGTCGGGGGGATCCTTGGGAAGAACCTGCATATGAAGGAGTACTCGACCTAGCATTTGATGCAGAATAGTGATATTCGCTCCCTATTGTTAACTCCTCTGGAGCGAATGCTGAATCTTCCCTCCTAGAGGAAGTATGCTTGCTTGTCCTCATAGTGTTCAAGGAGATGACAGTCTTTGGCTGGGCTAGGGCACTTATGAGTTTGGTCACAGGAGCCTTTCCCTCAACTTCTTGTGATGTGAGGAGCCTTATTGCCTTGGCTTTGTTTCGAGTCATGGGACCTGTGGAAGTACTGCTGCTTGTTGACCCCCCAATGCTCTTGGTAGCATTCTTGGGCATCTGGGACTTCTTCGAGGCCATTGATCTTGGTAGATTGGAGACTTGAAGATTTCTAGGATGGAGAAAGAGATGAGAGGTAGAGTTGTCCCACCGGGCGTGCCAAAAATTTGTACACACAATTTTCGTAAAAGAAGAATCACACAATCACGAAATAGTGTAACAAATAATCAATTTATATTTGATTTGTATATATGTGAGTACAATCCTCTGAATGCTTTACAATGAAAGAGTACAATAAATTCCTTTGATTCGATCTCCAAGAAACGTTACGATTCGAAGGGGCTATGAAGCTTGATCTTGAATCGTGCTTTGATGTCTACAAGTTGAATGTGCTTGATTTGATGCGAGGGTCGTTGGCTTGATCTCGAACTAGATTAAAGGAGAGAATCCCCACTTTGATTTGAAGAAGTAGGAATAGGCCTTGATGAACAATGGAACTCTTGTGAACTTTAGAGATGATTCTCTATTTTGGCAGAGTGTCAGTAGTGTTTTCTCTCTGAGTGTTCCCCTTTTTTTCATATGAGAAGCCTCTATTTATAGGCAACTCAATCGTATTTAATTTGGAATTTTCTCTCAGCATTTATTGAGAGTTAATTATGGGTTTAATTTGGTCTTCCATTTAATAAGAACTTTCCATATAGGTTTTTTTCTTTTGATGTTGCCATATGGCTTTCTTATTTGATGTTGCCACATGGCTTGATTTCATTTGCCAATCTTCCACCTCATCAGTTGGAGATTAATTTGATCACAAATATTTTTATTTTGAACAATTGGATGATTGTAAGTACATCATAAAATTTTGATGTCTACAACATCTATCGAGATATCTATCAAGATTCATTAATCCTTGATAGATATTATCTGTCAGCAGCTGTCGAGAATCTGTCCAACTTTAATGAACAACTTTTCTTCACTTGTTTCTTAGTCCAATCTTCATGGCTTTAATACTAGACTTGAACTCTTGTTCTTTGAAGTATTAAACACATCCTAGATCTACTCAATTACAAGTAAAGTGCATTTTGTCAAAGGATTAGCTAATTCTAAATGACATATGTTCTTAACATGATTCTCATATGTCCTAACATAAAATTAGCCTCACCAAGATCTTTCATATCAAAATGGCTTTTAAGCATATTTTTTGTCTCATTTATAACATGCATATTTGAGCCAAAAATCAACATATCATCCACATAGAGGCTAATAATAACATGTAAATTATTCTAGGATTTAGAATAAATACATTTATTGCATTCATTTGATTTATAACCATTCTCAATCATGCAGGAATCAAAATTTTCATGCCACTATTTAGGTGCTTGTTTTAAGCCATATAGAGATTTAATTAGCCTTACATACCTTGCTTTCTTGTCCAGGCTCTATAGACCCTTCAAGTTGGTCCATATAAATCTCTTCCTCTAGGTGCCCATTTAGAAAAGAAGTTTTTACATCCATTTGATGAATTTTCAAATAAAAAATTGTAGCAATAGCAATTAACAACCTAATAGATGTAATTCTTGTTACCAGAGAAAATGTATCAAAGAAATCAAGATCAACATTTTGTTTAAAACCTTTTGTAACAAATCTAGCTTTAAACTTATCTATTGATCCATCCGGTTTCAACTTTTTTCTAAGAACCCGTTTACAACCTATGGTCTTACAACGTAGTGGAAGATCTACTAATTTCCAAGTTCTATTAGAAATTAGAGATTCAATTCCATCATTTACAGCCTCTTTCCAAAATATAGCATCAGGTGATATCAAAGCCTCTTTTAAATTTTGGGGATTTTCCGCAATATTGAAAACATAATAATCAGGACCAAAATCCTTTTCAACTCTAGCTCTTTTACTCCTTCTAGGTTCCATTTCAAAATTTTCTTGATTTTGTAAATGAGAAGTAGAAGAACTAGGTTATGACAAAATATTTTCTTCATGCCAATATTTTTCAATTTAAAAGGAAAATTTTCTCCATGAAAAATTGTATCTCCAAATTCAAAAATTATTTTGTTTTCAAGATCAAAAAATCTATAGGCTACATTATTAATCGCATAACCAAGAAAAGCACAGGTAATAGCTCTTATACCTAATTTAGGTATTTTAGGGTCAGTAAGCCTCACATAAGCAAGACAACCCCATACTCTCAAATATCCCAAATTTGGCTTATGTCCTTTCCTCATCTCAAAAGGTGTGGTATGTGGCTTTTTATGTGGCACCCTATTCAAAACATGACATGTAGTTAAAATAGCTTCACCCCAAAAAATGTAAAGGTACACTAGATTCAATTAACATGGCATTTGTTAACTTAATTAGAGTTCTATTTTTTCTTTCAGACACACCATTAGAAGTAGGTGAATATGGTTTCATGGATAAGAGTTGAATGCACTTGATTCATACTCATGACCTCTATCACTTCTTATTCTTTTTATTTTTCTATCGGTTTGATTTTCAACTTCTTTTAAAAAATCTTGAAATTTTTTAAAAGCATCACTTTTATTTTTCAACAAGTAAACAGTTGTATATTTTGAGAAATCATCAATAAAAGTGATAATATATCTATTTCCTCCACGAGTTAAAATTCCCTCAAATTCACATAAATCAAAGTGAATTAACTCAAGCAATTCGGTATTTCTTACAACACTTTTATGAGGCTTTTTTGTAATCTTAGCTTGACTACAACTTTCACATTTTTCAGCATCTTTTGACAGTCTTGGAATTAATCCTAAACTAATCATGATTCCCACATATCAACTATTTATATGACACAAACGAGCATGCCAAAAATTAATAGAAGAAAGCATATAAACTGAATTGGTAGATGCTTTATTATTCTCAACATTCAATTTAAACATTCCATCACAAGCATAAACCTTGCCCACAAATAATCCCTTTTCAGTGATTACATAATTATTAGATTTCATAATTTGCTTGAAGCCAGCCTTATTAAGCAAAAAACTTGACATCAAATTTTTTCTCATGGACGGAGTGTAAAGTACATCTTTCAATGTTAGCACACATCCAAAAGTGAATTTCAAATCAATCTCACCACTTCCAAGAACCTTGGTTTTGCTAAAGTCACCATGCATAACAGTTTTTTCTTCTTCAAAGGGAGTGTACAACTTGAACCAATTTTTGTCATAGCAGACATGCCTATTAGCACCAGAATCTACCCACCACCCTTCAACATATTGCACCATATTGATGTCAATAATCATAGCTACTAAAGGCTTTTCTGTTACGTTAGCTTGAGGAACACATTCATGTTTCCGAAATTTGCAAAATCGAGCAATATGCCCACTCTTGCCACAGACAAAACATAATCTATTAAATTGATCTTGTGAAGGGGGTCCTTAGTTCTTATTGTAATTTTTATTCAGGTTTCCCCTTCCTTGAGGTCTATTATTATTTGTAAAGACTTTGTTTTTAGGCTTCAATTGACCATTTCTAGGAAAATGATTTTTGGGCATATTATTATAGGCTGGAATAAGGTTTACCTTTGTGGTGGAATTACCATTGCTCTCATGTTATGAGTGCAACTTGTCCTCTAGCCTCCTCCTCCACACGGATGCATGTGATCAAAGTCTCCAAGGATGTCTCCTTTTGTTTGTGCCGCAAAGTCTTTTGGAACTCCCTCCAAGATTGTGGTAGTTTGTTAGGGACATGTTTGATGTAATTGGCTAATCCTTTGACAAAACACACTTTACTTGTAATTGGGTAGATCTAGGATGGCTTTAGTACTTCACGAAACAAGTATTCAAGTTTAGTATTAAAGCCATGCAAGTCTGACTAAGAAACAAGTGAAGGAAGTGTTGTTCATTAAAGCTCGACATCAATCTCGATAGAAAGACTTCTATAAAGGTTTAATGTTGAAGCTCGACACAAGCTATAGCTGTCGAGAATTACGAAATTAAGTTTTCCAGATTTGATTACACACATATCCTTGAGTATTTGTGTAGGTTTCTTTTCTCACAACCTTAAACATATATAAGGATTATCTTAAGAGCCGTCACAAGACGATGCAAGGCATTGCAAAAGAATAATCCATGCATATTGTGACCAAAAGTAGAAATTGCTCTAGTTTATCATATTCTCTGTAGAAGCTACTACATCTTTATGTCAAGGGTTTGTGACCAAGGAACTTCCTAATCTTCATTGTTAGATGAACTGAAGAACTTTGCAGCCAACATCTTCCTCAAGTTGATGTGTTAGTCACATACTGGGATTCGTGTATCATTGGTTAGTCACGTACTGGGATTTGTGCATTGAACAGAGAGATTGTCGCTACAATATAAGTCCAATTATGTATTGGGGTAAGGGTTCAACTGTAGGTTGGTATTAGGTACTAGGAATCCTTTTACTTATAACTGCTTGTTTTGATAATAGTGGATTCTCGAGAGTGGTGACCTTAAATTCACCCGGTAGGGTTTTGCCTCAGTGGTTTTCCCTATTTGTAAACAAATCACCCGTGTCAAATTTATTTTCTGCTACATTTAGTTATTTGGTGATTTGTTTGTGCTACCACGCTATTGCATGTTAAATTGACTTAATTAATTAACTTGGATAATTAATTAATTAATTAATTTGCCAGAGGGGTCAATTCATTTTTGGCCTATCAAGTGGTATCAGAGTGGGCACACTCTAATTAGGTTTAATCTTTGACTTGTGATCCATTGACCCTTGTTGTCATGGCTACAAGTGGCATGAAAAGATCTTTTATTTCAAATACATCTTACTTTTCTAATCTCTATTTGATTGAGTGTTTCGAAAAATGTAAGTCTAAAAGATGATTGTTGAAAAAGGTCTTAGTGTGACAAGGAAGAAACTAGGCTGTCTCAAAATGAAGATGTGCAAAGGAGTTCGTCTAAGAAGGGTGAAACTTCAAGGTTTTATTCATAAATGGCAGATGAGAGAGAAAACCATTCCTACTGATTTTTAAGCAAGCATGAAGTGTGCTTTATGATGAAGTTTGCATTTAGGGTAATGGACACATGTTTATGGTACCTTTACAGTGGATGCTTGAGACACATGATTGGAGACCATTCTCTCTTTAAGATTTTCGAGTCTAAGAAAGGTGGAAATGTCACTTTTGGTGATGGGAGCAAATCACAAATAAAAGGGAAGGGAACAATCTCTCTACCTGGATTGCCAGACATTAAAAATGTGTTGTATGTAGAAGGTTTGAGAGTGAACTTGTTGAGCATAAGTCAAATATGTGATCAAGACTTCATAGTGCTATTCTCAAAAGGGAAGTGTCTTGTTTTGAATGAGTCTGGAAAGAAACTCATAAGCGGAGTCCACACTCTGGATAACTACTATGGATTGGTACTTGATGCTGATATTGTGTGCAATAGTATTTGTTTGCCAAATGAAGACTTATGGCACCAGAGAATGTGACATGCTAGCTACAAACATCTGTCAATTGTATCTAAGCATGAATTAGTGTTAGGAATACCAAAGCTTAGCAGGGTTAACAATGTTGTGTGTGGACCGTGCTAGCTTGGGAAACAGACGAAAGCAAAACATCCAGGCACTCAGACATCAGCTACATCTAGACCTTTGGAGCTACTACATTTGAATCTCATAGGTCTAACTAGAACCAAATCTCTTGGAGGAAAGAGATACATCATGGTTGTAGTAGATGATTTCACCAGGAACACTTGGGTCATTCTTCTAAGATCCAAGTCAGATGCTAATATGCACATTGAAGCTTTGTGTACGAGACTACAAAATAAGAAGAACATGAAGATTGATCAAATTCGAAGCGATCATGGTAAAGAATTCAAGAACTCATACATGAAATCCTTTTGCATTAGATCTGGTATATCTCAAGAATTCTCTGCTCCTATTAATCCTCAGCAAAATGGTGTAGTAGAAAGAAAGAACATAGTCATTCAGGAGATGGCTAGAGCCATGTTACACAATAAAAACGTGGCCAGAAATTCAGCCCTTTTAGAGTGCCGTTTAGCACTCCAAAAGTACTGAATTGGCTTTTGGACTCCGAACGTTCTTTCATGTTCAGGTGCCATTTGGACTCCTCTTCTAGGGTTTTTTGGCCGGTCCTTGTACCTAGATGCGTTTTAATCCTCCGTCTATGATTTTTCATCTCTTTTTTTTGGATAATTTAGGCTATTTAAGAACAATTATCTTGTAGATAAATACCTTAAAATAAATCTTGATAAAGTTCAGATTATCCATAGTTTTATTGTTATCCAATCATCGCTTTTATTCTTATGCATGCAATCCTATTTTAAACACTAATTATCAACCAATCACAAAATTATTTAATTAATTTTAATGGCTTAACCAATCAGAATTAATTTAAACTAATCATGCATGGTCGACCTTACCTAGACGCAATGCATATTGATAATGCAAACTTGATCATGTGATATCTTTCAATTCGATGGTCCGATTTGGAAACCGGAAACACCGTTGTGACTGTTAGAATCTCAAGATCATTTTTATGATATGCAATGAATGAAATGATGCATGTAATGCAAATACAAAATGTTGTATGTAATGCAAGAACAAATTGATGAATGTGATGCAATTATGATTTTTGGGATACATGGATGGTCATTCAAGTCATTCTCCTTGATTAAATTATGGGTGCAAAATTGAGTGTCTACAGAATGCCCCTCATTGGTAGAGCTTGAAAAGCGAATGTCAATGTAAAACAAAGACACTGATTTTAGCGACCATGATTTAATTGAGGTTGAATTTTCAAAGATTACCTAGCCCTCGAACCTAAAATCTTGGAACATGGAACTAGCCTTATCTTTTGACAAAAAAATAATGAAAATACTAGACTTAGCTAGTAATTGATGATTCTAGAAATAATTCTTGGCAAGTGGGGTGACCAGGAAACTTTCCAATCCTGATCTTGAAAATGGAATTTTCTGGGATGACGATCAAAGGTCTTCTTCTACTTTGATTTGGAACTGTTGGAATGACGATCAAAGGTCTTCTTCTACTTCGATTTGGAATGGGATGACGATCAAAGGAGTTCTTCTACTTTGAGAATCTGGAATGGGAATGGCGATAAAAACTCCTCTTCTACTTTGATAATCTGAAATTATTGATGTTGATCAAAGGTCCTCCTCTACTTCGATATGGAATGTTGAGATGATGTTCAAAGGTCCTTTTCTACTTCAATCTGGAATTGTTGAAATGTCGATCAAAGGTGTTTCTCTACTTTGATCTGGAATTGTAATGTCGATCAAAGGTCCTCTTCTACTTTGATCTGGAATTGTTGAAATGTCGATCAAAGGTCCTCCTCTACTTTGATCTAGAGTTGCAATGTCACCTGCAAAAAGTCAAGATTCAGAATTAGACTTTAATTGATGGGTGCTTAGTGGTCCCACCATTTTTGAGATGTGTGATTTTCATTTGCTCACTCTTATTTGAATTTTATCAAGAAAAGTTTAACATTTAATTTTTGAAACGTGGAAGCTTTGAAATTCTTATTTCAAATTCTAGGACTTTGTAACCTAGAAATTTTCATTTGAAATCTGGAACTTAAAATCAGAAATTTTGAGCCTTAGGATTTTGAACATTAAGGCTTGGGATTTTGATCTTGAAATTTGAAGTTTGAATTTTTGAAAACTAAAGATTTGAGTCTAAACTTTGGGCATCGAGAATGTGAAATTGAAAGCTTGGGAATGAAAATTTTGAATTGAAAATTTGGATTTTGAAAGATACTTGAAACTTTGAAAAAGATTTTTTTTTTTTTTTTTTTTCAGTTGACTAAGTTGACTCAGCTTTGGCTGAGTTTAAGTGTGTGGGGGCCGAAATTTTGCCCCCCCCCCCCCCCCCCACTTCCTTGTCTCTCTCTTTTCCTTTTTGCTTCATCTTCCATCAACTTTTTCTTCCTCCATTGGCACTATTCACCTTCTTCTTCCCCTTGATTTTTCTTCTTTATTTCACCATTTCTTCTTACAAAAAACACCTTTCTAAGTTTCTTAACTCTCCCTCATCCATCTCCATCAATATTTCTTTAGATCTTTGTGTTTTGAGCATTTTCATCCCACAACCATTTTTGGTGAAACCCATTTTTCAAAACCCATTTTCTTTGCATTAAAATGGCTTCTTCCTCCAAGGGATCTTCTTTTCTAGCTTCTCATAGTAAGAAATATGATCCAACATTTGAGTGGCATGATGATGATGGACTTCTTCAAGACCCTAGGACCCATGCTCCATATTGTCATGTAGACACCAAGGTGAGTTTTTCTTTACTTTCTTTCTTGGAAAAATATTGTTGCATGTTATCTACACAGATCAAGAACAGTCGTGGCTTGTCTTGGTGGTTTGTGATGATATGTGGATTGACCGAAAATGGGGAATGGTGGAATAGGTTGGAGAGAGAGTAGAATAGAGAAAAATCAATAAAATATTGAGCTAGGAGTATTTGAAAATAGGTTAGTTAAAATAGCTCAGGTTGTAATATTGGGGCTTGTCCCTCCAATCTTCTAGCTCAAGTTTGTCAATTGAGATGGTACATGGCCCTAGCCCTGATTTTATTTGCATTAATAAAATATCTCATTCAAAAACCAAAAAAGAAAAGAAAAAAGATCTTCAAATTTGACTAAAAAGTAAAACCACACTAAAACTAATGTGAATACTCTGAATGAGGATTACGAAAAGAATGGAAATCTGTACTAGAAATAAAATGTGTTGTAATGGAATAATTAAACATATTCATAAATTTGGTTGTGAGTTGTGACATTAAAAACAAACTTAAGATATATTTTAGAAAATATCTTACTCATACATTTATATTTTTTAAAAATAATATTTTTAAAATTTTAGAGAAATATTAGTTATTTATGAATATTTTTTATTTTCATAACTGTTATGTACATATGAAAAGTTCATCTATTTGGTAATATATTAATTTTAAAAATTATTATACCTATTAAGGAATAACTATTACATAGAACTTAGTGCTAATTTTGAGGCATCCATGCATAACAATGGGCAATTAGATATGGACTCACTTAACTTGGAAGTTAGGATAAATCAGTAATTTTAGAAATAGACTCACCATAATGAGCTGAGTGGCTAACAAATTGGCATTCATCATTAGGAATGGCAACGGGTCGGGTTCGGGCCGGGTTTTTTCATACCCGGACCCGACCCGCGGGTCTTAGTCCGAAGCCCGAACCCGACCTGTTTACTAACCGGGTTTTTTTCCCGGGGCCCGGACCCGCCTCCACGGGGCCCCATGGGCCCCGTTAAGCCTTGCTAGATTTGGGCCCAGTCCACAGCCCAACCAAAAAAAAAAAAAAAAATTGAATGGCCATTGCCAATTGCTCTGCGCATTTTTTTCCTTTTAGTACACAAAATATAAATTATGGAGATGAGTAAATAATAAAATTTATAGAATATAGTTTTAAACTCATTTTTAAAGGAATCCTCTTTGGCCTAATCAGATCTATGATTTTCACTTTCAAAATTACAAACCAAACACAACTTTCAGATCTATGATTTTCATTTTTCCCTTTCAAAAATCATAAACTCAAACACAAACACAAACACAAACACAAACTCACACAGTTGAGGCAAACTGAACCCAGAAAAAAAAAAAAAGGAGAACGAGAGGCCGTGTCACGCTTGTGGCCATGGGCGAGGAAGATGAGATGAGAGGGGCAGAGGACTGTGCGACAGTGTGAGATCGACGACGGCGAGGATGAAATGGAGTTGAGAGAGTAGAGAGCTTGGGACCGGTGACACTGACAGAGAGCTTGGAACGGCGACGAAGGCTTGGGACGGCGGCTAGAGTTGGACAGGCGGTGAGAGAGTTGGCTTATCTCGCACTGTCGGAGTGAGGGTGAGGATTGAGGGAGGGAGGGAGGCGTGGGTTCTGAGTCTTCTGACTTTGAGTTGGTGCTAAAGAACAGAAGAAATGAAGATTAGATTTAGGGTTAGATTATAAGGGTTCTATATATAGGAGGGGTATTTTTGTAATATACAGTACCGGGTTTTTATCCGGGTCGGGTTTCGGGTCGGGTCTCGGATTTTTTTAATAAAACCCGAACCCGACCCGGACCCGCTTCGGGTTTTTTTTTTTTTTTTTTTAAAACCCATACCCGGCCCTATTCTTAATTGGACCGGGTAAAATCCGACCCATTAGGATCGGACCGGACCGGGTACCTGCGGATCGGGTAAAAATTGCCATCCCTATTCATCATTCCCACTGGATTTAACTAATATGATTTACAGATATGTCAGCATAAGGCTGAGCTCCTCAATCTCTTAATCTCACTTTATAACAGTTGACCATAGTAGGCCCTTCTTTTTTTTTTTTTTTTTTTTTTTTTTTTTTTTTTTCTTTTTTTGATAAGGACCATAGTAGGCCTTAATTTCTAAATGATTTGACTTTATTACTAGTGCATATATATAAATATATATATATATATATATATATATATATATATATATGTGTGTGTGTGTGTGTGTGTGTGTTTGTGTGTGCGTGTGTGTTGATAAAACACTAGTTAATATATTGGTAGTGCTTAAATGGAAATTGCACTTTAGTCTTTAGCACTCCTACTCTTACAGCATGATTTTAGTGATTAAAAAAATTATTTGATCCGAGCGACAGCTTCAACCTGGTTTTGTGCCACTAATATTGTTATGGAAAAGTTAATAAATTTCCTAAGGATACTTATCTAGGAAATATATTTTTAAAAAAAATTGAAAAGGAAAAAAAAAAAATGTTTTGACATCTTTTTATATTTATTATGAAAGTGGTATCAAAATTTTCTTAAAATGGTTTATAGCAAATGCCTAAAGGACACTCGTTAAACAATAATAGAACTTGCACAATTAATTAATGTGACCTGGAATGCAATATTTTTTGTAGGGATTAAGTGGGTGACTAATTGGGTGATACTACCAACTAGTCGGCTCCCTTTGGTCTCCCAGTCATATTTGCACGACTTATATATTATAAGAGTTATGTAATTAGATAATGTATACTTTTCTAAATATGAAACATACACTTTATCTTCCACTTTTGTATTTTATTATTTCTTTTGTCAATAATCAATATCAACTTGATTTCATATTGACTTCGTACTTGTTTTTGAATTGTGGGTAGATATACTAAAAGTAATCATGATAAATACTTTGGCATTAGTTGAAAAGACCTTATTAATAGGTATATTTTATTCAATGCTTTGACCTATGTAAAGACAACCGTCACTCACGCACAACATGGGAATTGAATATGTTATATATGTATATATAGAGATGGTTCTGTACAAAGGAGGAAATAGAATAAGAAATCGACAATTTGAAACGGATAAATGTTGTCGTAGCAAATTAGCAAATGACAGAAGAAAAAAGTGTTGGAAATGGGAGAAATAATTAATAAGAAAGCTTATTGTCAATTTGTCACATCAGTCTTCTCAAATATTTAACTAAACTAATCTAAAAAGAGAAAACGTTTGGTCCAGAGCTAGCGTAAAGCCTCTGATTTACACCACCAATCAAACTTCAGATTGGGCGAATAGACTTCTCAGTCTACTTCCAGATGGGATGAAAATAGTACCTGGTTACTTTACTTCAGATTGGGCGAATATAGTTCTCAATCTACTTCCAAATTGGGTGAATATAGTTCTTGGTGTAAGGTTGAATTTATTCAACCATCTAATTGGCTTTATTTCGTGCCAAATTTGCTTGTAATTCAGCATTTAGAAACCTTGTATTTAGGTGGGATTGTTGTAAGGGTAGTGAGTGAGATAGAGTGAAGATTGCTCAAGAGTGTGCAAGAAAATAGAGTGTCGCGGCTGGGACTCGCGGGTGGACTCGCGGCTTCAACCCGCCAGAAGATGCACACGTGCCAAGCATGCTGGAAGATGAACAGTCATGCTAGCTGGAGCACTACAGGACAAAACAGGACAACTGGCCATACGGTTAACTCGCGACTGGATCTCGCGACTTGGTCAAGCCGCGAGGTCAAGCCGCGAGCCACCCCTGTTTTGGAAAAACCTGACGTTTCACATTCCTCTTCACTCCAGTATAAATACCCTTTTAACCCACGATTGAAAGAGAGCTTCCAGAGAGAATTTTGAGAGAGAAACCCTAAAGAAAAACCAAATTGTTTCACCCACAATCTCTACCTTAGAGTCTCATCAAATTCCCTCACTCTCTTCCTCTCCATTGTCAAATCCTTGAGAGGCATTATACCAAACCTGGTTCTCACCATCATCATCTCTGTGAGACAGTCGTTTGGAGTTCTGGGAAGCAGTTAGGAAGGAGCCAATCTTCATTGGTTGATGCTACGGTGTAGTAGCGGAATCCGGAAAGCTAGAAAAGAAAAAGGTTCGGCGCAATCTCGTTGGAGCAAGAAGCTTGGAGGGCTTAGGTGCATTGGGTAGATTAGGCTTGGAGGGTCTATTGCTGTCCTTGTATCCCAACTGTATTTTCTAGTGGATTGATTACCGCTTGGAGGGCGGCGGAGAGGTTTTTCGCCGAGGTCTTCGGTTTCCTCTTCGATAACACATCTGGTGTTATCTCTGTGTTTGCATCTTCCTTCCTCTCTATCTCTGCCTTTACATTATCTGCTGTGGTTTATTTTGTTATGGCTTAGATAGTTGTTTAACCAATTCCATATTATAGCATATGTTAAGTTTCCGCACACTAGTTGTTTGACATATTGCTTGTGTTGGTTAAGTTGGTTTTTGGGGGTCTAAACGTTCAAAAGTGTTTTTGTACACGTTTGTGAACTTTCAATTGGTATCAGAGCGGGTACACAGCTGTTTGGTTTCATTACCATTGTGTGATCCTTGACTCCCTTTTTGAGATGGATAGGTCTCAATCCCTTAATGCACCTCCATATTTTGATGGAAGTAATTATGCGTTTTGGAAGGTTCGTATGAGAGCTTTTTTATGCTCTATTGATGAATCTGTGTGGGATGCTGTTGAGATTGGTTGGACCAAACCTGAGGCAGCCAAATCCACATGGGATAAGGCAGCACTTGCTGCATCTAATGCTAACAGTAAAGCACTAAATGCTATTTTCTGTGGTGTGTCTCCAGATGAATTTCACAGGATTTCTCATATTACCATTGCCAAAGATGCATGGGAGATTCTGGAAACAACTTATGAAGGCACGAAGAAAGTGAAAGATACCAAGTTACAAATGCTGACCACTCGGTTTGAGGAGCTCAAGATGAGTGAGGATGAGTCTTTCGACTCTTTCTATGGAAAGCTAAACGAAGTGGTTGTCAGTAAGTTTAACTTGGGGGAGAAAATGGAGGACTCAAAGATTGTAAGGAAGATCCTTCGATCATTGCCGGAAAGTTTTCGTGCTAAAGTGACAGCCATTGAAGAGAGCAAGGATCTTGACGACATCAGAGTACAGGAGCTGGTTGGTTCTCTGCAGACTTATGAGATGTCGCTGCCCAATCAACGGAAGAGCAAATCCCTTGCTCTAAAGACCATTAATGAGAAGGTGGAAGATCAAGGCTCATCAGGAGAAGATATGGTTGACAAAGATGTAGCCTATCTTGTTAAGAATTTTAGAAAGTTTTTGAAATTTAAAAACAATGGAAAATTTGATGATAAGAGAAAATTCCAAAATTCTGGAAGGGAGAAGAGGGATTTCAATAAGAAAGATGGAAAAGAATCCCAATCCACAGAAGGTGTCACTTGTTTTGAATGCAACGGGCATGGACACTTTAAGAAGGAATGTCCGAACTATTTGAAATCGAAAGGCAAAGTGTATGCCACAACCTTGAGTGACTCAGATTCGTCTGACTCAGAATCTGAAGAGAGCTGTGATGGAGAAGGAAACTATTCAGCTTTCATGACTACTGCTCATGTCGAGTCTTCGGATGAGTTGAGTTTGCTTGTTCAAGACCTTGGAGAACATAGTGATGATGAATCACTAGGAATTGTTGAAGAATCAGAAGCTGAAGAAGAAGAAAGCACAGCAACTCTTCAAGAAAATTACAACTCACTCTTGGAGAAGTCAGGTGAATACACAAGGGTAGCCAAGGTTGCTGTGAGAAAGATGAAGAAGGCTGAGGAGGACTACAAAAGTCTCCTAATCCGGTATAGGGAGGCCAAATGCGAGATTGAAACTCTGAATGGTGAGCTGTCCGAAACTTACACTAAAGTGAGATTTCTTGAGAACGAGGTGATGCAAGCAAATGCTAAAATAGAGAGGGTCACCACCAAGAAGCTAGATGATGTTATATCTTCTCAAAAGAGCTTTTCAGACAAATCCGGACTGGGATATACCAGAGGAAGTAGCTCAACTGGAAATGTCACTAAAGAAGTGAAGTTTGTGAAGGCCAAAGATCCAGTTGTAGCTGACCCTACTGGTGTGAAGCTCGAGGTGGAGGAGAAGAAGAATGTGGTGGACCAACGGATGCTGAATCATCGTAATCAGTCTGTGGGCAGGTCTGAATCTCGTGCCAAGTCACGTCCACGACCACAAAGAGGTCCTAGAGGAATGTATGTGTGCCATTATTGCGGACTTCAAGGGCACACTCGACCAAATTGCCAAAAGCTGAGAGCAAAGAACAGTGCAACTCCTCAAAGGTCAGGAGGACCAAGAGTTGATAGGAGAACTTGGGCAGGTGATCAATCTAGAGAGCAACATGGAGATCCCGGAATGATGAACGTGATGAAGATGATTGGTGCATTCACCAACTGCTTGGAAAGCTTCTCACGAAGGTTTGAAAGCCCTAACTCCCGTACCCAATCCTTTAAGGAAATCACCCCAAACGCAAGTGACGTGTGGGTGAAAAGGGGTACTCATGCATAAGCATTACAACATGTCCATGCATTAATACTTCCTATGCTTTGTGACTATGTTTGTTTGGTATGCTTGTTGTGTTTGTTCTTGGTTGCTTGATTATTCTTCTTGTGAATATTTCTTAATTGTGTTTTATCAATCTTTTTGTTTCTTGAGTCAAAAATCCAAAAATTACATAAAAATTTGAAAATCAAAAAGCTTGATTGACTTTGTTGAGTTTTGTCTTAAAACTCGTTTTGCCTTGTACCTTTGTGCTAATGGCTTTGTGCATTTTCGAGCATTGCTTGTCTTCATGCACCTATATCACTATGGGAAAAATCTTGAAATCTTTGTGATTGTTGTAAATAGATCTTCAAACTTGTCATGAATGATTAGTGAATGGTTATGTTTATCTTGAAACATGCATAGACTTGTGTCTATATATCTTCCCACTTTTTATTTTTGTTTTGCTAAAAAGAGCTCACAAAATGTAAATCTCCAAATGAAAAGAGATATTGAGCTGCAAAAGCCTGTCGCACATTCTAGTATTTGACTAGGAAAAAGGGTAAGCGACCTTATATTAAAAGTGAAATTTCATTCAAAAAGGCCAAAGGCCTGTTCTTCAAAGAGAAATGTTACATATCCCTCTCACAATGAGAGATGATTGTCTCAACAAGATCAAAAAGATCAAATGTTATGATTGAAAGTGGAGTCAAATGAAAAGCTCCAAGTTATGTTATCAAGTTGTGTGGGAGGTCATATATTCATATTTCTATAATTGAGATTGGTCACATGATCTAGTGCTAATTGTGTATGCCTTGGTTGAATTGATCATTGAAGCTTCACATTAGACAAAGGACTATCTCATTGTTGATATCCACACACAACACACAAGTTTATGTTCAATAAATGCCATATTCATTTGTGTGATTGTACTTGATAAAATGTGTTTTCACATGCTCAATCTTTGTTAATTCAAGCACAAAAAGATTTTTGAGTGTTTTAGGTGTTTTTGGAAAGTGTTTTGTTGGAAAAATCTGAAAATTTCAAAAATACAGTTTTGCCCTGTTTTGGCGGCTCAGTCGCGGGTATGTCAAGTCGCGAGCCTCAGTCGCATCTTCGCTGGTCATGTTTGGCGACTTGTTCGCGAGTGGAAGGTCCAGTCACGAGGTTCACTCAGAGATTTTCGCGGCTCAGCTCGCGACTCACTCGCGGGTAGACCTTCCAGTCGCGAAAAACACTTAGAAAAATTTTTCAAAATTTTGTTCTTGAGTGCTTTGGCGACTTGAGCTGGCGACTATGTGGCGACTTAATCCAGTCGCGAAAATCGCGTGTTTTGCAGAAACAGGAGCAGTTTTTAAACCTCTTTCAGTTTTCCCTCGAACTTTTGTAAACTGTTCATCTTCTCTTTAAACTGCTTTTCCTTTCCAAACACTTCGTGAATCCTTTTGTCAAACCCTTTTGGTGCTTCGTTTCTTCTCCAAATCATCAAGAAAAGGTATGGGTTTTGTCTTCTCAATCTCATTTTCTTTTTCCTGCATATTTCTGTTACTATTTGGACTGGTATTGTATTCATTATACTTATCTCTATGTGTAATGGGTATGGAGTGTCTTGTTTGATATTGTTCTCACCTGTTTTCATGCTGAGCAGTCACAATGTGTATTTCATTGTTCTGTTTTTGCCTATTATTGAATCTGAGAATCTTTTCTGAAATGGGTTTGGTGTCTATTTGACTTACTCGTTACACTTGCCTGAATATTGATGTTGGTGTTTGGTTTTGGTCACTGAGTTGTTATGATAACATAATGTATGTTTCTCAACCACGTGCTCCAGTGTGGATGTTTGGTTTCTTCATGATTGAAATATTTTCCCCATGTTCATGTCTCTGATGGAGTGATTTATGCTATCTGCTCTAAATGTTCATATGCTGTATCTTATTGCATATCATGGTCATCTTAACCAGTCTCAATGTCAGTTTTGTCAGTTGTGATGTCTATCTTTGTCTTGGTGCACTTTCACCAAGATTGATGCACGTATTAGTTTGTGCTTCTGTGTATTGTTGGTAGTTTTGGTTGGGTATGCACTATCTTCAGTCTGGGTTTTTATATTGAAATATTGTTTACACTGAATCTTGTTGACAATCTTTTGTGGGGTATTGTTGCTTGGTTCTTTTCTGTTGGCCTGTTCTCTTGCAGATGTCTCGTCGATCTTCCAGGGGTAAAGACATTGTTGCTGACGAACCAGCAACACCAGTTGCTAAAAGGACTCGTCTATCATCTCAAGCATCTCAAGATCCCAATGAGGATAGATTCAGAGTTCCCCTTAACTCACACGCCTACTCAAATGTGTTTGACAAGTCAACAACTATAGTGGAGCGGGTAGTAGAGTTCAACACCTTAGGGACTACTTTCATCCCTCGAATCTTTGAGAAATGAGACTGGGCAAACTTGTTCGGAAACTTTGATGATCCAATGGATGAGCTGGTCAAAGAATGCTTCTCCAATGCATCTGATCTTGGACCTATCCTCGTTTTCTAGGTCAGAGGAACAGAGTTTAGTGTTACCCCAGACTCCATCGCAAATCTTCTCGGCATCACCAGACCTCAGAATGTGAATTTAACTCCCTATGATGAACGAAATCCAGAGGTTGGAGAAATTTTACAAATCCTAGGACACGATCATGAGGTATCCAGTGCAGGAACTTCCATCAGCACCGCAAAATTTGCACCTGAGCTGACCACACTGAAGTTGATCATGTTCACCAATCTCTACCCACTGTCCAACACTACATTCATCAATCTTGGGAGAGCTATATTTCTGTGTGATCTCATTACCGGAGCCCCCATTGATATATGTGCTCACATCTACTACAACTTGAGGAAGACCGCGTGTCGATCTACAGCTCGAGGAATCATTCCATTTTGCAGTCTCGTCATGAAACTTATTCTTAGTGCAGGCATTACTCCTCCTGCAGATGGTAAAATGTTGACTCGTCAACGTCCCATTTCTTTGTTCACTCTTCAAGCGAGCAGAAGTCACTCCTCCAAATCACCAAGAAGTGCTCACATCTCTCCGGTTACTTCATTTGCCCTTGACTCAGAGACACCTGCACATACTACATCTGCATCTCATGCTGTTCCTGAAGCTTCACCGGCTGGTATTCCACAAGCACAAACTGCTTCTCATACTGACAGAGTCGGCAGTGTACTTGAGCACATTCAGAAACGCGTTGATGAGCTTGTGGCACTTCTCTACTCCACAAACAACCATGTCCAAATGCGCCTCGAGACTATGGAGAATCAGCTAGATGAGATTCAACGAAAGTTGGACGAGAGTCTTTAGCTATTCGTGACAAAAAGGGGGAGAGCATTCAGTAAGGGGGAGAAAAGTTCAAAGGGAAGTGTGCATAGTGATAGGGGGAGTACACACATACTTTTGTTTTTCGTCTTATCTTCTAAACTTATGGTTCTTATGGTTTTGATACACTGTGTTTTGGTTTATAACTGTTTCTAACTCTTTTCATATACTCTTGGTTTAAACTTTAATATATGTTTGACAATGTTATTCAGGTATTTGTTGTTTTGTACCCATATGCTTTTGTAAGCTTTCAGGGTTATTGTTTTATGCATAGTTTGTAGGCTTTATGGTATGTACCTTGCTTAAGTGCAGCCTTTATGCTATGTTGAAATCAGTACTTTAATCTAAATGTTCTGCATTTTGGTTTATGTACTGTCACTCTTGTGCCCTTGTAGGATTGTTCCTAGATGCATATGCCTTGTGTGCTATGCATTGGTTGAGTGTTGAGCATACAAGTGTCTTGCCTTGTGCTTGTTAACTTGTATGTCCTTGTGTTCATTCCAAGTGTGAATGAGCACTGTGATCACTACCTTGTGGTGTTCACTTGGTTGATCAAGCCATGGTTTGTTTGTTAACTCCATCCTTGCTTGATCTCATATTGCCTGTTTCATATGCATTTATAATTTTCTGCTTACAATGATCATGGTGTATTGTTGTGTTTCAGGAGTTTATGTTCATATGATTCAAGTGCTTCACAGCTTCTAGAGTTAGGTGTGAGTGAGTTTTGTTCAACTGTTCCCAACTCACATGTTAAGTCTAGAGTCTGTTTTAGGGTTTTGTCACGGAATAGCCAAAGGGGGAGATTATAAGGTTGAATTTATTCAACCATCTAATTGGCTTTATTCCGTGCCAAATTTGCTTGTAATTCAGCATTTAGAAACCCTGTATTTAGGTGGGATTGTTGTAAGGGTAGTGAGTGAGATAGAGTGAAGATTGCTCAAGAGTGTGCAAGAAAACAGAGTGTCGCGGCTGGGACTCGCGGGTGGACTCGCGGCTTCAACCCGCCAGAAGATGCACACGTGCCAAGCATGCTGGAAGATGAACAGTCATGCTAGCTGGAGCACTACAGGACAAAACAGGACAACTGGCCATACGGTTAACTCGCGACTGGATCTCGCGACTTGGTCAAGCCGCGAGGTCAAGCCGCGAGCCACCCCTGTTTTGGAAAAACCTGACGTTTCGCATTCCTCTTCACTCCAGTATAAATACCCTTTTAACCCACGATTGAAAGAGAGCTTCCAGAGAGAATTTTGAGAGAGAAACCCTAAAGAAAAACCAAATTGTTTCACCCACAATCTCTACCTTAGAGTCTCATCAAATTCCCTCACTCTCTTCCTCTCCATTGTCAAATCCTTGAGAGGCATTATACCAAACCTGGTTCTCACCATCATCATCTCTGTGAGACAGTCGTTTGGAGTTCTGGGAAGCAGTTAGGAAGGAGCCAATCTTCATTGGTTGATGCTACGGTGTAGTAGCGGAATCCGGAAAGCTAGAAAAGAAAAAGGTTCGGCGCAACCTCGTTGGAGCAAGAAGCTTGGAGGGTTTAGGTGCATTGGGTAGATTAGGCTTGGAGGG
The DNA here is from genome assembly GCF_932294415.1 of Quercus robur. Taxonomy (NCBI): domain Eukaryota; kingdom Viridiplantae; phylum Streptophyta; class Magnoliopsida; order Fagales; family Fagaceae; genus Quercus; species Quercus robur. The sequence goes on along the minus strand of NC_065541.1, from coordinate 29,732,246 downwards.
TCTATTGCTGTCCTTGTATCCCAACTGTATTTTCTAGTGGATTGATTACCGCTTGGAGGGCGGCGGAGAGGTTTTTCGCCGAGGTCTTCGGTTTCCTCTTCGATAACACATCTGGTGTTATCTCTGTGTTTGCATCTTCCTTCCTCTCTATCTCTGCCTTTACATTATCTGCTGTGGTTTATTTTGTTATGGCTTAGATAGTTGTTTAACCAATTCCATATTATAGCATATGTTAAGTTTCCGCACACTAGTTGTTTGACATATTGCTTGTGTTGGTTAAGTTGGTTTTTGGGGGTCTAAACGTTCAAAAGTGTTTTTGTACACGTTTGTGAACTTTCACTTGGTCTACTTCCAGATGGGCGAATATAGTTCCTGGTCATCTCATTTCAAATTGAGCGAATATAATTCTCAGTCTACTTCCAAATTGGGTGAATATAGTTTCCGATCATCTCATTCTAGATTGGGCGAATGTAGTTCCTGGTCATCTCATTCCAAATTGGGCGAATATAGTTCTCAATCTACTTCTAGATTGGGCAAATATAGTTCCTGGTCATCTCATTCCAGATTGGGCAAGTATAATTCTTGGTCATCTCATTCTAGATCGGGCGAATACAGTTCTCAGTTGCCTAATCAACATTCAAGATTTTATCCAGGTTCATCAATTATCAAGTAGATTAGATGTTCATAGTTCTCATTTTATGTAAAACAATAAAACATTGGTTCTACACCCAAAGGTTCTAGGTTCTAGGGTTAGGAAATTTTTGAAAATTCAACCTCGGTTAAATCATGGTTGCTAAAATCAGTGTCTTTTATTTATTTATTTTATTTTATTTTACATTGACATTCGCTTTTCAAGCTCTGTCAATGAGGGACATTTTGTAGACACTTGATTTTGCACCCATAATTTAGTTTTGGAAGATAAATAAAATGACCATTTGAAATGCCCAAAAATCATAGTTGCATTACATGCATTAAATCATTCATTGCATATCATAACAATGATCTTGAGATTCTAACGGTCGTAACGGTATGCCCGATTCCCGAATCGGAACATCGGATTGAAAGATATCAAATATCAAGTTTTCACGGTCTGCATGCGTTGTATGGGAGTGAAGCCAATCACGTGTGGTTAATTGAAATTAATTCTAATTGATTAAACAATTAAAATTAATTAAATAATTGTGTGATTGGTTGTTGGTTTTTATCAAAAATAAGCCGAGCTGTATAGGAATAAAATGGATAATCAGATAACAAAGGAATTGTTGATAATTAAGTCTTTTTAGAATATTTATCTATCAAATAATTATTGTTTTAAGGACTTGATTATCAAAACATAAGGGATTTATTTTGGAATATGAGTTAAAAATATTTTCAGATGCAATTCCCAACTTAGAAAATCCCTAAAAAAGAGTCCAAATTGAACCAAAGTATGGGCTCGAAACTTAAGAGTGCCAATCGGCACTCTTGGAGTGCCAATTGGCATAATTTCAAGGCCCTGCCCATAAACTTTCAGATAAAGCTAAAACACATCCATTTCGAATTTTTAGGGATAAGAATTCGACCTAATCATATTTGATCTAAATTAGCTTATTTTCTAAGCACCAACCTCTATATATAGGGAACTAAAATCAGAAATCAAGACCCCTTTTCTCTAACTTCTCTCTCCCCTTATGTGAAAGAAATTCTGGAAGCTTTGCTTTAGGAATTTCTTTTTTGTTAAGAGGCTTCACTTAAATCCTTAGAAATTCATTCTCATTGATCTCTAGGATAATTCTCTACTTGTGGATTACGTTCATGCAGGTATGATTCTAACTTTATAGTGATCAAAGGATCAACAACAAAAGAGCTACCCGCTCTGATACCACTTGATAGTTTTTAGACCCCTTAAAACACAATTGGATTAACCTAGGTAATTAGCCAAGTTGTTACTTAGTCCAATTAAACAAGTCTAGCTTATCACAATAATAAAGATCAAATCATGCAAAGCAGCGGAAAATAAATAACACAAGATATGATCACCCAGGAAACCAAACCGGTAAAAACCTGGGGAGGATTTGACCTAGCTATCCTCAAGGTAAACTTGAATCCACTATCAGAAAGAATCGAAGTTCATACAAAAGGACTTACAAGCACCCCCGCTCGACTTTCTAATGCTACCAACCAGTAGAACTTACTGACACGACCACGTGCAAGCTCCGAATCCACGGACTCCTTCTTTCTTTGGATTCCCACCAGCTACAAGCACCCCTATTCCTTAAGCTTTAATGGCAGCAACTGTTTTGATCATCAAGGTATAGAGAATATCTCCTCCTTGAAAACCCTAAGTTTGTGTAAAGGAAAGCTCCTCTAGATCTCACTAGAGATTTACACAAACCGCAATATGAGCAACACTAAAACTTGGCTAGGGTTTGCCTTTTATACTTAGGACAAATAAGAAACCCTAAAAACGTTTTAAAACAATTAGGGTTGAGTTGGAAAATTCTGCAGAAAAGCAATCTGCCCGACGTTCGATCGGTTGAGCCTAAGCTTCGATCGATCGAGCCAGGTCGAAAGCCACACTGCTTTCTGCTTTACACTTGATTCCAACTTTACATTGACATACAACTTTGAGCTAGCTTTAAACACTTCTAAACACATTGTTTTGATCATGGTTTGCCAACAATACAAATTAGAGTTCTAAATACATAAAGTCCAACACTTTAGAACCTAACAAACTCTTCCTTTGGCAATCCGTGACAAAACATAACTTAGAAGCTCAAAGTTTACAAAATGAAAAGCCCTTTACAAAATAATGCTCATAAACAAAAATTCAATCCTAACTACTATCCATTAGTTGTAAGTGTAGACAGCAGCTCAATTGAATCAACCTGTATATTTCCTGAAACACTAAACAAAATGAATAACCGCATGTGTGGAAATAATACAAGTAAACAAAATAACTTCTTGATTTCAAACAACACACAATTAAAGACATATATCAATGAATAACTTATAAATATAAATTAATAAGCAGTTTGAAACAAGAAACAAATAAAGTACCAACAAAAACATAAAACTCCCCCTAACATGAATATCCCATAAAAAACAAGGTAAGAGCTAAAAATGTTAAATACACAGTGAAGCACCTAGATACAATCTAAAACTCCACAAGCTCCAACCAAAAACAAAAAGTCTCCCCCTGAACGCAAAAACTCTACAAGTACTCCCCCTTTTTGTGACGGAATGCCAAAGGGCAAACAAGATATCCATCATCAAAGGGGAGGTGGTCTAAACTGCGCCAACTCCACACGCAAGGCACAGATCTCATCAAGTACGTCCACCAAAATCTGTCCTTGAGCCGCCTGAACGGTCAAAACATGATCCAACGTGCGACGAATGTCTGAATCATCTATAGCAGTCGGTGGAGGAACAGCAGCATCAGCATCAGCAGCAGCACCTGAAGGCTCAACAGCAGCTGTACCTGTAGAAGAGGGAGGAGGGGGAACACTACTAGACGATGCACCTCTAGGACGAGAAGGAGGGACCCTCAACTGAGCAGCCCTCTGACGAAGAAAGGTGGCACCTATAGGAGCTATCACATGAACAGGCTCACCTGACGGAAAACCATCTAGACCTAAATAGAGCAGAATCCTATGAATGAAAATAGGATGAATCAGCGCATGCCCTACGGCAGAACTCCTATGAACCTCGTTTAAAGAACGAAGGAACAAATGAGGAAAACTGATAGATGCTCCAGAAGCAAAGGCGTACAAAAACACACATCGCTCTAAAGGGATGGTGTGGAAGTGAGAGATAGGCCACAAGGAATGACACGCAATCCTAAAGAAGAGATAGGCAGTCTCGGTAAGCTCAGCGGACGTGATTCGAGGATCAGAACCCCACTGGATAGATGACCCAGTGATGTAAGACATGACTACATCTAAAGAGGGTGACTCATCATAGGGATAGACAGCATCCCGAACAACCGGCACCCCAAGAGCCTCAGCCACCACCCGAGGGGTAATGGTGAACTCTACATCTCGTATCCAACTCTTAACAAAGTGTTGGAATCATAGATGTGGCAAGAGAGGTTCGAGTAGAACTCTCTAATAAGGGCGGTCGGAGGTGGATGATCTATCTGTACGAGAGGCAACCAACCCCTAGACTCAAAATTAGCCCTAATGGCCGGATCAAGCGCATCTAACACAACAGCTCACTCAGACCAGATCTTACGCCTACAGTTTAAGGTGTCATAGGCTTCTCTACACTTATCATTCTTAAACAGTTCTACTCTAGGTGGAGGTTTATATAGGAGTTTTACTCCAATATACACGGTATCGATACCTTTGTACCTCAATTTGCCACGACATTTTGAGGTACACGTATCGTAGTTACCCCTGATCTTATATCCGAGGTACTATATGTTCCACGAGTAGCGCATCCTAACTACCCTGACTATGATCGTCTTCAAACTGTGTCCAGAGACAAGCTTCTGTCTCATTTTTGTGAGACACCTTCCATATGGGGTGGGAAGCAAAACACCGCATGCTCGGGCTTTGCAAAAGGTTCGAGATTCCTTAACATGGTAATGGCATTTACTCCTACTCCTCTGTATCACTATAACTCTATCACAGAGCCTCGTGCTTGTTTTCTTTTGTCCCTCTTAGAGGATCTTTCTATTGACTTCCCCTCTCATTTCATCACTTTTATCCTTGATATCTATTAGGATATGGTGACCCGTGATAAGCTCATCTTTGCTTCAGTTATCACACGGATCCTTCGCCAATTTTCCATCCCCATTCCTAATTCTCCTCATCACACTACCATAGGTGCCATCAACGCTAGTTCTGTTCGACGAAGCGAGGCTCAGTTTTGACCGAAGTGGCTACGTATGGAGTCTTCCAATCCTACAACTTCAACTGTTCCTTCCACCTCTACTCCTTCTTCCTTAACTAGTGATGTGACGCTAGAGCCCATTATGGCGCAGTTTTAGCGCATGGATGCTCGCCTTGACACTCTCACTAATGAGTTGTGTCAGCTGAACATCTGTGTCAGTCGTATAGCATCATAACAGGCTCGCCTTGGTGGTTTTGCTGCCTCTCCATATTCTTCTCCAAAGGCTTTGGCAGATGAGGATGGTGATGATGAGATGATGACCTCTTAGTGACTTACCATTTCTCATTCATGACAAAAAGGAGTAGTTTTGGGATTAGAGTAGTCTTATACTTAGAAGGAGAGTTATTCTAGTACATTTTTGTTAGGGGGAGTGTTCATACATTTTGAGGGATGTAGTAAGGTTTTTATGTTCCTTTCTTTTCTTTCTTTAGTCTCTTATATATTGGTCTTGTGACCAATTATTGACATACATCGTACTTATCTTTTCATATATATATGATGATGTATGTTTCTTCACCTATCTCTCCATGTGTTGTTTCTTTTCTCTCTTTATACACATGTTTCTTTATGTATGCAATCCTAACTTTATGTTTCACACAAGATGCCTTGATAAGTTATGTTTAAGTGTTTCAGAAAGATAGGTTGTGAAAGTCTACCATGCTATGAACTCTCTTCTTGCAAAGCTTTTCAAGAGTTTGTGTTAGGGTTAGATTTGTTTTGTAACTCAACAAGTGATTATGAGTTTAGTGATTTAAGACTTCTCTCATGATTCATTTGCTTGTTGTGGTTTTATCACGGATTGCCAAAAGGGGAGATTGTTGGGGGCATATTTGATGTAATTGGTTAATCCTTTGACAAAACACGCTTTACTTGTAATGGGTTAGATCTAGGATGAGTTTAGTACTTCAAGAAACAAGTGTTCAAGTTTAATATTGAAGCCATGCAAGTCTGACCTAGAAACAAGTGAAGGAAGTATTGTTCATTAAAACTCGACAGCAGTCTCGACAAAAAGACTTCTATCGAGATTTAATGTTGAAGCTCGACAAAAGCTCAACACAAGCTATATCTGTCGAAAATTATGAAATCAGGTTTTCTAGATTTGATTACACGCATATCCTTGAGTATTTGTGTAGGGTTTCTTTTCTCACAACCTTAGATATATATAAGGATTATTTTAAGAGCCGTCACAAGATAATGCAAGGCGTTGCAAAAGAATAATCCATGCATATTATGACCGAAAGCAGAAATTGCTCTAGTTCATCATATTCTCTATAGAATCTATTGCGTCTTTACACCAAGGGTTTTGTGACCAAGGAGCTTCCTGATCTTTATTGTTAGATGAGCTGAAGAACTTTGTAGCCAAAATCTTCCTCAGGTTGGTGTGTTAGTCACGTATTGGGATCTGTACATTATTGGTTAGTCACGTATTGGAATTCGTGCATTGAATGGAGAGATTGCCACTACAATACAAGTCCAATTGGGTATTGGGGTAAGGGTTCGACTGTAGGTTGGTATTAGGTACTGGGATTCCTTTTACATGTAACCGCTTGTTTTGGTAATAGTGGATTCTGGGGAGTGATGGCCTTAAATTCACGTGATGCGGTTTTGCCTCGGTGGTTTTCCCCATTCATAAACAAATCACCTATGTCAAATTTATTTTTCGCTACATTTAGTTATTTGGTGATTTGTTTGTGCTACTACGCTATTGCATGTTAAATTGACTTAATTAATTAACTTGGATAACCTAAATTGACTTAATTAATTAACTTGGCCAAATCTAATAAATCTAATAGAATATGATCTAATCCAAACCCAATTGGGTTACCTGAATCCGATCAATTGATCTATTTATAGGTCTATTTTAGAATATGTTGTATACGACTCATATATGAGATAATTATTGGGAACTACATAGGTGAAGGCCCACACCTAAACTAGTACAGCCTAGCTTCCACAACTGACCATTAACGAACCCAAAATATTCCTAAACCCACTACAGGGAGTGGCAACCACTCCAATACTTTTAAAATACTCAAATTATTAAAAATGATTACAAGCCCAACTCTTAAACCCACCACCAAACCGCTGACTTACCGATTAATGTTGAAAACTTAGGGTACGTTTGGTACACTGAATGAAGATTACAACATGAATTGTAATCTTTATTACTAGTAATAAAGTGTGTTTTAATGTAATAACTATACCTATTCATTAGTTTGGTTGTGAGTTATAATATTAGAATGAAACTTAACATTTATTTTAGGAAATATCTTACTCATACAATTATATCTCCTTAAAAATTGTTATTTTTAAATTTAAGAGAGATATGTGTTATTTTTTATGATTTTTTATTTTTATAATTGTTAGTTGTATATGGAAAGTTTGTTTATTTGGAAATATATTAAGTTTTGAAATTATTGCACTTACTAAGGAATAGCTAATACAACCTTTTATAGAGGAATAGTTATTCATCATTTTGAAGAATAGCTATTCATAAGGAATGACTATTCCTTGTAATAAAAACATAACCAAACTAAAGTATAATTAAACCATAGAAATAACTATTACATTACAACGTCTATTACAGTCTACCAAACATGCCCTTACCTTAACAAACCCACACCGAAACTAGCAAATTGAAGCACACATTATTGAATTCACATTTAACAAATTGCCAAATTGATGATTCCCAAAAAGCCACTACGCCACCACACAACACCAACAACCTCATGTAAGATTCAACAACCTACCATTTGAAAATTTATTGGTGACTCGTTGTTTTGAAAGAAAAAAAGATAAGTTTCAAGCTCAAGACGTGACAATGTACTTATCAATGTTTTGAATTCCATTTCGGTGACTATTTTGGTTTATCTATTGAAACAAAATATTTTGATATAGGACAATTCTAAAGTACCATTTCAGATCATTTTGAATATATATATATATATATATATATATTTCTATCTAAATAGCCCATGAAACTTATAAACTTTTCCAACCATCCAATAAAAGCCTACAAAGTTTTCTTAATAAGTTATTATTCCTCTGAAAAAAGAAGAAGTTATTATTCATTTTATTTTTTAATTTCTCTTTTTCTCTCACCATCCCACCACTCCATATCTTTTCTTTCTTTCTCTTCTTCTATCTCTCTCTCTCTCTCTCTCTCTCTCTCTCTCTCTCTTTTGCTGAGAAACTCTTCTCTTCTTCTATCTCAAGTAGTCACGTGTCTTCTCCAACTATTTCTTTAAGGATCTCTTTGGTTGGAGGAGTGGAAATATGGGAAGATAGAAAATGGGAAAATGATAGAAAAGTGGAAGGAAAGAAAAAATTTGGTTTTTTCTCATATGTGTTTAGTTGAGAGAATGGAAAGTTTGAGAGATAGAAAACTATGAAAAATCAAATTGGTATAAATTAACAATTATGTTCCTATTAAATAAAACAAAAGGCAATACAATTTTTTATACACATTTATTTATTTAAAAAAATTATGTATGGACATTTCACCTTTTTTTTTTAATTATTATTTCAAAGGCACAGGCCAGATCCAAAAACTAGTGGGGGGGAAAAAAAAAAGAGGAAGGAACTATAGAAGAAAGTGATAAAAACAAAAGAAAAAATGAGATGAAAAAAAAAAGCCCAAAATAACATGAACGTGTGCAAATTAGTAACAGAGGAAAAAAAAAGGGAGAAAGGAACTATAAAAGAAAGTAATAAAAAAAAAAAAAAAAAGTGAGATAAAACAAATCCAAAACAACGTGAATGTGCATAGGCCTACCCATTTTTTTCCACTCCCCCTCCCAACCAAACACCCATTAAAACTTCTCTCTCCACTTTTCTCTCCTAAATTTTCCATCTTCCCTAAAATCTCTCCAAACAAACACACCCTAAGTCTTATCCCATCACTCCAAATCCCAATATTTCAACACCCCAAGTCTCCTCCTCACCATATATTCAAAAAGGGTTGTGTTAATGAGCACCGCAAGGTGCCCGTTAACAACAACTTTTTTTGACTTTTTTCTAACAATTTTTTATTATTATTATCTTTATTGTAACTTTATGTCATTTTTTTCACTTTTATAAGTATTTTTATGTCTTCTTCTTTCACTTATCTCATTTTTTTATTACATAAGACCCACATTAGGGAAACCTTAACAAGCACTGAACGGTTCTTGTTAACATTTCCCATTCAAAAATATGTTTGTACTTAGTTCTCTATCTCTCTTCTCTTCTATTGAATCTATTCAAAAGTTTGATGACTAATAAACCTTCTCTCATCTAATCTCTCTCTCCAACTTTGGTCAACTCTAAGTCCAACAATGGTGTTAGTTCTCTAACTCTTCTCTTTCTAACACTCTAACGTTGATGTTTCTCATATCTCTCTCTCTCTCTCTCTCTCTCTCTCTCTCAACTCTAGCTTCACTATGCATTTTTTTAGAAGACTACATTGTGTTTTGTATTGGCCAAATCTTGAATTTCAACCAAAACTCAACAAAATAACCTAGAATGCCCAAAACACACTGGAATAGGCCGAAATTATATCTGAGGTGGAATAAGGGGTTGTACCATTTTGGTTTGCATACCGATACAAAATATTTTGTCCATTCCAGGGAAATGAAATGAAATTCAGAACATTGGTACTTATTATATAAGGCAAATTACACTTTTCCACCCTAAACTATCATCATGGTTAGACTTAACCCTCTGAACTATAGAAATGCATAATTAACCTCCAAAGTTATAACTGATGGAAAATTTGGTTTTGCATCTCATACAAAAACACATAGCGGAAGTAACAAACACGGATCTACTTAATTCATGAGAGATATCATGTAACCTTGAATTCTAGAACAAAGAATAGAAAGCATACCTTGACGCAGTGAAATTCAAAAACAAGACTTAAGAATACCTTTAATCTTAATCTCAATTCCACATAGTGCCCAAGAAGTGTGATCTCTCAATCAGTCTATATGTACATGGATTCTCAAAGAAAGTTCTTCTTCTTCTCATTGTAGAGAAAAATTGCTTTCTTTTCTTTTCATCATACGTACATTCTAACTAATTAAACAAAGGGCTACCCAAAAACTAATTATCTAATTGGGTTAGCCTTTTGGGCCTACCCAATTGGGCTTTAGTTTATGGCTTGAGATGGGACCAAAGGGATCAAATAAGACTCTAGCTCCAATGGGCCTTGGGCTTATCTGTCAACTCTTGACAAGACCAAAGTTACCATTAATTATATTTAATATCACTATATAAATATAATTGCACTCTAGGCCTTATTAATAAATTATATCCCAAGACTCTAATGATATCATTTGACCCCTCCATGAAATATCCATAGTGAACAAAGTCATAATGAACTGTCACTTTGTAAACAACTATTTTATCCTTGAGTATCCGGTTTAATCTTTTAGTTAATCATATTTATTGAAATCCGATTTCAATAAATATAAAATTTAGTAACTCTTTACTAAAGTGGGCGCCCTGAATAACCAATTCCCATTAAACTTATCTTAAGGGGATATTTCATGTCTCTATAAAAAGAGATTATGGATTCCATCTTAAGAATATGTGTTCTCTCAACACTACGTGTGGTTACCCAACATACTAAGATTTTGACCATGAATATTAGATCTCACTCCTGATATATCAAAGTAACCTACATTTCATGATCGGGTTCACTATCCTCTTGGGATTGAGAGTCTATGAAATTAGAAATCGTGAGATTAATTATTCAAGTGACCGTCATTGATTGAATAATTAATCTCACAGCAGTCTAGTTCAATATGTCTTAATACTTAAGACACATCAACTCATCAACTAGAAGTCTCCACTTCCATGATCAAGACAAATCATCTTAGTTGATGTGTTATAGTCTTTGCAGATGAAGCGCCCAATTTCATCACCAACTATGAACTATATTTTGAGTTTACAAGGAACTTGTGATTTATATCTTCTGTGACTAAATCACATACAATGCATCTCAAGGATTACGATAATGTCCAATTAGTTCATTTATAAATAGTCTCATATAATTAAACAATTTAATTATTTATGACATGTCAATTAATTGGATTTTATGGCATAAACCCCAATAATAACTTTGTTTCATTATCCCTTACTGTTTGCTTTGGTGTTAAGTTTGACAAAATTTAGTATTAAAATATCAATTTACCCTTTCTACAAAATAGATGACCAAAGGTAAATTGGTATTTCAATGCTAAATTATGTTAGAGTTAACTGCAAAATAAACGACAGGCGATTAAGTGTAATGTATTTTTGAAATTGGGAGGTTAATCTTGTGTTTTGATAGTTTAGGGTTGAAATGTAATCAGGGTGATAGTTTAGGGTGAAAAGAAAAGTGTAATTTTCCCTATTATATATGTATATGATGTTAGAGATTCACATAAATTAGCAATATCTCAAATAGTTTGTATTCTTGTGATTAAATTGGTAAAATTTCTACCATTTTTTGTTTTTAGCAATTTATGAAACTAGTCATAGACTCACGTAATACACAAAAATATGCAATTTTTAAATGTGGTATAATATATAATATGGTCTATAAGTGGGGGAAGGAGGGTGGCCCAACCAAATAATCTGAGGAGGCTCATTAATGATGGACAGTAGCTATTCTTTCTATAAAGTTATGCCCAAAATGTCATCCATGGCACAGCTCTAGCCTTGGTCTTGCAAGGATAGCAAACCAAACCAAGATAGATCAAGTACATTGTATCATTAGAAGGCTTGATCCTAGATCGAGTGGAATCCTCGAGTTTTACGAGTTCTGGGTTTGGTCCTCTAGTGTCCTACCATCAAGGTGATACTCATGCTGTCATTCAACCCCCGACCAAAGGGGGACGACGTAAGGCAAAATGAAGCTATCATTTCAGGCTTCAGCAATTGATGTTGTCAACATTAACATTCACCTAGTATTTAATCCTTAATGACCCATCTAAACAATAATAGGAGGGCAAATCCAAGCCTACGAACCTTATTTGTTCGTTTAGACCCCTTAAACTAGATTGTCTAACCTAATTAATTAACCAAGTTGATTATTAGGTTTATTATTTAGATCTAGGTTAAACAAGCAGAAAACTAAATAACACCACAATGTGATGGTCCAGGAAAACCACTTAAACGAATTGTTTCAAGGTAAAAATTTGGAGAGGAGTTAACCTAACTATCCTCAAAGTAAAGTAAATCCACTATAAGAGAATCAAAGTTTTTACAAAAGATTTAACCCTAAATCTATTGCTACCTCATGTAGTCACTTACTAACACGATCACGTGGAAGCTCCAAATCCACAGATTCCTTCTCTCCTTGGATTTACACCAACATAAGCACCCTTGCTTGTGACTTTGAGATCCCACTCAAAGGTTCCAGATCACCACTAGTAATGATCTTGTAGCAACAACTAGGTTCTACCACCGCTTGATTGTAGATCTTACTCCGGTAGATTCTTGTGTTAGTTATGTAGTTAGAAGGTACAAAACCTCTCAGATCTCACAAAGAGTAACACATAAGTTTTCCAAAAGTTTGAGTAGCCATGGTCTCCCTTTTATATGTGGACAAGTTAGAATGAAACTATAGACACTCGATTTTGCACCCATGATTTAATTAAGGAAGATGACTGGAGTGACCATCCATGTACCAAAAAACAATGTCATTCTTACATCACATGCATCATTTTATTCTTGCATCACATGCATCATTTTTCCTTTTCATTACATGCATTAATTCATTTATTGCGTATCATAAAAATGATCTTGAGATTCTGACGGTCGCAACGGTGTTTTTGGTTTTCAAATCAGACCATCGGATCAAAAGATATTGCATGATCAAGTTTGCACAGTTAGCATGCATTGTGTCTAGGTAGAATCGACCACACATGATCAATTTAAATTAATTTTGATTGGTTAAAAAATTAAAATTAATTAAATAATTTTGCGATTGGTTGATAATTAGAGTTTAAAATAGGGATGCATGCATGGGAATAAAAGGATGATTAGATAACAATAAAACTGTGGATAATATGAACTTTATCAAGACAATTGTTCAAGATAATTATTTTTTAAAAAGCTTGAATTATCCAGAAAAGAGACAAAAAATCATAAACGGAGGTTGAAAACATGTCTAGGTACAAGGACCGGCCAAGAAACCCTAAAAGGAGAGTCCGAATGGCACCCAAGCGCGGAAGTGTGTTTGGCATCCAAGAGCCAATTAGGCACTCCAACAGCCTTCGGGGATGATTATGCATACACTTTGGTAATTCAGCCAAAGTGCCGAATTTCCATCATGTGGGCTTTGGCCCAACGGCCTTCGGGGGACGATTATGCATACCCTTTTTGATCTTTTCGCAAAAGGATGCGTCCAGATTCAAACCCTAATCATCCGTACCTATTTTTTAGAGTCTTCTGGCCTCTATAAATAGAGACTGAACCTCATAATTCAATACCTTTTTTTTACACTCTGAGAGGCATACGTTTTTTACTCTCAAACCACACATATTTTCTGATCCTCTCTCTAGGTGATGCTGCAAAATTAGAGTTTTTAGGTTTCAAAGAGAATTGAACAAATTTCTTTGAACCCTAAAACATTCTCTCAAGAAAAAAGTGCGCTCATGCAAGAGGTTGTTTCCTTCACTCTTCTCTTGTGATGTGATGATGCATATTATATCTCTTTCTTTTTCAAATATCTATGAATTGTTAATTGTCCTTTTGTTTAAAGCATGATATTTTCTATATGATTGTTATTATCTTTTTCTTGAATGTCAATAAATTTTCATGTGAACAGTTATTTTTCTTAAAACAAAACAGATCTGCATCTTTATAAGATGTAGATCTGAATTTTTTCTTAAAACAAAACAAATCTGCATCTTTATAAGATGTAGATCTGAATTTTTCTTTTAAAAAAAAAAAAAAAAAAAAATCTGCATCTTTATAAGATGTAGATCTGAATTTTTTCTCAATATAAAAGTAGATCTACATCTTCCTTAAATATAGATCTAAGTTTTCTCAAACAAAAAGAGATCTGCATCTTTATGAGATGCAGGTCTAAAATTTTCTCAAATCTGTTTTTCTTAATACATGCAAATTGTTGAAATAAAGAAAGAGATTATGTATTACTGTGTTTGTGTTTATTTTATTTCATGATTGCTTAAATTTAGATTATGAGTGAAGTTTTCTTCTTAGAAAATCTTTTTTGAAATATATAACAAAACAGATCTGAATTTTTGTCAACAAAAATCACCTTTTTTTTTAAATTTTTTTTATATATAACAAAACAGATCTAAATTTTATATATAACAAAACAGATCTGAATTTTTGTCGTCACAATTTTTTTTTTTTTTTTTTTTTACATACTACAAAACAGATATGATATTCTGACAAATCAAAATCTTTTTCTTTTTAAGATTAAAAATAGATCTGATTTTTTTAACAAAAAGAAAAGATTTCATCCCTACATAAATTTGTGTGATTTAATTTTTCATTCACATGTTCAACATATCATGCATGACATGCATAGCATAGTACATTGGTCACAAAAGTCTAGAAGACTAGACTTTGTCTATGTGGAATGGGTGCCTAACACCTTCCCATTCTATAACCTAGTCTCTGGATTTAGGTTTTTGGTTTAGTAGATCTAGCCTTGTGTTCATTTGTTTTGGGTAGGATGTAACTAGGACAACAAGCCATGTAAATATTTGGTAGATTGTAACTAGGACCCAAAGCTATGTAACTTTTCAATTTTCTAGATGTGTAATTTTTATTCAATCAATGAATGGAACTATTCAGTCATATATTTTGTAATTATTATTTTTTCATTTTCTTTTATTGTATATAAAAAAAAAATAAGTGGAGTCTCCATACCACTTACCCAAAAAGAGGGGTGCCCTAAAAGGTACCCAAATCTCTTTTTTGAGGGACACATCTCTCACAGAAACTCTAAATGTTTTTACAGGCTTGGGCCTTGTTTAAAACTTCCGTAGAAGGTACAAAACCTCTCAGATCTCACAAAGAGTAACACACAAGTTTTCCAAAAGTCTGAAAAATGTAGCTATGGTTTCCCTTTTATATGTGGACAAGTTAGAATGAAACTCTAAACGTTTTCGCAAGCTTGGGTCTTGTTTAAAACTTTTGTAGAATCTGATTTTTGCAATTCTCGATCAGTCGAGTTTAATTGAAATTGACTCCCTTTTTCTGCAGTTAGCTAAACTTGAAGCTTGAAACCTATACTTTTAAGCATTGCCTAATACATAGACTGACATGTTTTGTTCTCGGTTTGACAACACATTTAAAATATGATTCTAAATATTTAATCCTAAATCTTTAGAACCTAACAAACCTTTCACAAAACATGCTAAGGAGAAGATGATTTGACTGGGCACCACTATCGTTCATCCACCTTTTTTAGGAGGCACGCTCAATACGTCTGTAAATACCCCTTGCTATGTAAGAGAAAACACAAGAGAATGGTGAAAAGGGGAAAGACAAGATAATATCATAAAGTAGAAAAAGACTCTTTCGGTCTCGAGGGAGAAAAAGAGAAAGGAAAATTAGGTATTCAGTTAGTGAAGGGATGTGTTGGATGAGTTGTATAAATGTAGGATTGTAATTCTTGGGTTTGATTTGTGGTTTCCATATTAAATAAATAAATTGCATTGAGTTATTTTTAATTATTTTGACCCACAACAATAAGATTTGCTCAAAATGATATATTAGGATTAGCCATCTTTAAAAGAATTAGAATTATTTAGCCAAAGATGTTATTTTCTCTTTCTTGATTGCATATAAGCATCACACGATACAAACATGCATCAAATCAAAGCATAGATGTAAAAAATAAAAAAAGAATAACAAGTACACAAAATGAAAGAAGAAAAATGAAAAGTGAGAGAGTAATCACCTTTTTTAGTTGGAAGAACATGAACTGAATCAGAGTGAGATATGCAAAGGGATTAGTATATATAGAAAAGAAGATGGAGGAAAAAAAATTTGAGAAGAAGAGTTGGTGGAAGAGTAAGGGTAAGGTGAAAAAAAAAAAAAAAAAAAAAAAAAAAAAAAAAGCAAAGAGGGTAAGGGTAGGAGGAAGAGTAATGGTAAGGGAGTAATAATGTGAATAAGTCGAGAGTAAGAAAATTGAGGATAAGAGTTAGATGGGAGTAAGATGGGGAATAAAAAATAATGGGGAAAAATTCATTTGTGCCACTTAGATTATTACATTTTATGTTTCACCAATTGCAATATGTATTGCATCTAATTTATTTATTTATTTTTCTCAATTTAACCTTTGGTTATTGTTAAGACATATGTGATTGAATGTTAGGAATATATATCAATATTTTATATAATTGGCTAATCCTTTGACAAAACGCACTTTACTTGCAATTGGGTAGACCTAGGATGAGTTTAATACTTCAATGAACAATGTTTCAAGTTCAAGTGTTAAAAGCATGCAAGTCTGTCCAAGAAACAAGTGAGAAAGTGTTGGATTTTAAAACTTGACAGCTAACTTGATAGCTAGCATCTATCGAAGTTTAAAAGCTGCTGAAGCCCGTGGCTCGACAGCTAGCTCGATAGATGGCTATCTATCGAGGTTTATGAAACTCAATTTTTCAGAGCTGTTTTTCTTCCAATCCGTGAGTATGTGTTTAGGCTTTCTTTTCTCACAAACCTAAACATATATAAGAATTATTTTGAGGGCCATCAAAGGTTACACAAGTTGTACAAGTGTGAAGCAAAGTCTTGTTCATGCAAATTGTGACCGGAGACAGAATTTGCCTTGATTCATCTTTCTCTTGAAGAAGCTACTGTTTTTGTACACCTTAGGGTTTTGTAACCAAGGAGTTTCGTGATCTTCATCGTTTGATGAACTGAAGAAATTTGCAGCTAACATCCTTCTCAAGTTGGTGATCAAGTCGCATATTGGGATCCGCACATCTATTGGTTAGTCACGTACTGGGAGCTGTGCATTGAAAATGAGAGATTGTCACTACAGAACAAGTCCAATTGGGTATTGGGGTAGGGGTTCAACTGTAAGTTGGTATAAGGTACTGGGATTCCTTTACTTGTAACCGCTTGTTTTGATAATAGTGGATTCTCGGAAGTGGTGACCTTAAAATCACTTGGTGAGATTTTTGCCGTATAGGTTTTTTCCATTCATAAACAAGTCACTATGTCAATTTAATTTCAGCTGCACTTTAGTTAATTGGTGATTTGTTTGTGCCACCACGCATTTTGCATGTTAATTTGATTAATTAATAAACTTGGCTAATTAATCAATTAATTCATCACAAGGGGTCAATACATTCTTGGCCTATCAATTATTTTAGAAAAAAAGAAAACTTGACATGATGCAGATTGCTTTTACTGGAACATAAACTAGAATACTTAAAATATAATATAGGATTTTTATTTATTAATAAGAAGAAAAAGAACCAAAGAAAAAGGAAGAAATAATTATGTAAACAAGTGACTATTTAGGAGTCCAAATCTTTTGTCCTATCTTTCCTACTCCACTCTATACTCTACCAATAAAAACTTGTCACATGTCCAACTAATTAATTAAATTTTACCATTATTATTTTTTTTTTTTTTTTAACTAACTAAAATAAAATTAAAAAACCCAAACACCTCCCTACCACCACCACCAAAGTTGAAATCTAAAGACTTTTGCTATGTCTGATTGAGTTCTATCAATGAGTTGAATTTGTTTTGTTGAGTTTAGGTCGATAAAAATAAGAGAGGTGCTACATCTACAATATTTTTATAACATTTTCACAACAAATTATAAGTGGTTAGTTGTTATTGGTTCTAATTTGAACCTACCACTGAAATTACTTTTCTACCCCATCAATAACGACCTATAACAACTTGTCACATAGAATTTGTTGTGAAAATGTTGTGGACGTATCATTTTTCTAAAAGTAATGTAAAAATAAAAATGAGAAGTTTGAACACCATGGTCTACGATCCATGGCTTGAAAGTTTTTGCAGAAGCAGCAGTAGGATTTTTTTTCCTTTTTTTTTTTTTCCATTTTTCGTTTTAGCAGCAAGAGTAGGAGTATTCTTTGGCACTCTTATGTTTAAAATATTATTATAATATATAGAATATTTCTGAAATTTTTTACCGTCGCCTAATCTACACCATGCCAGACATCAAAGCCAATCCCACCAACCACCATCACTCCACCACCAAAAAAAACCAAATAGATATGGAATCCACAAACAATCCAGCACATTCAATACCAAAAATCCCCAAATTAATATATTCTTTAAGAAATTAACAAGAAAGATAGAGAGCTCTGAGAGATTTGGATTTGAGAAAGAGAAGATCCAAATTTGTTGGGTTTTTTTGGTGGAGTGATGGCGGTTGGTAAGGGTTGGCTTGGATGTCCAGCGTGGTGGAGATTAGGAAACGGCAGTTGCCGTGGCCGGTGACTTCGAGGGCGGCGGCTACTGGCGCCAACCAAGTTTGGTGGTGGTGGTAGTGAGGTGTTTGTATTTTTATTTTGTTTTAGGTATGGCAAGTTTTTATTCGAGTATAAAGTGGAACAAAAAAGTGAAATAGGAGATTTGCACTCGTTAATTAGCATGACACTAAGAAATGAGTAATTCTAGTACCACAATCTAATTCATAACTTTTACGATAACTATCTAACATGACATACTATAACTGGTTGTTTGTCACTTTCACATGAATTTTCTATTTTTTCTCCATCACTTATAGTCTTCCATGTGGATCATTGTGACAAAATCTATAGCTTGGATTGTGGTGCTAGAATTTTTGATAAGAAGTTAGCAAAATCAATTGCTAATCCTCTATTCTTATCTAATAGAAAAATGCTATATCCACAATATTTTCACAACAAATCCTGTGTGATAGGTTGTTATTGGTTATTATGAGTGGAACAAAAAAGTAATTTAAGTTGTGAATTCAAATTAGAACCAATAACAATTTACTAACTATGATTTGTTGTGAAAGTGTTATGAAAATATTGTAGATATCGTGTGTTCTTATGCGGAGTCCACGCATGACTGATGCCATTTAAATGCATATAAGAACTGGATGCGAATTGGATGCGAACTTTTGTCCTTTGAATGATATGATACCCAATAGAACATGACAAATAGCTATAGCTAGAGAGTGGTGAGGTAACCCCTTTAATGGCTCAAAAGCTCATTCGCAGACTTCATCGACATGCCGAATTTTGAGAAACTATTCAGTACAATACTCACCTGAGTGCATTAGTCCAAAAATCATGACTTGGCAAACAATTCTTTTTTAGGTCGTTGACAAGGCATTGAAGATGAATGGACAAAGAAAGATACAAAGTATATCCTTTAATTTTTATGGGTGGTATCTTTTATCGTCACATTGACAAGGCATCTATATTTCCTTGTGATTGAAGTAAATTCAACAGGTCAAACACTTTTGTCCTGTTGTCTAGTTCGTAAATAGGTACACTACACTGGTGGATCTCAACGTTCACCTGGTTAATTAAAGAAAAATAGGGCGGCTAAAAGCATACACATTTCGGCATTGAAACTTAGATTAGACTCGAGTGGTTAAATAGTATCAAAAGCCAAACTATGAACTAAAAAAATGAAATGTGAACTAATCTATTAGAGTCGGTAGAAAATTCTCCACTACTAAAAATTAAAATTTAAGGACAGCCACTCTCAATGGTCACTAAGTGCTATCCTTGCTATAAAATTTTGTCTCACTTGAGTACTGTCTCTCACTTTTATTTTAAAAGGGTATATAAACCCAGGTTAGAGTGATCTCGAAACTCGTGCAATTCAATGGCGAAATGGAGGTTCTGGTTTTGGCTTGTGCTGGTTTTGGCTTATGCATTTTTGTGTAGTACTAGTGAAGCGCGTTCTCCTGATCCATTTTCTAAGAGCAACGCCAACGAGTCTTTAGTATTGAAGAGTGCCAGAGAAGTGCTGAAGGAAAGTATACGGAGACAAGAAATAATTGGAAAACTCGATATTCCTGATAGAGTCAGCCCTGGCGGTCCTGATCCTCATCATCATTAATATTCTCTTCTTTTTCTTTTCTTTGACTCACGTGTAGGCATGGCTTATTTTACTTATCTAAGAGTCAAAGGGTACCTATCAAGAGAAAAAGATTCAACCTGTAGTGTTGTATTTATCCATTGGGAATTATATTCTCACGCGAAATCATTTAAAGTGAAGTTGTCAAAAGCTTACTTGCTTTTCTATTTAAGATGGGTATAAACTTGACATATCTTTAGAAGGTGTTTGGTACATGTGTTTGAAAATGTGTGTTTAATTCTTTGAAAATATGTGTGGAAATATATGTAGATAAAAAAAATGTGTGAAAATGCGTATAATGTTGTTTAAAAACTAAAAACATATGTTTAAACATATCTACTAAGCAGCCCATTAGTGTTTCGCTTTAAATTTTGTGGACTACATCATGTCATGTGTCTATTTTTTATATCCTATACTTTAAAATTTAGTTATTTTTAAGGGGGGGAAAATGGAGAACATGTATTAACATTCTATTTATTTTGCTATAAAATATTTCAAGGGTTTAATGTGACATAAAATTTTCTAAGAAAAAACCAAAAAAATTGGTGTCACAACCACCAAATCTACTAGAATTTGCCCCCAGGCTAGCAGGTTCAGTGACCAGACTGTTGGCACCAGCCACCAGACCAAAGGCTCTAGTAATTGAACCTCTAGCACCGACCATCGAGAGGCTCCAATGACTGGACTTTCGGCACCAACTATCAAACTAGTGACCCAACCACTAGATAGAAGGAGAGAGACTCACTCATTGTGTGTTTTTGTAAAATATTTTACCAAATTTTTAAGGGTTAAACATTTTACAAATAATTTTATGGTCAATAGAAAGCATTTTCAAGTTTGAACAAATTTAACAATGAAAAAAATACTTAAAAAATGCTTAAAACGTTTTCTGTAAAACATCTTATAGAGAAACAAGCATAAACTGAAATTGGTGAAAAAATTAATGAATATTAAAGGTGGGAAGATTTTTACTAATAATGCGAATGAGGTAAACTCATGAAACAAAACAAAAACAAAAAAAATTATATATATATATATATATATATATATACAATTAGACCATAGATATAAATTATAATATACAACTTTTTAACTTTTTTTTTTTTTTTTTTTGAGAAGAAATTTTTTAACTTATTCTAGCGTATGTTCGGTTAGCTTCTTTTTATTAATAACAACAATTACGGGGTAGCAAGAGAGTAAAATAAAAAAACATTAAACTAAGAAATAAATTAATGCTGTTTTACAAAATCAATGTGATCATTATGTGGTACTAAAATATTTAAATAGCTTATCTCAACAATAGCAAGCCCATTATGGCTGCTCCATTCGATTAAATATATAGAATTAATGTATGTGGATAATACGACAGACAGAGTTTATGAATTGCTCTTTTCGTTTCTAATCATATTGCACATAGTGGGGTTTTCTCCTTTGACTAAGAATGAGCGAAATTGTAGTCGAAGCAATGGCTTCTGTAAAAAAATATAAAAACATGTACACTCTCTAAATAGAACTTCTCTCTTATTGATTGAAAGACTAAGGAATATTGAGAGTAAAAAAAATAAATACAAAGTACAAACTCTATGCTATATATACAAGGTGGACTCAACAATTTTGGAAGTCTTAGGCCAAAATTTTAAGTGGGGTCTTTTTAATATTTAAATATTTATTAAATAATATTTATTAAAACTTTTTATTTAAAATATATTTTTCTTGTTTTTTGAAATGCAAAATTATTAATTGATTATTGCAAATTTTCTAAAGCCGTAACCACTTTATAGTTTAAAGTCTAAACCTACCCAAATAAAAATTAATATATTACATGATTCAATAAATTAGTATCTCTATAATACAATTGAGTTGATATGATATACATCAAATTATTAGTTAGTGTGATAATTTATAATAATCCATAAAGTAAAAGCTTGCACAAAAATATAAATATATATATATATATATATATATATATTTATATAAATTTGAGTGGGTATACATTGGTTGGGTGTGGCCCATGTGGGTGGGTTACTGGGTTAGTGAATGTGTAGGCAATGTAGCTGTGTGGGTGGAGGCTAGCTAATAGCTATATGTAGAGATCTCTTGCACTTGCGCCGTAGTTATGAAATTTTTTTCAACTTTTTTAGATTATAAAATACTATATACTCAACAAATGAGTACTATCGGGCTATCATTCTATCAAGTTGTGTGCAGTGTGCACTGTCATTGTGGAGTGTGATAGTGAGAAGACTATCCATTGTTTTTTTTCCCTTTTAATCTTCTGTAATTAAGGATAGAATGGAGCATTTTTAATGCAATTTATTGACCAATAGAAGGATTAAAAATTTTGATTTTTGTAATTAAAATATATAGATAAACATATTATATATAATTTTTTTTTTACAAGTGAGGGCCTTCTTTTATTTGGGGGTCTTAGGCAATTGCATCAATTGCATCCATTGTTTAGTCGCCCTATATATATACAAGTTAAACAAAGAGAGAAAACAGACTTCCTAGAATAAGCAGGAAAAACAATTATCACTAATAACCAACAAGAAAATTACACGTGTCCATCATTAACAAACATGAATTGAATCACTTAGGGCACGTTTGGTAGATTGTAATAATAATTACTGTAAAGTTGTAATTTCCAACTAACTAGTGTTAGCTTTAATTCCGTGTCAAATTTGATTATAATTTCTTCAACCATTTTTCCTGTATATATGAGGGTTTATTTGTAAGGGAAGAGTATGAGAGATTGGTGAAGAATCAAGTTTCAAAAGATGAATAAGTGTAATTCATGACTAGCTCGCGAGAAGCAACTAGAAAAAAAGGCCACTTGTGAAGCACATGACTGGAAGCTGAAGAGTCATGCCAATGTGTCAAGTTCGCGAATGTTTCGCGAGAAAGGCCATCCCGCAAAGTACCCACGAAACATTCTGTTTGGCAAAAAGTTAGGTTATATTTGGTAACAGTTTTTGTTTTCTATTTTCAAAAACTTGTTTTTGGGAAAAAAAAAAAAACAATTTTCTTGTATTTTTGAATTCAAAAATATGTTTGGTTAGTTGAAATTAAAAATATAGTTTTTTGAAAAAAAAATAGAAAATACTAAAATATGTTATTACTAGGATTTGAACTCTAATGTGTGTTTTGAAAATTAGAAATTGAAAACAATCTTTTGCATGTTTTCAGTTTCCTTCACAAATTCAATTTTGAGAATAATTTTTGTTTTCTATCTATTTTGGGTTGTCAAACAAGTTTTTTAGTCTCAAAAATAAAAAATTGTTTTTGGAAACAGAAAGTAAGGGAAAAAAACAGTTACCAAACATACCCTTAAGTTGTTTTACCAAATTCTTTACCCACATTATAAATACCCTCATTATCCACGAATTGTAAAGAGTGCTTTTCAGAGAGAAAATCCTAGCAAATACACTTGAGAGTTAGAGAGATTGTCATACTCATAATCATCTACACCTTTCCTTGTGGTTTTCCTTAACTCCTACCTCTCCATTTCTAGATCTTTGAAAGGTTATTAGCCCAAACACTTACCACACTCATTCTGAGTGTTAAGTGAGACTTTGGTGCTGTTGGGAAGCATTGGAAGGAGTCACTTAGTGGCGGATGCAATCGGGCTGAATTGCAAGATCTGGAAAGCTAGAGAAGACAAGACTCCGATAAGCCTGTTGGTAACAGAAACTTGGAGGACTCAAGTACATGGGGTAGACTAGGCTTGGAGGGTCTTTTGTTATTTGTGTACTCCAACTTTATTCTCTAGTAGATCAATTTCGACTTGTAAGGTCACGAAGAGGTTTTTCACCAAGTTCTTCAGTTTCTTCTTCGATAACATATCTTGGTATTATCTTGTGCTTGCATCTCTCTTCCCTACTCTTTAAGCTTTTATTTTATTGTTGATTGTGGATGAATATGACTTAGAGTAGTGTTATTGATTCATTGTGCATATTTACTCTTGTTCCGCACTTTGTTTAAGTTAGAGTAAAAGCAATCTAGCCGTAATTTTTAACTGGGGGTCTGAACAGGCTCTTATGTTTTAACACAAATCCGAGCTTTCAATTACATAGAAATAAGAATAGGAATAAGTATTATAGGAATACAAGATGTTGTAATCTAATACTTATTACTATTTATTTGTTTGGTGACAACATAATAATAGAACCCTGAAGATAATGGAATGAAAGCATTTTAAATCAAACTTAAAATATATTTTAGAAAGTGTCTTACTAATATAATTATATTTTCTAAAAAATAATATTTTTTTATATTTGAAAGAGAGATTAGTTATTTTTTATGATTTTTTTTTCATAATTGTTATGTACATATGGAAAGTTTTTTTATTTGGAAATATATTAATTTTAGAAATTAATGCACCTACTGAGGAATAGCAATTACAGCCCTTTTAGAGATGAATAATTATTCTTTATTTTAAAGAATAGCTATTCATAAGGAATGAATATTCCCTGTAATAAAAATATAACCAAACTACTGAATGGTTAAACCATAGGAATAACTATTACATTATAGTCTATCAAATATACCCTTAAGTGGGACGACATTGTTTGCAGCAAGTCACTGTGGAAAGAATAGAAAAATGGCACCGTGTCCATTTAGTTTAGTAACTGCTCATTCACACTAAATGTTGTCGTATCTTCATGTTTGTTTACTTTAATGAAACTTGAAACGATGGGGTTTTGCTCCCTTGTTCTTCTTCCTTATTTTCATCACTCCCCCTAAAGAGCAAAGCTCTTGCTTCTAGCTTTTCTGCATTAAACTCTAGATATATCACATTATTAGCAAAGGTGTTAATCACCCCTAACTTTCTCAACAGCTTTAGGAAACTATCAACACCAAGAGCTTTGGTAAAAATATCAGCAAGTTGATTTCTAGTTGACACATAAAAGGTCTTAATAGTGCCATCTTGGACTTTGTTTCGAACTATATGACAACCCACTTCAATATGTTTTGTTCTCTCATGGATCATGGGGTTTGCAACTATATGCAAAGCTGCTTGATTGTCACAATACATCAAGGCTAATCTGTGATGTGAAACTTGTAAACCTTCCAACAAATAAAGCAACCAAATCAATTCACAATTGGTTGTTGCCATAGATATGTACTCAGCTTCAGCTGATGATCTTGACACTACACTTTGCTTCTTAGACCTCCAAGATACTAAGGCATTACCCAAAAACACGCAACACCCTATCAAAGACTTTCTTGTATCCGGATATCCTGCCAATCAGCATCACAAAATGCTTTAAGATGCAAGTCTAAATCGATTGGGAAGAAAATCCCTTAACCTAGGGTCCCCTAGATATACTGAAGTACTCTAGAGGTTACCTTCATGTGTGATTCTCTTGGCTGAGCCAAAAACTGACTCAATCTATGCACAACATAAGTGATATCAGGTTTGCTAAAAGTAAGGAATAGCAATTTTCTAACAAGTCTTCTACACTGGCTAGGATCCTTGAGTAACTTCCCTTCTTCCTTAGACAATTTTAATTGCTATTCCATAGGTGATTTCATAAGCTTGCATCCAATCATACCAGTTTCTTTAAGAATCTCCAAGGCATAGTTTCTCTAGTTCAAGCTTATCCCATTGTCATTCCTTGTTATTTCCAAACCCAAGAAATATTTAAGAGAACCAAGATCCTTTGTAATGGTCCAGCCCAATACAAAAAAGAAAAAGGAAGTGGTTAGATGTTCGGGACCGTGTGACCCCCACCTACCCCATTTGCTCCCTACCACTCAATTCCAAAGTATCTCTTTCTCTCTTTGGCCAGCCACACATTCTTTGTTCTTCTTTTCTTTTCATTTTCTCTCAACACAACACACACACTCCTCTCCCTCACTCTCCTATTGGTACACTCCACACCAACATACACTTTATTTTTCTGGTAAGGATCACCGGAAAACTTCATAGGAAAAGCTAAGGTTCACTCATCACTACTATTTGAGGTAAATTTTCTAATCTTTTTATGGGTATTATGCTTTTGTTAGAGGTTATTTTTATCTAAGCTTTAATAATAAAACCTATTTGATTTATGAGCATTGGGAGTAATATTTATGTGTTTATATATATGAGTTTTACATTGGTGGAATTATTTGATGAGTGGGTTTATGGTTTATGCTAATGATGACTACCTAAATTTTATTTATGGTGGAAAATTTAGGGGTTTTGAGTTATAACATGTGAAGGTTGGTAAATCAAAATTTTCCATTGCCATTGGGTTTATTTGGAGTTCGTTGAAGTTCTAAATTTCCTGTCTTGGAGGATATTTTGATTTTGCTTTCATGGGTCTCTTAATGATGTAGTGTAAATTTTATGGAAACTAGTCATAATGTTGGAGATATTAAATGGGTTAACCTTATAAATTGGAGTTTATGCCTTGTAAATCAATTTGTTGAGAAACTTTGGAAAAGGAATATATAATTATTGATGAGGTTAAATACTAGGTTTGCCTAATTAAGTGCTTATTTGGCAATTCCTAAATTGTAACTACATACAATTTCAAGCTCTATGTTTATTGTGATAGGTTTATTTGATATTATTTAAGTTCTAGCTAATCTCCTTGTACCTTGGAGAATTAGGCTTTTGCGAGTTGTAAGGTAAGTAGCTTTTTAATGGGATTTTTTTTGGAAAATAATCATGTTGCATAAATGTTGTTTTTGGATCAAACACATTTTGGGAAATTATATATGTATCTATGTTTTCTTAAAAGTGTTGTGTTGTGACCCTATTATATATTATTATATATAAAAAGGCATCATATTTGGTATTGCATTTGGGGAAATGCATGGAATGTTGACATGGAAAATATGAGCATCTCTGACTTAATCCTATGATAAGGAATTCATGGACTTTATGGTATATTGGAAACTTAAAGGTGCCTATTTATCTTGTCTTGTATTATTTGGGAAATATTGATGCAAAACATTTTTGACAAGAAATACTTTTGAGAATATTGTGGATATTTGGTTGTTGTAATACCTTATGAAACTACTTGGTAGTAAACTATGTATTTTGAATATATTGAACTTGTGAGCTTTTGATGTGGCTTTGCCCTTGTGCTATGATGTTGATGATTACCCCGTCTTAATTAGTGACAACAAGCCAAGTTGGAGACTCACATTTTGCATGACACAGGTAAATCCTTCAGTGTGTGGGTAAGGTTGCTGCCTACAGGGCCAAAAGACCACATGCAAAAGGGGTATTGTGCAACACGTAATTCCCTACTACCCATGGGGGGAAGAGGTAAATCATTGAGTGTGTGGGTGAGGCTAGGTAGGGCCAAGAGACCACATGCAAAAGAGGTACTACATGACGTGTTATCCCCTACTGCCCATGGAGGGGATAGGTAAATCCTTGAGGGTGTGGGTGAGGCTTGGCAGGGCCAATAGACCACATGCCAAAAGAGGTACATATCATGCTAGTGTGTTTGGGCTCTAACTTGTTTATGGCAGTATGATGTCTGGGTGATATCTCTGTCCTTGTTGCATCTTAGGTGAGGTTTTCTAGTTTTGAAATTTTATTGGGTATTTATGGCTCACGGCGAATGGAATGTAGTTTCATAATTATTTTTGGAAGCTTGATACTAAACTATTCCTATCGTTCTTGTCATATGGTTAATAAAATTGTTTTTGCATAAATTAAATGGAAATTCTCAAATTATAACATGTTTTGTAAAATGTTCATTACCATGAAACTTGCATTTTCCCCACCCTCATTAATTATGCTGCATACTGGGCTCTGTCTCATCCCATTATTTTATAAACTTTTCAGAGTAGACAAAATCTTTTGAGACAACTTTTTGATGGCTAACAGTAGTTAGACTAACTACTGATGGAGGCTGAACTTTTGTGATGGAGATATTAGACGATGTACATCTTAAAGTAGGCTTGACTCATTCTTTTGTATATTATAGTGGTTGTGACTTTATTCCCATTGATGGGACAAGCTGGTAATATGTAATTATTTATTTAGACCTCCATTATTTTGTGGCCAATGGTCCTTGTAATTATTGCATAGAGCTCTAACTTATTTTGAGAATATATTTAATGGAATTATTATGATAATTTTTGATGTTGGTACTTGATATAATTTATTTGGATTGAATTGTCAAAAGGGGGAAAAAATATCTACAGTTACTTTTGAGATGTCTTTCTCATGCTTTGGACCCTTTCGGGTTTGGGGCGTGACATCCTTAATACCAAACTTTTGATCCAATAAGTTCTTGAAAGCAATAATGCAATTAGGGTCATTACTAGTGACAAGAATATTATCTACATATACCAACAATGCAGTGAATGAAGAGCCTAGAGAATGTACAAACAAGGAATAGTCAGCTCTTGATTTTTTAAAACCAAGCTCAAGAATAGTAGCTGACAATTTTACATACCATTGTCTTAAAGCTTGCTTCAAACCATAGAGGGACTTCGCCAACTAACCAAGCCTTGTACCTCTTAACTGTACCATAAGGATTTAGCTTAATCCTTATAAGGCTTGCTAGCAGGTAATGAAGTCATTATCCAAGTGTGATTACTCTCTCCAAGGTTGAAATTTCCTTGTCCATAACAACTATCCAAGCAAGATGTTTAACTACTTGGATTAAATGTTCAGGTTCTTACTCAGTGAAACTGATGGTCAGTGGGTAGACTGGTAATTAGGATCAAGATGGGAGTATGTAAGAGAAGCTGTAATATCATATGTAGAACCTAAAGTGTGTATAGCTGCATTACAAGAATAACTTGTAAATAAGTTGGTGGTTTGTGGGGTCTGGATGACTTTCTTGTTGGAATAGGCACAGGAGTAATAGGAATAGGTGGAGAAGAATCAGATACAGAAGGAGAAGGAGGAGAATGAGTATCTGTGGGAATGATAGTGTACATTTAAGTATTTGGGGAAGGAGATGTATTAGTAGAATGAGAAGGAGAAAACTGTTTCAAAAATATCAGTTGTAGGAGTAGGAGTAACAAAAGTGTCAGTGGAATGAGAAATAGAATCGATTGTAGAACTAGAGGTAAAAGGAAAAGATGTTTCATGGAATCGGTAGACAGATTTAAGACTTTATAGCCTTTGATTCCATAGGGGTAACCCAGAAAAACGCACTTTGTAGCTCTAGGTTCAAACTTGGATTTGTTATGCGAGAGAGTAGAAGCATAGCAAAGACATCCAAAAGTTCTAAGGTGAGAATAATTTGGAACATGCCCAAAAAGAATTTCAAAAGGACTTTTACTTGACAAAGAAAAGGATGGAACTCTATTAATTAAATACACTGCAGTTAAAACACAATGCCCCCTAAAAGACAAAGGTAAATGAGATTGGAATTTAAGAGCTCTTGCAACATTAAGAATATGCTGGTGCTTCCTCTCAACAATAGAGTTCTGTTGAGGAGTAACTACACAACTAAGTCGATGCAAGGTGCCTCTTGTTTTAAAGAAACCAGTCATGATGAATTTAGTTCCATTGTCACTCCTTAGGCATTTGAGCATTTGATTTTCAACCATGGTACAAAATTGTTCTAACAAAGATTGTGTCTTAGACTTATACTTGAGTAAATACACCCATGTACATCTTGAGAAATCATCAACAATTGTTAGAAAAAATTTTGTAACCATCAATAGTTGGGACAAAGAAAGGTCCCCAAAGATCACAGTGTATAAGATCAAAACAAGCATTTGAAACATGAACATTAGGCTGAAAAGGAAGTCTTTTTTGTCTAGATAGAGGACAAACATCACAATGAAAAGTTTTATTTAACTGAAAAGAGGTACATTATTGTTCTTCAAAGCCGATTTGGCATTTGATATATGTCCCAATCTAGAATGCCAAACATGTGGCTGAATAGAATTTGTAGAAGCTAAACCAGAAAAAGAAACAAAAGTGTTGTCTTGAAGCAGATATAGTCCATAATACTTTCTACCCAGACCAATTGTGCTCCAAGGAGCAAGGGCTTGGATAAAACACAAAGAACCAAAGAAGATAAGACAACAAAGAGTGGTTTTGTAAGCTGACTCATAGAAATAAGATTGAAATTGAATGAAGGGACACAAAGTGTGAGAGACCAGAACTATTTGGGCCCTCTCAAAAAGAGCTAGGTATCTTTTGGGGTTTTTGTTATTGTGGAGTCACCACTTATTTTTTATATATTACAAAAAAATAAGAAAAAACTAAAAGAGTACATGAATAACATTGAGTTCTTATTGATTTGAACAAATACAATTGATAGAAAGAAACTTTACGTAGCTTTGGTCCTAATTACAATCTAAGTAAAGAATCACAAAGCTCTTTTTTCTAGTTACAATCTACCAACCAAAAAAAAAAAAAAAAAAAAACCAAATTTACAAACCTAAGTCCATGTTTCAAGGGCAGGTTACAGGATGGGAAAATGTTAGACACCCATATCTTGCCCGGACAAAATCCGGTCTTCTAAACTCTAATGATCATTTAAGTACCCATTAACATACAATGATGAGATGCAACATGTGTTTGAATGATAAATCTAAAATTAAGTCAAGAAGTGAACTTTATGAATCTACTCTTTTTAAACCAAAAGAAACTTTAAAAAGCTATTCAAGATCTGTTTTTATTTAGAATATAAGAAACTTATAGAGAAAAATCCAAATCTATTTTTATTATGAAAGAGAAACAATAGATTGAAAAAGAAAAATACAGATCTATTTTTATTATGAAAGAGAACATGAGATTTGATAGAAAAAAATCCAGATCTATCTTTATTGTTGTAGAAAACATGAGATTGAAAGAAAAATTTAGACCTATTTTTATTATGAAAGAGAACATGAGATTTGATAGAAAAAATCCAGATCTGTTTTTATTTTGAAATAAAAGATGAGATTTGATAGAAAAATTCAGATCTATTTTTATTATGAAAGAGAACATGAGATTTGATAGAAAAAAAAATCCAGATCTATCTTTATTGTTGTAGAAAACATGAGATTGAAAGAAAAATTTAGACCTATTTTTATTATGAAAGAGAACATGAGATTTGATAGAAGAAATCCAGATCTGTTTTTATTTTGAAACAAAAGATGAGACTTGATAGAAAAATCCAGATATGTTTTTATTTGAAAGAAAACATGAGATTCAAAAAAAAAAAAAAAAAATCAAATACGTTTTTATTTGAAGAAACATTAGATTTTAAGAAAGAGTTATACATTCATAAAGGGAACTTCATAAATCATCTTAGATCTATTATGCATAAATCATGTGATCATCATATGAACATATTAATCATAAAACGTGAAAGAAGGACATGAATAAACTTGGACATGCATGCAAACAAACGTGTGAATCATGAAAACATTGAAAGAAAAGGACTTACAGGCTAAGTACTTGCTTGCATGAATTAACTCTATGAGAAGGGATTACTTTGGAGATCAGAGAGAATGAATCTCTATGAGATCTAAAGTATGGTCGCTTAGCAAAAAAGAAAATCCTAAAGCAAGGCTTCCAGAATTTCTTTAACTTAATTTAAAGGGTAGAGGGATGTAGATACCGTATTTTGTCCAACCCTAATTCACGCGTCAAAACAAAGACTAGAAAAATAAAAAATAAAAAATAGAAAAGGTAAAAAATCATGAATTTCAAAGCCAAAAATAATAATAATAATAATAATAATAAAAATACAACATGCTTGAATGGTTTCAAAAAACTCATTTTACAAAAAATCTGACCAAAACCCTATCCGGGTATGGTCAAAGAGTTGACTTTTTTATTAGACCATTGGATCATGTTGAATTTTGGACCATCACGTAGGGTATATTTTTTCCTTTGAAATGTTAGTTTACAGGCCAAAATTGGAGTTAAAACAAATGAGATATCACAAAAATACTGAAACCCTAATAAAATCTTTATTGTATTTTTCAGGAAAACTAGCAGTTTTTTACTCGACTTCGTGCAATAAATTGTACCGATTGGGCAAAAACTGAAACAAGCTGGCTGGACCATCTTGAAGAATAAGGTCTTAGTTACTTTTCACCAAATGCGCTCAACAATATCAGCTTTGGATTGAAAGATATGAATTTTTCAAGAAAAGATGTTCAAAATTTATCGATTTTGCGTCACCTCCCTTTTGAGCGCAATATCTTGACAATCATAGCTCCAAATCGAACAAGGCTAGAACCATTAGAAACTAGACATCTAGAGCTCTCCATGAATATAAAATTCAAAGAAAACAAAACTCAGAAAGGCCTCCAAAAAGCCACACGAAGATCAGGCCAGAAGTTAAAAAAAGACCTATAAAAAAATAAAAAATAAAAAGCTAACGTGGCAGATAAGAAGGTAGGCTAGCATTGGTGTACCAAGATACACCAATGCTAGCCGCCTCTTTGAAGAGGAGGCTGGCACTAGTGTATCCTGATACACTAATGCTAGCCCCCTATTTTCCACCTCTCCCTATAAATAACCCCCATTTTTGTGAAAAAATCATGACAAAAATAGTGGAAAAAAATAGAGAAATAGAGAGAAAAAGTGAGGGAAAATCAGCAAAAGTGAGGAAATTCTAGAAAATAGCCTTAGAAAAAAAAAAAAAAAAAAGGTCTCTCTCTCTCTCTCCCGCTAGGAAAGCCTACACCAAAAAGCCTCATCCTGTTTTTTTCTTTTTCTTTTTCTTTTTTGTAATTGTAAGCGAGCGAAAACACTTAAGCCCTCCTAGAATAGAAAGTTTAAGTATGATAGCTTAGTACAATTAATTTGTTATAGAGTATGCTTCCAAGGTCAACCTTGATATGCTCATGTGGTTTGACTATTAAGTGAATGGAAAAATATTGCATAAGTTACAACAAAGCAGTAGATTTTTAGATTAACACTTTCTCGGGTTAAGCCGAGGAACATCAGTTCATGTAATATTCAAGTCTCAATTACAGGATAGTGCTGCATAAGGAGAATATTTCTTTTCAATTTTTCATCCCCCCTTTTGGAAGGGTTTCCTTTCTTTTGAATGTGAAGGTGATGACGACTTTATCTGGATATTTCCATTCTTCTTTGCTTGCACATCTCTACCGTCTTCTTCAGTATTTTTTCTTTTGGTGCAAGTGGCCTCCTCAACATTTCTTGAGGAACACTCGCTCTGCGGGCTTCTTGGGGAGTCAACCTCTTCGTCTCTCCTCCTCGGATTCTCATCCAAGGGCTCTATCCCATACCCGAACCTTATCCTCCCACAATAATCTTTGTGGGCAAGGTTTTGGGATGGGTTTAGTTCCTCAATAACTAAACCCATACCTCCACTTTTACTATTGTAATCATCATTTCATATATATATATATATATATATATAATCTTTTTCTTTACTTTGTTGTGTATATAGTTGCTTTATTTTTACTATGTTCTTGTATATATTGTTCTTGCATCTATCCCTGTATTTCAATGCTATTAACATTGTTGTTTTTTTTTTGAGAAAGTATTAACATTGTTGTTGGACATTATATTTGTGTTGGTTATCCTAGGTGGGTATTGGACCATCTCCTAGACTATGTATGGAAAGTACCCTTAGGAGGAAGAAATCTCATCCCACCTAGGCATCTAGGCTTTTATTGCTTTTTTTAATTTCTTGTCATCCCATTTTTTTTCTTGCATATCCTCATCCCCCTTTTACTTTTATTGCAGAGTGTGTGTGTGTGTGTGTGTGTGCGCGCGCGCGCGTGCATGTGAGAGAGAGAGAGTGTGTGTGTGTATTATCTAGACACAAAAATAAAGAGATTTTCTACTATCCCCCTTAAATAGTGTTTAAACCTCCATTAGAACACAATATGGGTATGTCTCATAAGAGTGGTGATGGCTTAGAACTCCCACTTCTTTATGTTGAAGGATCCATAAAGCTTGAAAGAGATTAGACTCTATTTAAAGGAGAAATAAAAAATTTTATTAAAAAAAAAAAACATTTTTAATCAACTTAACAATATTCCAAGCTTCTACTTTTATGCCATATACATTCCAGGTCTTTATTTTCTTGTCGTTTAAATTCCAAGTCTTTACATTTCAAGTCTTTATTTATCAAGTTCTTTATTTTTCTGCAGATGTTTTTATATTGTTGTCTCTTTATTTTTCTTGTTAATATTGAGCCATAAATAAAAATACTTGAGTATACATTTCCACTACACCCCTATTCTAAGAAAATAATTATTCTTTTAAGTTTTTCCCATCTTTTAAGTAACTCTTTCCAAAAAAAATATGTGAAACCGTAAAAAAAAAAAAATTAACCTTTTTTTTATACAAAACTGTTTTTTTTTTTTTTTTAATAAAAAGTTGTTTTTTAGTTTGTCCCCAAAAAAAATCAGTTTTTTTTTTTCTTAATAAAAACTGTTTTCTAAAAATCTGTCTTTTCTCATAATAAAAAAAAAAAAAAAAAACTGTTTTCAAAAATAATAAAACCTGTTTTTATAAAATCTGTGTGTTTATTATATAAACTGTTTTTATAAAACTGTTTTTACAAAACTGTTTTTTTTATGCTGTTTTTACAAAACTGTTTTTTTTTTTAAGCTGTTTTTACAAAACTGTTTTTTTTTTTAAGCTTTTTTTATAAAACTGTTTTCTCAAAAAAAAAAAAAAAAAAAAACTGTTTTCTTTATAAAACTGTATTTTATAAACTGAATTTATAAATTTTTTTTAGAAACCTAATTTTGTTTTTTTTTTTATAAATGTTTTTCAAAACTAAAAATCTTTTCTTTTCTTTTTTTTGCTTTGTCCGAAAGTTTTTTTTCTAAAAAAACAAAAAAAATCTGTTTTCTCTAAAAAATAAAGAGGCTGAAACATATTAAAAAAATATATACAAAAAAAATCTTCGAAAATGTTTTCAAAAACGTTTTCCCCAAGTATTGTTAAAATGTTTCTTTTCAAAAATGTTTTCAAAGGCTTTTCTTGAATATGTCAAAACTGTTTTCTAAAAAAACAAGTGCACATTTTCAAAATAAAGAAAGATATTTTCATGGAACATCTTTGCCACCTAAAAAAAATGTTTTCTAAGGAAAATGTTTTTTGCCAAAATAGAAAAGTTAACGTTGTAACTCTTCCTTCCAAGCTTTTCTTAGAATAGGTGTAGTTTGTGAATTTGTGTTCAAAGCTCAATTTGAGTCTTTGAACATCCCATAGGCATACATTGTTCCTAATAAATTTTGCACTAACAAGCCCCTTTTTGCACTTATTAATAAAAAATAAAAAATAAAAGTGAATGACAACAATGTGCTATTCTTTCAACCTTCTCTTTTCATTTCACTGTATTTGTTTTTGTATAGCCATTAGTATTCACATGCTAGTTATGTAAATAATAGATATTCACATGTTATTATATAATATGTTTATATGCTTTTGTCACATGTTATTTATGTATATACCTCACATGATTTGGTTGTATATTTTGATGGAGTTATTATTCACATGATAGTTCTTACGTAAATATTTACTCACATGTATATGTATGTATATTGTTTGCAAAAAACCCTTTTAAAAAAAATCAAAATGCCAAGTGTTCCATTTCTTTATAAAAAGTTGTCGTTGGGAATAAATTAAAATGAAGTGCTATCTTTGGATAAGCATTGTGGGATACCTAATACCTTCTCCACATGTAATCAAACTTCCGAGTTCAAGCTCTTTGGTTAAAAGACTTTTGGTTTACCTTAATTAATGAACCTTTAAAATTTGGTTTAATCAATTAAGTAACTTAAAATAAATTAGACATTTAGGTGACCAATTGCACCTAATACAAAACCAATGGTTGTTGGCAGCTCATAAAATAAAAATAAGAAAAAGGGACTTACACACATACACCCCACCCCAAATACACAAGCACAGAAGAG
This sequence comes from Quercus robur, assembly GCF_932294415.1. Taxonomy (NCBI): domain Eukaryota; kingdom Viridiplantae; phylum Streptophyta; class Magnoliopsida; order Fagales; family Fagaceae; genus Quercus; species Quercus robur. Next base: position 29,696,489 of record NC_065541.1, on the reverse strand, counting down.
TCACGTCATCAAGGACCCAATGTGCAACTAAACTTGGGGAAGAAAAGGGGGGGCGTCCACAAGGGGTACTGAATTTTGGGTTTTTTCCACTATTTATAGAGGTGTATTGCTTAAAAAATAAGTTAGGGTTGCTTTAGAAGTCAGCAGACATAATTTGGGTCAGACCTTATCCCTAAAAAATCGAATCGGATGAATTTTAACCTAAACAAAACGTATCTAGGTCAATTTCAGGATTTGTGCCAATTGGCACTGGTGAAGTGCCGATCAGCACTTTTCAACTGCCGATCGGCATTGCTAAAGTGCCGATTGGCACTTTCAGCAGTTTCACCCAATTTGACTTCTTACATGTTTTGGACTCTTTTTTGGGCATTTTTCTGAGCTGGGAAATTTACTTGGACGTGTCTTGGACACATATTCTTGATAAAATTTACCTAAAGTTGATAGTTAAAATTTTAAAATAATTATCTCAAAGATAATTACCCTACAAACTTAATTATCAGTTCAATTTTAACATTATTAGATTTTTTTTCTTTTATTTCCATGCAACCAAACTTATTTTAATCAAAATAAACCTCCAATCACAAAAATTCACTTAATTAATTTTAATTTTCGATCAATCAAAATTAATTTCATTTAATCATGTGTGCTAAGTTCCACCTAAATGAATGCATGCAAATCATTAAAACTTGATCTTGTGATATCTTTTGATCCGACCGTCCGATTTGGAACCGAGCATATCGTCGCGATCATTAGAATCTCAAGATCATTTTTATGATATGTGATGAATGCCTTAATGCATGAAATGCAATCACGATTTTTGGGTACTTAGAATGATTATTTTGGTCATCTCCTAAGGTTAAATTATGGGTGTAAAATTGAGTGTTTACACTAAGAACATCATGTAGAGTTAAAGTATTAGAAATTTGGACAATCCCAATGTGAGCAACCAAGGAAGTTTCTCCATTAGGTAAATTGACATGAGTATGCAATATGGAAGTTATAGAGGCAAGAATTGTGATAGAATGTACCATGTGATTTGTTGCACCTGTAGAAAGGTCTTTCTTTCCTATTGCCATTCTTGTTTCTAAAACCAAAATTTCCAGGATTTTCCTTAGAATCTATATTTTACACACACACACACACACACACACACACACACACACACACACACACACACACACACACACACACACACACACACACACACACAAAAGAAGAAGAAGAAGAAGAAGCAACACCCTAACTAACTGTGACCTAAAACCACAAACCATCACCACCACGGGACCTAATCCACTGGAACACACATATCCACCAACAACTCCAAATCTATCTTCACCAACTGCCACAGAACCTCAAACCCACATGATGAAGCCTCACCCACGAAACCCACATCTAAGCAGACCCCATGAGATCCATATTTGGGCAAAACAATGACAACTCTCCATTCTAGCCTCGCCTCTAATCTAAATAGACACACCACCATCAAGCCCAATGCCACCGCCATGACCTGTTGAGATCAAGATTCTCCATCTAGCTCGAGCTCCACCATGACTCGTCGATCTATGTAAGAGAGAGAGAGAGGTTGAGTGAATAAAATATTTTATTTTTGCATTAAACTACAATAACATATATTTTTAGATGTTAAAGCATTCGCATAAGTTGATGTAAAAATTCCAGTCTATTTTAGCATTAAAATCTACTTTTTTCTATTTTACTTAACTTTTCAAAAACCCACATTAGATTAACCATTCTACATTCTATTTCAATATAATATTCATTCTTCATTCATTTTTCACCATTATTTAAGTCCATTTTTCTCTCCGGTTTTCCTTTGCATTCTCTTCAAACAAACATAAGTTTTCTCATCAAACCAAAAAATTCCAAAGTTTAGAGTCATATATAGGCAAAAATCCTTTAAAAAAATCATATTGAACTAATGATAAGAAAATAATTCACATAATAGAAAAATGATTGTTCCAAACATGTCCATTAGCTTTGGCATAGGCTCACATGCAATTAAGAATTGGATTCCTATTTGCAACTAAACCAAGGCTATTTCTTATCAAATAGGCTTTTCCCCCACAATCTTCTTCAAAGGTGAAACCAAACTAAACCTTCAAACCAATCTAATTGAAGCTCAAACTGAAATCCAAAACCCCAAAATAGACATTAAAGAATTGGACCTCCTTCAATGGCAAAACCAAATCAAACCTTCTTAGATGGCAGAACCAAATCAAGCTTCAAATCCATCAAATTGAAACTCAAAATAAAAGCCAGAACCAAAAAAAAAAAAAAAAAAAAAACCCAATTTTTTTCATTTTCTCTCCCTCACCTCCTCACCAGTTTTGAACCAAATCCAAATTTCTACTTCAAACCCATTTTGAAACCCATTGATTTGAATCCTAGTTAACCAATTTGAACCCATTTTAAATCCAGTTGACATGATGTGGTGGTGGGATGGCTAGAACTATTTCTAGGTTAGGGACAAATCTAAGAGAGAGAGAAAGAGACAATTTCTAGGTTGGATTGGAAGAACCAATCGAGAGAAAGAGAAAGAGAGAGAAACAAAGAAATGAATCAAAAAAAAAAAAAAAAAAATGACATACATGGCTATAGTAACCATGTATATTCTCAAGGTTACTGTAGTTGTGGATGGTTTTAAATGTATTCTGCATAGGCTAATGTGGGTGATTTAATTTTGGGGTTGGCTAGGTAAAATGTTGGAATTAAGTTATTTAACATGGCCTAATGCTAATGCTCTTCTATAGGAAAAATGCATTTGCTACTGTAAAATACTTGTGCTGATGTGTGTGCGTTTTTAGTGTTTTTTAGCTACAAGGTTATGCAAATGCATTTTGTATTACCCAATGGCAATGCTGCAATGCTCTTACAATGCATTCAACATTGAGTCCTTTGCTTTTTGTTTTTATTTTAGCATGACTAGGAATGTCACAACTCAGTCTGAGTTGAGTTTAGGCTTAAGCATGGACACCCTTAAGCATGGCTTCTGCTTCCAATGTCCTTGGAATAGCTGGTCGTGGGTTTCAGAATTCCCTTGGGACACTTGGACGGTCAGTATCAATGGCTTTCTTTGAAAATTTGTATGGCTAAAAGATGTAATGTTACCTTATGTCCGTCAATTGACCAAATTACCCGTGCCATTAACTTTTAGGCTATTCACGATTTGTACAATGACCATAACTTTTATTTTGTAATATAAGCCATCTTTGCCAAAGATGTTTGTATACAAGAGGAATGAACAAGATTCAAACTAAATTCTTCTGGAGACCCTTGGTATTATATTTTCATGAGGTAAATTAACAGACTACCGGCGAAAATAGAATGAGATTTTTTTTTTTTTTTTTTTTGGCCGGGGGGGGGGTGGGGGGGGGGTGGGGTGGTTGAAGCAAAAAAGCAGATGCATGGCACTGGCAGTACGGCACTGTCAAAAAAAAAAAAAAAGGGCATGTGATTAATGTTGAGTTGAATTCTTGTGCACATTTTTTAAATGGAATCATAAGAGCATCTCTAGCAGATTAACCAAATTTTTATACTGTTTGGATAATAAACAGTGATATTTAGTTTTTACCTACCTACTTTTTCAAATATACTTTCTAACAGATTTTCTATCATTTTCTCCATCTCATTTAAATATTGTTTCTCCATTCATTATTTATTATTTTTTGAACAACTACACATCTTTTAACTTTTTTTTATTCAATACCTAATTATTATAATAGAAAAAAAAACATTTGAAGAATGAATAGTAAAAGTTACCGTGTTCTCTATTTGTAAAGAAATACTGTAGCAAAACTAATCTAAAAAATAGAGATGAAGAATCTGTTGGAGTGTGAATGAAGTATGAACAGTGGTGTTTTTGCTTCAAAAAATAGATATAAAGCATCTATTGGAGATGCTTTAAGAGAAAGAAAACTATAGGAGTTTGATGAAAAATATGTTGTCAGCTCTTGATCTATTCAGTGAAGAAAAGAATCTTAATTAATAAACCGATCAAACTAAAAAAAAGGGAGAATGATTTATACTTTAACCATCAACAACTTTCCAATAGACACCTATATATATATCCCATTCCTTAGCTAAGAAACTCCATACTGAGCAGTTTTAAAAGCCAACTTTGTTGATATTGACAATGGCTGCCCTCAAATTCTATTTATGCTTTTTCCTAGTCCTGGTTTCCTTTTTGAGTTCCGAAACTCGTTCTACTAATATATATTTAAACAAGGGAAATCAGCCACTACTTGAGAGTTCCAACAAGAACAAGGTGTTTAAGGCTAGCACTGGAAGACAAGTTGGAAGGCCTTTCATCAATCCCAACCGAGTAAGCCCTGGAGGACCAGATCCACGACATCACTAATCAGCTACTCACTTCAGGGCCTGGCGAAGCCTATGATCTCATACAAAAGCTTGGTGTCATTTGTTTTTGTTTTTCCATCTTCCTTTCATAGTCAATGTAATGTTTAATTATCATGTTTTAATGGTAGTGCCCGGTCTCCCTCGTATGAGAACTTCCGCTCAAATTCCTCATCTTTCTCGCTTGTTTTAAGAAATACAGACAATAATACTTTATATTGTCTAGATGAGGATCCTCAATAGCAATTTCACAATTCAAAATAAAATTTTACAATTTAATAATGTATGTTGCACTACGTATCCAGTTTTATATTTATATATTAAAAGATTTCAAAAAGTTAGTTATCTTTTTTACTTCCAAAAATACTCCTAATTTAATTAACTTATCCTTATTACTAAAACATAAAAATGAGGTTAAAACTACAAATTGACAAAAATTAAAAACAATAAAAAACCTACCAATGTTTATAAAACTAAACCATGTTCTATTAAACTTCCCATTACCCCATGTTCCTATAAAATAAATAAATAAAACTACCCCATGTTCCTCTAAAAAAAAAAAAAACCCCATGTTAAAATAAATTTTAAAAAAAAAACTACCCCAAGTTCCTTTTTTTTTTTCTTTTTTTCTTTTTTTAAATCTATCTAAAAAAAGAGCCTCACTACGTGCATGAAGCTTGTGTGACGAGGCTAGTATATATAAACCCAAAAAAAAATGTCAAATAATTTAGGCAAATTCATGATGTAATTAATGGCCGTGACCGTCTATATATAATATGCTCAATCAAATTAAATTTTGTCATAACAATTATAAGTAAGCGCAGAAACTGAAGATTCTTTTTTTTTTTTTTTTTTTTTTGATAGGCACTTAGGCAGAAACTGATTGACAAGGTTGAAACAAATAGATGCAGTAGAATATAACTCTTTATTGTTTTTGTTGAACCATTTTATTCTATTGGACTTCCGAATAATCTAACTGTTATTAGAAACAATTGATTTTGATGTATGGGTAGAAGAACTATCTAGTGATTTGGAGGATATTTTCTTTTCTGATTTTTCTGTTTTAGCTTAATAATATGGACTTACTTGTTTCTCAAAAAAAAAATTAGTGTATAACTTCATGCATATACACCAGTATAATTAAAAACAATTACAATTACATTGTTCAAATTATACATTTTTTTAGAAGACATTAAAATTAAACATGGAATTCACTTACACTTTTTTTAAACCATATATTTCTAAAATATGTAATGGTTTCTCATTATATATATGTGTGTGTGTGTGTGTGTGTGTGTGTGTGTGTGAGAGAGAGAGAGAGAGATTTAGAATTTAATTGGATTTAGTCTCTTCGATTTTTGCACCCAATAATTCACTTGCCACAAAAACTAAAAAATTAGATGGACACATGGAGCAAAATTGGACTTCAATTGAAATCCAATTTAGAATCTAATTAGATCTGGACTCTTTGATTTTTACACTCAATAATTTATTTGGCTCAAAAATTTTAAATTAGATAGGACACATGGCACACAATTGGACTCCAATTAAAATTCAATTTGGATTCTAATTTGATTTTCTCTAAGATTTGGCTTTAAATATATATATATATATATATATATATATATATATATATATATATATATTTATATATATGGCTTTAAAGGGTGACAAGAGTTGTGCTCAATAAAACTGCTAATGAGAATATTGAGAACAAGATAGAGCGCTTGTATTTTTTCCCTCCTTGGCCACTCTATGGAGTATGGGCAATGTTAAAAGGGCAAAATTTGCTCAAAAGCATCTTTTCAGGAAAAAAAAAAAAAAAAAAAAAAAAAAAAAAAAAAAAAAAAAAAAAAGATAAATAGCATGCGGCTAAAAGTATTTAATAAGTTGGACTGTTTTTGGAACTCGAGTTCCAACCCAAAATCGAGTTTCCCAAACTCAATTTACTCTTAGATAACACCTAACATGGATTTATAAAAATAAATAAATAAATAAGAAGTGGAAATTGAGTTTAGTAAACTCGAGTTCCATTTTAAAAAAAAAATAATGGAACTTGTGTTTCCTACACTCGAGTTCCATCTGGGTTATTTTTTTTAAAAGCATGGAACTCGAGTTTAGTAAACTCGAGTTCCACGTGATTTTTTTTTTTTTTTAATTTAATTCCATGTCAGGTGTTATCCAAGAGTAAATCGAGTTTGGGAAACTCGATTTTGGGTTGGAACTCGAGTTCCAAAAACAGTCCAACTTACTAAATAAGTTCAAACGCGTGCTAGTCACCAATTTTTTTCCGAAAAATGTACTATTTATCAAATTTTGCCATGTTAAAAGACCACAACTAATTACACAATTGTTGTCACAATTTAGGACCAAAACTATTTATATAATTTTTGCCACAATTCTCCATATGACAAGTTATGAGGAGTGGAGAAAAAGTGGTGGTCCACGTGAGTCCACACCCCCACAAGTTGCAAGTTATTGCAAAAATTGTAAATAATTGTGCATTTTCCTCATTTTATTCTCATTGGAATCCATGAATTGACAAGTTGCTATTAAAAAAAATAAACATAAATTCCATGACCGTAAAGTTAAGTTGATTAAGTAGTTTTTTCTCCACACACACACACACAAAGTTGATTAAGTGGTACCACATTGAAACAAAATTGAGAATCTATATATATATATATATTGATGAAGCCAAAATCGTCAGTCCTTGTAAGTGCGTCCAGATGGAGCTGAGTCCTCGTCTGTGTTTCTGCAAAATATGGTAAAATGGCTTCCTTGAGGTGGATACCGGTGTAGTGCCTGCCACAACGTCTTCGATGCCAAAGTCAGTATAGAGAAATTCTTATAGAATAACACAGAAAATTAGAGAAACTATGAATGCTTTTTGGTGTGTCTATGTACCTCGTTTGTAGCTATTCGAAGTGTATATACAGCTTTGTGGTTCTTAACCGTTGGGGGCCTTAATTGTGGCTTTTAGTGCCCTTTTTGTAATGCCTTAAGGCTCATGAATATGGGTTTTGATGAGGCTCCAACGGTCTGCCATCTGTTTGATAACTGCTCAAGGTATTAAATATTCTTATTCATTTCCTCTATGTTTGTCTGTGTCGCACCGAGGTGTACGAGTATGTTTGATGAGATCGTCCAAGGAAATTGAGTTTGTCAGTCCCATCAATTACCCCCCGGGTTCTATGGTCATCGTGATGTGCCATGATGACCATCAAAAGATGAAAGGTTTCGTGATCCAACATGGTTCTTGGGATTTCGCTCCACATTTAATGCATAGTGGCGGCGCCACACATACCGTGTTCTGACCAGTGGAGTTAATGCTCCAATTGTGACTCTTGGGTTTCCCGCTGAATTTCAGTTTTTTATGCCTTGGTTTTTAAACTTCCCCTCTTTTCACTTTCCCTTCACTTTCTCCAACTTTCAATCATTGTTCTAAGCTTCTTCTTCTCCAACTTTTTTCTGTGTTTTTCTTCGAGTCAATGCATTTTGTGGCTGAGTTTTCTATGCTTCCTTTTGAGGTATGCTTATCTTCTCCCCCCTTCTTTTTTAGATACAAATCATGCTCAATCTCTTATTTTTCTTTCTCTTCTTGTTTTGTGTTTGTTTTAGGGTTTTTGTTTTTAGGATTCATCTTTGTGTCTGGTTTTCATGGTCAATAGCTCTGAGGTTAGGGTAGCCTACCCCTCAATTTCTTTCTTTTTTGCACATTTAGGGGCTTCTTTGGGTATTTCCCGTGTTTTTCTCCCTTCGGTTGCAAATTTTATCTCTGAGGGTAGCAGTTTAGGCGTGGTGTTGGGTGGTTTATTCCCATTGCTTTGTCAATCAATTGACTGGTTTGAGGGTTTATTGAGTTAGCGGAGGGCAATGTCTGAGGTGAGGTCGAGCGAGCTTGAGATGAGATTGTCATCTAATGACAATCCCGTGGGGGTAGAAATAGACACTGCAGTCTCCATTCCTTGGGAAGTTAGGGTTTTTCATGCCCTTAGGGAGGCGTGAAGTCTAGATGATGAGACGCTGTCTAGATTTAGGGATAGATTTCAATTCCCTGAGAGGGTTAGGGTTCGTCTTCCTCAAGGGAAGGAACGAGCTTGTCATTTTTCGCCCGGGGAGGTATGCTTCTATGAGGCTGCTTTCCTATACGGACTTAGGTTCCCCATCCACCCATTCATCATGGAGCTCTTAGATCGCTTCGGCATCGCTCCTAGGCAACTTATGCCCAATTCGTGGAGATTAGTGGTCAGCTGTATGGAAATATGGCTGGCTACTAGTGAAGGGGATATGATCAGAGTGGACGAGTTGGTTTATTTATACCGTCTAAAGGAGTCTAAAGAGCATGGGTACTACGAACTGGTGCCTTAGGAGAAGAGGACTAGGATCGTCAAGGATCTGCTCTCGTCATTCAGATACTGGAAGTCCCACTTCTTTTTTGTATCCGGGGACGAATGGGAGACTCCCTCTAGCGAGGTGTGGGGTGATCTCCCTAGGTTGCTCTGTCGATGGAGAACCCCGCGTCTAGGTGCGTTGTTGTTTCTTTCAGCACTTTGTTCTTCATTTGCTTTTGTTTATTCTGTTATTGCTAATTTTTTGGGTTCCTTGTGCAGTTAAGAGACTACCTAAGCTCAAGAGCAGGTATAAGCAACGCGTTGAGGCCGCCATTGAATACATGAAGTCCATTGACGATTTCAAAGATTTGGTCGATCCTCGTACTTTGGCTCTATATTGCCTTGGCCTGGAACCCTCTACTTATGTCTTGCGCACTATTGAAAGGGAAGAGAAGAAAAGTAAGTATTTGGTTCGTCATTGCCCTTTTTTTTCTTTTTTCTTTTTCTTTTTTAAACTGATAAATTTATTTAAGGGTAGTTTTATAAATTTATATATTTCTATAAGTGTTAGAGATATATATTAGACATATTAGCCTAATGTAATAGGTCCAAGCGCATTCCTACTTGTACTAGTAGTTTAGGGTTTAGTCGCTTATATATACTCATGTTAGGGTTCATTGTAATGCAGGAGGTTATTGTACTACACTCTCATACAATAAAGATGTAGCCCTTAAGGGATTCCTCCGTGGATGTAGGCCGTCAAGGCTGAACTACGTAACCCTCGTGTTCTTAGTGTTCCCCTTCTATACTTCCTCTTTCTCATCCACTCTAGCATACACAATATGATATAACACATCTCAATGCTAATATTTAACATGGTATCAGAGCCAAACTCCGTTCTTGGCATCAAACAAACATCTCTAGCAAGCAAAGAAGATTCTCACGTGCACACCACCATCAAAAGTCACATGCTTGTCGGTTGGATCTAGACTCCACCGCATCTCGCAACCACTATGGCTCTCATTGCTGTGTCCAGATCTTTAAACCCAAGCAATCAGTGTCTCTCCCTATCAGATTTGTGCACATCAAGACTTCGCCTGATGAAACCAACAAGACATACGTGCTCCACGGCATATCGCGACCAAAACCCAAAAACCTGACCTCCAACGGCAGCCGCCACCACGCGTGACCAATGGCTCCTGGAACTCTCACACGCGCCGTCGAAGATTCTCGACTCCCAGCTCGGATCTCAGTCACACGCGCCGCCAAGACGGTCTTGTCGTCCACCGATCCACTTAGCCTGAGAATCTGGTAATCATACGAGGTTACACGCGCCGCCTGCGTTTCCGGATCTTTCCCACGCACCGCCATGATTTCCGAATGTGTAGTTCATTCGTTGGCCACACGCACTATCCTATCGGCCATGTCGACCACCGATCTACCTATGGAAGAAATATGGCTTTCAAACGATGTTGCACGCGCCTCCACGCGCTACTGGGTTTCTGGCTTCTCCTCCACGAGCCGGTGAACATCACACGCTCCTGCCAGCGCCAGAAAACTACTGCTGATGTCATCTGACGTCACCGGATGACGTCATTACTCCACGTCAGAAGCCATGCAAGCACCTCCACATCAGCCCTAGTCCACGTCAGCGACACGTCATCAGCCACTTCAACAGTGTCGTCTCGTCAGCACTACGTCACCTAGTTGACCGTTGACCCAGACCGACCCGACCCGGACCACTCGGATCTGACCCGTGTTAACTTTGACTCTGGATCAGTTGACTTTGACCAAAAGTCAAAATTTCCAAAATGGCCTATCTTGCTCAGTTTTTCGCGTAGATTCCGATTTTGGGCTCCGTTTCTGCATTTGAGACTCCGAAATTGGTTAATTGGCACATTCTTCATTGTGGTTTCTTCAAAGGCATTCTTCAAGGTATCTCCAAGTGATCTTCTAATGCTTATCCAACCTCAAGCCTTCATCGAGCTTCCGCCTTAAGTTTGAGGGAGGGTGTTAGAGATATATATATTAGACATATTAGCCTAATGTAATAGGCCCAAGCCCATTCCTACTTGTACTAGTAGTCTAGGGTTTAGTCGCCTATATATACTCATGTTAGGGTTCATTGTAACACAGGAGGTTATTGTACTACACTCTCATACAATAAAGATGTAGCCCTTAAGGGATTCCTCCGTGGATATAAGCCGTCAAGGCTGAACCATGTAACCCTCGTGTTCTCAGTATTCCTCTTCTATGCTTCCTCTTCCGCATCTACTCTAGCATACACAACATGATATAAGACATCTCAATGCTAATATTTAACAATAAAGCAGACAAGACAATAAATAATGTACCCTTAAAAAGTTTGACTTTTCAAACATAACAAATAAATTGGGAGAGAAGTATTTTTTAAGCTTTCACTTTATAAAAGCTCAACTAAATTAATCTGAACATGAGGATTAAAAAAGGGTTCTTCTATTTATCCAAGTTAGGCAAGTTGGTGATTTTAGCCGTGTTCTATTAGGATGCATTTGAAAATGGGAAATATGGACTGAAGGATCGATCTTTTTTTGGGGAGAATTGAAGGATCTTTTTTCATTTTTCTTTTCTTTTGCGATCTTTAAATTTTGAACAAAACCGAAACAAAAAGATACCACGGCTTCCCTTGTCCTACAAGGTATCTTAAAACAAAGATCTGGTCGGTTAATGGGGCCAACTCGGGTTGAATTTTAGATCGAGAGTACGTAGTATCCACTTCTTTATTTTGGATATCATTATGTTGGGGATAGGATAGATGTTGAACCACTAATAAAGATGGAATCAGGGACTGATCCATATTGAGAGCATTTCACATTGCATTAATAAGTACGATGAAGTACCTAGCATTAGCAATAGAAAAACGAAATGTCCTTTCTCTTTATTAACAGGATGCAGGTCGTGTATATGCATCTTTGGATTTGTCTTATCTTCAGTACTTTTTTAACCAGAGGTGTCCTTCTGTTTTAAATACACAATAGCAAATGGTAGTGAGTTTTAATCTCCACATTTCATTTAGTTAATGAATGATGTGACAATTTCTTATAAAACAAAAGGACATTACAGTTAAAAAAGTACTAAAACTAAGTCAAATCATGCATCTTTAAGCATTACTATCGTACTCCTTCCCATGCCAAAGCAACAGCAAATGAAATTCATACATTACCACTTTAGTTGGATCTACTTTTTCACTAAAATGAATATTCCTTTTAATAAATTTCTTCTCCTTATTTTGGGTCTCAAAAGGCACGAGGAAGAGAAACTGAATTTTGTTAACAAATATTCCACAATTTTCTAAAACACAAATTAAGCCGCAAGGATTTCACTACCACAGTTCCGTGATTCTATTGCCACGTTACCATTCTCATCTGGTTTTGTGAAAATTGGCCAAATTTTATGATTATAAATCACCTTTTTTTTCCCTATTTTAGCCCACCACTTTAATATTACACCTTACATCTCACTTTCATTTTGTAATACATCTTATTAAAATAATTCTTTTATATTTTTCTCCCAAAAAACCCCCCCTTAACTAAACCCACACCATATCAGAAGCTAGACCAATCAATCCCTTACCCCATCATAGCCAACGTTGCAATTTGTTAGGTCTATATTTGTTAGAAAGTTGGTAAACCATGTCAAATTGTTAGTTTTTATCTCATATTAAGAGTTTTGAAGTGTCAAAGTTTGCAATTGAAGACTGTTAGATTTTAGCACCTGAACAAATAATGTTGAACCTGATTTTATGACCAAAATGTTAATTAAGTCAATAATGCGTCTTAGGTTAATCATAAATCAAATATATCATACATACAATAGAAAACTAAATAATACAAGATATGATGACCAAGAAAACCAATGAAACAAACCAATTTCAAGGTAAAAAACCTTGGGAGACCAATCCCAAGAAGAGCAATCCACTATCAAATAAAAGTTTACAGTCAAGAATATTTAATTTGTAATAAGCTAAACTATGATTATCAAACCTAGCTTTGAAACCCTCAAACTTCTTTGATATGGATCTGCTCCAACATGAACCTCCAATTCACGCTTTGCTCTTCAATATACTTGATATCTGAAGCTTGGGACAAAATGGGCTTCTACCCTTTTTAGGCAAATTAATTAGCCTTTTGTCCTTCTTCCCAAACTAAATAGGGAAATACCCCTCTTTTGAAACTCGACTTTTTCAAAATCGAGTTAAGCCCTATAGTGACGTTTCTAAGGACCTATAGTGACGTTTTAAGAACCTATAGTGACGTTTTATAACTTGATATCCATGAAATCGAGTTATAGGCAATATCATGGATATCAAGTTATAAAACGTCACTATAAGTTCTTAAAACGTCACTATAGGTCCTTAAAAACGTCACTATAGGGCTCCAGAATTTTTTTTTTTTTTTTTTAACTCGATTTTGAGAAAGTTGAGTTTCAAAAGAGGGGCATTTCCCTATTTAGTTTGGGAAGAAGGACAAAAGGTTAATTAATTTTCCTGAAAAGGGCAGAAGCCCATTTTGTCCCTGAAGCTTGGGTTGCAACTTTGTTCTACCAGTACTTATGGTATAAGAATGATCTCTGGTGGATGCTTGAAAAAGTAGAACGCACAGAACCTCTCAGATCTCAAAAGAGTAGCTCTCCAAGACTAGGAAAACGTGCTTTAGGATTTTCTTTAAATACCAAGTAAATCTGGACTGAAACCCTAAACGTTTGATGGGCTGTTAGGCTTTATTTAAAATCTGCAGAATCACGTTTTGATCAGTGAATCTTCCTCTCAATCGATCGAGCCAGTCTAATTTTGAATTCTTGAACCTACAACTTGTATGTTTTTGAATTCTAACTTACAACACATTGAACTATGTCTAACATGACCTATAGACACTATAATCTACACCTAGACAAGTTTATGTATATAGTTTGCCAACAAACTAAACTTTTAGAACCTAAAAATTTAGAACCTAACTAAGACCAAGACCAAGTTTCAAGAAGAAAAAGGTTTATGTCTTGGTGATATCCCTCTTAATCTAGTCAGGATTGATCATGAGCATCTGCTGATAGCCCTCTTGATCGAGTCATAATCGATCGCAAGAAGCCAACGTGATTTTAATTTAGGCCCATGGATCGACTTAATGTTCTGGATTTCATGACCTTTTGCTCAAAATATTTAAGAGATCATATTAGTCGATCAAAAAGAGGACTCAAGAGTGTTGTGTATGTACGCTTAGGGTTTTGCACCAATTGTTCACCGTCAGACCTAAGCATATTTAAAGATTGGTGATCTAGCCAAAGCAACTACACAATCAATACATATATGCTATATGTGGAAAGCTTCAAGGTAAGTCCCTAGAGTCACAAACGAGATGTTCATGTGAACAAGCCCAAAGTAAGAAAGTCAAAATCAGGTTGAATTTACGTATAGTCACAACAATAAATCATTACTAGAGGTAACAATTAAACCTATGGTTAATTTTGTTGTAAGAAATTCTATTTTAATAGTGGATTTTTTTCCTAAGGGTTTGTGGTAAACCCCCCCCCCCCCCCCCCCAAGAGTTTTTCTTGTCTAGTCTTTTATCTTCATTATCACATCGCTTGTGTGAGCGATATCAGATTGTGGGCAAAATTTGCTGAACAGCATCTTTTTGGAAAAATATTAGCAAAAAAGCATGCGAATGAAACATTTTAGTAAGTTAGACTGTTTTTTTATTTTTTTATTTTATTTTTTTTAAAAAAAGTGGAACTCGAGTCTATGAAACTCAAGTTCCATAATGTAACTCGAGCTTCCTAGACTCGAGTTCCAAGCGCGTAAAAATTATTCACAAGGAACTCGAGTTTCCTAGACTCGAGTTCCATGTTTTTTTTTTTTTTTTTTTTGTCCATGTCAGACTTCACCCAAGAGGAAATTGAGTTTGAATGGGTTGGAACTCGAGTTTGTTAAACTCGAGTTCCAAAAACAATTCAACTTACTAAAATGTTTCATCCGCATGCTATATACCAAAAAAAATTTCTAAAAAGCTACTGTTTGGGAAATTTTGCCTCAGATTGTGTTATATTAAGCATGAACTTTTCATCTAAACATAATTAGTTAATAATTCAAACTCAGCATAAATTTGGATAATTGCGTTGGGGTCTGAATTCTGAACACTATCAATTACACATGGCCAAAGCAACACCCTACCCCAAGGTAGCGACAAGATAAGGCAAATTGGTAACCTGATGACAACTATCGATCCACAGCAAAGATCAGTTGATGCGACAGCACTAGATTGCCCACCAAAAATAACGCCCATGCCAATGATCACGGCTACCTAGCAACCCCTGCAGAGCGCAACCAACTTTTATTTCACACCCAAAAAAAAAAAAAAAAAAAATTAGTCAAATTAGAAATTTGAGACAATTTCTAAAATAGAAGTTGTGGTTGTCAGCAGTTGATCAATCTAGCTTTGCATTGAATTAAAGAATTTGAGGTACTTCGGACAAGTGGGAACATATCCAGTGAGCAAACAGCTTACCTACCCAATACTTTTAAGTCAACAAATCGTGCTTTCGGTGATATATATATCATCCAAAGGAGCACTACTTACTCCGAATACAGAATACATTGAATTTCAGCATTTGCTTTCTTGAAATGACTTCTCCTCACGTTTAGAAACAAACCCAACCAATTACCAAACTAAACAGTTTACCTCACGTGTTTTAAAATGATGTTTATCTTGTATCTTCTAGCCATTATATTCGTGTACAAGGACAAAAGGTATGACAACATTGAAAATATTGCTTCATAGCCATCAGCTACCCACTCAATACTAATCAGTGAAGATTCGCTTAAGTGTGAATGTTTCAAAATGAACATATATATGTACACTTCAATGTAGTAGAACAACACTTGAACGGTTATGCCACTAGTGCCACTATTGTTAGGGTAATACTTATGGGGCTCATCCCCTATGTGAGAACCCGGAGCTCTCCTCCAAGACTACTAAGTATTTACCCTATTATTAAGCCTTGTTTTACGAACTTAGCACGAGTTAGGAAATCAATCATTACTATTCATTCTCACGCGCCAATTTTGTTAATGATTATACAGCTCTATAGAAGCTAATATAAGCATTTTTCAACCAAATAAACCAAACCTTGAGCATTCCCACCAATTCATGTAAAACAGCATAAAATCCAAAATATAGTTAATGAAGTTCAAAAATCATTCACATCAAATTATGAATAAGATATGCAAAATGAAATTTTGCTACAATGCTTATGCAAATATACAAGTCACTGTAAGGGTAAGAGAAGAGAGTGGATGGTAACTGTTGTGTGTAGAAACAATTAAAAAAATCAAGAAAAATTGATATTTTGATAAAATAGATTTTAAAGTAGATAATTAGATGTGGATATTTTGAAAAACAACCTGAATTTGGTAAGGATTGGGTGTAAAATATGAGTTTTACACCATCCAAAAAAAATTTGTCACATCAGCTTTTTACTTAAAACTTAATACATCTTACCACACCTAATAACACTACATCAACATTTACTTAAAACATGAAATATTGTGTTTATAAAGATGTTATCCTATGTGATAAGATGTATATATGTTTTAGTAATATGATGATGTGGCATGTTCTTATTGGAGAGTGTAAACCAAAGGGTTTACACCAATTCCTTATCAAATTTAATCTCTTTGAAAATTTGTTAACTAAAATAGAAAAGGTATGTTTTATTCTCAACTAGACAATAATTTATACATAGAGGACATTGATTAATATAAATAGAAATGTTAACGAATGCTCTAAAGGCATTAGTTTAGAAATTATTTTTAGAAACATTTTATGGAAAAATGATAAAGCAATTAATTTAATAACAACTTTTTTATATTTATCATAAAAGTAGTGTCAAAACTTTCCTATTATGATATATTAACAATTGCCCTACATCACTCTTTAGAAAAACTTTGCAACTCCCACATGAAATTTGAACCTGCCATTAGTTAAAATGATGGTGATAAATTTACTCAATTTTTTTTGTAATTAATGCTACATCCACAACAATTTCACAATAAATTCAAAATATCAAGCTATTATTAGTTCTAATCTAAGCCCACCGCTGAAATTATTTTTTTTTCCATCATTAACAATTTGTCACCTATAATTTGTTGTGAATTTTTTGTGAAAATATTGTAGATATAATATTTCTCTTTTCTTTTCTTTACTTTTTTTTTCTAAATTCTAATAACTATTAATGGTTTGGATTTTTAATCATCTACGCTACTTCTTTGTATGCAACAGTAGGCTGTAGGCCTTGAGAGCTCATCTCGTCCAAAATGACCCATTTAAATTGCATGAAATAGTGTTTAGCCTAGGAGAACCGTGGGCCTTAGTATTGTCTTGAGAAATAAGCCCACTAGCTTGTAGTTAGTGTAGGGTTCAATGTTTTCCGCTTATTAGTCTTTTCTTTCTTTTTTTTCTTTTTATTTAAGAGTTTTAACTTATAGCATCCACTTATAATTATAGATTTTTATCATCAAACCAAGACACCAGTTAATTTTTGGTACAAACGGAGGATTAAACCACAGATCTCTTATTTAACCATCAGAAACTTTATCAGTCAAGTTAATTGAAACCCTAAATTTTGTTTACACTAACTTCTATTAAATGTGGGACCCAAGTCATAAGGAAAGAAAGAAAATGAGTCGTGAACTAAATTTATTTAGAGAGAGCATGAGCCAGTCATTACCCCAATTTTTGTGACAACAAAGATCTTGAGCTGTAAGCCTCATCGGTGTATACCAATGTCCCTGTTCAAGCAGAGGCTGAAGCTATTGTTAGTGCCCTCCAGGCTTCCACATTTTTTCTAGGTTCCAAGCTCTTCATTTGTAATAGAAAGTGACTCGAAGGCGTGTATTGATGCACTTAAGCTCTGGTCAGTAATGCCTCTTGGAGGCTTCTTAATTTTGTTAAAGTCGTAAAGTATGTTTTAAGTTCTTTTGGGAATGAATCTTTTAGTTGAGTCAGTCGAAGATGCCAAATTTGCAGCTCATGATCTTGCTAAATGGTCTTTGAAGCAGTCTATTTTTGGTGTATTTAGTTTGAGTCATTGCCCTCCAAATTTTGTTCGCATTATCTTGGATGAGGCTGGGTTGTAGTTTATGTTTGCTCTTGCAATAAATTTTTTCTTCTCATAAAATTTGGGCTTTAAAAAAATAGGTTGTAAAGCCAATACGAAAATAATAAGGGTTATGAAGCCTAACACATGAAGTCAAGTCATTTGGGCTCTATGAGAGGCTTGTTGTATATAGATATTTTGGAATTAAAAATAGACCCAATCCTTGTAGGCAAATGTCCTAATCCAATAAATTTTTTGGGCTTTTATATATTAAACTTAAAATCCAAGTGAAATAATAGGTTTATGTTTTTTTTTTTTTTTTTTTTTTTTTGAGAAACAATAATAGGTTTATGTGAAAGTGATGTACAACCAACCACAATCACAATGTGTCATATAAGGCAATTGTGGCAAAAGATGTGTGAAAATATGTAATCCTAGAAATAACATTATTATAAAAAATCAAGTAACAAAAAATGACATTTGCGTGTGCGCACACATATATATATATATATATATATATATAATAATAATAATAAAAAATTCATTTAGACATGATGACTCTAATATGTAAATTAATCAAACTCTTTTTTTGGGCAAAACTAATCAAACTCTATTAGATATAATGAACGGTATAAAACTAATTAAAACACTATGAAAAAAATTATAGTTTAGATCAAACTTCAAAACTCATTAAAAAATGATGATTTTTTTAATAAGATTTATATATTCAGTTAGGTCATGATAATTTATCTTTCTCTTCCATGATTTTCGTTTTTTTTCCTCATAAAATGAAGTTTTTGTTATTCTATATTGTGGCTGTAATGTTTGTGTGACTGTGCGGTCAATCTAGTGGTGGTGGTGTTTTCGTCTTTGGTTATGATAATTATTAAGGGTTCATTTGGTTGGAGGGATGGAAAAGTGGGAGGATAAAAAATATTTTAATTTCTCTCATTTTTGTTTGGTTAAGAGTGAAAAAGTGAAGAAATGGAAAAAGTGAGTTTGTATAAATTTACTTATATACCCTTGTTAATAAATGATACCCAATAAACAAAAAAGTAACAAACAACCAAAAAAATTAAGCAATCACCCAAATTTTTTTAAAAATAAAAATCATGTCTAAATTAATCACATCTAGTTAAAAGAGAGAGAGAGAGAGAGAGAGAGAGAGAGAGAGAGAGAGAGAGAGGCAACGTCCAGGTTCAGGAAAGCAAAAGAAAAAAAAAAGACCACAAAAAGCAAATACTTAAAACTAGAATTGAAGAAAAATAAATAAATAAATAAAAAACAAACAAACAAATAAACAATATTGGACAAAAGCCCATGTGTAAGTGCACATGGGCATTTTGGTCAATAAACAAATCAAACTCCCCACCATAGTTTTCTCACCATAGTGATAGAGAATTGAAACTGATATAGTTGTCTATGGATAGTAGATTAGCTAAATTAATGAAAGTAAAGCTTTTAGGTCAAATTTGGCTAAAAATGCATTGAGCTTGATGTGAGGGATAAAGAGATATTAGAAAAATAATTAAATATGATAGGCCAAAAACGAATTAACCCCTTGTGATAAATTAATTAATTAATTAGCTAAGTTTATTAATTAATCAAATTAACATGCAAACGCATGGTAGTACAAACAAATCACCAATTAAACTAAGTGCAACGGAAATTAAATTGACACGATGATTTATTTACGAATGGGGAAAACCACCGGGTGATTTTAAGGTCACCACTCCCAAGAATCCACTATTATCACAACAAGCGGTTACAAGTAAAGGAATCTCAGTACCTTATACCAATCTACAGTTGAACTCTTACCCCAATACCCAATTAAACTTCTTTTGTAGTGACAATCTCTCCTTGTAATGCACAGCTCACAGTATGTGACTACCAATCTGATGCGTGGATCCCAATATGTGACTTACTCCTTTGCACGAATCCAAGTACGCGACTAACTCCACAATAACCCTCTAATTGTTGTAGTTGATTTGTAGCAACTTCACATAGAGACACCAATAAGATCTTCAATGTTGGTGCAAAAAACTTTTCATGGTTACAGAACCCAAAGGCATACAAGAAACGCAGCAAGAACTCTTTCTTCTGTAGGAAGAGGTTAGAGTTTCAAAAAGAAAATCTTATGAAGCTCTCTAGGGTTAGGGTTTTTCTTTTTCCACCTCCTTTAAATAGGAGCTTAATGGGCTCTCCTATTTCAAATAGGTTTACACAAACCCATAAACAAATAGCTTTTAGAACAAAAACGTTGATGGCTATAGTCTGAATCTCGTAAGCTCGATAGATCGAGACATCTATCGAGTTTTAATGAATCTCAACAGATCAAGCTTCTGTCAAGGAGGTATCGAGACTTGTAGATTGCACTTTTCTTGATAGTTCTTGAGTAAACTTCATGTCTTCAATTTAACCACTTGCAATGATCATCTTGAACCTACTTAGATTTACTCAAATACAAGTAAAGTGCGTTTTGTCAAAAAATATTCCAATTACATAAAAATATATCCCTAACAAAATAAAATAAAAACTGAATTTTTTTTTTTTTTTTTTTTGGAATAAGTAAAAACCGAAAATTTTAGTTGCTCAATGTTGATGGGTTCTCACCAACGGCTTGAGGGAATCTAAATAACTACCCTCCATTTTTTTTTCTTTTTTTTTTTTGAGAAAGAACTACCCTCCACTTGGCAAAGGGTTGAATGCCACGAATCCAAAAAATATGAGATGAAAACCATTATTTTTAGGACCATCATTGAAAAAGCAACATCGGTAAGGATTCATTATTTTCTTTGAGCTTATACAAGGGACTGACATTCATTACGGGAAGGAAAAAGTCTGTTACACATGGTGTGTGTAACACTGTATTTTCTTGCCTGAAATCTTGTGTAAAAACACTATGAATAACTTCTCCCTTACATGAAATTGTAACCATTTTCCCATAGTAGTAAAAGCATTATCAAGAGTTAGAGCATTCTCTACTTCACTGTGTCTTTTATCCTCCAAGTTTAGGCAAAGGGTTTCCACGTAAAAACCATGGCTCACTATAACAAATATGGACTATGGTGACAAAATTTAGCGAGGAAAAATAATTTCATCTTTAAATGATAATATGCGAGGAAAAACAAAATTCATCACCAGATACTATAAAAATATTAAAAATGGTGACAAAACAAATATTTCATCTCTGAAGACATTCAAATTGGTGACAAAATATATTTTTCGTCAATATAGGTCAAGAAAAAACATAGCAACATTTGAATTTTCTGGGCACAAGATATACAAGTGTCTCGGTGACACAATATTTCGTCTCAAAAAGTTAAATTTACAGAGACAAAATATTCGCATCACCAAAGATGACAAAATTCTAATATCGTCACTTGTTATTAAGATTTGGGTATAATTGGTGACAAAATAATTTTTCATCCCCTATTTGTAAAAAATACAGGCGGGCCTTGTAAATTTCTAGGCACATAGTTAAATTTTTTCCTTATATTTTCTTCATTGTGTTTTTTTGTGTTAAAATAACAAATACCCTCTCTCTCTCTCTCTCTCTCTCTCTCACATTACAGAAAAGAAAGAAAAGAAAAGTGGTCTCTTCAATCGGAAAGGAATCAATCAATCTGGTCTTCAATCAGAAGATATTTCTATTTCCTAAAAAATGCATTTATCTTTTCTTCCCATTTTGAAGGAAGTCTATCGTGGAATTATTGGGTCAAATCCGGTTTGTGGTGTCTGGGAATATTCACAGAATATTTTTTATGATTTTAAAGTTATTCAGTTTTTTTTTCTTTAATTTTTTTTAGTTTAGTGGTACACTTTTGTTTAAAGTTAATTTACTATAGATATCTCCCTTCAATTTTAGGATATTTTGATCTAGGTATTTTGTTTTTAACAGTATTATTTATTTATTTATATATTCTGATAATTGTAAATAGTTAATTTTATATTGCTTAAGTAGTTTTTATATATGGCTAATTTAGTATAGAAAAGGACTGTGAGCGCATTATAACAAATTTACTTTTGAATCAGCAAATTTTTTATAGGTTTGCGAACTCCCATTTCCCCTTTATTATTCTATAATGAGAAAATTGTCAATGAGTTGATCGTCCACATGCGTGGCAATTGAAATACTTGAAGAACAAAAAGAATGAAGAGCCTACAAAGAGCACCGGAAGGGTGCCAGCCAAAGACCCTCCGAAAGTTAAGTTAGTGATAAAAGAATCTCCAATAACTCGAAAGTGTAAGAGCTAGGAAATTTCACATACCTTGGAGAAAGGGAAACTTGGTGCTTATATAGTGGTGTAGAGCTGACCAAGATCCCATCAACGTTAGACCTTTCCTTGTAGGGAAGATATGGAGTTAATGTTCCGAGATCTTAGGGCTTTATTTCTCATATTGGGAGGATACGAATATATGGAGGGATCCTTGGATGTGGTGTGCAAGTTCTTTCCATATAGGGAATCATAAGTTGAGAGTACGCGAATGGAGTGGGACTAAGTATATTCCACCATCGGTATTGGTTAACCCGACGGGTAGATTCATACCCAATGACGAATGTGAATGAAAGGTATAGACAATGTCACATGGCCATCAAACTTGAAGGGGATGTTTTATCCCAAATGACACCTTTGTCCAGAAGGGTATATTTGTCTTGACGGGTATAATGATCCCGAAGGGTATATTTGTCCCAAAGGTGATTCAAGCCTGAAAGGTCTAAAGAACCCGAAGGGCATTGCCAACCCGATGAGCAAAACGAGTTAGAAAATTTTCTTGGTTGAAATATCCTTATTAGCTATCACCTATTCTGTGGTTGTCAGATGTCCGACGGGTTGCGAAATACAATGAGCAATTTTGGTTTTGTAGCAGTCTACCTCGGGGTTCGTGTAACCTATAGGGGCAAAACAGTCTTTTTAAATGCATAGGGGATACGTGACATCTTCTGATTGGGTGACATGAACAGTCACGTTGCTTCGTTTCTCACACTTCTTCTCCCTACAGATAGTTCATTACCCTTACTGACCTTATTGTTTACTGTTTTTACTTTCTTACATCGTGTGGAGCTCTCCGTTCATCTGTCAATTAGACCTATCCATTTTAGAGATTGCCTATCACATATTCAACCATCGCTAAGCTCAAGGCTCAGAAGGCCAAGATCATCAAGCTTGAGGGGCACGCCCATCGGGTTAAAGGGTTGACGAAGGATAACCCCAACTTGGCAATGGAGCTAGTTGCTCTTCATAAGCAAATAGAGGATGCCAAGGCTGAAGCTATCACAAAGTTTCAATTGTCCTAAGCCTACTTTGACAAGCTGGGGGTGGACTTTGGCAAGTGCTTCCGCCATTTTCATAAGTGGACCACTATACTCCTCCCAGAATCAAGTTTGGATTTTATCCATTCAAATTAATGTGAATGTGACTATCCCAACAAGTCCTTTGTCGTCAATCCACCTTATAGGTAGGACTTAGTTTTAAACAAGTGACCAAGCACCTGTCAGTCGTCCTTGGTCATCGATCCACCCTTTAAGTAGGACTTAGTTTGAATGAGTGACCAGGCACCCATCAGTGTCCTTGGTCGTTAGTCCACCCTGTAGGTACTGTAGACACCACATTTTGTACCCCTTACGACTTGGACCCCCATTCCCCAATGATGCTAAAATTCTAAGACCCAAGATTGGTTTAGAGCCCAATCAAATTACAAATTGACTTAAGAGATGTTAAAATGGAAAATGTAACTTTTAATGAGAAAAAAAATCTATTTTTAGAAAATAAAGGCCAAAAGAAACCCTAAGCCTGCATAGACAAGCATGAATCTACATACGCAGCCTAAAAGCCTATGTACGCAAGCACAAGCCTACACACGCAAGTAAGGTTTCAGAAGCATTAGAAAGACAATTTTTCTGCATTAATGTTGAGGTTTGGAACGAATCCCACATCGACTAGGAGCCGTTCCAAACCTTCATTTTCACAATATAAATAGCCATACATGGTACCTTTCTAAACACACTGAAATCAATTTTATTTTATTAGGGCCTTTTCTGGCCTTGATCTTTGAATTTTAAGATTACTAATCACACGTTTATTGATTTGTGATAGATTTGACTGAGGGGAACGATCAAAAATCAAGCCTAGGAGTTTTTGCTTTAAGGTATTCATTTCAAGCTTTTTTTTTTATTTTTTGCTTTCAATTCTGTTTTTGTTTTGTTTCTTAACTTGTTTTATTCTTTCATATGTTTATATAGCTTAGGTTTGTGTACTTTTATGTTTTAAAAGCATGTTAGATGGCTAGAAATCATGTTTTGAAACCTTGCTCTATTTGCTGTGTTTCTAGGGTTTCTGGGTAGAAACCCACGTGTGCATGATCAAGGCTACGTACGTAGGCTTGATTATGCGCACGCAAGGTTGTTTATGCGTACGCATGAACCAACCTAGAAACCCTGATTTTATTTCCTCTGTTTTTGTTTCCGTTTTCACATTCCATGTTCCTATTTTAGATCCTTTTCCATATATTTATGCTTTTAAGCTGCTGTTTCACATGTTTATTTGTTTGTTTATCTTTCACATGTTAGAATTAGGGTTTATCTAGTATTTTATTATTTTAATACCATGTCATTCATTCACATGTCCATGCATAATGCCATAGGTGCTAAGTTGATGCAAGGTAAGTGAGGTAAGTCATGCATTCACATAAGCATGCACATTTAAATATGCTTTTGTTTTGATGATTGGTTGGATAACATGTTCTTGATACCTTCAATATGATTCCTTTATTATTTTATTAGTTCTTTGATTCTTTGATTCTCAGATGGATATGATGCTAGATGAATGCTAGGATCTGTGAGTTGACATGTTTTGTCACACTACTTAGGGTTTATGCTTGGATATATGATGCTATGCTAGATGTATAATAGGATATGATGTGATGAAGCATGATTAGATGTATGCTAGGGTTTGGGATGCGATGATGTGCCATGCTAGATGCATGTTAGGTTGTTTGCCAGATGTATGTTAGGGTATGCCATGATTAGATGTATGTTAAGCTTTGTTTGATTGCCATGATAGATGTATGGTTAGGGATGATTAATTCCATGTTGAATGATTAGATGTATACTAGTATGTGTGTGAGTGTAGATACAATATTAAGTATGCCTTTAATAGGGTTAAGAAATAAGACACAATGAAAGGAAGCCAACCTTAGTGTTGGGTGGTTTTAGGTGCCTAACACCTTTCTAAGACCGTACCTTAACTCCAAACTCATATCTCTGGTAGTAAGATCAAAAGGACCTTCCTCGAGAGGGTGCTATATATATGGTTCCTAGACCATTGCAAAAACTAGGTGGCGACTCCATCCGTTGTGTCCACGGGTAGGAAAATTTTAATAACTGACCAAGCACCCGTCAGCTATCCTCGATCATTGGTCCTGGCCGATTCGTCCATCACACAATGCACTAAATGAGTGTGACTCTAAGCATTTCCATGATATCACTAAGCAAGTTGGTCTATTAATTAGACAAGTATAATGGGTCGTTTGTCAGGAGCGTCTCATCGGTTTAAACGAGTTAGTGTCAGCATTGTTCAAGACGATAAGTAGGGTACCTAATGACCCCTTGATGCGTGATGACCATTAGGATGAAATGTGTCATGTGGTGTCAGGGAAGGTATCTAACGACCCCTAGGTCCCTGAAGACTCCTTGATACATGATGACTGTTAGGACAGAATGTGTCGCGTGGTGTTAGGGAAGGTACCTAACGACCCATGTGTACCTGACAACCCCTTAATACGTGACGACCGTCAAGGCGGAATGTGTTGCGTGGTGTCAGGGAAGGTACCTGACGACCCCTATGTACCTAATGACTCCTTGATACATGACTCCTTGTCACCTTGGTGACTTAGATCACTCGTCACTCTGGTGACTTGGATCATTTGTCACCCTAGTGACTTGGACCATTCATCACCTTAGTGATGTGGTTCATTCATCACCCAAGTGATATGGTTAGAGGATCGCTACTTAAGTCGATCGACTTTAGAGGGTCCCTTGACCCCTTGATACGTGATGACCATTAGGATGAAATGTGTCATATGGTGTTAGGGAAGGTATCTGACGACCCATAGGTCCCTGAAGACTCCTTGATACATGATGACCGTTAGGGCAGAATGTGTCGTGTGGTGTCAGGGAAGGTACCTAACGACCCGTGTGTACCTAATGACCCCTTAATACGTGACGCCCGTCAGGGCGGAATGTGTCGCGTGGTGTCAGGGAAGGTACCTGACAACCCCTATGTACCTAATGACTCCTTGATACATGACTCCTTGTCACTTTGGTGACTTAGATCGCTCGTCACTCTGGTGACTTGGACCATTTGTCACCCTGGTGACTTGGACCATTCGTCACCTTAGTGATGTGGTTCATTCGTCACCCAAGTGATATGGTTAGAGGATCGCTACTTAAGTCAATTGGCTTTAAAGGGTCCCTTGGATTGTTTGTAATCTTGGTGACTTAGTTGGACATTCTCTACTTAAGTCGATCATCTTTGGAAGATCCCTTGGATCATTTGTCTCCCTGATGACTTCGTTTGTTCATCACCCAAGTGACTTCGTTCATTTGTCACCCTGGTGGCACAGAGGATTGTTAACTTAAGTCGATCATTTTTGGAGGATCCCTTGGTTCGTCTATCCATCCCACTCGTAGGTAGGTAAACTTAGATTTTTCACCAAGGCCCTCAAGGGTGGCTTGGTTCGTCTGTCCACTTGGTTCGTTCGTCCATTCACCCCATAGGTAGGAAGACTTAGATATTTCACCATGGCACTCGTTGGTGGCTTAGTTCGTCTGTCCACCCCATAGGTAGGAAAACTTAGATTTTTTTACCAAGGCACTCGTTGGTGGCTTTTTTGTCTGTCTGTCCCCCCTATAGGTAGGAAGACTTAGATTTTTTACCAAGACACTCATAGGTGTCTTGGTTCATCCGTCCACCCCGTAGGTAGGAAGACTTACTTTTTTACCAAGGCACTCGTGGGTGGCTTGGTTCGTCCATCCACCCCGTAGGCAGGAAGACTTATATTTTTTACCAAGGCACTCATTGGTGGCTTGATTTGTCTGTCTGTCCACCCCTTGGGTAGGAAGACTTCAATTTTTAACCAAGGAACTCATTGGTGGCTTGGTTCTTCCGATCCTTAAAAGTTAAGATGGAGTTTGGAGTAATCTTGCTAAACCATACTCTAGCTAGTCCTTTAAGCATGGTTGGGAATGCTTTGCACATTATCTCATCGAGCATGCCCTACAAGTGTATGAGAGTTATGAATGACTCTAGGTGATTGAACAGATCTTTTGACCCGTCATATGTCTCACCCTAGGGCATTCAGAACTTAGGTGGAAGGAGACAACATGTGACCTGCACCGTGAAGGGGGGGAGTCCATATGATGGACTAGTTCATCCAAGTTAGTGGACACTTGTCCTCTCATAGCGTTCATCATTATGTCCATTCATCAAGTTCATCTGTTGTTCAAGATCCTGATTTCACTAGGTAAGCCACTCAACAGCCGTGGCGAGGGTTTGCACTTGCCTTTCCAAGGCGTTAAAAGGGTTTCTGGTCTCCAGGTTGCTGGTAGTCATTGACTGTGTCTAGACCATGTAACTCTTTGTCTTAGAAGCAGTGATATGGTCAATCACTCAATTCTTATTGACGGCACCAACTGATGATGCATAAAATCGTCAATGAGTTAATTATTCGCAAACGTGGCGATTGAAGTACCTAAAGAACAAAAAGAATGAAGAACCTACAAAGGGCACCAATTGTAGACACCGCATTTTGTACCCCTTACAACTCGAGTCCCCGTTCCCTAATGATGTTGGAATTCTAAGGCCTAATATTGGTTTAAGACCTTATCAAATTGAAATTGACTTGCGGAAGGTGTTTCAAAAAAATATAACTTTTTTATGAACTAAATAACCTATTTTTGGAAAAGAAATGCCAAGGAAACCCTAGGGCATGCATACACATATACGTGTATGCACATGCATGCTGTAGACCTACGTGCGCAGGCTTCATGCATGCGTACGTATATACTAGCATGCATGCGCATGCTAGGGTTCTAGAAACAAGAAAATGCAAGTTTTCTACATTTAAAACTTGGTTTTGGAACGAATCCCAAATCATTTGGGAGCTGTTCCAAACCTCCATTTTCTTACCATAAAAAGCCATACATGGTACCTTTTCAAAACACACAAAAAAAATCCTAAGAAAAAACAAAAGATTTGCTAGGAATAGTGAATCAAAGAGGGATATACTAGTTCATGTATATTTTGTTTATCAACTCAGTTGGATATGTTTTGTTTATAACTAAGTTAAAATACTAATTTATGAATATTTTATATATCAACTCAAGTGGCAGGTGGGATATATATTTTTCTTGCTCAAGTTAATAATAATAGTAATAAATAAATAAATAACTGTTCAACCTATGGGTTCAACCTAACCCAACCCGATCTATGTGGGTTGGGTTGAGTTGGGTTGTACCCTTGTAATGGGTTGGGTTGGGTTGGATTTTTTTTAATCCACCATAGTTGGTTGGATTGAAACATCCCTTCAAACCAACATGACCCGACCCATGCACACCCCTACCACCAATGCATAATCTGTGCCATTGCCTATAATGGGCTTTAAGTACCTTAACGGTATGCCATCAATCCACTATAATCCATTTAGGCCCAAGGTTGGAATCATAGTCCACCTAGTTGTGAGTGACCTATTGATTTATCCCTTTAGCTCTAGGGAGCCTACCCACGCTTAGAGAAATCCAAGGTCATATCAATAAGAGGGTACCCTTTATATTTCTTGTTTTTTCAACCTTATATATTGTGTTTAGCTAACTCTAAAGGACAAATAAAAGATGTAAAAGACTTTAAGGATGACCCAAAAGTTATGGCATATTATGGGCACAGCGGGAGGGGAGCACTCCTTTGCTGAATGGACTAGGGTGGATGGAGTCGCCACCTAGATTAGGTCTAGGAACCATTTATATAACGCCCTTCATGGAAGGATTGATCTACTATCAAAGCATGAGTTTGAAATTTAGGTGTGGAGATGGGAAGGTGTTATGCACCCAATCCCACTCGACCCATGGGTCAACTTCCACTCATTGTGTCTTACATCTTAATCTCATTAAAGGCATATTCAATATTATCATTCTACACTCACACACACTAGCATACATCTAGTAATCAACATGGCATTTTCATCTCAAAAACCTAACATACATCTATCATGCAACTCATATCATCATAT
Organism: Quercus robur; assembly: GCF_932294415.1. Classification (NCBI taxonomy): domain Eukaryota; kingdom Viridiplantae; phylum Streptophyta; class Magnoliopsida; order Fagales; family Fagaceae; genus Quercus; species Quercus robur. Next base: position 29,667,369 of record NC_065541.1, on the reverse strand, counting down.
TCAAGGCAACAACCAAACAAACATGTCATATCCAAAGTAGAAACATAGGCATGTTAAGATCAAACAAACAAGTTATCACATCCAAGGCAAAGCATTCACAAATATTATTCATGTCATCAAGGCAAGATCAAGATCATGTCTCAAACAAATGCATGTTCATGTGAATGCATAAATTACCTCACTTACATTACTGTACCACAACACCTATGCATCAATGCATGGTCATATCATATGCATATTCATGGAATATCAATCAAAGAGAAGAGAAAAAAAAAAAAAAAAAAAAAAAAAACCCTAATCTAACATGTGAAGGGCAAACAACAAGCAAACATAGAAATAGATACTCAAAAACATGAAAAAGGACCAAGGTTGAGACATATTACATAAGTGAAATGAAAAAACAGAGGTGAAAAGGTTTAATTTAGAGTTTCTAGGCATGAATATGCGTGCGCATACATAAGGCCTACATAGGTAGTCCAGTTGTATTCATATGCATACTTCGAGTATGCGTGCACATGCAAAAAGCATGCGTATGCATACACGCTACACATACACGCCCTAATCCTAACCTAGAAAACAAGAACAAAACAAAGTAGAAACTAACAACCTAATATGCTTAAAACAATGAAATAAAGAAAACCTAACTAAAAAAAACATGTTATAACATAACTAAACAAGAAAAACAAGGAAAATGGAAAGATTAAAGTAAGAAAAGAAAGAAAAAGGACTTAGAACATATACCTCTAAACACAAAGCTCCTTAGCTTGATTTTGACCATTCCTTTCAGTCAAATCTATTCACAATCAAATAAAGAAGTGATTAGTAATCTTAAAGCTCCAAGATAAAGGCTAGAAAAGGCCTCAATCAAAAAAATATTGACTTGAGGATGTTTTATAAAAAACTCCCTCTTTGATTCACTATTTCCAGTAAATCTTATGTTTTACCTTAGGATTTTCTATGTGTTTTGAAAAGCTACTATGTATGGCCTTTTATTATTTGAAAATGGAGGTTTGGAATGACTCCCAAACAATGTGGGATTTGTTCTAAAACCCAAAATTTAATATAGAAAACTTGTCTTTCATAGTTTTTGGAACCCTACACGTGTATGTGTACATATGCCCTAGGGTTTCCGTTGTCTTTATTTCTCAAAAATAGCTTATTTAATTCATAAAAGAGTTATATTTTTCCTAAAATACTTTCCTTAAATCAATTTCAATCTTATTGGGCCCTAAACCAGCCTTAGGCTTTAGAATTTCAACATTATTAGGGAACGAGAGCCCGAGTCATAAAAGGTACAAAATGTGGTGACTACACACACCCTAAGATGTTCTCACATGTAAGAGGCTTATCCCAACATCCAAAGGTACATTTTAACTTAAAAGGTTCATAAGACCATAGCCTAGTTGCTATCATAAGCCCAAATCAAAAGGTCTCTTGAAAAGGAGTAGGCCTAAGGTAACAAATATGCTATGGACTTAGTATCCAACATCCTACAAAGCCAATATGAAATCCCCTAATCTTGGGCCTCCTTGTTGTATGCCAAAGGCCCAAAATGATGAGAAATTCATGGACTTTAAAAGGAAGGTTACAATATGTTCTAGCTAGAGGACTACTTCAAAAAAAATGATGATAATAAATGGAAAAAAGAAGAGCCCAAAGGTGATGGATACATTGTAAGCCCATATTTGAGATAAAGGGTTGAAAATCTCTAAGCACGTTCTAATGAAAGTCCTCGAGGGTAAGATGAGAGCTTTATTGTAAATGGACTAAAACCCAATGAAACAAGGGACTTGAAGGGAGTAATTTTGTAATTGGGCCTTCATTAAAATGGACTTGAAGACTTTCTAAGAACTCTAAGAACCTTTTTTGGGACATGTGCTTATGCTTCCAATGGCTTCTTCCAGTATTCCACGTACCACAATGTCCAATCACATGACTCAAAAGGATATCGATTGCCCAAAAAGCAAAGGAACAATCCGCTTTCTTCTTCTAGTGCTTGAGCCTGTTCCGAGACCATGGACCTTTACTAGGGCTCATGTCAACAACTTTTTTGAAATAGGAAGTGCGGGATCATGGGAGGACCATGACTAGCCAAAATGGACCTCTACAATCGGGACCATGCAAATCACCCCTACTCACATTTGGATTGAGCGAGACACGACCCCACCTCCTGACGTTGCACGATATCTTGTCCTAGCCTAAGACAAAGAGGAAAATGAAGAAGATGATGAGGAGATTAGCTATTGGAGCAGGAGTAACTATGATTGGTCCTTAGACAAGGAGGATGATGCCCCTTCCAACGAAGAAGGATTCTTGTGGAATATAACTAAAGCTATACATACTTGGGGGCCCATGAAAGATGAAGAAAAGTCTGTGGAACTGCAAACTCTCTTCAGGGAAGGAAACGAGGAAGAAGGGGACGCCACCTAGGAAGAAAGAAGGACAGAATTCATCATGCCTACTAATGTAGCAATTGGACTTGAGTTGGGTTTTCCAAAAATATGGGAAATAAATTTTGTAATGCAAGTTCAAATGTACTTTTCAACGTTTTCAATAAGATGAATTCTAATTTGGCTTTTTTTTTATGTGTCCCATAATATTGAAATTCTTCACTTAAACGATTCTAATGAATTTGAAAATGAAATTAATAAACAATTAGAAAAGAAAATTGAACTTGTGGAACCAAGTTTTGAAACTCTTAATCTGGGCAATGATGAAAATCCATACTTAATTAAAATTGGCTCAACTCTAAATAAAAAAAGAAAGAAAAGATCTCCAAGACTTACTCACAGAATTCCAAGAGGTGTTTGCCTAGTCTTAGGAAGATATGCCCAGTATTAATCCTAAGATAGCTCAACACCACATTGATACCTCACATGGTGCCCATTAAGCAAAAGTTAAGGTGTATAAGGACCAAATGGACCCGCATTTTGTACTCCTCACGACTTGGGCTCCCATTCCCCATTGATGTTGGAATTCTAAAGCCCAAGGTTGGTTTAGAGCCTGATCAGATTGAAATTGACTTGAGGAAGGTGTTTTCAAAAAAATATAACTCTTTTATGAACTAAATAAGCTATTTTTGGAAAAGAAATGCCACGGAAACCCTAGGGCATGCATACGCATACATGAGTGTACGTACACATGCTCCAGACCTGCATGTGCATGCGTACGCATACAAGGGTATGTGTGCACATGCTAAGGTTCCAAAAACTATGAAAGGCAAGTTTTATGCATATAAAACTTGGTTTTGGAATGAATTCTACATCGTTTAGGAACCATTCCAAACCCCCATTTTCTGACTATAAAAAGTCATACATGGTACCTTTTTAAAAGACACAGAACATCCTAAGGGAAAACACAAGATTCACTAGAAATAGTGAATCAAAAAAGGAGTTTTCACAAAACATCCTCAAATTAATATTTTTCTGATTAAAGCCTTTTATGGCCTTGATCTTCAAGTTTCAAGTTTACTAATCACTTTTTATTTGATTGTGAATAGATTGACTGAGGGAAACAGTCAAAATCAAACTAAAGAACTTTGTGTTTTGAGGTATAACGTTCTAAGTCCCTTTCTTTTTCTTTTTCTTGTTCTGATCTTCTTTTCCTTGTTTTCTTGTTTGTTTATTATATGATATGTTTGTTTAGTTTAGGTTTTCTTTGTTTTATTATTTTAAGCACGTTAGTTTGTTTGTTTTAAAGTTTTTGTTCTGTTTTATTATGGTATTTCTAGGTTAGGGTTTTAGGGCATGTATGCGTAAGCATGCTTTCTACATATGCATGCATGCTCGAAGTATGCGTACGCATAAAACTGGACTATGCACGCAAGCCCTATGTATGCATGCATATACTTATGCCCAAAAACCCTCATTTGACCCTTTTTTACTTCTATTTCTTCATTTCATTTGTTTAACATGCCTCTGTCTGCCTAAGTTTTCTATGTTTATGAGTCCCTGCTTCCATGTTTTGTTGTTGTTTGTCCTTTATATGTTAGATTAGGTTTCTTTTCAATTCTTTATTTGATATGCCATGAACATGCATATGATATGACCATGCATTGATGCATAGGTGTTGTAATGCAGTGAAGTAACTCATGCATTCATATGAACATGCATTTGTTTGGAATATGCTTTTGTGATGAGTATGAACATGCTTGGTTAAATGATGTGTTCTTGATGTCTAAATGCCTATAACATGTTGATTGATCTTAATATCTCCATGTTTCTATCTTGGATATGGTATATGCTTGTTTGTTTGTTGCCTTGGCTATGATGAGATGCATGATAGATGTATATTAGGGTTTGGGATGAAAATGCCATGTTAATTGCGTAGATGTATACTAGTAAATGTATGAGTCTAGAACAATGAATGTTGAATGCTCCTTTAATAATATTAAGACGTAAGACACAATGAGTGGGAGTCGACCCACGGGTTGGGTAGGGTTAGGTGTCTAACACCTTCCCATCCCCATACCTAAACTCTAGACACGTGCTCTAGTAGTAGATCAGTCCTTACACGAAAGACGCTATATTTATGGTTCCTAGATTTAATCCAGGTGGAGACTCCGTTTTCTTTCGCCACCTTGTTCCACTCATCCAAGGCGTACTCCTCCAAACCCGCTACACCTAAACTAGTGGGTGCCGACCAAAGACCCTCTGAAGGTTAAGTGAGTGATAGAAGAATCTTTAATAACTTGAAAGTGTAAGAGTTAGGAAATTTCACATACCTTGGAGAAGAGGAGACTTAGTGCTTATATAGTATAGAGCTGACCAAGATCCCATGAACGTTGAACCTTTCCTTGTAGGAAAAATATGAAATTAATGTTCCGTGATCCTAGGACTTTATTTCCCATATTGGGAGGATACGAATATATAGAGGAATCCTTGAACATGGTGTGCAAGTTCTTTCTATATATGGAATCATGAGTGGAGAGTACGCAAATGGAGTGGGACTAAGTTTATTCCATTGTTGATATTGGTTAACCCGACGGGTAGATTCATACTCGATGACAAATGTCAATGAAGGGTATAGACAATGTCACATTGCCATCAGACTCGAGGGAGACATTTTATCCTGAAGGACACCTTTGTCCCAAAGGGTATATTTTTCCCGACGGGTATATTGATCCTAAAAAGTATATTTGTCCCAAAGGGTGATCCAAGCATGAAGGGTCTAAGGAACCCGAAGGGCATTGCCAACCCGACGGGAAAAAGGAGTTAGAAAATTTTCCTGGTCGAAATATCCTTATCATTAATATCTCTCTGCTCCCTAAAGTTGTTACTACAACTTTGTGTTGTTCTGTCATTTGTATTTCTTGTTCAAAAAAGATTATAGGATCGCAAGCCAACAAGCAAAGGAGCCATAATTGATTTATAACTTCACTGTCAAGGTTAGTCTCTTGCATTAAGAGCATCCACATTGGTGGAGGCAAATTTTTTGCTTTTTGACACCACAAAAAGCCACTTTATTTATTTTAACTTACCATTTCGTAACACATCCAACATTAATTATAACACCCCAAAATCATAAATAATAAATGTCTATTCAATCTAAATAATTCATAAATAAATAATAAATAAATGTAACCAACAACTTAAAATCTCATTACAATAGTCAGAGCTCTAATTCAACCAAAGATAAAATATCCACAAAATAATTCTCCAGTACAAAATTCAATACCAAAAAAATAATAATGAAATCCTCAGTTTCATAAAATAATTTGTAACTGTTGTCTTCCAAGAATCTCTATTCTAATGATCCCTCTAATGTACTTGTAAAGGGGAATAAAAAGGGGTGAGATAACTCAATAAGTGGAATTCACTAACATTGGGGTGTGGGAACAAACCTTTTAAAATAAATATTCCATATAACAAAGTTATAAGTTGCAAAACTATCTGTATTTTAACATCAAATATTTCATATAAAAATATCATTATATTGTGAGCCATCATAATGTACCAATACCATCATATAAACAATTTTCTAGGCTTTTCTCATGGTCAACGTTTACGCTCCATTGACAGGGTTGTGCTGTCCCATTTTAGGACTGAAACCTCCTTTTCATCCCTTTTCTTAAGGATGGCTCCTTTGGAACCTGAAGGTGCACTCCCTTGCTAAAGAACTCCTTTTTTGGATCCTTAATGGTATACTCCCTTACTAAGGAGCTACTAATTGTGCACTGTCCCCCTTTTCTAGGACCGTCCCTTGCTAAGGACTAGTTACAGTATGATTGTCCCTTACTAAGGACTAATACAACACTGAGCTTTTAATCATGATTTGCCATAGGATTCAAAACAATTTTAAGATGCTCACAACAAATAATCCAGTCATAATACTCAAAAATACAAAGATTTCTCCACTCATATAAATTTGGATAAGTTTAGGTTGTCTCACAAGTTTTTCATGTAACAAATAGTCAACATTTCCATACAATGTGCACATCAAACATTTATAGGATATCAATATATTTATATAATATCAACATATTTCTTTGATATAAGAATAGTTTCATAATCAAAACTGTTTTGGGAAAACCCTCCAAAATTAGTAAACACCACTTACCTCTTAGTTGCAAAAATGAAATCAACCACCCTTGAGTCACAATAAATCAGTAGAATTAGAACCTAGTAACACCAATAATAGGTTCATCAATACACAAATTTCCCACTTAAAATCTATTTTCACACTTAAATAGTTTTATCTATCAATATTAAAGCCTATGGAGATGTTTAGTTTCTTTGAAATACACTTCAGCTTCGTCAGTGGGCTTGGCTATTGAATTTGTGGCCATCACTACTGGAGTTGCATATATTAAATTGATAGAGGGAGCATTGAAATGCCTCGTTTGATGCTTGAACTTGTCAATCAGGCTTCCAAAATTTTCACAACTATTCTAATTATAGTGTCCGCCTATATTTGCCACCATTAATCCCTGTAGGTGCATGACAGATGGTGGTGAAATTAGTGAGGCCATATACGATTATATAATAACCACAAAACACCCTTTTTCCCTTTAATATAATCATAGCTTTAAATCCATTACAACGGCATCTATTTTTCTATCAGGTACGAAAATAATAGATGCTTCCTATAGGTGTGGGAACAATTGCTAGCCATTAAATATTCCAACTTCCTAAATTTAAAGCATGAGAAAATCATACCTGCAGGTTTCCACGCACAGTTGCATAGAAGAAAAGAAAACCTTAATCATGTATTGCGATTGAAACAAAAGGAACCTTCTTATGTATATACACGTGTAACTTAAGAGGTAAAAGGCTAGGTTTTTTTTTTTTAAAGCTTATGAAGGCCCATATATATATATACACTTATGCCATCTCACTTGGGCATCTTATACCATAATAACTATCAAAATTAAATATCTTAGGCCCAACCCAATTAAATCCATTTAATTGTGGACCTCCTTTTTAATTTACTTATAAGAAAGAAATAAGTAATAAAATTATGGGGTGTTACATTAATGGTTCTATTTTTTTTAGCTACTTCATTTAAATATTATTTTTTTTATTCTTCCCCTCTCTCTCTCTTCCTCTCCCTCTTTATGTACAAACAACACAGCCACACCATTGTCGGTCACATCCACCACCACTATAACCACTGCCACCACAAATCACAACCCACAACCATCACAAATCAAGGCAAACCCAAAAATCTACACCCAAAAATACAAATATAAACACCCAAAAATCACAGAAGACCCAAAAACCAACACCCAAAAAATCAACATACAAAAATTAACACCCAAAAATCCACCACCACAACCCTGATTTAAAAATAATAATAAATAAAAAATAAAAACAACAACAACCACCACCTCAACAACCCACCCACAACAGCAACAACCCAACCACCAATCCCAGCAACAACCCAGCTAGCCACCAATCCTAACAACAACCCACACCACCACTAAAACCATCAAACCAAACCACCCAACCACACAAACCCGACCCACACTGGTGAGGTGGAGGGGTAGGCGAGATCAGCAAGGCAGAGGGGAGATCAGCGAGGTTAAGTCGAGATCGGTGAGGTGGAGGAAGATGAGTTGGTTGCGTAGCGAGTGAGTCTGAGCTTGTGGCTAGGCTAGAAAATGAGGAAGAGAGGCTAAGCGAGTCCGAGGAGAGAAAGCAATGGAAAGAATGAGAAGGAAGAGAAAAAAAATAAGAAAAGAAAAAGAAAATAAAATAAATTATTTAAATATTACTACAAGTGTGAACACACAAATTTTTTTTTTTTTTTTTAGCTACAGTAACTGAGAAGCCAAATTTTTTGGTTTTGACTCCACCAATGCAGCCCTATTTTTGTAATTGGTGGTGCTAAAAATAACAATATGACTTTTTAGCCCACTAATTAATGCTCTAACATGTGGTGTGGGGCCTTTTAATCCTTTATAATAAGTTTCTTGTTTGTACAGATTTTGCTTTATTACTATCATTCTAGTGGAAAATTATTAGGTACTCCCGGAGTACTATAAATATATACTCCCTCCTCTCACATAAATGGTGGATCCCTCTAATTAAATTCATGGTGGGACCTACCATTCATGTGAGAGGAAGTAGTACGCATTTATGATACTCCGGAAGTACACAATAATTTCCCCATTCTAATTGGGTTTCTGTGATTGTAAGATATAAAAGTTCTTTTTTTAATAATATGGGTATTCTTTTCCCAACCTTGAATTTCGCAAGGGTTATTGAGTTTGCAGTGGTTGATTTATCATGTACATAAGTTACAGTGATGTGTAACATACATTAATGAAACTTTTTGTGACACTCTTCTTCCTTTTAATTGATTATCACCACCATACAAACAATTGCACGCGTCATTGACTTAGCTATGGCACCTAATAAGGATAATCCTAAAAGGATGATAAACTCATTTACGTAAGATAAGGCCAATGGTCCCAATGAACTCGTCAGCCTTACTTGTACATTCAAAGACATAGACGACACCACCTCAAGGCCGACAACTCTACCTTAAGATCACAACACCTATATGGGACGGCCAGAACGCCTAGACAGGATAGGAACTGACAGGAGGAAGTTGACAGGGATAAAGAAACCTTTGATGGGTCTGACAAGGCCTTGCTTGGCCTTCACGCATGAGTATATAAAGAAGCATCTTGTGCCCCACGATTAACCCTAATCAAGAGGATTCCTACAAGAAAAGGATCCTGCAAGATGCACGCATTAATGAGGATTTTCCTTACAAGGAAAAACCCTCTTCCCCAAGGAATGGATGTCAACTCTACGCTACTATAAAAACCCCAAAACTCTCACAAATCAAGGTACACATAATTTACCCCAGCTTTAGCACTCTAAAGTTGAGAAAAGTTTTCAGACTTAACTTTCAGAGGCTATTTGGCTGGTATCACACTAGTACTCTCTGTAGAGTCTTCTTCTTTGTTGTGCAGGTCTTGTCTAGAGCATAGGAGGACCGTATAGCTCACTGACGATTTTCGGCATCATTAGCACCCAAATGTGGTGGAAGTATATAAGCTTTAATCCCAATGCCTTGTTCAACCTTCCTTAAACCACAACTACCAAGTGCATGGGAGATTATACACACACATACAAAACACAATTCAATAAAATTACCGCTACTTTTTCAAAAGAAAAAATAAAAAGCATAGTTAAACCAGGTATTACCGTAAGGAAACTTGTTAAGTGCATTTCATTTTTCCCTCCAATCATGACTGACACTCCGGGTGTACAATGATGCCAACTATCTAGGCAGGGGATCTCACTATCACTAATCATTGTTCTACTACGGGATTTTGCTTTATGCTCTCTTTTATTATGGCTTAGCAAGACAAACTGTAGTTGCTCATTCCAGTATAGAAGTTAAATATCGAGTACTAGCTTACACCAGAGCTAAGTTCCTTTGGTTGAGTTTGTTCTTGCAAGACGTAGGTGTTTCATGCTCAGTTATTGTGACAACTAAAGTGCTATTTGCATGCCAATGGTAACATTTTCTTTTATTGTACCAAATATATTGAGATTAATTGTCACTTTATTTGTCACCACCTGCTAGAGGGCACACTATAATTGCATTTGTCTCCTTGCAAGATCAGTCAGTTGGTTTATTCACCAAATCTCTTCCACCATGCTGCTTTCATGATCTTCTCCAAATTCAAGTTGATCTCGCACAACCCAACATGAGTTTACGAGGGTGTTATGTAAATATAAGCCCAAGAGCCCCACTTCAGCATCCAGTAATACGATGTACCAATAACTCAATACTTAATTTGTACATCAAACTACCATATTTGTGTTCTGATGTATTATTTGGTGCAATTATATAAAAGGCAACTATTGTACAGTTTTAAGGGTTAATACTTAGGTAGTTCGGAGTAGTGCTTCAAGCTTTTATATAATGGTTGAGCCCCATGGTAGGGCTTACTTGTAGTGTGAGAGTCCAAAGCCGTACTCCAAAATTATCTAAATATTTTTTAATTTAAATCGTTAATATATAAATGTCTTTTCACATACAATGTATATATATATATATATATATTCAATCATCCATATATAATGAGACATTAGATGCTGGATTTAGTAAAAGAATAAATATATATTGCAAATTTATTCCAAAAATATGATTCATGCTTTCATACTTATCCTTTTGCAAGTAGATAAGACGTAATCATATACGAACAGAGTCCTACTTCGTCAAATCCAAATTGATAACTACCTAGATTTACGAAAAAAATATGATCCTCCCTACTCAAAATTCTATAAATTCAACGCTAAATGATGTGTTTTTTGACCTCCCTATTTGCGTCTTTATCTGGTATTTCACTAAGTCAAGACTCTGACTACAAGTGGCGGTATTACTATAACTTGGGCCAATCCCCTCGTTCTCTTTTTGAAATTCTTTAAATATTCTTTGCATTTAGGACCAATAAATATATATAAATATAAATATATATATATATATATATATTAGGATAACTATTAAGAAATTTAAATCATACAAAATCTAATAAAAAGATAACTTAAAGACATTGACATAAATAAATAAAAAACAAAATAACGCAAATATATGAATTTTACAATTTTCTTCTACTAAGAAAATAAAATGCCAAAAATGAGAATGCTAAGATGAAGGAGAATCTGAAATGATGATAGAAAAGAGAAAAATAGAGAGAGATGGATGCTACCTACTGAGAGTGCGAGTCAAGCTATTGAGTAGGTGGACTTGTTGCGACTGTGAAGTTGAGGAGAGTAGATATGTCAACGCCACTGAGGAGAACTTTTATAAGTTGGGTTGAAAAAATTACGAATTTGAATATTAGGGATTTTTACTTTTTGTTTTTTAATGGGATTTTTGTTGAATAGTTTGTTAAATGTTGTTGTTCGGCCTATTTTTGTTAGAGTTTGGGTGATTTTTTTGTTATTTGGGCTTATTTTTATTGATGTTATTTGGGCTTTTATTTATTTAGTTTTCTTTTAGATTTTTTTGTACAATTTCAGCTTATGATATTCACTTCTGATGATTGATTTTTATTGATGTTATAATGCTCCGTTTATTTCGAAGTAAAAGATTTTCAAATGTAAAATATTTTACATGTAAATATTTTACTATAAAATATTTTCATTTTCAAGTGTTTGGAAGTGTTTGATGTATCCTAAACATTTGAAAATGCAAACATAAACCAACGACCACTAACCATTGCAAAGCACAAACCCAACCACCACATTCATAGCCACCACCACTAACCATTGCAAAACCAGCCACCACTAACCCAACCAACATAGTTACCGTCATCCACCAACCATTGCAAAGCTAGCAGCCACCAACCACCCCAAATCCAGCCACCACACTCACCATAATCCACCTACCCACCATAATCTCATCTAATTGGCCACCATCATCCACCTACCCACTATTATCCCATCCAATCGGCCATCGTCATCAACAACCCAAACACCCAAGACCGACGAAACAAACCCAAACACCGTCATCAGATCTCTATTTCAAGAAAAAAAAAAAAAAAAAAAAAAAAAAAAAAAAAAAAAAAAACCCAATTCAGAACCAACCCGCAAAGACCCAGATCTCCACCGCAACACCTCCTTTGACCGTCGCTACCAAATCATGCCGAAAGGCTACCTTGACCACCACCAGCATCACACCTCTCAAGAAGCCTCTTTGTGACTTTCTTTGTCTATTCGAGATGGGTAAGAGAGAATGGCAAGAGCCCCGACGAACCTGAGAGTGATGAGCTCCTTGGTGGCTTGGTGGCTTTGGTTTGTGGGAAGACAGAACTTGAGAGTGAAAGGGAGAGTTATCGTCGGCGATGGGCAATGCCGGCGGAAGCTGGAGCTAGCCAGTGGTGCTATAGACCTAGAGCCTGGGATTGATGGGAGAGGAGACCGGAGGTGGCTGGTTTTTTTTTGGAGAGAAATCTAATTTGGGAGTGTTTAAGCGTAAAGTGACTATGGGAGTAAATGGAGTGATAAGTGTCGGGGTACGAGAGAGTAAGCAAATGTAAAATGTTTACCAAAATTTTAAGTGTAAAATATTTTTCATAAATTTGCCTAAGTTGATTTGGTTGACTGAAAATATTTTACTTTTGACTAAATATTTTACTGCAAAACAAACACCGTAAAATTGGAAAATATTTTCCTGAAAATATTTTACATCAAAACAAACAGAGCGTAACGGCTTCTTCTTTTTTTTAGAGTTTTAACTTAGAATATCTGCTTCTAATGATTATGCTCAATATCATTAGACAAAGACACCAATCAGTTTTTGGTGTAGGCGAGAATTGAACCCTAGATATCTTATTCAACCATCAAAGACTTTACTAACTGAGCCAACTGGAATCCTTTTTTTTTTTCCGTTTAAGGGGTTAAGGATCATGCTTGGGAAATCAAGATTATTTTTATTGAACCTAAATTCTTGGGACAAGTCAAGGTTTTCAATATATATATACAGACACACACACTAGACTTATCGCACGCACTTTGCGCGTGCAATAATACTCTTTTTTATTTATTTATTTTTTGTTTAGTGTTATAATGTTTAAAAGTGATATATAAATAACTGTTTTTTTTTTTTTTTTAAGAAGGAGATAAGGTAACATGGAATAATGTTTAAAAATGAGATAAAGATAGTGTCCTAAGTTTTAGGCTAAATGAAGAAGATAAAGGAAAAAATCTAAAACTTAGGAACAACAAATTACTCTTTTAATCAATTTGTATTTTTTAATTTAAAATTATTTAACTAAAAGATAAGGGTATTTTAAAGAGTTTAAAAATTTGCGTGAGAGTATTTTAGTACACAAAATGTTAAAACCCAAACAGGAAATTCTTTTTTTTTTTTTAGCATTGCCGTGATTGGTCCTAATATTTGGATATGACTAAGGGTCTGTTTGGATAGAACTTATTTTGCTGAAACTAAAAACTGAAAACTGAAAATACTGTAGCAAAATAATTTTTAAATGTGTGAATAGTGCCGTGAGACTCATTTTTAATGAAAAAGTTGCTGAAAAGTGGAATTTGTGGGTTTGTAAATAGTGCATGATATACTATTTACCGTGAAAAAGTCAACAAATGCGGGCTTGAAAAAAAAAAAAAAAAAAAAAACACGTAGAAAACGTAAACGCAGTTTCAGCTGAATCCAAACCGCACCTAAGTGTCTATTTGAGAACAGCTTATTTAATTAAAATCGAAAACTTTTGGCTAAAAGTACTTCAAATAAAGTTAAAATGTTGTTGAATTTGTACCGTAAAATCTATAAATAGTATTAAAAAGTGTAATGGGACTCATAAATAGTAACAAAAATAAACGGAATAAATCCAAAAAAGTTAGTTGGCTGTGCAGTTTAACACATAAATCCAAAACTAAAAACAAAAAACGAAGAGATTAAAAAAATGTCTACCTCGCGAGGTAGACATTTATCGGCGAGGCTCATTTTGTCCGTGGCTTCTTGATTGTGGATGAAGCATGACAGCATATCAATTGATAATGATACAATCTTTCATTGTAGATCAAAGAGTTATAAGTCTTTATCATTTGTGTGGGTAATTCTTGCTGTTTTCAGGCTTTGGATGATATAGGACAATTAAGGATGACTAGATGATGACCAAGAATCATTGATCGACTTGGTGGCGTTTTGAAAAGAAGCCCAAATTGGCTATGCCAATAGGGATAGAAAATATAGTGAATGGAGTGACTTAGGAAAAGCAGAAGACTCCAAGATTAGAAGTGAGACAAAGAAATATTTGTATTGAAGTTATCCGCTTATTCAGCATTGCAATATAACACAGTCTTTGATTTGTCATTCACTAGGAATATATAAAGACAAAAGCTTCCATAAAGTTCCTCATCACACATTGCTGAACTTGAATATATATAAGGAGACTCGAATGTACAAGGAGAATCATACTACACTCTTAAGCTGCTCAATTCACATTTGTTAGCTGTTCAGCTACTTACTTCCTAGTGTCCTCACTTTTAGCCTTTTAAAGACTATGGGTACTTTATTAAAGGCTAAGGTTGAGATTCTATCCTTAATCATTGTACTAATGATTGTAACAAGTTCTGAGGCACGTCTTTCTCATGGTTTCTCAATCGTACCTAAAAAGATTGGTAAACCCCCTATCTTACGTGTACTGCAGTATCATGAATTAAAAATCAAGTACTACCGAAGAAGGTTGATGCAAGGTGCAGGAACTCAAAGAGTTGCACCTGGAGGACCAGATGGTCAACATCACTAGCCCCTTTAGTGGCTGTTCACTTGGGGCATAGCTCTTTCATTTTCAGATAAGCTAAAAAAAGTTTCTCATCAGGCACAATGTACAAGTATAAGCCCTTTATGTACTCTGAAAGGCGTGTCTTTTTAAGTGTCACTGAAATAGTAAATCTATTCTTGTCATAAAAGTACAACCTTGCCAAATTGCTTGCCCCAAGTTTTGTGAACTTTATCTCTGCCGTTGAATCGCTTCATCTTCTACTATGTTGTTTTCGTCTTTTTTGAAAAAGCTTGAAAGAAAATGTGTTTGTTGGGAATGGATTACATGTCTGTCTTACTCTTACTTTACTGTCCAGTGACTCATTGTGAAAAGCACCACGTTTGGACCTTTTGGAGTTCTAATGGTTCTAGTTGTATTGATACTGGCTTTAATCGACACAAGGAGTAGAGTAGCCAATTTCTAGTAGATAAGGATCTCAGTACACTAGGACTCAACAGCAAAATATAACATTGTGCTGTATTTTGTCACTTGATGTTATCGTGTGTTTCTATGCTATAGATATCTGAAAACCCGAACCCCATACACAAAAACTGTGACATTACTTCAAAAAAAAATGTAATAACTTGCTATCTGTTCCAATGGTAAATTAGCATTCGATGTCAAAAAACCAATGCAATATTTTCCAACTTAGATATGAAAACACTATGCCTGCTAAGAGCTAATTCTGCAGAACTGTTTTCCATTAGAAAACATCGTGTATCATAATATTAATGAAATTGTTGCTGAAAGTTGATAAAGGACATTTCATCATCGTCAAATTTCAATTTTTGTGGGAAGCAAATTGAAAAGATTTTTTTGCATTAATTTTTAGAGACTACGCATAAACCTTGAATGTAGCTAGCTCCAATGAACATTGACTTCACTGAACTTTGGCAAAATTCATTGCTACAAAGTAGATATAGTAAGATGTTCTATTTATATCAATAAATTCTGTAGTTTGAGAATGTGGTATCCAATCATTAATTACATTGTCAAATTAAATATATGAATCTTGTATCTTGAATACGGAATTCTTTTTATACCTGTTTGCAGAAAAATAAGCTACGAGACCATCTTAGAGTTTCACATACCAATATAACCTCCATTTAGTGCAGGTTCTAACAATCTGTTAGAAGAGGGTACTGACAATACCTAGTGTCCTTCATGCAGAGGAAGAACCTTTCATAAGCCGATGCCATCTTATTCGCTGTAAACATTGACTGTGCATATTCCTTGCAGGCCATGCCTTTCCTCTTCAAAACTTCAGGCCCATCTCTTATTACCAACTCCAAGGCGTCCACAAAAGATTTGACATTAGGTGAAAAAGTATACCCAAGTCCTTCATTTACAACTACAGTCCCAACGATGCTAGGATAATTTGGGGTCAAAACAGGCTTCCCACAATGCATTGCTTCAATCAAAGTTAGATCAAGCCCCTGAGGCCTCAATGTTGGGTTCACAAACACATCAAGAGCATTATAAAATTTAGACAGCTCCGAGGGCTCCAATGCGCCTAAAACCTTCACATTTGAGCCTAATTCAGCATACCTTCTTCTCCAAGGACCTGACCCTGCTACAAGTAAAAACACACCAGGATGTCTTTTAACTATTGATGAAAGGCTTCATACAGAAGTGGGTGCCCTTTGTCCCTAACCAAGCGCCCAGCCACTCCCATGACAAGGCTTGCTTTGACAGGGACCCCATGTTTTCTTCTTAAAGCTGCACCCGCTTCTGGCTCTTGCACAAATTTTGCATCGTCAACCCCATTTAGTATAACATGGATATTTCTTTGTGGTAATTGATAGATGTTAACTAGAACCTCGCCAGCATTCGTACTGATACAAATATGTTGTCTATAGCTCGAGAAAAATCTAATTTCATCAATTAGCCTGGGTATAGCTTCTTGGAGCTCTGTCATGGGACCTGGAAGAGCCTCATTTGGGTTGACAAGAAGCTCCTGGAACAACTTTGAGTGCATAATTTCATACCAAATGCCATGCCAAGTTACAGCCAGATTAGGCAAAAATTTTGCACGCCAATACGGCAAGGAAACACTCTCCGTGTGCACATAATCAAACGCGCCACTTGCATTTATCTTATTAAAAATTTCAAATGCTAGAGAGCAATTGACTGAACCATGGTCATTTGCAGCGAAGTACACATGAAGGTTGCCTTCATGGATGTCATGTTGAGGCCTTCTATTTGAAGGTTGCCAAGGCATGGTATAGAGTTGAAGCGTGGCGCTCCATACCACCAGGGGCTGCACCAACTGGCCATGTCTTGGTAAACACGGCGAGCTTGAGCTTCTCAAAGGTCGGTCCAAAGCATAGCTTGTTCCATGGGAATTTAGCATCTCTAAGGTCACCGTGAAACCCGGCTTGCCCTGCCCAAAGTATTGGTTCCCGGACGTGCCTAAGTTGTGCAAGGAAGAGGAAAAAGGAGGTAAAGACTAGAATTAAACTGAGGATGGTTGAATATCTAATGCAGAGGAAGTTAGAACATAGTGGATTTATAAGCTTGGCGTTTCATGGCCATTGCTAGCTACACAGAGAAGACTACAAATTGCAAAGGAGGTTTTGGTTCTTTATTGCAATGGACTGTTTTGACATAGATTTATTATATTAGTATTAAATTTGGAAGACTTTTGGTGGGTAGTGACAAGTGATATTAATGCTTTCAGCCATGGATTCCGGATCTCCTCGAGCTTTTACAGTCTTAATGGAAGCGTTGCACATGGCATGCGTATGATATTCTGTCCAATCTCTACCACTTCAGAAATTCAAACTATAAAGCTACTTTTTCCTTTTTTCTCTTTCTTTTTTTGCTGAGATAAACTATAAGGCTACTATTTATTTATTTAATTGAGGATTTTTTTTTTTTTTTTGTTGAAATTGAGGATACTTTTGTACTTGGATTTGTGACACAATATGGACAGGACTCGGGAACTAGTGCTTTTCCATTGATAACCAGGTTAAATGTGCTTTTAGGAAATTAAAAAAACAACCGGGAACACGGTGGTCTTAATTTTACTTTCCATTAGTCAATCAATTGGAGGAAAAATAAAATTATAGAAACATGGGGAGAGTGACAAGCCTATAGACTACGTGCAAAAAAAAAATCAAGTCAACACTGAGAATTTACTGCAGAGAAGCAAGCTACTAATAATCTTCTCTATGAGAAAATGGATTAGAGCATTCACATCAAATGTGTTAAAATAACTAAAATATTATTTTAGCACCCAAAACACAAAAACATTCTACATCAAAGGTGCTAAATTTATAATTTTTTACTATTAAATATTAGCATTAATACACCATGTTGAATATGCTAGAATAGATGCAAAATCAGAAGCATAAAATATAGAACACAAGAACACACAATAGTTACATGGTTCAATCTAACGGCCTATGTCTACAGAGGAAACCCTAAAGTACTACATCTTTAATATATAAGATTCTAGTATAAATCATGTGTTACTATGAACCATAACATGGGTTTATATAGCAAGTTGAACCCTAGACTAATAGACTTCTAGTACAAGTAAGAGACTTAGTTTGCACACGTAGAAGGATTGGGCTTGGGCCTATTACATATCTCTAACATACCTCTAACAACCTCTCTCAAACTCAAGGTGGAAGCTCGTTGAAGCCTTGAGGTTGGATAAACTTGAAAAATCCCCTGAAGAATGCCTTGAAGAAACCATGAAGATGACCACAAAAAATGCCTTGAATAAGCCATAAGAATGCTTGGAGAAGCCATGAAGGAAGCCTTAAGGAATGACCTTGGAAAAGACCAGAAGAATCGAGCACTATAGAGAAAGAACCATGCACAATGAGAGAGATGTCTAAAGAATGCCAGAGAAAGGCTGCATTAATGACCAAGAAAGCCTAATAATGCAAAAGAATGGCTATATTAAAGGTCAAAAGAAGATCAGCGAAGAGAACATCGTCATGAAGCACGGTTTACGAGTCTTTATGCGTAGGAGGTTCCCAAAATAATGAGAAATGGACCATTTGGACGATTTAGAAGTTTCAAATAAAGATATTGAGCCCAAAATTGGAATCTACGCAAAAAAACTGAGCAAGATAGGCCCTACTAAAAATTTTCACATTCGGTCAACATTAACAAGAAGGTCAAAGTCAACGTATAAGGTCATGCTGATATCCCGGGTTGGATCTAAATAAGAACGGTTCGGTTTGGGTCAAGCCGGTCAAACTAATAGTCTAGTGACATGTCAGATGCTACTGATAAGGTGCTAACATGGATGATCAAAGACACATGGCAAAATCTAAATAACTGATGTGTCGATGATGTCGGCTAGGGCTTACGTGGTAAGTATGACATGGCATGGATGACATCACTGATCCAAGAGGAAGTCAATTGGATGGACTACATGGATGCTAAAGCCATGGAGACTATTTTGAAGATGGAGGGGGACGTGTTCGCCATCACCAACGAGTAGCCAAGTGATCCTTCTACCTTCATCATGCCTGCTGTGGGGCAACTTAATAATTGGACTTGGATTGGGTTTTCTGAATATGTGGGAAAGAAAGTTTGTAATGCAAGTCCTAATGTACTTTTCAACATTTTAATAAGATGAATTTTGATTTGGCTTATTTTGATGTGTCCCATAATATTGAAATTCTGCACTTAAATGATTCTAATGAATTTGAAAATGAAATTAATAAACAATTGGAAAAGAAAATTGAACTTGTGGAACCAGCTTTTGAAACTCTTAATTTGGGCAATGATGAGAATCTACATTTAATTAAAATTGGCTCAACCTTAAGTGAAAAAGAAAGAAAATATCTCAAAGAATTGCTCACAGAATTTCAAGGAGTACTTGCATGGTCCTACAAAGATATGCCTGGCATTGATCCCGAGATAGCCCAACATCACATTAACACTCATGCTCACATGGTACCCGTCAAGCAAAAGTTGTGACGTATGAGAACCAAATGGATTCTAAAAATCAAAGAAGAGGTCACCAAGAAATTGAAGGTAGGGTTCATCAAACCCATACACCAAGCTGAGTGGATAGCCAATGTTGTACCCATACCTAAATCCAAGAAAAATGGGAAGGTAAGAATGTGCATGGATTTTAGGAATTTGAACAATGCTTGCCCTAAGGATGATTTCCATCTTCCTCACATAGATGTTTTAGTGGATAACATAGCTAGTAGTGTCTTGATGTCTTTTATGGATGGTTTCTCAAGGTATAACCAAATCAATATGGCTCCTAGGGATATGAACAAAACTACCTTCACCACAGAATGGGGAATTTATTGTTACACCGTGATGCCATTTGGGCTCAAGAATATAGGTGCGACTTACCAAAGAATGGTCATAGCCTCATTACATGATATGATGCACAATGAGGTCAAAGTGTATGTTGATGATATGATTGTGAAATCCAAGGAGAGAGAGGGGTCACATCGTTAACTTATGGAAGTTCTTTGAGAGTATCAAGGAGCATAGGCTGAGATTGAACCCGCAGAAATGCACCTTTGGGGTAACCACAGGGAAGTTGTTAGGCTTTTTGGTAAGTGATAGAGAGATAGAAGTTTACCCATCAAAGATCAAAGTCATATTAGAAATGCCTCCACCCAAGTGCAAGAAAGAGATAAGGGGATTTTTGGGCCGATTACAATCCATCAATCTATTCATTGCCAAATTCATTTCCACTCGTGAGCCCACCTTCAAGCTACTAAGAAAGAATGAACCTCATGAATGGAATGATGAATGTCAAAAAGATTTTGAGCTGATTAAGGAATATCTCCTCCATCCACCTGTCTTGGTACCCCCGATGCACGGAAAACCATTACTCCTCTATCTCTTCATCATAGAAGATGCGGTTGAAAGTATGCTTGCATAAGAAGACAATGACAAGAATGAGAGAGCTATGTACTATTTGAGCAAAAGGTTTCATGATTACAAGACTAGGTACACACCCATAGAAAAATCATGCTTTGCTCTCGTATGGGCCGTACAGAAGTTAAGACACATTATCCTACCTTTCCAAATATGGGTAGCAGTCAGAATGGATCCATTGAAATACTTGTTTGAGAAACCTGCTTTAAGTGGAAGACTGTCAAGGTGGTTAATCCTATTGGCAAAATTCGACTTAAAGTATGTGGCAAAGAAAACTATCAAAAGGAGTACTGTATTAGATTTTTGTGCTGAGAACCCCGTGGAAGGAGGGGATGGTAGAAAAGATTTTTCGGATGAGGATTTTTCGAACATTGAGCTAGGGGCATGGAAGATGTATTTCGATGGAGCTGTGAACTAATATGGGAATGGGATAGGAGTACTTTTGATCACTCCCAAAAGATCTCACATACCCTTGGCAATTAAGTTGAACTTCAAGGCAACCAATAACATGGTAGAATATGAGGCTTGTATCGCTAGAATGGAAGCTCTCCAAGAATTGGGGGTGAAAAATGCCAAGATCTTTGAAGATTCGACTTTGGTTATAACTAAAGCACAAAGGTTGTGGAAAGTAAAGGAAGAGCACTTAAAACCCTATTAGAAATATTTAGAGGATTTAACCAAAACTTTTGACAAGATTGAATATACAGTCATCCTTAGAGCTCAGAATCAGTTTGCAAATGCCTTGGCTACTTTAGCTTCCATGGTTGAAATACCCAAGGGAGTATGGACATGACCCTTAGAGATTGAACAAAGTTATGGGATGATACACAAAGAGAGGGCCAAAGCTTCAGTCTTAGTTATAGAAGAGGAAGAGGTTTCTTGGTATTATAACATCATGAGATTCTTGGAGTTAGGGGTATATCCGAATGGTGCTAACAAGAGAGAGCGTCATTCGATTAGGATGATGGCAATGCAATACATCTTATGTGGAGGTTAGCTCTATAGGAGATCCTATGATGGTATACATCTTCGTTGTCTAAAGAAAAATGAAGTCGAGAAAGTTATGAAAGAAATTCATCAAGGGATTTGTAGTCCTCACATGAATGGGAGAATGTTAGCCAAGAAGGTCTTGAGGATAGGATACTATTGGAACGCAATGGAGACCGATTATGTAGACTTTGTGAAGAGTTGCCACAATTGCCAAACACATGCAAATTTGAATCACGTGCCACCTGGTGAGCTATACAGCATGACCTCTCCATGGCCTTTCTCAATCTATCTAGGGCATAGATGTGATTGGAAGAATAGCCCCTAAGGCCTTGAATGGACATGAATACATCCTAGTGGTAATTGACTACTTTACCAAGTGGGTGGAAGCAGCCTCCTACTCTGTGTTAAAAGCCAAGCATGTGGCTTGATTCATAGAGAATAACATCATTTGTCGATATGGGGTACCCCAAGAGATTATCTTCGATAATGTTTCCCACTTTGAGGGAGAGGTTAGAACAATCATGGAATTGTACAACATTGAGCATCATAATTACTCACCATATCGACCACAAACCAATAGGGTTGTAGAAGCAACCAATAAGAACATCAAGAAAATCCTATCCAAGATGGTAGAGATTGGGCGAAGAAGCTCCCATTTGCCTTATGGGGTTACAGAATTTCTATCCATGTGTCAACTGGAGCAACCCTTACTCTTTGGTCTATGGTAGTGAAGTGATACTTCCCATTGAAGTGGACATACAATCTTTGAGAGTATTAACAAAAACCAAGGTCCTAGAAGGAGAATGGATGAAACAAAGATATGAGCAATTGTCCTTGATAGATGAGAAGAGGGCTAGGGCACAATACCATGCATAAGGATACCAAAAGAGGATTGCTAGAGCATTTAACAAAAAGGTGAAACCTGGAAACCTTAAAGAAAGAGACTTGGTCCTAAAAGTGCTTAGAGATGAAACTTTTGATCCAAGAGGAAAGATGAAGCCATGGTGGTCTAGGCCTTTTATTATCAAGAAAATCATGTCAGGAGGTGCTACAAGAATTACAGACTTGGATGGGGAAGAGATGCTTCACCCAATCAACGTGGATAGACTCCAAAGATACAAAATTTGAAAATAAAATAAAATAAAATAAAAATAAAAACCTGCTAGGTTGAAAACCTAAAAAGGCAGCCTAGGAAAAAATTAAGGCAAAAGGACCCCGCTATGTTGAAAACCCAAAAGAGCGATCTAGGCAAAAGATATGGGCAAAAACCATGGGCATGGCAAAAATTCATCAAAGGATGTCATGGACAAAAATTACATGGCATGGAAAAAAGAAAAGAAAAAGAAGAAATAATGCAATAAACAAATATAATAAATGGGTGTTTCTCTCATTGCTCAAATTAAAAAAGATGATAAACTGTTTCTATAGAGGATTTGGAACATTCTAATCCTTTATTAAATTCATAAGAAAAGACATGAGAATCATAAAGTGCAAAAAAGTAAAATTTGGAGCATACCAAGGTGGTCGGTCAGTCTTTCTTTCTTTTGATTGGACTTTTGAAAGCTTTCTCAGCTATGTGAACCCAGTTCATGATAGCCTCCAAGTCATTTCTTATGTCCTAAAGTTGGATGAAACAATTAAAGCCTCTCATATGGCCATATCTGGAAGAGGTAAAAGAGAAGGAGAGAAGGAGTGAGTGAAAAGAAAAGAAAAAGAGAGAGAAAGAGAAAATAATAATAATAAAAGTTCAAAGATGATACAAGGAGCCTCAATGGGTTGAAAGCCGAAAGGCGATTCATGCAAAAATTAGAGAAATCCCACTAGGCCGAAGGCCTAGGCAAAAATTAGGGATTGAGAGAAAAGATTCACCCACTTTGACTTAATGGTATAGGAGAGATGCGAGGGAGACCAAGAGAAGTGAGCCTCTTTGGGACTAGGAAAGGCAAAGGAAGGCATGCAGAACCAAGTTCTCCTATTTTGAGTATGTTTTCCTATAAGTTTTACGGCCTAAAGGACTACTCAAGGCACAATTCAAGCACAAAACTTCCAAATGTCAAAGACCAAGGATAGCAGAGTTGCATAAAGTTTCCACAAGTTTGTAATTTAAGTACATATCCCTAATAAAAGCATAAATGTGAAAGATGTTCTTAAAATACAATCCAATATCTCAAACCAAATCTAAAGTGCATGCATGTATGCTAAAAAGAGAAAAATAATAAAAGCAATAAAAAAGAAAGTATGCTATGTTATGCTTTGTCTATATCTATGCCTGCCTGTCTGTAGGAACACCAGAAGTGCCTCTTCCTCGGTTGATAGCTTGGAGTCAACTCTGAACCTCCACCACCATCACTGCCATCATCACCATCATCATCATCATCACTAACATCCCCGCCACCCTACAGCTATCGGGAATACTCAGTCAACTCCAACTTGAGATTTCCCGCAAGCTAAATGAGCTCCCCATGCTCCTAAACAGTGGGCTGAATTTTGAAGAAAAAGTTGTTAGAACAGGTGTTGGGATGCAAGAATAGAAAGGAAAGAGAACAGGAATGAAAGAGAACTCACCACCCGTGTGTCATCGAGAAAAGGGTAGCCTATAACATTTTTATTGCGACCAATAAGACGCTCCTAAGCAAAGCCATCAGGGTCGTAGGCATAAACCAACCAAGGCAAATAAGGAGGATCAATAAGAGTACCAGCAACAGGGCCCTCCTGACACAAGTGTTTCATTTGAATATTGCCAATGCACAAGAATGCAAATGATGAATGATTAAAGAAAAATGAGAGAAGCAAGAACACATACCGAAGCAATGAGGGAAGGCATAAGGTGAGTCCCACTGAACTCGTCATAGTCCAGCTCAGTGAAAGGGATGTCTAGCCCCCACAAGTCATACTCCGCATTCATCATAAAGGCAAGCATGAACACTAAAGGGTCCATGGAGACCTGAGGCACATCCTCACTTGCCAGCTGGCAGCATACCCTCTCTACCAAGTAGATCACCCTCAATCCACTACCTTCAAGGGGCTGAGAAAGCCTAAAAGCAACGATGGTAGCTGCCTATAAGTTCAGGTTTGCTACAGGGTTATCACCGACCCAAAGACTCCACATAATCTATGACAACACATGGGGTTAGAAAGAGAATCCCAAGAAGCATACAAATAGTGGAAAGCAATATATTCCTAACTTACATCATCAGGAGAGAGCCTGTTGAGGTAGGCCCAAAGCGAGGTGACACTCTTCAAGTCCATCGAAGTCCCTCGAGCAATGAAACTGTACTCCACGGCCCAGCGCTGAAATTATATGACAATTTGTAAGATTCAGAAATAACATTTGTAAAATGACAGTTTGCAAGATGAAAGTTTGCAAGTTGTTATGGTATAGTTTGCAAGACACAAATATGACAGTTTACAAGGTAACAGTTTGCAAGATATAAGTATGAATGCAGTTAGCAAGAATATGGTACATAGTCCTAACCTAAATGGCATGTGGATATATGACCATAAGAATGAGAATGCATGAGCTACAAGAGAAGAAGGAGAGAAACTAACCTCGAGGAGTTTCCAAGGCCCCACTAGCTAGCCCAGAATCCCCCAGCTAAATGTGTCCAAGGAGGAGTAAAAGTAGGCCAAGCATACCTGCCCCCTATTGGCAGTTCGAGCCCTCTCAAAATCTCGAAAAAGGGCCAACCACATCAAGGACACCATCTGCCCACCATTGGCAAACAAGTACAGTAGACCCTAGCCATCCAGATACACTCCTCAACTGTCCCCTATGGACAATGTATGAAGTCCGCCTCAAGATTAGTATAGTGAATCATCTCAGTAGCATACCTCATCCCTAATAGCTCTACACCCAGTCGAGATCTCGACTCGTCCTCCAGACTAATCAGGACTCCATCAAACCATAAAACAATCATGTGGTGGAAGTCATGGGGAGTGATAGTCATCTCCAAATTAGCAATGTGGAAGGTGTGGGTAGTGTCCCACCATCTCTTGGCTAAGGTCTACACCAAGACAGCACTGGCAAACCTCTCAGGTGTCAGACAGATGACAGGCTCAAAACCAGTAGTACAGATGTGGCCTTGAGTCTCCTTGGTAAGGATGTTGTACCATACCAATACCAGCTGATACTTCCCCTACCAGAATCTAGGGTTGAAACCTACAAAAAGAGAATGGGATTATATTCATGATTAGGTGAAAAGAATTGTGGGAAAGTGATATTGGATTCACAATAGGATGAGATATGACATGGGATGTACAATTGAATGCAAAAATGGTGAAGGATGATGTTAGAATTGCAAACATATGAAAAAGGGCTAAAATGCCTAAACTAGGGTTTCTACCTAGCACCATGCATGCACAAGAAGGACCTTACGTACACAGGATTCTGCCCGCATACACAGGATAGAACTTGCACACAAATAAATTGAAGAACAGATACACACATGCAAGAACATGTCTGGGCACGCAGGCCTGAACCTATACACACAAGAACAAACATAGAAGGGTGTTCTTCGACATTCTGAAACTTTTCTCAACCAAAACTCAACCTAAACATGTTCCTACCCCTTGTAAAGTGTTAGGTTTTCATCTAAACCCATCCCACAACAAAACCCAAGCATTTATAGGCCTAAAAACATATCAAAACAGAAGATCAAAGGAAAAATGAGAAAATTTTGAAAAACTTACTAATCCGGTTCTTGCACTCTCCAAAAGGTGTTGTTGTGATCTATAGGTCAAGGGAGGAGCCGTCGTCTGCCTTACCACTCCATTCTAGCAAGTGAGATGGAAGGCATCGATGAAAATGATGTAGGAACTCTTCTTGGACTTCAGTGCCATTAAAGGAAATGAGAAAGTTTGAGAGAGAAGTTAAGATTAAAGAAGAAGATGAGGGTCAGATTGGAAGGGAATGAGAGAAAGGCAGAAGGCTTTTGTAGAGAGAGTTAGAGAGAATATGAAAAGGTGAGAGAGATAAAGAGAATGAAAAAAAAGAAACGGTTGGTAACCATTGGAGAAAAAAAGATGAAGAGGCGAGAACATACCTGATGGCTAAACTACATGTAGTTTAGGCCTCCCTACTAAACTATGTGTAGTTTAGCAAAACAAAAATCCAAATATCCCCAAAAAGTTCCTAGGAGTCCGGAAATGCAAAGGAAAAATCAAAAATGCATCCAAAAATGACAGAAATGCCCTCAATAGGCAAGGAACACGAAGACTCTAAAAAAGCATCCCTAATGGATCGAAAGCAACAAAAGCATCCGTAGTGGATCAAAAAAACATCCCTCAATGGATCAAAAATCATCATGAAAACTCCTCCATGAGTCAAGATCATCAAATAAATCCCAAGTAAATCTAGTATCATAGACAGACTCCTTCATAGGTCCAAGACATAGAGGCAACCCCCTTAAGAGCTGCAAAATAAAATTTCCCCAATAGAGTCTGGTAAGACCCCCCTCGATGGTGGAGTCAACATCAATCTCTAGTGAGTTATAAGAAAGAAGAAGATAATTATTCTCCAGTGGAAGAAAGTTCCCCAATGAACAACACAACATTAGGAAATCCCCAGTAAGCTACACCTTAGTGGGCCGTACACTACCGAGACTTCATGGTAGGTCAAAATCATCACCAAAACACTTCTCAATAAAAGTATACTCCCTAGTGAGTTCTTCTACATCCCCAGTAAATCTTTCAACCAAGAAATAGTCAAGCAAATCAGAATGTAGAATTCGTGCACATATCCCGAGGGAATTGAACATGCGAGCACGAAACCACATACAAATCAGAAAGAACAACATAGTACTTATGCACATATCCTGAAAGAATTGAACATGAAAGCACATAATACAGAACTTGTGCACATATCCTGAGGGAATTAAACATGCAAGCACATAATACAAAAATTGTGCACATGTCTAGAGGGAATTGAATATGCAGGCATAATAGAAGAGGTAGAGATAGAGATAAAGACCAAGGCCACCCCAAGGCAAGAGCCTCACCAAAAAGAGTAGAGACAAAGATGGAGAAGACAAGTATTACCAAGAGGCACAAGCCACTCGGAGAAGTTTGAGGCACAAGCCACTCGGAGAAGTTTGAGGCAAGAGCCCCAAATAGACACTACAAATATGTGTCGTGTGCGTGGATTAGACTCGAGTCGTATGTTGAACCAAAGTGTTTTGTCTCTTATTTTTTGGATTCCGTTAGTGAAGCACACGAATCAAAAGAGGGGCATCTGTAGACACCGCATTTTATACCCTTACGACTCAGGCCCCTGTTCCTCAATGATGTTGAAATTCTAAGACCCAAGGTTGGTTTAAAGCCCAATCAAATGTTAAATTGACTTGAGAAATGTTAAAATGAAAAATATAACTTTTATTAAGCAAATAAATCTATTTTTGGAAATGTAAACCAAGGAAACCCTCGATATGCGAACGCAAGAATTAGCCTGCGCACATAGCATTTTGCATGCGCACGCAGGCCCGATCTTGCGCACACATGAAGGGTTCTAGAAAAATAATTAAAGGCAAGTTTACTACATTAATGCTAAGGTTTAAAATGAATCCCACATCGTCTGGAAGTCATTCCAAACGCCCTATTTTCACAATATAAGTAGCCTTACATGGTATATTTTCAAGAACACAAAAATCCCAATAGAAAACACTAAAATTCACTAGAAATAGTGAATCAAAGAGGAAGGCTTTCACAAAACATTCTCAAGTCAATTTTCTTTTGATTAGGGCATTTTTTGGCCTTGATCTTTGAGTTTAAGATTACTAATCATGTTTCTTATTGATTATGAATAGATTTGACTAAGGGAATGGTCAAAATCAAGCTTGAAAAGCTTTTTGTTTGAGGTATTAGTCTTGTAGGGTCACAATTTGGGGCCCAAGCCCAAAAGGTATGGGGTCTTGGTCCAAGGAGTCTAAAAACATTGAATTTGTAGAGAGTAGGCTATAGAATTATGTCTTAGCGAGTTGGACAACGGTTAGTATTGGGCTATACAACAGTTGAACACAAGTAAATCCTTACTTGAGTGTTTGTCCTATCGGACTCCCCCTTTCAGTTTTCTGTGAGTTATGGTGGCCAAGGCAACATTGTTCACAGGTCCTCTCCATATTAATGTGGCTAGAAAAGTAGCTACAACGCATTTAATGCTGTAGCAGCAGCCTCTCCTCGGATATTTTACGTTTTCTTCTTTCCTGCGGGTCTGTGGGACGCATCCCTACTGCTAATGTCTATTGGGGGGAGGTCCTTCTAGTAGACAGAGTGCATGTTTGAGTCATACTCATCAGTCCGAGGAGGCATTCCTCCTCGGACCGTCCTCCAAATGCCCCCTTGTCTACCAGAGCTAAGTTGGAAATCCCTTTAGCATCTATTTCCTCTCCTTGGACGTTGCTAATCGTCCCGGATGGGGCCCAAGGCCCATTACATGATTTGGAGTCTTTGCCCCTACAAGTCTAAACTTTCTTTTTCCTTTCTTTTCCTTGTTGTGCTTTAATCTTTATGTTTGTTTTAGTTTCTTAGTTGTTATATGTTTTAATATGTTTATGTAGTCTAGGTTTACATATTTGTATTTCTTAAAAGCATGTTAGGATATTATATTTAGTGTTTTAAAGTTCTTCTATGTTGCTAGGGTTTCTAGGCTGAAACCCACGTGCGCATTGTTAGGACATATGTGATTTGATGTTTGGAACATATGTCAATTAGAATTGGCTAATCTTTTGACACAACGCACTTTACTTATAATTGGATAGATCTATGATGTATTTAATACTTCAAGAAACAAGGTTTCAAGTTCAAGTGTTAAAACCATGCAAATCTGTCCAAGAAACAAGTGAAGAAGTGCTGGATTTTAAAACTCTACAGCTAGCATCTATCGAGGTTTAAAAAGCTGCTAAAGCCCGTAGCTCAACAGTTAGCTCAATAAATACCCTATCTGTCAAGCTTTATGGAATTCAGTTTTTCAGAGCTGTTTTTCATCCAATCCGTGTGTATATGTTTGGGCTTTCTTTTCTCACAACCCTAAACATATATAAAGATTATTTTAAGGGCTGTAAAAGGTTGCGTAAGTGTGAAGCAAAGTTTTGTTCATGCAAATTGTGACCGGAGACAGAATTTGTCCTAGTTCATCTTTCTCTTGAAGAAGTTGCTTTGTTTGTACACCTTAGGGTTTTGTGACCAAGGAGTTTTATGATCTTCATCGTGTGATGAACTGAAGAACTTTGCAGCCAACATTTTTCTCAAGTTGGTGATTAAGTCGCATACTGGGATCCGCGCATCTATTAGTTAGTCACGTACTGGGTGTCGTGCATTGAAAATGAGAGATTATCACTATAGAACAAATCCAATTGGGTATTTAGGTAAGGGTTCAACTGTAGGTTGGTATAAGGTATTGGGATTCTTTTACTTGTAATTGTTTGTTTTGATAATAGTGGATTCTCGGGAGTGGTAACCTTAAAATCACCCGGTGGGATTTTTGTCATGTAGGTTTTCTCCATTCGTAAACAAATTACGTGTTAATTTAATTTCCGCTGCATTTAGTTAATTGGTGAGCTGTTTGTGCTACCTTGCATTTTGCATGTTAATTGAATTAATTAATTAACTTGGCTAAATTAATTGATTAACTTATCACAAGGGTTCAATACATTCTTGGCCTATCACGCATAATTCTACCTGTGCATGCAAGCTTGTTCATGTGTGCGCATGATCCTACCCAAAAACCCTAACCCTAATTCTTCTGACTTTGCTTTTGTTTTCACATGTAATGCTTCTGTTTTGGATCCTTTTTCATGTATTTATGGTTTTAAGCTTTTGTTTCAAATGTTTAATTGCTTGTTTGTCTTTCACATGTTAGAATTAAGGTTTATTTTGTGTTTTCCTTACTTCAATGCTATAAACACTTATTCATATGTTCATGCATAATGCCATAGGTGCTGAGTTACTACAAGGTAAGTGAGGTAAGTCATGCATTGATATGAACAAGCATTTTAATGATGTAATATGTTTGTTTGATGTTTGATTTCATGTCAAAAAGTTTGGAATACATGTGATGATCTATGTTTGTTTGCCATGCCTATCCTTATGCCCTATTTTGTTACTGCCTTGGATGATGCAATATGTTAGGTGATGTCATGATTAGATGTATGCTATGGTTTGTGATGTGATGATATGCATGATTAGATGAATATTAGGTAGACATGAGATGCCATGCTAGATGAATGCTAGGTTGATATGACATGTATGTTTGGGTTGGGATATGCCATGCTAGATGAATGTTAGGCTTTGGTTGATTGCCATGATAGACGAATGATTAGGTCTTTTTGGGATGATTGATACCATGTTGATTGTTAGATGAATGTTAGTGTGTGTGAGTTAGAATAACAATATTGAGTGTGCTTTTAATATGATTAAGACATAAGACACAATGAGAGGAAGCCAACACTAGGGTTAGGCGGTTTTGGGTGTTCCCAAGACCGTACCTTAACTCTGAACTTATATCTCTGGTAGTCAAATAAACAAATTCATTCCTTAAGAGGATGCTATATATATGGTCCTTAGGCGATTGTAAAACTAGGTGGCGACTCTCCATTGTGTCCACACTAGTGAGAGAGACAAGAGTGATTTTCTAGTGATAGACTCCTTTCATTACAAATGTGAGAGAAGCAAGAAATAAGAGGAGAGCGAGAAAGATAAATTTGAAGTGAACTCAACTTTTGAAAAGTCGAGTTTCAAATGAGGTTATGAGCCCGTTTGTTTAGGCGTATTGAGAGAGCTAAACGCTCGTTTATCAAATAGTAGAAATCAGGATATGTTTGGTTGGGCGAAATTTGTGGGATTGCGTTTTGGAATCAGCAGAAATTCGCGTTTCTGGAAAGGCAATTTCCCGTTGCGATTTCGATATCGCGCGATTTGCAAATCGCAATTCCACCAAAAATTTTTGCTGAAAACCAAAAATAGCCTCCAGTCCTCTCCCTTTACCATTGCGTCTCCACTCCTCTCCCTTCACCATATATATCCTCAGTCCTCTGCCTTAACGCATCAGCTTCACAAGGATTGGTTCTCTCTTCAACGTTTTTGCTCTGCTCCGTGTGTATCGTCGTTCTTCATCGCAATTCCAGGTAACTGTACTCCATTACCCATCTTTGAATTTATGATATAGATTTGGGCTTCACCATATATATATCCTCAGTCCTCTGCTTCTAAACTCATCAGTTTCACAAGGATTGGCTCTCTTCTTTGTTCTTGCTCCACTCCGTTTGTCGTCGTTCTTCATCGCAATTTCAGGTAACTATTCTCCATTACTCATCTTTGAATTTATGATAAAGATTTGGGCTTTTGACATGTTGGTTTTACACTATCTGAACTCAAAATATTAGAATTTAGAGATTTGTTGTTGTTGCTGCTGCTAGTAAGAGCTCTCTGTGAGGGGAGATATAGATATTTTCCTACATACATGTGTTATGCTACTTTTCAATTGCTTGCTGAGATATTCACTTAAGGTCTAAGGGGGAGCCATGGAAAAGCATGTTTGCACGTAACTTCTTCTATTTGGTATGAAATTTGAAACCCGAAAGGAAAATAGAGGGAAAGTTGGAATTTTATAGTACAACTCATTTTCACATTGAATACTTCCTCTGTCTCATAGATAGCCCTCCATGGTTGTCTCATTTTCACATTGAATACTTCCTCTGTTTCACATTGTATTTTGTTTGTCCTTCCTTAATTATGTGGTTGTAGTGATATGTCTCTCTTAAAGAACATCTATTTTGTGAACTAATGTCTGGTTGGATTGAAGCTTTTGCAGCAATAGCCTAGGAATTCTTGTTTGATTCTTTGGTTGAAACTTTTGATTCTTTGTGGCTGTAGAACTTACCTAGGAAACTTACTCTTACTATGTAATTTTCTCATGGGTTTGGTTGTAGAACTTGCTGTATATGGCTGAACATTAATATTAACAAACTTATGTTTTTTTTTTTAGATGGGTAAGCCATCCCAAAATAGCTCAAATGTTAGAGCTCTATGGCCATCAAGAGTAACAACTATCTTTTGTGAAGCTTGTGTGGATGAGGTATTTAAGGGTAATCGACCTAATACCCACTTTAGTAAAAAGGGTTGGACAAATATTATAGCAACTTTTGAAAAGAAAACTGGAAGGGAATATCCTAGGGCGAAGTATAAGCATAAATGGGATAGTTTGAAGAAAGATTGGGTACTTTGGAATAAGTTGAAGGGAAGTGAAACTGGATTGGGATGGGATGTAGCCAAAGGAACAATAGCTGCAACTGATGAGTGGTGGGAGAGGAAACTAATGGTATGTTTTGTATAACCCATTGTACATAGTTTGTATTAGTAGATAAACCATGCTATTTGAGTTATTAATGAAAATATTCAAAATTGTAGGAGGTTCCTAAAGCTGCAAAATTTCGAGAGAAAGGTTTGGAGAATGTTGACTTATTAGACATTATGTTTAAGGACATTGTGGCCACAGGAGATTTAGCATGGGCCCCCACTTCAGGTGTGTTACCTGATGATCTTGAGACACCTAAGGAAGGGTTAGGTGATACTTTTGCTAACTCATCTTCTCCAAATGATGACGATGATGTTCATGAAGATGAGACTCCTAACCTCACACAACCACCTAACCCAACACAAAAGAAGGAAAGAAGCGAATTTTACCATCATCCACACAGAGCAAAGGAAAGAAAGGAGGAACGGCATTACAGTTGACACAACAGCTTAGTCGTATCTGTGATGTTGAGTTAAGGAACTCAACTTTTTCAGTGGAGCAAAGTAGTATTATTCGTAATGTCATGGAACGCGTGTGCACCTTAGATGGCATTGAGAAGGGTTCCGAACTCTACCTCATGGCAGCACGTATTTTTCAGAAATGAGAGAAGAGAGAGATGTTTGTCGTGATGGAAGAACCATATTTACAACTTAAGTTTCTACAAGAGGAGGCAAGATTGTTAGGAGGGCACTACTTTGGCACGTAGGGTGTTTTTTGTTTTATGGAAGAGAGATGTTTAATGTTTTATTGTTTTATCATTTGAATAATGTGGCTGTTAGGGAGGTCACTACTTTGGCACTTAGGGAGTTTTATGTTTTATCCTTTGAATAATGTTTTATGGAAGAGAGAGCTGTTTTTAATATTTTATTGTTTTGTCCTTTGAATTATGTGGCTGTTAGGGTGTTTTAACTTGTTGGGTTGTTAGGGTGTTTGAATTACAAAGATAGAAGCTTGGCTGTATCTTTGTGGACTGATTGAGTAGTGTAGTGGCTACTATAATTAGTGAATTTGCTGCATTACTAGTAGTGATGGTGGTTTTTTCTTTCTTTGGTGATATGTTGGTCTAGTGCAGAATTTCATGATGTAGGAACTGGTGAACCTCACTACTGGTTCCAAACAATAAGCATATACTAAAATCTTTTTCAAAAGATAGTGTCACCACATAATAATCAGTTACTTCAAAGTTCTAATGAACTAAAATTCTTGTGCTGTCTTTTGCTCATGGATCTTAACTCTGCTTGAACACTGAAATTTTAGTAGCGCATAGTTTTCAGGTTGTTATAAGTCCATATGGTTTGCAATCTCCCTGGCCTGATGTTAACTAGTATTTTTTGCATTAATGATGATACTTGCAATTTGTCGTTTGGTTGTGAAATTAGTTGCAATTAGCATGAGTTGACAGGCTATTTGATGGATGACAATTAGCAAATGGTCAAGAAATTCCAACTTGAAAAAAGTCATATCAACCAAACACAGGTCTACATTTCCTATTAGAAACTAACACGGGTCTCCAACTATCACTGAGTAACAAAATAAAGTTGTAACCCAATCCCTTAGCCTTTATACAGTACGTGCCATATGCTGGAGATTCTGTTCTTGGAATTGTGGTGGACTCTAAAGCAGATGTAAGAAGTTTTTCTTGCTTACATCATTGAATTTGGTATTATTAACCTCCATTGCTAGTAGAAACTTTTTCTTATTGCTGTATTTTTAGAAAGGGGGTACCACTGTTGACGTGGAGATTTGAATGGATCTGAATTTTAGAATGAATATATATATATATATATATATATATATTATTATATTATTACTTAAGTGCAAATTTGAAAGTGTTGACCACTTGTTGCTTCATTGTGCATTTGCTAAGGAGTTGTGGTCCCTCGTTTTCTTTTTGTTTGGGGACTTTCTCCAAGGGGGTTCAGGTGTCCTTTGGAGGGTTGTACTTCCATTGCCATTCCCATTCCTCTTTCTAAGATTTATTTGACTACTGTAATGTACTTGAGGCTGCCATCAAGTACGCAGCTTGTGTATTGTTAGGCATCTTCCTTTTTTTAGCATTTTAATAAAACCTTTCCCCACTTATAAAAAAGGCTTCCTTATACCTGCAAATAAAAGACTGAGATGTTAGGACTACTTCTAGCGGATTTGGATGCTTTCCTTCATGAACTACTAAGTTTCTATGGGTCCATATGCTCCACAGAGTGGTAAAAATCCCCTGTAAATAGTTCATGTTTGCTGGTTCAAGTTTTTTATGAATTTGTAGAAGCTTATCAATCCAATTCAGCTCAGATTTTTAAGGGCACTTGCACTTTAAAAGTCTCCACACCATATTACAGATTTTTATGGGCACTTGCACTTTCCAGATTACATGCCACCAGGTTTGAGTAGAAGCATAAGTGTTCTTAGAAAGAAGATTATATGCCTTCTTAACCTGATAGTCACCTGAGGAAGAGTGTTTGGGTACATAAAAATGTGATTAATTTCATCATAAATGGTGTAACCTGTTTCTTCTTTTTGGTCAAAGTGCAACCTCTTTTTTTCTGGTGTAACCAGTTAACATATTAATAATTGCAACTTTGCAATATATATATATATATATATATATATAATAATCCATTCTCCTGTTTAGGTTTGCTGGCTGTATCATTTGATTGCCCTGAGAATAATCCATTTGTTGTATGATAGATACTTATTTTGATTTATCTAGTTACATAATTTTAAATGTTTACTCATTTTCAGGATTGTCATCTATCTAATTTATTGCAATAATTTTTTAGGTGATATTCCTATGGATTACAATGATCATATTAATAATAGTGATGAAGATCATTCTTATGATGTGGAAAACGATGAATATGATGATGAGGAATTATATGATCTTGCTATTGCTGGATGTCATGTTGCAGTGACATATTATATGAAATATATGGATAAACAACCTTGTAGAGATTCTGAACAAACTGGCTATATATGGTTGATGGATTGTTTGACGTGTAATGAAATGAAATGTTACGAAATGTTTAGAATGAAGCCACATGTTTTCCTTCAATTGAGTAATGTTTTACAACATACATATGGGCTTCAGCACACAAGGCATATTAGGCTTGAAGAGTCAGTAGGTATATGTTTAATGATACTTGGAAAAGGAGCTTGTTATAGGATGGTTCAAGAAAGATTCCAACATTCTGGTGAGACTATACACAGACATTTTCATAGAGTTTTGAAACGCCTTAACATAATGTCAATGGATATCTTCAAGCCTTCGGACCCTACATTTAGTGTAGTTCCAAGACATATACAGAAGAATCCATTGTACATGACACACTTCCAGGTATTCATTTCATACATT
This sequence comes from Quercus robur, assembly GCF_932294415.1. Lineage (NCBI taxonomy): Eukaryota > Viridiplantae > Streptophyta > Magnoliopsida > Fagales > Fagaceae > Quercus > Quercus robur. The sequence goes on along the minus strand of NC_065541.1, from coordinate 29,631,126 downwards.
CTAATTTGTTTCTAATATTTGTTAGGATTATTTCCCAAGTATCTAAAATTTATATTCTATTTTAGGACTGCATTGGTGCCATTGACGGTACACATATCCAAGTTGTTGTTGGAGACGACAAAAAAGCTTCATATTATAATAGAAAGGGCGTGACATCTTTTAATGTGATGGCAGCATGCGATTTTGATTTACTTTTTACATTTGTTATGGCTGGATGGAGGGTGCAGCACATGATACACGTATTTTCTTAGATGCTATCCGTCGACAATCTGTCAACTTTCCAAAACCACCACCAGGTATATAAAATTTTTATATATTAAATATGTATGAAGGATATTATTTATGTACATCTTACATTTTTTTTCTTTTACTAGGAAAATATTATTTAGTTGATGCTGGATACCCCTTAAGGAAAGGATATTTGCCACCTTATAAGGGACAGAGGTATCATCTTTCAGATTTTCGACGAACCGGTAGAGGGAATCACATAGAAGAGAGGTTTAATTATGTTCACTCATCACTTAGAAGTGCAATTGAGCGAACTTTTGGAGTGTGGAAGAATAAATGGAAAATTTTGAAGCAAATGCCACCTTATGACATTAAGCACCAAAGAAACATTATAGTTGCTACTTGTGTTTTGCATAATTTTATTAGAAAACATGATAAGGAAGATGAGGGATTCAATTGGGATGAACATGACTTGGACAAACCAAGAAGCAATAGTAGTGGAGAAGGTAGTAGCAGATAGGCAAACGTTGAAAATATACAAGATGAGGAGATGAAATTTGTTCATGACAAAATAGCTCGATCCATTTGCGGGTTGTAAACAATATTTTTATTATTTCTGTTTTGGTGTTTTGGTTTTTAATTTTTCAGATAAGAACTTTTTTATTATTATAATGGATTGTCTAGTATTGATATTGTTGGCAATTAATATTTTAATATAATTATTTTCCTAATCATTTTAATATCTTTTTCTTGATGAGTTATTTTTAATATTTTAAATTTGATAATCTTCTCTCCATGAATTTCAACAACGAAAACATCATTATTGTTGTTATTATTAATGTAATTGTTAAGCTTAATTACATATTTTCAATAATAAAAAAAACATTGATCACAGGAAAAATGTCAATATAACCTTCAAAAAATAGTTAAGTCATTTTTTTGGAATTTACACTTAAAACAGCTATTTTTAAAACAGCTTATCCAAACGCTTAATATGGCTTTAAAAATAGAAAACGCATATTTTCACATTTTTACCAAACACTTATCTATGGTTTTTAAAATGGAGTTTTCAAAACGCACATTTTGAGACAGCTTATCCAAACAGGCCCTATATATCCCCCAATAACTTTCAAATTAATTGGTTGGCAAAATGAGTAACAAAAATGCATTATTTTGCAATTTTGGCCACGCATTCATGTAAGGCACAGGATGGTAATGAAATAAAAACTAAACTCTTCCTCTCTTCTTAGTTAGAATAGCCTTGGCAAAGTAATTTTTACATGAAAAGAACATTCATCTAATAAAAACAACTTTGAGTGAGATTTAAGGTTCTTAATATATCTAATAATATTTGGTATTAAGATCCATACACGTTCTAATGATATGAATTATAGAAAAAAGAAAGATGGTAAAGAAAAAAAGAAAGAACCAAAAATATAGCTCACTCGAAAAAAAAAAAATATATATATATATATATATATATAAGGGAAATGAATAACAAGGATTCTACTTAAGAAAGAGATAAAAATAATAATAATAATAATAATTCTGTAATTTTGAGAGAAAAAAAAATCGAATGACTGATATAGTAAATACTTAAAAATAAAAATAAATTTAGAGATTTTAGTGACTTTATTTACATGTTTACTTTGTAAATTAAAAAAATAAATAAATAAGAAGACAAAAAAGAGAGAGGAAGGGGTCGGTGGTACCGGGTGACGGCCCGCGCCCTAATGTAAACATATAACATTAACATGTTAATGTTAACCAGAGAAAGGCCGAAACAGGAGAGTCGGTCTGACGTGGCATTGACCAATATTGTCATGTATCGCTCCGGACAGTCGCCCCAGCAGCGCGTGTGCTTTCAACCTCAATCAGTCCCTCAGAGCAGAATAGAGTAAACTATTCTTCAGTCACAGTCGCAGTCGCAGTCACAGAGCGAGCGAGCGAAGCAAGAAAGTGTGAGAGTGAGATTGGGAGCGAGAGAGAGAGAGAGAGAGAGAGAGAAAGAGCCTTCCTTCCTCTCTTCAAGTAATTTCAAACCCTCTTTGTCTTTCTTTTCCATTCCATTTCTCTCTTTTCTTTTCTACTCAAAAACCCTAATAAATAAAATAAAACTTTTCTTCTTTAACCACCAATTCCCTCTAAATTTCAAAATCCTTAAGGATCTCCTCCTCCTCCTCCTCCTCCTATTTCCGAAACCCTAAAGCAGCCGCTTTGTTTGGTTCGGAATTAATTAGGGTATGTATGTATGGCTTCAGGTGCATTGGGCGGTGACGAAGCCAGAGACAAGAAGCGTCCTTGGGAGGATGGCAACAAGGTCTATTCCCGAAAAACCCCTAAGAAGCCCAAGAATTCCCACAATGTCCCCAAAACCAAACCCAAAACCCAAACCCTAACCCTAACCGAAGATAACAACTACTCCGCTTCCCCGCCTCGTGATGCTTCCGACGACGACTCCTCCAGCCACGTTGGGAATGTCTTCCGCCGGATTTCCTTGAATTCGATAAGGAAGAGTGAGGTTAGAGAGCTTAAGAGGAAGCTAGTCACTGAGCTAGACCAAGTTAGAGGCTTTATCAAGAAGCTTCAAGCTAAGGAGAAGGAGCGGGAGCAGAAGGAGAAGCCCAATCATGATCAGCGAAGGACCGTTCCTAACGCACCGAACCCCAATAATGTAAAGAAGAAGATGAAGAAGTTGAAATCCAATGGGGGAAGTGTTGTTGAATTGGATTGGCATTCGAGTCCTGTGTTTAAGACCTGTAGTGATTTGCTAACGAAATTGATGAAGCATAAGTTTGGTTGGGTGTTTAATAAGCCAGTGGATGTGAAGGGTTTGGGGCTTCATGATTACCATACCATTGTAAAGCATCCAATGGATTTGGGAACAGTGAAGACTAGGCTTGATAAGAATTGGTATAAATCGCCTAGAGAGTTTGCAGAGGATGTGAGACTCACGTTTAGTAATGCCATGTTGTATAACCCGAAAGGGCAGGATGTTCACTTCATGGCTGAGCAGTTGTCCAAGATATATGAAGATCAATGGAAGCCGATAGAGGCCGAGATTAATCACACTAGGAGAGTTGAAACCAATCGCAATGCAGGTTTACCAACACCAACACCCACTTCAAGAAAGACTCCAATGCTAAATCGAGCTGAAATGCGTCGTGATGCAGCTTTGCCAACACCCACTTCTAGAAAAACACCAATGCTGCCTCGAGCACATGCTCCGGCTCCTGCTCCTGCTCCTGCTCCACCTCCGCTTCTGCCTTCTCCTCCTCCTTCTCCTCCTCCTCCTCCTCCTCCACCCGTGGAGATGAGGAATTTGGAAAGGTCGGAATCTCGGACAATGACTGAGGAGCCCAAGTCAAAACCTCCTGGTTATGGTCAGTTGGGTAGAACCTCAATTCCAAAGAAACCTAAAGCTAAGGATCCTGACAAAAGGGATATGACTTATGAGGAGAAGCAGAGGCTCAGCTCAAGCCTTCAGAGTTTGCCTTCAGAGAAACTAGATAACATTGTCCAGATTATCAAGAAGAGGCATTCCGCACTTTTTCAACAAGATGATGAGATTGAAGTGGACATAGCCAGCGTTGATCCCGAAACACTTTGGGAACTAGATAGATTTGTGACCAACTACAAAAAGAGTTTGAGCAAGAATAAGAGAAAAACAGAGCCAGAGCCAGAGCCAGAGCCAGAACCAGAGCCAGAACCAGAACCAGAGCTAGAGCCAGAGCCAGAACCAGAGCCAGAGCCAGAGGCAGAGGGAGAAACTGACCATGCTATGCCAGAGACAGTGAGACCATGAATTACTTATTATTTCTCTCTCTTACTTTCTTTACTACATGAAAGTGTTGTTGGCTAATGCAAATTCATGCTATTATCTTTGCAGAATCTGGCACCAGCCATTGCAGAGGCAACAAAAGAAACTGAAACAGGTAAAATTCTCAAAATCACAAAGATTGGTGATTCTTTTGTTTGAATTTACCATTGGGTTTCGAGGAAAATCTAAGTTTCATGTGCTGATATCATTCAAAACCTGCTGGATTGTAACCAGTTGAAAACAATGTTACGGAATTCACCCCTGTTCAAGAAGAAAGGCAAGGTGATAATGTGAGTGCATCGAGTAGTTCCAGCGGTTCTAGCAGTGGCTCTGGATCATCTTCAAGTGGTAAATACTAATTAGTTCATTGTCGGCTGTTACCACATATCATCATATGGCCACATTTGATTTTGATTATAGTGCCATCTAAGCCCATCTATAGATTAATTAATTTGCTCTGATATTTTGCAGATTCTGACACTGATAGTTCCTCTGCATCTGGCTCTGATGCAGATCATTAATCTTGAACTTAAGATGTTCCAGTAGAGGTAGGAAACATTATTCTTACTTTTCTTAGTTATTGACCATCATTGATTTCCTCAATTTGCATGACTTATGATAATATTGCCATTCAAGCTCTATTATATCTTTTCACCCTTAAAACTTGATGGTTCAGTCAGTGTCCACCAGTCCATTATTGGATATCATTTAAAACATGAATAGACATTGCATGGTGGTATAAACATGCTATTATTGTGTGAAGACCTTGTATGCCGGTTTTTTGGTTGGAGTTGAATTAATAAAGCTTCTTTTTTGAGTCTGAAACAATTGGAATATCATGGTGACTTGCCAATTGTCATAGAAAATGACCAAACTTGTCAGAAATAGGCAGAAAGATCTACTGGATTAGTAAATTAACAAATCGCTTTCAAGCTATGCATAGTTTTCCAGGATGTTTGTAGACCAAGTGTCCCAGAGATGCTTGGAAAGCACTATAGAAACTTTAGGTTTACTTCTCAGTTTCTTTTCTAGTTACTTTTCTAATACTCATGGGAGAGAGAGAGAGAGAGCTGATTCATGTCATCATTTTAATTTTCTTGTTTTTCACTTGTAGTTTGTTTCTCAATTTTGCCCATATTTTACACAAATTGATTTGTTCTTGACTTGCATTTAATTGACGTAAAATTTAGTATTTAAATTTAGTATTTTACTTTCCATTACTTGTCTTTAAGTTCTACTATGATGAATTTTTGAATGAATTTATTATGCTTGTTATTTGTAAATACTATTAAAAGATGAATTGTTTGCTTGAATTTTTTTTTTATTCTTACTGTTCTAAGATAGGATTTTAATACTTGTATAAAGATTCCATGGTATTTGTGAGCATTTAGCCAGAAAACAGATGCCCTGGAGCTGAAATTTTTTCCTTCTTCCTTTTTGTGTCTTCTTTTTTTGTGGGAGTGGGGTGTGGCAATGTTTATAGTTGATATTTTATTGAGCTAAACGTTAATTTATGCTCTGCCCTTTAGTAAAATATGTACTATATAATATATTACACTCATTGATATCTTGGTCCAATAGCAAATCCTATTGTATCTTTAAAGAAGGGTTCGTTGTTTTGCTTGAAAACATTACCAAAAAGTGAAAAGATATATAGTGGATATATTAATTTTTGATAATTATCTTATGAAATTATTATCTTTTATGGGTATATCTTATGAGATTATGCTAAGATAACATACCTATACTATTATATTGGAATATGGTAAAAGAAATTATTAATATGTAGCTTTTATTTGTCATTAAAATCTGTAATATTCCACTATGTATGTCTATTTATGTTTTTCTTTCATTTCCCTTTGTATGCAAATTTTTAAAACAATTTTTAAAATTTTTAATCAAATGAAACATGTACATATTTTGTGCTGTATATTTTTTCCCAGCATAATATTAACTATGCTCTGCTCATGATACATATATGGAATTGAGGTCACACTTTAATCACAGTTAAGGGTGCCCATGGGCTAGGCTAGGTCACCAAATTCATGCTTAGCCAGCATCATGTGGTAACACTTAAATTGCTGGCATTTGCCAGCCCAGCTCAAGGTCCTTGCTTTTCTCAACACACAGCTTTTGTGACAGTGAGATGTGCTGGATCCAGCCCAGCCTAACTTTACAAATGCATTTGAACTTCTAATTTGTAGATTTTGTGCCTCTTTTCAGCACAAAAAGAGTAGTATTTCCTTGATTATTCAAGGTCGTAGCTTCAAACCACACATTTGACTCTGTATAATTTTTAGAGACACTCGTATTATCCCAGTAGAACTTAATCAAGAATCATGTCAATTAAAAAAAAATCAACAATATACTTAAAATTGAATGGAAAAATAGATAGTAAAAATGAAATAACAAAATTACATTAAGCTACATGACAAATGCATATAGTGTAAGTTTTTATCAAAAACCAAAAATTAAAATAGATTAGGTTATGTTTAGTAACATTTTTTGTTTTCTATTTTCAAAAACTTGTTTTTGGGAATATAAAGAAAAAACAATTTTCTTTTATTTTTGAAATCAAAAACATGTTTGATTAGTTGAAATTAAAAAGATAGTTTTTTGAAGAAAAAAATAGAAAATACTAAAATATATTGTTACTAGGATTTGAACGTTAATGCGAACTCATTAAATGGAACAGATTCATTAAATTAAATGCGTGTTTTTATTGACTTTTAAAAATTAGAAACTGAAAACAGCATTTTGCACGTTTTTAGTTTCTTTCACAAATTGAGTTTTGAGAACAGTTTTTGTTTTCTGCCCATTTTGGATTGTCAAACAAGTTTTTATGTCTCAAAAATAGAAAATTGTTTTTGGAAACAGAAAATAAGGAGAAAAAATAGTTACCAAACATACCCTTATAATTTAATTTAAAATGCATAATGAAACTACTTTTTAAGTGAATTCTAGTTAACTCAATTGGTATAGTCTATTGTCATTGAACTTGTATACTTATATTTTATTTCATAGTACTAGCATGATATGTATGAGCCAACTTTATTTTTTGTTTTTTGGGATAACTGGGTAAGTATGGCCCAACTTTTATTTTAAAAACAAACAATTATTGTAGATTATTAAAATATAGAAAATAAATAATGAAGCTGTTTCTAAAATTCTAGAAACTGTTTTTTTTTTTTTTTGTAAGTAAAAATTCTAGAAACTGCTGATAGTAGAACTATGATTGGATTAGTATTTTCAAAACATTTCAAAAATTTGGTAATAGAGTCTCTCTTAGAGCAACTATGTTAATTTTTTAAAAATACATATAGTATCACATGACATAAGGATTAAAAAAACTAATAAAAAAAGAAGAGGCCATCTAGTGCAACCACATCATGTAGGACACAACTTTCATTTATAATATATAATTTTATTGTGAATAATTTGATGATAATGATTAAATGACTACTTATTATATAATTTCAAAATTCGCATATAGTATACCAAATCTCTCATATAGTTAACAAGGATGGGTCTTTTGAGTTTATATAATTTAACATGGAAGAACTTTTTTCTGTTTAGAGGTTTTGGTCACAAATTACATCAATTTCTGTAACTTTTAGTTAATAGAGACTTAATGAGGGATTTTTTCCGTGCACCATAGTTTTTTTTTTTTTTTTTTTTTTTTGCAAGTTGTTTTTAATTTGAAACCACCCAAAATAATAGGGGAGTTATGTAATTTATCCAAGTCTTGAATTGAGAGTAGCCATAAACCACTTAGAGCAATGAGAGAGTAATCACTTGGTGTAAAGAAAAAATAGCCACTTGAGATAACTATGACTTTTAGGATCTGACTTTTATTATATCCTTAATATTTAAGAAAATAAATATTTAAATGAACAGTGGGCCAAATCAGTCCATTCATGAGTATACTTGAGCCTGATTGAGCCCCATGGGCCTAAGGTTTTGGTCCAAGCCCAAAGAACTTTGGGATATGCTGACCTGGCCGGACAGGCCTCTAGGTGCATTGCCTCCCCAATTAATGTGATTGCCTATGCTCTCACTTATGATAGGTTTCATGCAAAATGTTGAGTTTGAATGTGAATTACCTAGTCCTCTTGACATGAAGGAATTAGGCAACAGTTTTAGTCCAAGCATGATATATATATATATATATATATATATTCAATAGTCACAATGAGGAAGGGGGGATTTGAACCTTAGAAGTCTCCATTAGAAGCATCAGGAGGTGTCAGTTAAGTTACAAGGCTCTTGGTAGTCTGAGCATGATTTGAATAGGAGAAAATAGTGGAAAATGCATTTGATCTCAATTAGTTCGTTGAAGATCCATAGCTAGGTTTTGTTGTTTTGTTTGTCTTTTTAGTTCGAGCAAGTTATCAATCTATAGGGAAAATTTCAATAAAAAAAGAAGAGAAAAATGAAGAAAAAAAGAAGGAAGGAATTTTTCAACAGGAGGATAAATATGGAAATCTGTTTGGTAAAATTACTTTGGATTATGTTCCTTTTTGGTTCAATTAAAAGCTTATTCTATAAAAGTTCTTGGGATTATGTTCCTTTTTGGATTATGGTTTTTATTAAAAACTATTTTTAGGGCTTAAAGCTTATTCTGTAAAACATAAGCTATAGTGTCTATAATTCAAAGTACATGAATGGCTTGACTTAGTGCAGATAAAGTCTTTAATTGTCAAATTTTAGGTTTTAATGGAGCGCATCAAATCCATATCTTGGTTTCATTGAGGTTACTTCTCAAAAAAAAAAAAAAAAAAACAAAACAAAAGCTTTCATTGATGTTGGATGTAATTCATTAATCCTAGCTTGTCTTTGTTCTTGGTATTATGCGAGCCAGCTTCCCTCAAATTACATATTTATACAAGTACTTTCCGTTTACATGGATCTAGGGAGCAACTTTTGTGCCTTCTTATGTCTGTAAGTTGAGCCTTTCTCAATTTGTAAGGTTGTTAATATTTCTAAATTTTCCACAGCAATAGGCTAGAATCTTGGCAAATTTTTTTGCCAAGAGACAATGTCTTTTTTTCCCCCTAAAAAATCCAACGAACTGCAAAATCATTCTTACACTTCTGCCAACTTTCATCCAAAAACTTCTACTTCTAGGGAAAATTACCTGGGCCAATGGTTTTTAAAATTCCTAAACTGCAGAGCTTTGGAAGATTATTCTGCTTATACTTCAAAAATTAAGATGTTGCAAACTACAATTTTCCTCTCTCAGGGTAGTATCTAAACTGATTATTTTCTGTATATGAGCTCCAATTGCATCAGAACTGAAGTTTACTCATGGCAGAACTGAAGTCCCTGGGTTTTTTTTTTTTTCCTATGGCTTTGTCAGTTTATGTGATAAGTATAAATTCGTTAATGAGTGTTTTCCCAAGGTTGTTCTCTGCAGTGAAATGTGTAATATGTTGCAGAAAGCGTTTAAAGAATGTTCACTGTGTTTATTTTCCCTCGAACTTAGATTGAAAAGCATTAGCACAGTTTGAATTCCCTCTTGTTGGAATGTACATTGGCTATCCACTCCACTGGCATGCGTAACAAACCTCCAACTTCAAAACTTTACTACCATGGCATAAAATTCACTTCAAAACCACTTTCTACTGCTATCCTCACAATTCATGCTGCCTTCCACCTCCACTGCTACAACATTTCCCCTCTAAAGTTCTTATTAGCCAACCTGATACCTATCAAAAAAAAAAACATTTCCCCGCTAATTTCTCCTTTATTTTAGATAGAGGCGCAAGCTGCTGAAATTTTTTTTAGTAGTGTACCAAAAAAAAAAAAAAAAAAAGGAACATGTTTTCCTTGATATTTAAAGATTTTCTGATTGAAATCTTGTACCACCACCATAATGCTACTGCTATTTTTCTAGAACTAATTCCTAGATTTAATATTTCCTTGTTCCAAGGTCTTCAATGTTCCCTTGTTAGGAAGATTTTATCAATGAAACCTCTGTTTTGCAGTTTTATCTTCGATTTGTCAAAGCTATCTGCAGAATATGTCATTACTTAATTTTCTTGTTATCTTGGTTTTGGAAATCTTAAGTCTTTGAAATTTTAGATTGTTTTTGTTTTATAGAGTGGGGGTGTGTGTGATCAGTACCAGTTTTGACATAATGAAACCCAAAGTTAGCAAGCTCACTAATTTTGCTGCAGTTGTTAACAAGCTTACTAATTTTTCTGCAGATGTAAATTAATCTGCAATTGTGGCACCTGACAATTCTTGAGAATGCATAGGATATGGTGGAGCTGCTTTGGTTTACGGCTGCATTGCCTTTTGTTTTGAATATTTAAGGTGTATGACGTGCAGCTTATATCTATAGGTGGTTCCTTGTAACCTTTTTTGTCTTTTTCTTCTGTGGTGGTTCTGTTTTTTTTATCCATTTTGTATGATAACGTTGGATATTGTAATGACAGAGGGAACCTTTTTGCGGGGCAAAAAGGTTCATTGCCACCAACTGCTAGACACCCCTGATTTTAGAATGCTGATGCTAGGTCTTTATGCTAGGTTTTTCCTGTTTGTCCTTTCAACATTGCAATGCAACAAAAGTTGGTCTAGTTAACTTGAGAATGGTCAAAACAGGTCAGATGTGTTCTAAATCAGCCTGTATGTGGTTACAAATGGTTTAAGTTTAAAATGTAATAAGGTTTCAAAATTGGTTAGAGGTAGCCAATATCTCGCAGAATTGCATTTAAAAATATAGGTCTTTGCATTTGGCAATAAATTAATTGATTAATTATGCAGATCTTTGCACGTCTCCTTTTCGGCCTCTATCTAATTGGTTGGTTTGTACCCTCATTTGATCGAGCAACATCTCCTTTTAGGCCTCTATTTGATTGGTTGGTTTGTACCCTCATTTGAGCCGATCAGTAACCACACAAATGTCTGAACCATAGGGTTCTAGTCACCACATTCTAGTTGAGCTCAATCAAAGATTGTTTCCAAATATGGCACTTAGTTCCAGATCTTTGGTTAGGTCTGCACATACCAAAGCACTGCCGGAACTTTGCTTTAAAATAAAAAAGCAAGTTTTACTTTGTTTTTCACATTTAGGCCTTGTTTGGAAAGAGGAAATGGAATGGAATGGAAATGAATGAAAAGAATAATTTTAGGATATTCTTCTCTTTTCCTTGTTTGGAAGTTTTTTTCCTTTGTTTGGAAGTTTTAATGGAAGAGATAGAAAGTTCATTTCATTGTTTGGAAGTTCAAGTAGAAGAGAATGAAACGAGTAGGAAGAAACATTCATTTCTCTTGATTCTCTTAAAATCTCAAATTTTTATTCCTCCAAAAATTAAGAAAAATGAGAGAATGGAATTAAATTTAATAATTTTTTTACTAAAACTTCCAAAATATCCCTATATATTCAACCATTTATTTTAAAATAGTGATCTAATAATAATATTATCATAAAATAATTCAATTCTATCCATGTTACTCTCAAACAAGATTTACTTACATTTTATTCATTTCCGTTCCTTTATTTTAAACCATCCAATTAAGGTTACTTTCATTTAATTTCATTTTTTTCCCTTAAATACATTTCATTTCATTCATTTCCTTTCCATTCCATTATGATCATTCAATTCAATTCCATTCCATTCTCTTAAGAACACCCAAAGAGCCTTAAGGGTAAATGAGATCGTCATTTCTCAAATTCCAAACCAAGAACAGGTGACAATCTACAGATCAAATTAACCCATGCAAATGGCATATCCGTAATCAATAATTATGAGTAAGATGAATAATCATCCCCAACTAATTGTATAAAGTTCACAGCTATCCCTGCCTTAACATGTCACTGGGAATTATTGATGGAATCTTTGCTTTATAAAAAGCCTACCAAAAGAGCAAAGCCGGTGCCACTTGGAGCAACAAATACAACACTAGCAAAGATAACAAAAGCAAAATTTCGCTGACTTTTCTCATGGGAGTGTGGACACACAACGCCAGCCACAAATAATATAGGCATCTAACTCTGGTTGGCAAACTTGATACCCTTCTCAATGGATGACAGGAGTTCGGGTTTCAGGCTTTCCAAGGTTTCTTTTTCATAGTCTGAGAGAGGACCTAGCCCTAGAACCTCCTCCACACCGTTCTTTCCAAGTCTCACCTGCAACAATAGATTTTTGTTTTTTTTATTAAAAAAAGTTCTAGTGCAAATTACCATAAAGCCTTATTTGCACTTGCGCTGTTTCCAATATCAACGGTACAAGATAAGAACTAAAAATAATAAGTACATTAAATGTGTTCCCGTGCATCAGATGGATGTTACTAAGTAAATATCTGACCAGACCCAACAGAACAAGAATGATTCATAACTCAACAGAAAGGTGCAAAACATATATGAAAACAATGAGTCAATGACATTATTCCTCTAATTTTTTACAATTCTGTTAAACAGAAAAATACAACGAGACAAGCCTCGAAATTTACTAGGTAAAAAATAAAGGACAGACTAGCTGCTCAATGCACGCAAAAGTTTAAAATGGCGAGCTTTGTTTGTAACATGAAGCTGTCAAAAAATTGACCCTAGCATTTATAATCAGCAATGCACAGTATTGACCCCAGGACCTTACCTCCACCTAGCAATTGCCAAGTGAAGACAGTGCTAGTTGAGCAAGAGCTCATTGCATCAAGTTACAGATAAAAAGTCCAAAAACTTTTTTTCTTTTTTTCTTTTTTTATTTTACTGATGAGTTACATTTGGGTTTTGACCCCGCAACATCTCTCCATCCATCCATGTAGAGAGTGCCATTTAAACCAAAGCTCATTAGTAATAAAAATTAAAAAGAACTAATGATAAATGTGCATAGAAATAAGCAAAGACCCATAAAAATTAGTATAAAAAATGAGTTCAGGTTAATCACCTTGGATGCAAAGAAAGGAAGCTCAGTGACGTTTGATTGCACATATGAACATTCCACTACGTCTGGAACTCCATTAAGTCCCTTTAGACAAGCATCAGCAAATATGGCTCCAGCATAGCTACAAGAAAAATGGGAAAGTCAGTCCAGAATAACTAAATATCGATAGAAAATACAAATGGATGGGTATCAATCAAGACTTACGCCATTGACAATGTCGCAGATCCCTTTCCGGCCTTTGCTTCCACAACTTCTGTTCCTCCATCTTGAGTTCTCTTGGTAAGAGCCTTGATAACTTCATCTGACAAATTGGCTTTTGGTGTGGCCTATTAAAACAAAGCCTCAAATTAGTAAAGTCTCCATCAACAATAGAGCAGAAAACCAGATTTTACAAGAAAAAAATTATATTATCTAATATCCAATGGAAGAGATAAATTCAATAGAAGAGATCATGAGGGAGATTGAGGGGCAAAGGAAGTACTTGAGAAAATAGAGGGAGAATAGTTATGCCAGCATGGCCACCAATAACTGGGACATTAACCTCTGCAAATAAATACAAAAACTCAGGTCAGCAGAGGAGCTATACACACACACACATACATATAAGTTCCTTACATCTGCAGGAACGTAAAAATTGAAGGATAAAGAGTTCACAACCAAAAATCAACTCTTAAAATATAAAACTCATGTTTCAGACTCAATGAAAATGAGATCCTTAACTCAAAGGAGCCTTAATATAAGCATATTGCCTTGTTGAACTGAGTTTTAATTCTTTAGAAAAAGCAAACAGAAATATGATTGTATATTATTTTTTTAGCAACCAAACAAAGAGTTAAGACAAAAAACAAGAACTAATTTCAAGTAGTAGGCCATTATAGGTATACCTGCAACGTTCACATTTGCTTTTCCAGCATAGAACGTCTTAGCCCTAACCACATCAAGGGTAGTCACACCAAACAATCTCTTCTCATCATACGTTCCTGCTTTCTTGAAAACCTCAGCAGCAATGGGAACCGTTGAGTTCACGGGGTTGCTTATCATATTAACAAGGGCCTGTTCTCACACATCAAATCAACGAAACATTCATTTTGAAAAAAGTAGAAGGGTGGGTTCCCATTTCTAGAAAATACCCAATTCAGTGCAACCAATTTACAAGTGAAAAAATGCATATGCAGAGAGAGACTCACATGAGGGCAGTATTTGGCAATAGCAGTGCAGAGAGATTTGACGATGCCGGCATTGATGTTGAAGAGATCATCACGGGTCATACCGGGCTTTCTGGGGACACCAGCCGGGATTATAACAACATCCGCTCCCTCCAAAGCTTTTCCCAAATGCTCTTCACCCGCATACCCAGACACCTTTTTTTTTTTTTTTTTAATCAAATTCAGTTTAAATGTTAATGTTAAACCCACTTCACACTGACCATATGTTACACAATTCACAATAAAATATTACCAATCCAAAGAAGAAAATATATATATAAATATATATATTCTGAGAGTGAGAGTGAGAAAATCAACAAGTAATCTGTTTTCATTTTGTGTGTCTAGGATCATTATTTTCTTTTACTTTTTCTTCCTTTAAAGAACCAAAAATTAAAAAAAGGAAACCTTTTTTTACCATGAATGAAGAACCAAGTAATTGACTTGAATATGTGTGTGTGAGAGAGAGAGAAAATCTCAGGAACACAGATGTAAAGTTAAATCCAGTTTAGGGCTAAAACTAGTCTGAAAAAATCCGAGATCGGTAGAAAACAAAACCGTAGAAATGAAAGAGAGAGAGAGTGAGACCTCAGATCTGGTGTTGATGTGGCTAACATCGGCGGCAACACCGGGGGTGCCAGCGATATCGTAGAGGGAGAGCTTAGAGACGAGAGGGTTGAGCTTCATGAGCAAAGCGAGAGGCTGGCCGATCCCACCGGCGGCGCCCAAAACGGCGACCTTGCGCTCAGGGACAGAGTCCGATGAGTATGCGCGAGCACACACATAAGTACTGCGACTGCTACTGCTACTTCTGGCTATGGCAGATTGTACGGATCTCACGATGGAAGTCCTCATTTTCCCACACAAACAGATAGAGATAGAGAGTGAGAGAGATGAGAGATGAGACCTTTTTTTTGGTTGGCGAAATGAATGTGTGAGGTTAACTTCAGCGCTACTCTCTCTCGAGGACTCCGTCTGTCAATTCTTTTTATGGAGAGGATTTTGGCCTGTAAATTCCAATTCCCTTCTCTTTTTTTTCTTTTTTTTTTTCTTCTTTATTTACTATAGTATTTAGTAATATGTTGTTTGTAATTTTAAAAAAGACGTGTGAGTAAAAAATATATAAAAATATATATAATATTATTTAAATACTAAAAATTGTTGTTTAAATAATGATAACAAACTGGCCTTGTTTCCTAAATATGAAATAAAATATTTAATTTTTAATATATTACTTCTTTTATATTTTTATAAATCAGCAATACTACAAATAAAATTTTTCTCACACCTAATTCCATAATTTATTTATTTGTATAATTGTAGGTGATTAACAAAAAGTAATAAATTTATGTAAGCAAAAATTGCCTAGTCATAAAATTGGACATGAGATAAATATTTCAATGCATTTGGCCTAACTTATTTATTTTTCGTTTTTGTCTTTTTGTCTCAATTTTTTTTTTCAAATAACCTAACTTTTAATAATAAATTAATTTTTTATTTTTTTGCCATACATTCTATATAAAAAAAAATAGCAAAAAAACAAAAATTATATATTTTTAATTTTTAATAGATAAGATATTGCAAATAGAGTGTTCCCTAATGCAGTGGTAAATTGGTAATTAATCTTTAAAAAAAATAAATCATAGACATTATGGTAAATTAACCTGGCAATGCATGCATCACCTCTTTGGGCTTTTGTTTGACTCGTAGAGAGAACCAACTTATTATATACAAAAACTACATCATTTTTCATGTTTGGATGAAAATGCATGCATCACCTCGTGTATGTTTGGATAGAGCTGAAAAGTGTTTTTAGCTACATTTGGCGTTTTTCAATGGGTCTCGTGCATTGTTCACGAAGTCCGCAAGTACTTTATTCAACAAAAAAAAAACTTTAAAACTGATTTCCACGGTACTATTCATATATTTAAAAATTATTTTGCTACAGTATTTTCAGTTTTCAGTTTTCAGTTTTCTAGTTGCAATTGATGAAATTTTCAATCTCATCAATATTCATTTTCACTTTCTTATATTTTTAAAAGGTGAAATTACAATATCTTAATAATTACTACAGTTGATGTTAATATTAACCATAATTACTTGCTATCAATATTGTTATGGTGTAGCCAAGGGTATTGTAATTCAAATAATTGGCACCTCCCAGTATTTTCAATGGAGATATCCAAAATTAAAATCTCTCATTTCCTCTTGTTAGAATAATTGAATTATTAAAAAAATTACAATAGTGGTAATAGTCATCATGTGGTAATAATGGTTTCAACAATGGTGAGTGACAATAATGATGGTGATGTTTGAGTAGGGGTGTTCATTGATCGAATCAAGTCAGATTTATGCTTAACCTATAGTTAACCCATTTACATTGAGTGGAGGAAAGCTCAGCCCACAATCGACAAATAAGGAGCTACAAATCAAACATAACAAGCTTTTCATGGATGGCGGGCATTTCAGTTGAAACTAGTAGCAGTAGCTATGAAGTAAAAAAGTAACAGAAGAGGCAGGGATTAGTTTGGTTGTGGCAAAGATTTGTTGGATCTCATCCAAATTGATCAAGATCTCACCAAATTTGGTTGGGATCTCACTATATCTCGACAGATCTAAGACTAAGAGAGAGAGAAACAAAGGTTCAAATTGGCCGAGTTTGTTGAATTTTGAAGGAGAGAACTTGCCACTCAACTTGCTATTGTCATATTTTGGGGAGAAAACCGGTCGTTGACCGCCTTAGTCACCAAATCAATCCATTTTTAATTTAAATCTGGTTAGATTTATCGAGTTGCCTAAGTCTATGGACAGTCCTAATGTTGATGATGATAGTGACATAGTGACCATGACAATGGTAGTATTAACAAAGTTAAGAGTATGGTTGATCAATGCAAACTACACTCAACTAAAATTGTTCAACTCAATCCTAATCAATTGTCTACACTAGTTTATTTGCTTAAAGGCAAGACAAAAAGTGATTTTAAGCAAATAAGTAGACTTATTTATGTTTGGGAACAACTTATTTGTACAGTGTTTATCAAAAGACATAGGTTTTGGTAACTTTTTTATGTTAAATGTGTGACAAAACTAAAATAAAGCTTATTTCCATGGTTAGCTTATTTGCTTAAAGATGAGACAAAAAGTGTTTTTAACAAGCATACATTTGGGAAGTAATGCAAAAGCTAGCTTTTTGCTTATTTTCTCTATGGTTTGCTTATTGACTATGTTGTTTGGGAGTCTTACGTGGGTCCCAAAAAAAAAAAAAAAAAAAAAAAGCAATAAGCCAAAAACACAAAAGAAGCAACTAACAACCAACTTATTTTATTTAGCTTTTATCTATAGTATTCTTAGCAAGCAACTAGATAAACACTTAAGCAAATAAGCATACTTATTTGTGTTTAGGAACAGCTTATTTGCATAGTGTTCATCAAAAGATATAGTAATTTTTTTGGTAACTTATATGTTAAATGTATGACAAAAAATTAAAAGATAGATTATTTGCAAAAGAAAAAAAAAAAAAGTGAGACAAAAAGCAAGACGCCAAACACACAGGTTTTCAAAAAGGAAACACAATAAATTCGAATTGTCCGAAATTTTGTATCCTATATGCGAAACAAATAAACCCTTCTTTCACCTTCCATCCAAAAATGTGCTTTTGAGTAATGCCTTCAATTCGATGATCATCATAACGCATATTTGATCAACCACTATACTATGCACCAATTTTCCTGTTAATCAAAAAAATTCAGAGTTTAATTCTTCATAAATATTTAAGGATTGTTTGGTAAGAGGATTTAAATACAATAATTTTTTTTTAGAAACCAAAAAATGGTGAGTCCCACACTTGAATCTATTATTTAGCTAATGTTCTTTAAATATAGTTTTTAGAAAATTATTTCTTATTTTCCTTATTCAAAACAAGATTTTGGAAACAACTAAGAGGATGTTTTCAAGATATAAAAAATATTTTTAATGGTATAATTGAAAAAATTGGACCCAACATATCTGCCCAAACTCTTTTAACTCTTAAATTAATGAACTTATCTTTATTACAAAAAAATTCTCACACTTCAAATTTGAAACAAATCATTACAAATAAATAAAAATTTTAAAAGTACATTAGTTATATTCTCACACTTTAATTTTGAAGCTTGTCATTATCCAAAAAAAATTAATAATCTACACGTTACTTTTTATAATAATAATAATATATATATATATATATATATATTAAATGTCAAAGTAGAAATGTTCTTTCCAAACATTTTTTTCCCAGTATTTTGAAAATTGTTCTTAAAAATGGGAGTCAAACACAAATAATGTAAATACTATTTTCATATTGTTTTAAAAACAAGAACAAAAATTCTCATACCAAACATGTCTTTAACTTTTACAAGTTCTCCTACCAAAAAAGATATATATTTAAAAAAAATCTTACACCTTAGTGTGTGTAGTGCACACACACACTAGCCTCTCGGAGGCTCTTCTATTTTTTTTTTCAACAGGTAAAATAATCACATATATGCAAAATAAACACAAATGATTGTGGAAAATTGTGAGTATAATATGTACATGATAACTAATAAATAGTTTGTCTTTTTTTTTTTTACTTTTTTTTACACTGGACAAGTAAGTAGGTAAGAAATGTGAGTTAGTGGGATTTTAAAATGAAACACAATTTTACATTTTTATTTTGTATTTATCCTAGTAAGTGAATAGGATAAATCTCTTCTCTTTTTTAGAAACCGGTGAGATATAGCTAATTTAGAGATAATGTATGCTACAATAATTTTTAGGAAAAAGAAAACCTGTAATCATGTAAATAGTGCATGGAAGGCAATGAAACGTGAGCTTTTTTTTTTTTTTTTTTTTTTTTTTTTTTTTTTTTTTTTTTTTTTTTTAATGAATGAAATAGATAACTATTTAGAAAAGAAAAAAAAAAATTTGCAACCGATTAAAAAAAATTAAAATTGTAAACGTGCAATCCAAAGAGGGAATCCTCTTTATATAAATATAAATATATATATATATATATATATATATATTCCTGATATATCAAGTTTATTAGTTGATGTAAGGCCTCTTCATCCTTATATTAGGCTAAAGGTTTGACAGAATTATTGATATTTTCAAATGGCTTCTATTTTGCTTTAGAAATAATAATGTATAAAATATTATACATATAGAAGCCATTAGAAGAAGAAGAAGAAGAGGCCAATTTGAAGATAGAGAGAATGATGAAGCCATTAGAAAGAAATATGCATTGAGGGAACTGGGAAGATAGAGAGAAATATGAATTGAGAGAATGATAAAAGAAGAAGAAGAAGAGGCCAATTTGAAGATAGAGAGAATGATGAAGCCATTAGAAAGAAATATGAATTGAGGGAACTGGGAAGATAGAGAGGAATATGAATTGAGAGAATGATAAAAGAAGAAGAAGAAGAGGCCAATTTGAAGATAGAGAGAATGATGAAGCCATTAGAAAGAAATATGAATTGAGGGAACTGGGAAGATAGAGAGAAATATGAATTGAGAGAATGATAAAAGAAGAAGAAGAAGAAGAAGAAGAAGAAGGAGAAGAAAGAAAAAGACGAAAAAGAATGGGAAAAATAAAGGGAAAGCGTCAGCATGTGTGTTAAAGTTGGTGGGCCATATGGTTGGTGTGAAATAATAATAATAAAAATGTGAGAAAAATATTGTTTAAATAAAAGAGTGTATAAAATAGACAAATTGATGTGGGCATTTTGTAAAAATAGATATGTAAAATAAAAAAGTATGTTTTTTTTTTTTCGCAAAATATACAAAAATTTTACATCCACTTATGAGATGCTCTTACATACTTCAATTTAAGCAGAAAATGAATGTGGCAGTAGACTATATTGATTACAAATACATACACTGATCTCATTATCAAAATCCTCCTTTATGAAACAAACTCAATTTGGCTTCCAAAAAAGATGAATGCTTCCTATATATTTCTCTTTTTTGAGTCTCTGCAAAAAAGATGAATGCTCAAAGGTCTTGATCAAATTGGACAAGGATAGAAATATGCTATAATAAGGCAAGGGCCTTGAAAACTTACCTCTGAAAGGGGGAAAATTGTTTCATTTTGGATTCTGTAAGGTCATTCTCATAATGAATTTAGATTCAGGTGAACGAAAAAATAGCTTCATTGCTTGATGACCCTTGGGTTCTGCTCATCCAGTCCAAAATATCTGAACAATCATGACGGCTGACAAAATGCCTTCACATTTAAAGAGAGCCTTTTAGACCTTTGCAATAAACAACCCAACAACTTTATAACAAATATAACTATTTTATACCTATTTTTGGTGCGGTAACCCTTAAGTTTGGAAGCTTCTCGGTGGCTTGTATCTTTCTTCATTCTTAGTGATTCAGGCACCACCAAAACTCCACTTTCATCATGGTATGAATCATAAATGAAGTTCAGCACCTGTTCCTGCAAAATTGTCCCTGATTTTAAGCAACAGAATTTAAGGGCCTGATATGATTCAATAATTTTTCTTTTGGTGCCAATACAACAAGCTCACATAAATCAGTATCTAAGAAACTTATGTTGCATAAAGCTAAATGGTCTCACAACTGTAATTGCAGTAACTAAGACGACTTAATTTGTAAGCAGAAAAAGTCAACCCACAAAATGTTATCATTTCGCAAATCCTATCCAAGACCAGATAAAAATGAAACCTTTTAGCCAAACCAATTTGAAGGCATCTCCCCCAAGATAGAAAAGTTTGTTGTCAAACCTGAATAATCAAAATGAGGGCTCTTTGGATTGTTATTGGTCTTTCAATGTAAAATATATCGTAGGGGAAAAAAATAAGGAATTCAAATGATCGATTGGAAAAACCCATAGCATGCTTTCGGAGAGTCACTGTCACCTCTAAAAGATGACAAGCTGTACACCAGCTAAAGAGCTAAAAAAAGGTTGCCGGACTAGCAAATCCATTTGCTGCAAGTCCACCAAAGATCAATAAATTTGACAGTCACATGTTCCTTGCATCTTGACAAATTCCAGATTTCAGTGTTAAATATATTCACGTTTACATGTACACTATCAGCCTGTTGCATGAAAACAGCATTAATAGTAATAATAATAATAACATTAATTATTAGAAGTAATACATTATACATAGTAAGCCTTTGAGCATGGTAGGAAGAATATCTCTATAGGATCTGTATGGAGAAGAAACATGCTTCAAAGTTCAAACTCACAATAGAAAAAATTCATGCGTGCAGAAAATAGGAATATGAGCAATACAAGAATAACAAAAATAACCATCATTTACAATCACATGAGAATAGGTATATGAAAATAGCAAGGGAAAAAGATCCAATATATGCTATGATTAGAAAGATTTCAAATCATATTGTGGGCACTCTTTCACACAATCTCTACATTCTACTGAAGCATCTCAAATCTGATGGAGTCCCTTTGGTAGAATTTGGCAATTTCCCATTATGCATATTTTGAAGTAATACTTTCAATTCAAATAATTTGGGGGATAAAATTATTGTCTAACTTAAAATCCTCTCCTGATTATAAAGAATCTCAAGGCAAAAAATAAAAAGTGTAACATTGTCACAACAAATCTGAAAAAATATAAGATAAAAAGTGAAAAGTGCAAATACATTGTTAATATTCAAATATAAATTCCTCAATGCTTATAAATAGATATTAGAGTTATAATACATGAAAGGTGAATAAGAGATGGCAAATTGATATTCCATAAAGTTAACCCACTGTATATTATTAATATTAATAGATGTGCGCAAATACCTCATGGATTCACTGTTCCATTCCTGATAAGATTTAACTCTGACTTATGAACTTATATTAGATAAGAACATTTAATTGGTCATGATGTATAAAAAATTTACAATATAAAGAAATATACCTAAGGAAACCACAAATTATCCCCATTCCATGTGCATTAGCAAGCACACCACAGTAAGTGGGAAAGGAAAGGTGTGGCCCTTCCATATTTTGTTTCATTAAGAATCCATACTTCATTGTTAAGAACTGTACCTAAATTTTGGATCTTGATAACATACAACTAGGAAGTATGTATACTTCAACATTGCTGCCATACCAGTCATATGATACCGATCGTATATAAACTACAAGGGGATATGGTTGGAATGTTGGATACATACTGGATATGTATCCAAAATTGTTTATAAAACAATAATTTATCTTTAAAAGATATGGTGGGATAGGGCTCAAATACAGTGGGAATGGGTACACAGCATAAGCATGGTTAAGATTGAGCTAAATATCTGGTCTAGAGTAATAGAAAATAAAAAACCTTTCAAATTCCAAATTCATGTGTATGCCAACATAGATTGAGCATCATATATTCCTTCCGGTGGATTTTGAACACACAACCCTCCCATTGCCTAACTCATATGAGGGAAGGACATGCATCATGTATTTTTTTTGTAAGTTTTACTTCAAAATTAGTTTCATTATTTATACCAACTTTATGCCTTCGGTGTTTGTTATTATCTTTCAAACGAAGAGATTAACAATATATACAGTTTCAGTTTTACATAGCATACAACACTTGTACAATTATTTCCACATGGATGAGAAATATGCCCCTTCAAGACCAATTCTACTTGTAAATGCAGAAAGGAATACATTCATCCCAAACTACACCAATACCCATGTTGAATTCTGTACACATATAAATGCACTGCAAAAGCCTTGTACAAGTGACATCCAAATGAGCTAATGCACTTGAAGATGAGGAGAAAAGAGGAAGAAAAAAAAATGTAGTTGTCAAGAAAGATTTAGTAACTAGTAAAGAATGGAAATGACATACCAGGGGCTTAGAAGCATCAAGCCAATGATATATATGCTCATTACGAAACCATGTCAATTGCCTTTTTGCAAAATTTCTGCACCAATAAATTTAAAATTTCTGGATTAATATATAATGAATAAGAGCATCAAACTCATAATTGGTACAAGGAGTACTCAAGCATGAAATGCATAATCAAGCTTTGTCCTAAAACATAATGCACAGCTAACTGGATATGTGATCCATGCTCCATTAGACAGGGTAATAAAGCCTAAGCTACCACCATCAAGCCTTTTTTCTTTTATTTTTAATTTTTTATTATTATTATAAAGTTGCACAAGTAACTCCACGTGTGTTGTATATTTTTCTTATACCCAAGTCCAAAAAAAATTGGGAGGGTTACTATTGGTTGACAGCCAATGTAAAATTTGGTCACTTTATTATGAATAGATCTTGTGTAGATACAACTTGGGGTGTTTTCTACTAGCGATTCACAACATCGGACCCTGGAAAAAAATGGAAAGTGGGTAAGGGTAGCTAAGGTGTTCCCTATAAGCGACGCACTGCATCAGCACCCGCGTGTAGTGAGAAATGAACAATGATTCACCCCATTTTGATGGATGGGTGTGGATAAAGAAATTAGTCTAAGATAATAGGATTTATAGAAATATAGGGTCATTAACAGAGAAACTAATGAAATTAGTAGATATAATGATTAGGAAAAAGATAAACATAGTGTGCCCAAAGGAACTAAATGGATTATGGGTAGGTGAAAAATCTAGAGAAATTGAACATACAAGATATAAATCGAAGTCGAAGAATATAGAAAAAGGATAAAAAATAGAAATGGGGTAGAAAAACAGGTTGCTTCACCAAAGGTAATCATACACTGACCAGCAGATACTCCCATGCAAATATGAGAGGCACAATTGTATGCATTTCAAGGTGTCGCCTTGTAAATATTCCCGAGTAAGAAAGTAGAACCTCACCCTGGATCCCTACGAGCACAGGATTTTGAAATCAGCTAAACCCACCCTCTGCCCTACTTTCAACCTGTTTCCAGCGTTTCCGATTGGTTGAGAAAAAAAATTACAGTTGATTACAAGACTTTCTGATAGAGTATAGTTTGCAGTAGAGAGGGAAGTCCTAGTTGAAACTTCAAACAAAAGAAAAGCACATTCAAGAAATCCTAGGTTGAAAGCCATTTCTCGATAGTTTAGTGAGCCCCTTGTACCTTAATCAGAGAGCTTCTTTCTTTGATTTTCAGCAAGCATTTTTGGAAAGTAACAATTCTATTCAGTTTAGTTTTGGAAAGCATGTAGGCCGCAAATTAGTGCATTCTACACTGCCAGAGGCCTAAAATCAAAGGCAGGTTGAGTTTAAAAGGATAGAGGAAAGAATTTTGTTAATAATACTTGTTCTGGGAGACAAGAGAGTTAACATAATTAACACAGACACTACTTAAAGGGTTGGAAGAATCCATTAAGAAAAGAATTTGGGGAGGTTACCAAATGAGGAAACAATTTTTAAGTGGAGGAAACCTTAATGGTCATGTCAAAAAGATAATGGGAGATTTGAAAGAATTCATGAAGGCCATGGGTAAGGAGTAAAGAATGAGTCCAAATACGCTATTTTAGTCTTTGGGGGGAGAGTGATTGAATATAGGTTAAGACACAAAACAACATAATTGAATAATCAATTTGATTTTATATTAGGAGAGTACCACAAAAGAAAATTTTCTTATTTAGACTTCTAATGGAGAAATATAGGAAAGTAATAAAGATCTCCATATGATTTTTACGGGACATAGAAAAAACGAATGATAGAGTACCTAGAATGGCTACGTAATGGGTTTTAGAAAAGAATATAGTTCCTCTAAAGTATATTATAGTAATAGAGGAATGTATGATCGAGTTGTAACCAGTGTGAGAACAAGTACAGGCATCACAAGTGAGTTTCCTATCACAATAACTTGCATCAAGGGTCAAATTTATGTCCATGTCTCTTTCCACTAGTTATCGATGAACTTGATTGCTTTCATAAACTTCTAGAATAAGGGTTCTTCATTAGTGTTGATCCTACTTAAGTGGGGTCCTCCATCCTCAAAGGGTAGGATGCATACACTCCTACCCTTCAACATTGATACAGGGAGCACAATCAAAATTATTTCAGAATTTCTTCTAATTTTGAACTAGAATTCTTGTAAAGATGCCAAAAATTTGGTGACTCAATTGAAATAATTGATCATTAGATCTTTGTTCGACCAGTCTCATGTATAGGATCTTACCAATAGTAATTCCATTGTTATTTCAAAAATTCGCTATACTTTTGTATTTGATAACTAATTCTTTGTAATTCTTTAGGCTTCTTTGTGTTCAATATATATGTACGTGAAGTATTCTTTTTTCAATAATAACAACAACAACAATAATAATAATAATAAAAACAAAAAAAAACAAAATTTCTTTTTCAATTTTTTTATATTAAGGAACTTGGCCAATTTCTTTTTCAATTTTGAATTTGGCTTTGATGTTGTAGAGGAATATGAGTGTGCATTAATGTATGAAACCCCTTAATTCCATTAAAATGAGGCTTTGGAATAGTTTCTAACAGTGCAATTTGAATAAAAATTTTGATTAGAAATGTTTCTGTAATTGTGGTTGTGATTCCAAGCACCTTAAGGTGGTGAAGTATAAGGTTTTCAGGCAAATTCTAGATGGTGGCGATTCCAAGCACCTTTAAGTGGAGAAACGTAAGGTTTTCAAGAAAAATTTAGATGGTGAAGCCTAGAATTAAATTAAGGTGCAATTACATCCCACAAAATCCTCAACAACAAGAAAGCCAAATTCAGAATTAAAAAATGAAATTTGGAAGAAAATCTTAAAATAATTAATTTTGAAATAATAAACCAATTCAAAATTTAAAAATGAAATTTGGAAGACATTCTAAAATAATAAATTATGAAATAATAATAAGTAATGAAATAATTTTAGTTACGCTCCCTGCATCAAACATATTGCATAATGGCCACTCTCTGGACTCAAATCCCCACACTTGCAATTGGTAGCCCTAGACATTTACCATTGCTCCAGAAAATGGCCCCAATAAATGTCTAGACTACCGAAAAGAAAATATCCCTAGTGATACTCTTTCTAATCCATTAATTTGAAGCCTTTTTCTTTTTCTTTTTTTCTTTTTTAAACAATAATCCACTACCAAAAATTAAAATTGGTGTTGCTCAAATACATAGCAAAAACATCTATGGATTCACAGGACTCTAATATATTAATCATATAAATAATACTAGCTGACAGAAATGCATTACCTAGATGCTTTCTGAAATTCAGATAAGAAAGTGAAAAATTCTCTGGGAGAACTACCTCCTAGCTCCCTACAGTGTAATAAATACTCCATAGCCTGAAATTAGTAAATCACACAAACCAAATGAACCTTTCATTAACTGTCCAGAACAGAATAAACCATTTAAACAAAAACAAGCATCAGTTGAAAAAAAAAAATTTATGGCTAAGTCAAGGACAAAGAAGGCAAGATAACGTCATGTAAAAATCAAATGTTTAATATTACCACAATTTTATCTAAATGAATAAAAGATTGCATAACATTTAAGTCCACAACATGAATCAGAATAGTAAAAAAGAAGTCACAGGTTTCTTTTGATCAGTTAAAAAGAAGTCATAGTTGGCATGTTAGAAGATGTAACAACATTCAATTCAAACTAAATAAAGAGGAAACAACTTTCTAAAGGTTGGACTTAAAAATAATAATAATAATTTTGATGAATTAAAATTTCAGAAAATAAAGTGTTCTTTTTTTTTTCCCAAAAGAAAAAAAAAAAAAAAAAAAAAAAAAAAAAAAAAAGAAAAAAAAAAAAAAAGGTAAGTAGAGCTATAAGAAAGTCATGGATACCAGGAGATACACAAAAAAAAAAAAAAAAAAAAAAAAGACTTAGCCAAAACATTTGAAGATTTTTTTTTATGCAACCATTTGAAAATAATTTATTATAATGCAAAAAGCCTAATGGTCAAGTGATGGGCCTTCCTTCGTGATGATCCAATTTCAAGATTAAAAAATTGAATAGGACAAGCAATTCTGCTTGCAGATTAAAATAATAATAATCAGAAAGAACAGAAGAAAATATTAAGGGTGTACTTGTCTATAACCGATTGCTCGAGTTGCAGAATTTGAATTGGGTAGAAGACCAGTATCAAGAAGCCATTTAGCCTCAGACAAAATCCCATCACCTCCTACAGGCAAAAATCAACCATTCCAAATGAACACAACCAAAGAGTTGAACAATAATTTAAATGCTGTAGTGGGTATCAAATAATTTCCTTGCATCTACTTTAACTCTTTCATAAAAACATATCCCAAAATATAGATTATCGTCTACTAAATTTTTTTTATTAGTGGATTTTATCATCTACTGATACAATTCTGATTTGCAGTCCTTCAAGAGTAAAGAATTATAACCAGGTAGAAGATTGTGTGAACTAGATGATAAATAAACAATGGAGCAGAAGGGTATTTAAGTCTCTATAAATGCCACCTTTAACCAAACCAACAAAATATGCACTATGCAGAGAAAAATGCTTGCAATACTCATCAATTTTGTATAACATGTCAACTTCCACTCAAGATACATACAAAATACAAAGCCCTAAATCTAAAAGTAGACCGACTAATTGTCAACTAAAATTAACATCAAAATGATCGTAAGTTTTTCTCTTATTTTCTTTTTGTTTCAATAACTACTTGTTCATTTTTTCTCCTTTTGGGGGAGAAAATATAGACCCGCTAACCTGCTTAAGAAATTAAATAATTTCTTGACCTAGATCCCATAGTCCACACCACTTGCCAAAAATGCTGAACTGTGAAATTGGCTCTAATTATGTCATTGTAAATGTGGTGTATACAGATCAATTAGATGGGACAGGGTTAGCAACCAATAATTTGTTCTTAAAGAGTTATTAACATGAAGACGCATTAAAAGATACTGGATTTTAAGTTAAGAAATAAAATAACACAATATATTTTATCCAGTTAAAGCCCATCAAAGAGTTGATGATGAATCTATTAAAACCAGCTCATGTATGGTGCTGCCTAATTGCACAAGAAGCAAGTTTGAAGAAATTGAGAGTAAATTGTATACTTTGTTTCTTTTGCATTGATTAGCAGTACATGATAGCAATTTGAGCTATTTATGATGCAATCAACCATTCATGTAGAAATTCATGCTTAGGCATTAGGCCAACCTCAAGAAACACTCAGTGCTCAACATGACCAGCCATTTTTCTTTTTTTGAACTGGACAGGCATGATAACAAGGTGCCAACACACACACACACACACACATAATTATTTTATTTTAAAAAGGGTGAAAGGGGATGTCCTGATTATCAGCCAAGTGAGAAGATGCGTTGGTTGGCCAGGGGCCTTGTAATTTTCAAGGAAGAAACAGGGATGATGGGAAAGATATTATTCCGAAAGTCATTATGGATTTCAAGCATGGTGAAACAAACTAACACATTGCTAGTAGATTCAATATTATGAGCAGTATAGATCCTTATAGGTAAAAGGTAGCACATCTCTCTATATGATTGCATAAACACTAATATATATTTTTTTTTGATAAGTAATGATTGCATAAACACTAATATTAAAAAGTGTAAAAGCCTCTGTGATTGTGTGAGATCACAATATAGATATAACATAGTAACCTTTTTAACACAAATAGAATGGTAAATGACAATTGAAATGTAGATGGCTGTGCGTGCACCTCAAAGAATTTAAGATTTTCAAGTGGCAGAAAACAAAAAACATAGTGATGTTTAGTAGCAAGATCTACCTGAAAGCATATCTTCACACCGGTAGTCAATTAGTCTATAGAGATCAAGTCTTTGGCTAGAGAGGAAAAAACAATTAAAGTCATAATCCAAATCCTTTGATTTATTTTCCTCCAGTGCATCAGTAGAATAGTTGACACCATGAGAGCTATCTGTTACGTTACTACATTGTTCCTTGAAAGAATCATATGGTACTCGAAAAGCAGATGGAGGTGACCCACTAGACTGCCATTCCAAAGGAAATATTAATAAACAGTGAACATATATAGTTATTAATATGTCCCATAGTATTTTATCAAATCCACAAAAAACCATCTAAGTGTGCGTTTGGCAAAAATTATTTTTGCAAACTCATTTTACTATTCAACTTATTTTTGCTACTATTTATGGGTCTCACTGCACTTTTTGGTACTATTTATGGATCCTATTGTACTATTTCAACTAAATTTTACCTTTATCTACAGTACTTTCAGCAAAAAGTTTTCAGTTTCAGCAAAATAAACGGATTCCAAACGGACCTTAAATATATAGAAGGGCATCAATGTATAATTAGATTATTCCAAGATTGGGAATCCACACATCTGTAGCTTTTGCAGCAAATTAACATTTTATTTTTCATAAATGACCGTTTTGTAGCTCTTTGTTTTAGTTTGAGAGAGAGAGTCCAATATTCACAAATAAAACAAGAAAACATCAAAAACCAACCTTTATAATCTCAAGGCTACGCCGTAACCGATACCAATCATTGGCAGCTAAAAGTTGGGCCTTTGGATCACCTGCCTTGACCACCAACTGCACAGCAGCATCCCAGTCTTCATTTCTCTGTAAATCTGCTAACTCTGAGTATACCTCGGAGGCAATCTCAGGAGATGCTTTT
Organism: Quercus robur; assembly: GCF_932294415.1. Taxonomy (NCBI): domain Eukaryota; kingdom Viridiplantae; phylum Streptophyta; class Magnoliopsida; order Fagales; family Fagaceae; genus Quercus; species Quercus robur. The sequence goes on along the minus strand of NC_065541.1, from coordinate 29,601,417 downwards.
GGAACGTCTGGCTTTCCATAAATGAACCTTATATTTTAAACAAAACAAATGGCATTTATGTGCCATAAAAGTTGGTGTACAATAATGCAAAGATATATGAATGCAGCATCATGAAATGTTTATGACATAAGTACACATTCAAAATTATCTGCCCCATATACATCAGCATCATTTCTTATGACTTCCATAGGGGTGTACTATTAATATAATTAATAAAGCTCCAAAATTTCAGATGGTGTCATGGTGCAGCCATTACCTACAACTTCTATGGTTTTTTTTTTTTTTTTTTTTGGGGGGGGGGAGGATACCTACAGCTTCTAAAACTAAAACTAACATTAACTTTAGCTGCTAACCATGGGGTGTTAACATTTATGCAACCTAGTGAAAGTCCTTCACATATATACTATGCCATTTTTTTGCAGCATTTAGCTGCAGGTTCTTGTAGATAGTAAATTTTCCAGTTGATTAACAAAGTAAATATGCATAATATGTTTGTAGCACACAAGTATGAGACATTTCAGAGCATATCTGCAATTCTTTCTGGGGCCTAAAGCATATGACTCATTTAAAAAAGGTAACATCCAACCTCCAACTTTCTCTCTTTCTTCTCAATGCCTTCCCCTTTCCTTGTGAAGAGTAAAAATTTCTTCACAGAGCATTTATTGATGATGCACCCTATGTGGTTGTAATAGCAACAACAGAAGACATAACAAAGTTAAATGACCTTTACCAATCAGAATTTAGATATTTGTATTTCTCATCCGTTAATAGATTATAGAAAATTTTATATTTGGCATAAATTATATAAAGTAAGTATAATGCTTTGCCAATTATCTTGCTACTTCAAGGCTGTGACAACCACACACTTTTCTAACGAAGAAGATTTTTAAGTATATATTTTTCTTATTGATTACAAGAGCTTGTAGTTCAACTAGCACCTCTTGGTTTTTCCAATGGAAACATCTAAGGTTTAAGTCCCCCCTCCCCCACTGTAAGCATTGAATTATCAAAAAAAAAAGAAATTCTTATTGATAAATCAAATGTGTAGCCAGTGGGTCTTGAAGCCACAACCTCACCTTCCATCTAATTCTTATGGAGAAGGTACCATATAAGCTACAGCTCATTGGTGATTTTTTAATTACAAATTACTTTATCAACTAGGGTTTTGATAACAAGAATTTATTTTCTTCCTTTTTACTAAAAGTCTACCTTGGAGAGCTAAAGGCTGTGTTGTTACAAATAAAGCTAATGCGCTGAACTTGGGTACAAGTAAGTCAAGTTGGGCAGTTTGATTTTTGTTTCACCTTTTAATCATGAGTTTTCAAGCTATTATTTGGCATAAAGTTTCTCCACCTCCCCCAAAACTTGTGTTTCTAAATCATGCTGTATTTAGCAGGCGTCTAAGCCATGGGTGGTTTGCAGGACACAAAAGACAGGACAAATACTTGATTTTTTGTTGTTGTTGTTGTGTGTGTGTGTGTGTGTGTGTATTGATTTAAGGTTTCAAATAAAACAGAAGAAATATTTTGTTTGAAGGGTCATCCATATAAAAGGAATAATGGGGGGAACATACCATCGCAAGTACAATCCAGTCCCACCAACAACTATGGGAACACGACCAGTGTCGAGAATATTTCTTGTAGCCTGCCTTGCATCCTCAAAAAATTGCCCAACGGAATACTCTGAAGGAATATTATAGCAGATTTTAAATTGGAAGAAAAGAAATGTTGAAAGACCATCAACATTATTATTATTATTTAGTAGTAGCCATAGGAATATTACATGCTATGAACATTATTATTATTATTATATAAGTGAGAACAGGCGGGAACATACCTTCGGATGGGTGCAATATGTCAACCAGATGATGCGGTACCTCCTTAAAAGAGAGAATACAATTGTCAAGAAAGAGGAGAACATAAAGCTTATTCTATAGAGTAAGCAAACACAAATTGGTTACCTTTCTCTCACTGGGAGAAGGCTTGGCGGATCCAACATCAAGACCACGGTATACCTGTACTAGTACTAGTCTAGTAATCAATAATCATTATCATATATTGTAAAAATACAATCCCTAACTAACTAACTAACTAACTAAATAACTAAAATCAAAACCTGGACAGAGTCGGCGCTGATGATTTCACCATTGAGCCGCTTTGCCAGCTCGAGTGCCAGGCGGCTCTTTCCGGCGCCGGTGGGCCCGGATATCACTATCACCTTCTCTTTCTTCTTCTTGTTCACCGCACAGGCGGTGGAGAACACGCGCCGGCGAAAGAGGTGCAGGTGTATGGGCTTGTCAGGAAGGCAACACGTGCGGAGCCCACTCAGCATTCTCTCTCTCTCTGTCTCTGTGTGTAAACTACACTTTCTTTTCTTTCTAATTAGGAAGAGGTTTCCAGGATTTAGAATTCAGATATTGCTGAACGCCCACTGTTTAACAGTTTAAGCTCTTGCTCTTGTTCTTGGACTTTTGGCTGAACCAATTTTATGTTTTTTTTTTTATTATTATTATTATATATTATACCACATTTAAAAAAAAATTTATGTTTTTTTTTAATTAAATTTTTTTAACTTTTCTTTGAGAATTAAAATAAACAAGGTTTTTTTTTTTTTTTTTTTTTAAGTCTTGTTGCCAATCCTCCGGTAATAATAAAATAAAATGAATTTTGATCACAATTACCTAGAATTTCTCCAATTACCTCCCCTAAATAAATAAAATTTGCTTTCTCAATCTTGTTTTCCCTATTTTATTAATATGCTATCAGCCTCATATTTCAACCCCAAAAAAAAAATTCAGCCTCATACATATATCTCTCCTTCTTTTTTTTTTTTTTTTTTTTTTTTTTATAATTGATAAAGATGACTATTTAAATCCTAGAAAATTCTAAGAGCATTCATACGAGTTCATACAAAATTTCTGTATATTTTACTATGAAAAACTACTTTTTCTTTTACCTAACCACTTTTCAAAACATCCACATCATATTATTTATTCTAAACTATATTTTATTAAAATTTCTTTTTTTTTCCTTGATTTTTTTAATTATTCTACTCTTTCTTCATCCTCAAGAAACACAATAAAATAAAATAACTAACATGCACAATAACGGTGCTTGTGTATATTTGTACAACAAATGCATAAACTGAGGAGATGATTTTTGGAGCCGAACAAAATTTGAGGCTTATGCTATTTTATATCCAATAATGTAAATGTTCTTAAAAACATGACATCGCCCCTAATAGAAAATTAAAAGCCTGTCTTTCTTTCTTTCTTTCTTTATTTTATTTTCTTTCCTTTTACATATATATTTTTTTCCCTGGCAGAAAAGAAAGTAATAATCATGATTCATAAGCTAGCAAAATTTATGACGAAGAACAATTGGTCACGAGACGACCATTGAATGAGGTCCCTTGGAAGAAACAAAAGGAAAGGAAGTATCACCGTCTAATTAAGTAGAGTGAAACACAATTCAACAGTTCAAACTTCAAAGACCTGTTTGTCCACTTCGAGCTTGACACACCACCTTTTTCTTGTGGAAAACCAGAAGAAAACAAGGAATTAGTGCAAACAATCCAATTGGATGGCCAGGCCAATGATCATAGTCATAGTCATACTCAACAAACTACCTAAACTAGTTAGAACCAACCAACTGGTGGTTGGATGTTGTAGTATTGCTCAGATGCTTAGAACTAAAGACTTCGGGTGTTTGAACTTAGAATGAATGTCTTTAGTTCTAACCCGAAGTAACTTTTGTCTCATCATTTACAAGGAGAAAGACACAACACAACCATTTCATCTTTTTCAATCAAACGTGATATCCTAAACGATGAAGCATCTCTCCCTTGATCGGCGGATCCAATCACTATTTCCTGTTGCATTGGCTTCTCTTCTAGTCCTAGGAACTGTACGACTAGTTCTGGATAACTTGAAGAGCGACCACAGCCAGATTTTCCGGCTATATGGCTGGCCAAGAGGTGAAAAGCATAGGTTACCAATTGTTGTCTCTCCCAAGGATCGTATTGAAGAAAGATGCAATGTGTTTGAAGGGAAATGGGTGTGGGACAATGTGTCATATCCTCTTTATACAGAAGAGAGCTGCCCCTTCTTGGTTAAACAGGTGACTTGCCACAGGAATGGGAGACCTGATTCCTTCTACAAGAATTGGAGGTGGCAGCCTAATGGATGCAATCTCCCAAGGTAAACACTATTTGTATATCATGTATTTTTTTGTTAAAGCACTTATCTTACTTTCGGAAGTAAAGATCAAGGTTGATCACTGCTCTACAAAGCAATAGAAGCACCTTGTAAAATGCTAACCAAACAAAATGTCAAGATGTTATTTCATGTTACTTTCACATACATTTGTTTTGTTGCGATGTGGAAATGAATTCCAAAATATAAGTGAAATCATTTTTTGTTTTAGACAAAGTTTCATTCTCCTTCCATCCTATTACGTAACGATTCAGAATTCATTAAATCAATTAAGCAAATTACATGACTATTACATAGGTTATGTGATTACAACTACACTTTGATAGTCATTTGAGTTGTCATTAAGTGGGTTTAAGAAAATTTTTGCTTTTTTTTTATTAGTGGAAATTCATTTATGTTTTTAATTAGATGGCAGGCCACATTGCCACTTCATTTGATGATTTTATGGATCCACCAAGATGTTTGACAAATCATTGTAGAACCATTTCATTTCATTTCATTAGGAGAGAGATTTGTGGTTCAAAATTTCTTGGAAAGAAAATAATAGAACTGTGTCATGTTATTTGTCATACCACCACTTTTATTACTGATGATATGGAGTTTTGGAATGTTTTTTGACCTCTCAGGTTCGATCCATTAAAGTTGTTGCAGATCTTGAGGGGTAAAAGGCTTATGTTTGTAGGAGACTCTGTACAGAGAGCCCAATTTGAATCAATGGTCTGTTTAGTACAATCGGTAATTCCAGAAGGAAAGAAATCCCTTCGAAGAGTTCCCCCTAGGAAGATCTTCAAAGCCGAGGTACTATTCCCAATTTGCCTATTATCCAATAATTACTCCAAAATATATATATTCAACAGCAATGATCAAGCTTTTATATATAGGGAAACCAAGTATAACTTGTCAGGTTTTGAACTATGATGATAAACTTAGGAGCACTCTATTAAAATTTGGATTTTTTTTTTTTTTGTTTTGTTTTGTCAGGAGTATGATGTATCGATTGAGTATTACTGGGCACCCTTTATCGTTGAGTCTAACTCGGATCATGCAACAAATCATACCGTACTGAAACGGTCGGTCAAGCTTGACTCAATAGCTAAGCATGGCAAAGAGTGGGAAGGAGTTGATGTGCTGGTATTTGAGAGCTATGTCTGGTGGATGTATAAGCCTCTTATCAATGCAACGTGAGTATCAGATTCTATAACTCACTAATTAAAACCCAAGTAGATTTTTGTACATCAGGGATTGTGTAACCATGTAATTAACTTATCTTTGGCAATTAATCATAAAACTGCCAATTTTTTCATGGTGTTTGTATGTTTCATGGAGATTGAGTTGGTCCAGCGCATATAATCAAAGTCGTGAAAATGAGAGAGAATGACTTCTGTGATCCATCATTGTTTCTAGCTCGTGGATTTTTTTGCTTTTTACAAAAAGGGTCCATCAAGCATTCAAGCTTTCTAGTGTACATCTTACTTTTACATTTCAGTTTGTCCTGTAAAACTATTTTGAGTGGAGACTTGAGTTTCAGAATCTAACACTACCTGCCTTTCGTGGTTTTCTGATTTCAGATATGGATCTCCATATAATGTGAAAGAATATAATGTGACCACTGCCTACAGACTAGCCTTAGAAACATGGGCAAATTGGATAGACTCCAAGATCAATCCTCATAATCAAAAGGTGTTTTTCATGAGTATGTCTCCAACACACCTATGGTGAGTTTTACTTTATATATGAATTTGTGGATGATAAAGAATACATAGCATCACCTCCCAACCATTTCCTTTTGGATGTTTCTATTCCGCCAGACACATAAAGCCTAGAGACTACACATTGATAGATAGCTTTCCTCTAATCCCTCCCTAGAAACTCCCCCATCATTTTTGTGTTTTCCAGTGTTTTGGACTCCCATATCACTGGTAAAGGACTTGGACTTGGACTTGATTTCAGAATTCTAGAATAAATGCAAGAGATTTCAGTTCGGCTAGACTAAGTGCTAGGGAGAACCGAGTTCCTCAATAATTAACTAGATTAAAGCCCAAGAAGTCCCTCAAGTTGAAGTGTAATTGGACTACAAGCTTCTAGAAAGGCACCAAGTTTTTGCCCCCAGTTTGAAAAACATCACTTACTGTTTTTTTTTTTTTCTTTTTCTTTTTGGATGTAGGAGCTGGGAATGGAAGCCTGGAAGTGATGGAAACTGCTTCAGTGAGTCAGACCCAATCCAAGGTCCATACTGGGGCACTGGCTCAAGCCTCAAGATCATGGACATAGTACATGACATATTACAACAATTAAAAGTCAATGTAACACTTATGAATATTACACAATTGTCAGAGTTTCGAAAGGATGCTCACACATCAATTTATGGGGAACGCAAGGGAAAGCTCTTGACTAAGGAACAGAGATCTGATCCAAAAAAATTTGCAGATTGCATTCACTGGTGCTTACCAGGAGTACCTGATACATGGAATGAGATTTTGTATGCTTATTTGTTGAAAAATTATCACGGTTTTTTGTAAATTAAAACTACACCAAGAAATGTGATGCAACCCTCCATAAAATTTAGGAGGCAGCATTACATGTTGCTGAGGATTCAAAATTGCAATCTTGTTTATCAATTTTTTGAAATGGGAGGATTTTCTTTCAAAAAAAGAAAGGCCACAGCTCAAATAGGGAGAAAAAGCAATGACTACATCCACAAGTACTAATGTATGCATTATTAGTAAAAGAGTATAATTACCTTGTACCCCAAAGATGTTGCAGTATTTCGAAACTTAACCAGAAAAGAATACTATTAATCTAGAACTGAAACAGTCATTGAACTTCCTTATTTTTGCATGTGTACATTGAAAGTGGGAGCCTCATCTGCACAGGAAATACACTCTCTGACCAGTCTAATTGCAGCTATATACAGAGGTTTATTGTTTATCTACAGAAGCTCCCATTCGGTGTCATATGAAAGTTCTAATTGCAAATTTTTCGAGTTTAAGGATTTTGCAGGGGTAGATGTCAAAAGAGGTTGTGATCCATCTTTGCTAGACCCCATGTCAACATCTCCATACCAAATTGCTAGTTGTTCATATTCCTTCACCAGTCTCTTCTTTGAAGCAAATGCATCTTGAATCTTTTTCTAATACGGGGAGAGAGTAATTATAAAAATAATAAAAATAAAAGGATTCAGTTGCCAAACTCTTCAATGAAAAGTTAAAAATAAATCAATTTAAGGCATAAAAGATTCTAATATAGTTTCCAAGAAGCACAATTCCTTAATGCTGAAGTACATACAAGAAAATTATTGCTTTCAAAAGCCATAATAACTCCAAAAAACATGTTCCAAATAGGTTTCACTTAAGTACATTCTATGTATTGATATATTGAAATTCCAAACAAGTGTGCCCTTTCAACATGAGAAAAAGGAACAGAACTCACCATTTGATGAGTTCACTTTGACAGATCAAGCATAATAAAGCCGATCAGATTTGACGGATATGGCCTTTTCTCTTAACAAAAAATGTTATTAAGGTCAGGAAAATGATGATCAGTTTCCATGGTTAGAACTCATCATATCTAATTCATTACTGTAAACTAATGTTTAAGAGGGCATGTTAGACAGTGCATTCCTACCCATTTTTATTATGTTAGCATTCAAACAAATACAACAAGAACAGTTTTATCAGAAAAAGAGAGTACCCTGTACGATCTGAGCTTTCGCACTCTATGAGAGACAGCATAAAGTTCACTAGGTTCTACAATGACACAGCTTTCATCAAGCTTCACCTTGTCACACAATTCAATGGTTTCCATATCAGGGTCATTAATATCATTGTTCCAGTCATATGAATGTCCTGTAAAAAAGCTTTATTAGTGATAAGTGATAAGGTAACAACAAAAGATATCGCAAGTGTAGGGATTGTCAGCTATAATTTCCAATCAACCAACCTTGCTAATGCAGTCCAAAGGGCATTCCAGTCATTATGTCAGAAACAAAAATATCATGAGAATCAGACTAGCTACAATTATATTCAACCACACAGAATGACGACCATTCCCTCTGGTACCAAAGGTGTATGATACATCAACTGCTGTAGTATTCAACATTAAATTTAATTGACTATGAAACAGAATGCATAGGACCATGTCCAAGTAAAAAAGGATTTTTTTACCCAATGATGTAAACATTCTAGATAACATCCAACACTAACATTATTATTATTATTTTTTTCTTTTTGGACGAAAGGGGAGAGAAGGGAAGAGAAAGGATCCATTCTCCTTTGCTTGGTTAAAATGAAAGGGAGGAAAGAAAGGAAATGTGGAGAGAACGGGTTTCTATGGGTCCTACCAATTTTTTACCATTTACTAAACCATAAAATTACTCTTATGCCCTTGAAAAATTTTGACTTTTTATGAAATAATTTTTATATCTTCATAATTAATTGATAATTTATAATTTAGTAATTTTCCTTCCCTTTCTCTTTCCCTCTACATCCAAGCACGCTGAGAAATATTTTCTTTCCCCTTTCTTTTCTTTTCCTTTTTTTTGAGTAATTTCCCCTTTCTTTTTTCAATTTCCCTTTCCTCAAGATCTTCTCTTCACTTCCCTCCCCTTCTATGCAACCAAATATGGTGTAAAAGGCCAGTCAGAATGGATAAACCCCAAGCTGAAAAAATGGAAGTTGGACAAATCCAACTCCCAGAGACACAATCAAAATCTGTACCTGGATTCAGAGAATCACATGCCACAAAAAAAAGAAAAAAAAAAGAATGGAATAAATGTTTCAATCCAAATAACTTTATTGCTACTGTAAAATTTCATACAAGTTGGGTCAAGAAAGAAAATCAATAGTACTCAAACTGAGCCCATCATTCTAAATAATCCTAAGATTAAGAGAATCACATCTCAATTTTATATGCTAACTGAACAATAGATGAATCAAAAGGCTAGAAAAATATGAAAACATAATTATTACCACATGACATGAGACATAAATAAGGGTTCAAAGAATTGTGTATATAGAACCTACTTAAGAAAAAAACAATAATTTACCACATAATACACATCTCAAATTTATATGCTAACTGAACGATAGATGAATCGAAAGACTAGAGAATATGAAGACATAATTATTACCAACTGACATGATACATAAATAAATGTGAAAAGAATTATGCATATAGAACCTGCTCAAGAGAAAAAAAAAAAAAAAAAACCCAATAATTTACCACATAATACATTGTCCGCCTAGAAGGCTAGAACACAAGGTTCTGCTAGAATGATGTAGTAAATGTGAAAAAATAACATAATTTGAGCTCCTGAATATCAAAGGAAGCTCTGCATCATCAAAAGTAATGCTGTCAAAGAGCAATCAAGCCCTACATTACCCAGAAGAAAGACCATTGTGATACATGGTACAGGTGCATGAATATTGTATACTACATGTCCAAGAAAGTCAAATGCTTAGAATAGGCTTATTAGACGTTAAATAAAGTGGTCTTCAAGTTAAAATGTTTCAAATTTTAACCTAGTCTTGCAGAAAATCTGTAATGTATATAAGATTCAAACATTACTTTACACCTTTAAAAGTATAAATAAGAGACGGAAAAGACTGAAATCTTCAGACCGCCAAAATTCGTGCATTGGTAATGAAATTGTCACCGCATTTGGGATTGAGTAATCAAGAAAGTAGTGTATTATGGTAACTCTAAATTCATGCCTTTGATACCCCCACAAAGACTTTGGAATCGACCTAAATGCAATCAGTAAAATGATAAAACAGTGCCTAAGGAATGGAGAAAGTAAAATGCTAGATTACAAAACTATGGTTAAGATTCTTCAAGGCTAACAACATAAGCAATTATCATAACCATCATCATCACCATTTATTTATAACTACCAAAAAGAAATCAGAGAAAAGGCCGATGAGCTCTTGCTCACGCACTTCCTTTTCCCGTAAGGATTGAATGGAGGGTAAGGTCATGGGAACCATTGGATGTGTGTGTTACTTACCATTAAAAATAAATAAATAAATAAAAAAAGAGCCAACTGAGGGGAAGGGGCAAGGTAAGGAAGAAAGCACATTAAAGTCTCACCTAGAGCAGATTCAGATGATTCATTCAGAGACAAAATTTCCTTAATTCTGGAAGTGTCTTCTTCTGCCAAAATATTAGTTAATTACACCAGTTGTATTGGAAACATAGAAAATTTTTATAATGTAAAAAGAAAAAGTACCAACCAATGGATTCCAATGATACTATACTGCTGGAGGAACCAAGTCCTGACTCGACTGACTTATTCTTACAGGAGATAATTGGAGCTGGTGGAGAAGAGGGGAGCTTACTGGAATTATCACAAACACATTCGCCAGAATAATTACAAGATAATGCATCCAGGGAGTTGTCAGGTGATTTTCCAGACAGACTAAAAGATTCTGCTAACAGGGAACTGCAGGCAGATAAAGGCCTCATCTCTTGTATTATTTTCTCACCATATACAACTGAAAAGGATGTTTCAGAATAAGTAAGAACACTTGAAACATCAGAAACAACCTCAGTGACATCTACAAGGCTATCACAAACTGTTCCCATTTTTGGGCGAGATTGGAACTCCACACTATGCAATGAAGATGCTGGTGAAACCTCAGCCAGAACTCCAAATGCATTTTCATGATTATCATCATTAAACTTACCAGAAAATAAATTTTCAGAGGATTCTTCATCACCTGGAGAAATTAACTCCAACACCTCAGGTGCAGACTCCTCTATTGCATTTTCATGATTATCAACATTAAACTCACCAGAAAATAAAGCTTCAGAGGATTCTTCATCACCTGGAGAATTTAATTCCAACACCTCAGGTGCAGACTCCTCTATTGCATTTTCTTCAGTGCTCTCATTTGGATTTTCTCTTGTTGGAACATCATCAACCTTTTGGAGAGTTTTGTCTGTCACTGCCTCCTCAAGAGAATCTACAGAAGTTGGAGGAGTTAGACTTTTAAGGTGAGACCCATTTAATGCATCTGGCAGCTGTTTTGTCACAAGATCAACTGCTTCAGGCTGCACATTTGATTGCATTATGACAGTAACTTCCTGCTTTTTTTCATCACCCATCATTGACTTCAAATAGGTGCCAATAGCAGCATTACTTTTCAAAGCCACAGCTTGAGCTTCACGCTTTACAGAATCCACTAATGCATCTTGGACAACATCGGAATAGAACTTTTTCACATTTCCACCCATATTTTGCAACTGGTTTTCAACATATTTAACTGTATCCTGTACATGAAAGCAATTAAAAATTATGAGAGGAAAATCAGCTGCAGTCAAAAGCTTACTTGCAACTAAATTGAAGATGGGTTGGACCAGATTACATCAGTGCATCTAACAAAGTTATTTGTTTAAACACACAACAACCAAATAACATCCAGTGAAAACAGTGAAAATGCCAGTCTCATGAGAGGATTAGTTAAAGAGCACCAAAAAAATATAGGGAAGAGCTTGTGGAAAAAGATAAAATAGAATCAAAGCTACCTTGCTCACAATATCATCCACCTCTTGGCACACAGCTTCAAGCTTCTGGAAAAAATTTCCAACCCAGGATATACCTCTACGATTCAGATCCATTGTGGACATGTACTATATTGCTGGAACCAATGTTTTAGATACCTCAACCCTTGTAAAAGGCACCAGGAATTAGAATTCAAGGATGATAAAATTTACCTGCAGACTTTCAAAATATAAAAAATTTGTCAAGATTCACATGACAGATTTGTAGAACACTAATTCCAGCAAAACCAACATCCCAGCTCAGAGAAACTGTGTAGAAGATAATCCCCCATAAATTGACTACTAAAGTAGCGCATTTTGAAAAAAAGAAAATAGATATACAAGATAAGATACTTTTTCCTATCCCTCAAGCTACCAAAATAGAAAACTTAAGGGCATTTAGGATTAATCTAGTGCAATGTGTTAAAACAATAATTAATTGGAAGAGAGTCATAGAAAATCCAAGGTGTCAGCAAGACTCTAACTCATCATCCAAGTGAGACAATAGCTCAATCACTTCTAATATAATATAACAGCATTAACAAAGGAAAGAGAGTACATCACACAATTCTCTTTAGTCATTACAGTTTTACAACTCTTTTTTTTTTTTTTTTTTTTTTATAATAATTCTATAGTTGTGGAGAGAGGGATTTGAACCCTGGACATCTCCTTTGGAAACAACAGGAGGTGCTAGTTGAGCTACAAGGCTCTTAGCCAATTTTACAACCTAACGTACTAAGCAGCATAGAGTATTATCTATGTTAGAAAGTGGACTTCAAAGTTTACAAATACATACACCATAAATAAAGAAACCATAGATCAAGAATTTTTCAATAAGTAAATACCAAAGTGTATATAACATTTTTTTCATGTTACCCCCAATATATATTATCAACGAGACAGAAAACTGATGGGAGATGGAGAAACCAGAATGTTCTAGAAAGGCAACAATAGCAAGGAACAAGCTGGTCTGAACCAGAGTGGTTTCAGAGAGCGACAACAGCTGTGACAACTTAAGTGAAAACCCAGACCAATCAATAAAAAAAGTTCAAATCCATGAAGATAAGCTACTTAGCTTTACACTAACCAAATCAAAAGATAAACTTCTCTGGATAACGACCATCGAAACAAGTGATGGTTATCTTAAAACTCAGACCAACTTTAATTTAACATACACTCTCGCCAAACCAACCATCAGGATTGTGATAAAAAGAAAGAAACTTTGTCCCAAGGCCGAAATGGGAAATTATTCTTGTTTTGATTTTATGTGTAAATCAGTGTCACGTAGCAAATTTATGAATCACCCAGACGAGATGATCAAAGCTGTAATTATTATAAGCTGCTTTGGCGGCCAATAAATAAATGATCAAATATGTATGTATTAATTTGTTCCATTATTTCCCGCATAAGATAAATCAATGAACAGCACAGCACAGCACACTCACTATTATGAAAAAGAAAATTTAGAGAGACATGATGTATTATCATCAATAAACTGATAACTATATCAAATTAAACACGTAAACGGTATATTAAATTCAGCGCAGAAAGCGTAGCGTAAAGAAGAAAATGAGGAGGAGTGGTTACCGGAAACCTGCAGCTGCAGCAGGAGGTGATCGGCTGTAAGATTATTTATTAGCGCAGCTTTTTTAGAGAAACAGTGGTGAGAGAGGTTTTGGTTTTGTTTTTGTTTTTAGAGATGGAAAGGGTTTAATTATTAATAATTTTTATTTATTTATTTTAATTTTAAAATCCGCGAATTGTTAGGTATTGGTTACTTTTACCACTACTACTTTTAGACTTCAATTCTCAATGTTGAATTCAGATTTATATAGGGTCCGTTTGGATTGAACTTATTTTTGCTGAAACTGAAAACTGAAACTGAAAACACTGTAGCAAAATAATTTTTAAATGTGTGAATAGTGCTGTGGGACCCATTTTTAATGAAAAAGTTGATAAAAAGTGGAGTTTGTGGGACCCGTGAACAGTGCACAAGTGCACTGTTCATAGCTGACCGGGTCAAAAGTTGCGGCTGGGAGAAAAAAAAAAAAAAAAAAAAAGAAGGAAACGCACCAACAAAACGCAGACGGGCTATCCAAACCCAGCCATAGCCGACGTGCAGCATAACTTGTTCTATCCAACCTTTTTTTTTTTTGCTAAACTTGTTCTATCCAACCTTTAAACTTATAGTTTCTCAAACAAACAAACAAAAAAACCTTTAAACTTATCAAGCCTCTTGAGTTTTGAGTGGTGTTTGTAACCTGTCTTTTGTGTTACAACTTATTAATTACTCGCTACTCCTTTGTGTTTCTGTTTTTTTCTATAATAATAAATAAAATGCCTGTTTGGTAGGTCATTTTAAGCAACTTTTAAAGCATTTTAAACATACTTTGTCACCTACATGTATATCAAAAACACTCAAACAACATTATTCAAACTCTTCTACCAAACACCTAGTTTAGAACAGCTCTGTTTTATTTTAATTTTGGCTTAAATGCAAAACTCGTCTTTTATATTTTATCACAATTCATTTCAGTCTTTTAACTTTATTTTTGTTCATTTTAGTCCTCTAAATTTCAAGTTTATTCAATTAAGGTATCTTTATCAACTTCTGTTAAACGTTGCGTTTAATTGTCTAAAATTTTAATTTTTTTCTTCAAATTTTTTAACTAAAAAATCCAATTAATGATTGAAAAATATTTTCTATAATTTTTATATAAAAAAATTTAACAAAAGTTTGCACAAAAACCTTAATTGAATAACTTGAAACTTAGATTACTAAAATTAATTATAATGAAACTTAGATGGTGAGTTTTGTATTTTAACCTTTTTTTTATAGAACGAATGTATCTAAATCTATTCAAGTATCCAACTATTATCTTGTTTGGATGTAGTCACATTTCTCACACACCAAATTATTATTGGGAGGAATCCGAGGCTGAGGCAAAACCTCAATTGGACATATATTTAATTTTCATTTAGTTTTAAAAGATTTGGTGACTTTTTTTTTTTTTTTTTTTGTTTATTTGTTGAGAAAGTTATATACAAAGACAGACTCAAGAAGGGCCCAAAGCACCCCCCCCCCCCCCACATCCCCCGCGCGGTGGCGGCTTATGGAAAAGAATATACATACAGTAGGTACATTTTAAGCCATATATATATATATATATACACACACACTAGTTAAAGGCCCGTGCGTTGCACGGTTTAATGACAAAATTTATAAAATATATGTAAAAATAATTATTATATTTTAATAATTATTATAACAAAATAAATAATTCTTATGAATAAATAAATAATTCTTATTAGTTGTGTTATAATATTATTTTTAGTTACATGTATCAAACTATTTGCATATGAATTTTGCATTTAATGATTCTACATATGATTACAAACCTTTCTTAGGATATGCTTGAAATCTTTTATGACAAACCTCTAAAAAAAATCAAGAAGAAAATAAATTGAATTAAATAAAAAAAAAAATAGAACCATATAAATTGTAAAGTTGTGTATAAGTCTATGATGGCTTTAAAATAAAATTAAAAAAAATAGCTCATTTCAACTTTGATTTTACTATTTTAGTCAAATAAGTTCGATAATTGCAAAGGAAAAAAAAAACCATATTTTATAGTGATGGCTCAAGAGTAAAAATAATCAATGCACCAAAAAAATTGATATTGGAAGAATGATGACTTTTTAAAGATTATGAAAATTTAGGAATTAAAGTTCGAAAATTTTACAATTAAAAAAAATGATTAATGAAAATTTGTTGGGAATAAAAAATTATACTAATAATTAGCAAAATTTTTTAATTAATGTTGCAAACCAATACATAATACTATGCATACTTTACATAAATATGTATTAAGTGATAATATTCAAAATATAAATATATATATAAAAAAAAAAAAGGGAACAACATGAATAAATCCAAGTTGAAAAAATAAATTTCATTTTGTTTAAAAAAATTATATAAAAAATCCTATTAACTTAATAGTGGTGTATTTAAATGATCCAAAAAAATAATAAAGCATATACTTTTGCGCCTAATCACATCTAGCAAATAATAAAGCATTCAAAATATTGAAAGGCAATTTAAATTCATGTATGCTTGCATGAGATACGTACTTGTCCACCATTGCTTGAAAAAAACACAAAAACAAAGAAGAGAAATACATACCTATAATACTTTGGATGGTAGGTTTGATAAAAACTTCTACTATGGATTTCATAGACATCAAATTGCCTAAGTAATAAGAAGAAAAAAAAAAACAAAAAACAAAGGAGAGTTAGATTTCTAAACAACATAGAAATTATAAAAGAATGAGAATTATTAATAATAATGGGGGAGAGAAAAAAAGAAGAAGTTGTTATGCCTAAGAATATATAAGAATACACGGAAAAACAGAATATATATATATATATATATATATATAGAAAAATTTCAGTTGTAAGGAAGTTATATAAAAAAAAATGTTGACAACAATGACATGAACGTAAGTAATAATAAAAAATAATGAAAAAAAAAAAAGAAGAAGAAGAAGAAGAAGAAGAAGAAGAAGAAGAAGAAGAAGAAGTAAACGTGAATGATGCTAATAAGCAAATAGGATAGATTTTTTTTTTTTTTTTTTTTTAAAGTTATAATCAGTTTAGAATTTTAAAGTTATATAAAGAAGAAGAAGAAGTAAAACTCAATGTAACTTTTTTTTTTTAAGTTATCTAAAGATGATTTATTTACAATTTAAAAAAAAAAAAAATTTCAGGCACCTAATCTAAAATTTTTTAGATAAAAATGTGTCATCTATATCAATTAACGTAGGCCTGGACCTCATGTATATCAATTAGTTAGAACTCTACATGAACGTTAATCATAATTCTATATTAAATTTTAGTGTTTATCCAAAGAATAAAAAAGTGAAGGAATGGATTGGATGAAGAGTTTGGATTATAATCAAATTAAAGTTTTTAATCAACGTAGAAATTATAGGAGAAGAAAATAACAACAAAAAGAATTTATATTTATTAGCTAGATTGATATTAGATTTTTAAAAAAAAATTCTTACGTGAAGCATTATTTTTTTTTAAGTATATTTTTTAGAGATAAAAATGAATTAAAGTCATGATTCTTTGAATTAGAGATAAGAATAAATTAGAGTCCTGATTAATTTAATATTAATCTGCAGTTTTTTTTAGACATGAATTAGAGTCCTAGTAGTATACTATTCCTTTTTAGTTCTTTAAAAATCTAAAAATTTAATAAAATTTCTGTAATTTGGTGAAGTCACTTAGCGCAACCACGGCTTCTAAACCTAACTTTTATTATATAGTATATAGTATATATATATATATATATATATTGAAAGGACAATGGGCCCAAAAATATATGTTGGGCCTTGGCCTTGTTCGAGGAGAGATCAATAGTAAGGAAGACGTAAGACTTTGAACTTCTCGAGCCAACTATGACTATAGAGGTAGGTCGAGGAGGAGCACCTCCTCAGCTAAACAAAGAAGAGGTCAGAAGGTGAGTTATATTATCCAGAGTGACATTCTAGGAAGTTCTGTTGCTAAGAATATGCACTGTGAATGTATAGGACAAAATGAGAGCTGAGAAATATCTAGAAGAAAGCTGCTACCACTGCATTAAATGCTCTGTAGTTAACTCTCTGGCCGCATTAATGAAGAAATGATATTTGAACAGTACTTTTCAGCCTTACAGCTACCCCCAAAGACTTCAGGAGAGTACTAATGGGACAAGTATCAACACAAGCAATCTAATGTCCACGTGGAGGGTAGAGATGAGAGAGGAGATATGGTATAATATAGGAGGAAGGTCCTAAGAGAGGGGGATCGAGAAATTAAGAGAAAAATATTGTAGCAATCAAAAATTGAACTTGTAATCAAACTTGAGAGAAATATAAGAACTAATCTCCTCGAACTGTGTCGAGGACGATTTTAATTAGAATAAACTAGTCAATCTTCATGTTCTTGTCATCTGAATCCACTTTACATGTTGTCTGATTTATTAAAACCCAGTTTTCCAATCCACTCTCTACAAATTCATTGTATTGGGCTTTTTGGGCCTAAGTTCATTTATCCTTTGGGCTAGGGACTCAAATTGTGTCCTTACATATATATATATATATATATATATATATATATATATTTAGAACCCTCTTCTAAATAGCTTGGCCCTCTCCATTCCAAAATCATTGGTCCAACCCAACCCAAACCTAATTAAATCCTCAACCTAAAACATAACAAATTTTATTTAAAAACCAATGGTTTTTTTGTGTCTTTTATATTTGTTGGTAGATAATTGCACCTTAATATATTAAGAAACAACGATTTTGTGTATCTGTCTTGGTTGATAGTTTGTTAATACTGTATGGATTTTTTTTCTTATACTCCTGTACGGTACCGAGCTTCCAAAGCCCATACTGGCCTTGGGCCCAGACCCATCTAGGCCCCGGGCCCAAGCCCATACCGGCCTTGGGCGCAGGCCCAGCAGAAAGTTCCAGTTACCTTATGCCCTTCTTGAAACTGCCTTAGAATAAAAACAAGTTTTGGGTGTTAAGTTCCCAGAGTTGACCGGTAAATCTTTCCCGGTAGAGCGCATGAGTCATATCCGGGAAGGTCATGATATGCACGGGAACGTGAGTTGCCGAACATAATCGGTGAAAATGGAACCAAGTTCCAAGATCATAAATGCTGCACCGCCCTTTCACCTAAACAACCACTTTAACCAGATAATACTGGACCTTCAGTAGCACTAACGGTGACTGTAATCATGATCACCCCACTAACCTTTGCTATAAATAGAAGAAAGTTGGGAGAAGAAGGGGTTCAGAAAAATTGAGAGAAAACAGTCAAGGAGAGGGTACTAACTGGGTGTTACTTTGAATCTCTCTGCCGAGAACGACCCATTGTAGGAAATACTTAAGCCCACTACAAATAAATTGTGAGCCCAAGTGACCTAAGGTCCAGCAGCCTTGCATTTGGTTCTTACAATTGGCGCCCACCGTGGGGCTCTCCTACAAAACTGTGGTTTGAGTGAGACTCAAGCAAGGGAGATGTCTGAGGAGCGTTCAGGAGGGCACGTTCCGAGCAATTCCGCAGGATCTTCTCGGGGATCGACGTGGAGGGAGAGAAGGCAGAAACGGCTGGAGGATAGGGAGCATCCAAGAGGAGAGGAAAGGTCTGGATTGGGAGAAGGATCGGCCCAGACACACCGGACGATTTCAAACGTCTCAGCACATCGGCACCATGATGATAGAGACCGGGAGCTGGAAGCAAGGGGTCGGCGCCACGAAAGGAACCACAACCCCCAACCCAGGAGAAACCGTGGCGAGGAAGGTTCCAGCCGATCTGTTACACAACAACACCGAGACCGATCACGTTCTCAAGAGTCACGTCGACACTCCCGGGAGACGCGTCGTAGACGGGACCGTTCCCGGTCGCATGGGTATGATAACCAAGGGTCAGAGTCACCAGAGGAGCGGCGGCACCACAACGCCGCGATGGACGCCATGAGCAGGGCCTTGCGAATGGCAGCCCGGTCTCCATTCTCTGATGAGATTGAACGGGCACCCATGCCGAGCAGATTCACGCGTCCACCATTCAATTCCTATGAGGGGAGGACAGACCCCGTGGAGCATGTCAGTCATTACATCCACATGATGTCTTTGCATGCGCACAACGATGCATTGATGTGTAAAGTATTCCCCTCTAGTCTCGGCTCTACCGCACTGAGATGGTTCAATGGGTTGCGGAAAGGTTCTATACACAGCTTCGCCGAGCTGATTCAGGAGTTCGGCAGCAGGTTCGTAACATGCAGCCGAGTGCAACAACCGGTCGACGCGTTGCTTTCCATGAAAATGAGGGTCGGGGAAACCCTTCGGAGTTATGCCAGCCGGTACTGGGAACTCTACAATGAGATTGGTGGGGGAAACGAGAAAATTGCGGCTAGCACATTCAGGATGGGGCTCCCCGAGGATTCTGAACTGCGGGAGTCGCTGACAAGAAGACCCCCGGAGGATATGAGGCAACTGATGAGACGCATAGAGGAGTACAAACGCCTGGAGGATGACCGGCTGCAAAGCAGGGGGAAAGCTCCTTTTACGGGGAGATCTCGGCAAAGCATCTTGCCGCCAAAGCCGAAAAGGGACTTCAGAATGCAGGAACCAGAGGTGCAGATCGAGGGGGTTAATGTGTTGTTTAAAGAGCCCGTGCACAAGATACTGGAACGGATAATGAACGAGCCATTCTTCACATGGCCGAACAAAATGGGAGGCGACCCATCTCGGAGGAACCAGAGCCTATACTGCACCTATCACAGAGACAAGGGGCACACCACCGAGCAGTGTAGGGTATTGAAAGATCATCTCGGGCAGTTAGTGAAGGCAGGGCACCTGAAAGAGTTTGTAGCAGATTCCACTGACCGGGAGACCGGGCAGGGCGCCCAACAGAAAAGGAATCCCCTTCCACCACCCCTGGGGGTAATCAACGTCATTCATGCCGCACCGAGAAGAGCAGCAGCGGCAAGGAGGGTAATGACAGTGGCTTGCGCGGAGGGAGAGTCATCCAAGAAGCAAAAGAAAGTTGGACGGCTAGACATCTCATTCGGAGAAGATGATTTCGAAGGAACCATCCAACCGCACGACGACGCTTTGGTGGTGACAGCCCGGATAGGCGGTTTCTTGGTGAAGAGGGTGATGATTGATCAGGGTAGCGGGGCTGACGTTATGTACCCGGACCTCTTCGAAGGACTCGGGTTAAAAACCCAGGATTTGGCGAAGTATGACACGCCATTGGTCTTGTTTGACGGGAGAATTGTGATTCCCGAGGGGCAAATCTCTCTCCCAGTGGACATGGAGGGCAAGGAAGTTATAGTTACGTTCATAGTAGTCCGATCATTCGCACCTTACACCGCAATCCTGGGGAGGCCGTGGATTCATGCCATGGGGGCTGTTCCGTCCACCCTTCACGTAAAAGTAAAATTTCCTACTGAGTACTGAGTTGTAGAGGTAAGGGGGAATCAACAGGTGGCGAAGCAATGCCTCGTAGCCGCGGTCCGGTGGGAAAAGGAATAGCTCGGCCAAGCTGAGCACGCTGAGAAAGAGACTGCATAGCAATTACAGATACCCCGGGAAAATGGGGCGGACGTTGCCGAGGAGGTGCTGAAGGTAAGAATTCTCCCAAATAGTGACAAATACTTCCAGATAGGTACAAGCATGAATGACCGGGAAAGGGTAGAGATGTTGTTGTTCCTGTTGCAGAACATAGATGTCTTCGTGTGGAACCCGTATGAAGTGCCCGGCGTAGACCCCGAGTTCATTGTTCACAAACTCAATGTGGACCCATCATTTCCCCCGAAAAAGCAGAAACCGAGAAGAGCATCAAAGGAACACGTCGATGCAGTAAACCTGGAGGTCCAGCGACTGAAGGAAGCCGGGGTCATAAAAGAAATATTCTTCCCGAGATGGCTAGCAAACACTGTCGTAGTGAAGAAGAAGAGCGGTAAATGGAGAGTTTGCATGGACTTCACCGATTTGAACAGAGCGTGTCCCAAGGATCCATTCCCGATGCCCAAGATTGATCAGCTAGTGGATGCCACGTACGGGCACCCGAGAATGAGTTTCCTGGACGCCTTCCAAGGCTACCACCAGATTGCCTTGGCGCCTGAGGACCGAGAGAAGACAGCATTCATATCCCCGAACGCAAACTATCACTACGAGGTCATGCCGTTTGGATTGAAGAATGCCGGGGCCACCTACCAGCGTATGATGACAAGGATGTTCCGGGAAAAAATTGGGTGCACGGTTGAAGTCTATATCGACGACATGGTGGTAAAAAGCATAAAGGAGTCGCTGCATACTGAAGACCTTCGGGGAGTATGCGAGATACTACGACGACACAGGCTGCGCCTCAATGCCGAAAAGTGCACTTTCGGAGTGGGGGCTGGCAAGTTCCTGGGTTATCTGATCTCCACTCGGGGAATAGAGGCTAACCCCGACCAAATAGAGGCCGTCAATCGCCTCAAACCACCGAGCAATCCTAAGGAGGTGCAAGTGCTCACCGGGATGTTGGCCGCCCTGAACCGATTCATCTCCAAGTTTGCCGATCGCTGCCGGCCATTCTATCAACTTCTGAAGAAGTGGAAGGGGTTTCAGTGGGATGAAAGCTGCGATGAAGCTTTTCGAGAACTAAAGGAATATTTGGCAAAGGCGCCGAGGTTGACGGCCCCGGAGCCCGGGGAGGATCTGTTTATGTACCTTGCAGTCACCAATCATGCCGTAAATGCTGTGTTACTAAGGGACCGGGGAGTGCAAATGCCGGTGTATTACGTGAGCAAGACCTTGGTCGATGCCGAGACGAGGTACCTGCCTCTTGAAAAGTTGGTTTTGGCCTTGGTGCACGCCACTAGGAAGTTACCACACTACTTCCAGGCATACACAGTGTTCGTCCTCACCGAGTATCCATTGCAATCACTGTTGAAGAGATCCGATTTCACAGGACGGATTGCTAAATGGGGGACTCGGTTGGGATCGTTTGACATAAGATACCGACCTAGAAGCTCGGTGAAAGGGCAGGTTCTCGCTGATTTCATCGCGGAATTTACACCTAAGAATGAAGGCAAGGTAATCTGTAGTGCGGAGATTCGCCCGTGGAGGTTATTTGTGGACGGCGCATCAAATGCTATGGGGGCCGGGGCTGGTATTGTCATTGTCACCCCTGAAGGTATGCGACTGGAACACTCCTTCAGATTGGGGTTCAAAGCCTCGAACAACGAAGCCGAATATGAAGCCCTGCTGGCCGGATTGAGGGCAGTATTGCATCTGGGCGCCAAGGACGTGGAAATCTACTCGGACTCTCGGCTGGTTGTTTATCAGATCACTGGGGACTTCGAGGCTCGGGATCCCCGAATGAAAGCTTATCTAAGGACGGCAAAGCAAATTATCGGTCAATTTGGAACGGTAAAGATATCCCAAGTAGCCCGGTCACAAAACAAGCATGCTGACTCTCTTGCCACGTTAGCCTCATCGGCTACCGAGGACACCCCGAGGCTTATCACGATTGAACTTATAAGGGAGCCAAGCATCTGTGTGAAGACTGCTCTCGACCAGGCCGGAGTAGAGGTTGCGCAGGTTGCGGTGGCCGGACCATGCTGGATGAACCCGATCATAGACTTTCTTTCCGAAGATAAAGTTCCAGAGGATGAGGCCGAGGCCAACAAGATTCGACGAATGGCTCCCAGGTACTGGTTGTCTTCAGACCGAAAGTTGTACAGAAGGTCCTTCGCGGGCCCTTACCTCATGTGCCTGCATCCTGAAAGAGTCAAGGAGCTTCTAACCGAGCTGCATGAAGGAGTATGCGGCGGGCATGCTGGGGGACGATCTTTAGCACACAGAGCAATGACGCAGGGGTTTTGGTGGCCACAGATGCAAAAGGACGCCGCCGAATACGTTCGGAGTTGCGAACAATGTCAAAAGCACGCCCCAATGATCCATCAGCCGGCAGGACATCTAAATCCTGTCAGCAGCCCGTGGCCATTTGCACAATGGGGGCTTGACATCCTCGGGCCATTCCCCCGAGCAACGGGGAACCGCCGTTTTGTACTGGTGGCTGTGGATTACTTCACAAAGTGGGCTGAAGCTGAAGCCTTGGCCAATATCCGGGATACTGACGTGAAAAAATTTGTGTGGAAAAACATAGTCACAAGGTTTGGGGTACCGAATTCACTAGTGACAGACAACGGGCTACAGTTCGACAGCAACGCTTTTCGGACTTTTTGCAGCGAGCTCGGCATCAAGAACAAGTATTCAACCCCGGCATACCCCCAGAGCAACGACCAAGCTGAAGCAGTAAACAAGACTATTTTGAACGGGCTCAAGAGAAGGTTGGATAGAGCGAAAGGAAGATGGGCAGAAGAACTACCCAGTGTTTTATGGGCCTACCGCACAACCCCCAGGAGATCCACGGGGGAAACCCCATTTTCTCTGGCATACGGAGCAGAAGCAGTGATACCAACCGAGGTGAGCTTATGCAGTGCACGGGTCGCCGGGTTTGACCCCATACAGAACACCGACCTTATGATGGAGCATTTGGACTGGCTAGAAGAATGCAGGGAAGCCGCGACCGTACGTCTTGCCGAGTATCAGCAGAAGCTGGCGCAAAGGTACAACCGAAATGTAAAGACCAGGGAATTCAGTGCCGGGGAATTAGTGTTAAGAAGGGTAGTGGGGAACATGCGGGACATGGCTGCAGGGAAGCTTGCTCAGAGTTGGGAGGGACCATACAGAGTCACGGCTGTCGCAGGTGCAGGGGCCTACTACTTGGAGGATCTGGACGAGAGGCCGCTCCCCCGACCATGGAACGCCAACAACCTGAAGAAATTCTACGTGTAACCATCAATGTAAGCCAAAACTTGTATTATATTAAGGCTAAGGGCATGATGAACTTTTTTGTCTGTGCTGTTTTTGACCCCGTAACCACACCAAGAGAATCGCCAATAAATCCTAAGGACAGAAACCTAACCCTCGGCTCGATCAATATCGTCGAGCAGGTGAAAACCTTACGAATAAATCCTAAGGACAGAAACCTGACCCTCGGCTCGATCAATATCGCCGAGCAGGTGAAAACCTTACGAATAAATCCTAAGGACAGAAACCTGACCCTCGGCTCGATCAATATCGCCGAGCAGGTGAAAACCTTACGAATAAATCCTAAGGACAGAAACCTGACCCTCGGCTCGATCATTATCGCCGAGCAGGTGAAAACCTTACGAATAAATCCTAAGGACAGAAACCTGACCCTCGGCTCGATCAATATCGCCGAACAAGTTAAAACCTTACAAATAAATCTTAAGGACGGAAACCTGACCCTCGGCTCGATCAATATCGCCGAGCAGGTTAAAACCTTACAAATAAATCTTAAGGACGGAAACCTGACCCTCGGCTCGATCAATATCGCCGAGCAGGTGAGAACCTTACAATCAAATCTATAAGGACGAAAACACAATTCTCGGTTAAACCAAAACCTGATAAAAACCTAACCCTTTTGCAAAAACTAAGTCCAATAGCGCTCTCAAATTACCCACAGCGCCGCACAACAGGTTTTCGGGGGTACCATTCTATTAAGCGGCCATAGCACTGATATAATTCAAGCAAAACACAATCAGAGATAATTTCATTCAACAAATTGAGACGGAAAAAGAAAACAGACTACTAATTAAACAGGTAAAAGCAATTGTTCAATCACCACATCCCGGTGACGTGGGCAAATAAAACCAATAAGTAAAAACAATTGTTCAATCACCACATCCCGGTGACGTAGGCAAATAAAAGTAAAATAAAAATAAGCTAACAAGTAAAAGTAAAATCAGCTGGGAGGTTGAGTCGGTGGTGGCACTTCCTGCTGGACGGTCAGGGGAAAAGGCTGGCCCTCACCAAGAAGCTCCTGCACGGTAGGTATGCTCGTGACCTCCATGTCCTCGGGCTCGGCATGAGAATCGATTTGCTCAACCAACTCCCTCATACTGGCCGTCTCCTCCTCGTCAAAAGTAGCCGGGGCGTTCTGGACGGCAGGTACAGGGTTCGAAAATGGGATCTGGCCGGGGTCTCTCAACGGCGAATCTTCAGGAACTCCCATTGCCTGAAGAGCGGCAAACCACCCGGCCTCGAAACCCATGTGCCGAGCCCGAGCCACTACCGGCTTTGCGGAATTCTCGGCGTCGGCAAAGCCTACGTCATACCACTTTTGCTCCGCGGCCGCCAAGCCTGCCCTGAGATCGGCTATCTCCTCGGCATGGGAAGTGTTGAGGCTGAGGGCTTCGGCTAGTTTGAGCTCCATCTCGTTTTGCTTGGTCAGGAGCTCTGCATTCCTTTTTTCGGCTAATACCCGGAACTTCTCCGCGGCAGCAGCCTTCTTCTCAGCAGCCTCAGCAATCTTCAGCTTTTCCTTAGCCGTTTTTACCGCTGACTCCCGCGCCCCCTTCTCGCGCTCATTCTCCTCATCAAGCTCCCGTGCCCGGGCAGCCACAATGTGAGCCAGTTGAGCGGCCTAGCAAGCACGAAGGTTAGCAAAGAGACAAAAGGAAATTTACATGGAGTAAATAGACAAAAGAATTACCGCGATGGCGTGCCACTCTAACCGGCGCCCCACGGACTCCTCGGACCCATCATCAAAGGCGTGCACGTCCTCGGGAAGTTGGAGAGCTCTAGCCAAGGTTTGGGCAATACGGCCGCCCTCGCCCTTATCCCACATCCGAACAGAGGCGGTTGAGGGCAATGGCTTGCCGTCCAGAAGGAACTTTGGCTCCCACGCAGGAGCCACTTGGGAGGAGGACGCGCCCCCCGTGCCAGCTTCGGTTGGCGGCTCGCACATAACAATTCCCCCTGCTGGTCGGGGAGGAGTCTGGACAGCGGCATCCCCCGGGCCCGTTGAGGGTTGCTCGGTTACATTCTGTTTCTTACGGGCCCGTCCGGACTGCGGAGGGGGAGGAGGCTGAGACACTGGACCCCGACCCTGAGTAGGCGGGGGCTGGCTGGTCGGCCGGGCACCAGGCACGAACCTGTCAAGGGTCATTACTCTCCTTGCCACCATTCTTGCACCGGGCTGGATCGCTTCAGCTGGCAAGTTAGCTGCTTCTATCACTTGCTGATTATGCTCGGCGGGTGGATCCTCGGGATGGGGCTGCTCTTGGGCTTGATCCCCTTGTTGTATGGCTTCGTGAGCTCTCTCTCTAAGGCGCAGGGATACCTGTTCCGCGGAATCGTCTCGCAGGGGGACTAGTTCGTCCGCGGCAGTGAACCGCCGACCAGATTCCCTCGCTTCCCCGGTTGTAAGCTTTGGCGGCAAGAAATTCACGTACTGGACGTCTATGTACGATAGCAGGGGGCTGTCAACTAT
Source organism: Quercus robur (assembly GCF_932294415.1). Taxonomy (NCBI): domain Eukaryota; kingdom Viridiplantae; phylum Streptophyta; class Magnoliopsida; order Fagales; family Fagaceae; genus Quercus; species Quercus robur. The sequence goes on along the minus strand of NC_065541.1, from coordinate 29,574,755 downwards.
CAGCGCCTGCTTGAAAGGCTGCCAAGTAGAGTAAACCGGTTCCACGCCGAGGATCAGGTGTGAGGCCCGTAGTTGCCCGTCCCAATGCACGTAGATCTCGGAACGGAGGACGAAGTTTAAGTCCCTGGTGTGGACGGCTCTGAGGTCCTGAACAAACACTTTGCCGTCTGCAAAAGAACAGGTGACGCATTAGCTTTTAACAATAAAAGATTTTTCTTTACACAAACAATTATAAGAAGGGGATGGTACGAACCCACTTCACGCCGTGTGAGGGGGCAAGGGATCTCCCCGGCAAACCAATTGCCGCGCACCCTGACGAACTCTCCGGCGGAGTTCCTGTTCGAATCGGGTAGGCACGATATCAGCCGTACCCGAGCATCCCTCGTCTTTAAGTAATAATTTGTGGATTTGCTCCTACAGAGGCTGTACATTTGGTTAATATCATGGTGGTCTAATTGTAAGTTAAAGGTATGGTTCAACTGGCTGACACAACTAACTACCCGGTAAAAATTGGGGGGAAGCTGGTCGGGGCACAGCCCATAGTAGGTGAGCGTGCTTATCAGGAGGGGATCTACCGGGAACCTAACCCCACCTTCTAAAATGGACATCAAAGGAAAGAAGGCTGTACCCTGCCCTCAGTGGAGTTCCATATCACTCTCATGGCAGTAAGCCACGTCCACGTCATCGGGAATACTAAATTTACTCCTAAAGGTGGCCAAAGCGGCCGGGGTATCTAGAAGGTAAGAATAACCCATCTATAAAGCCTAAAACTACAAGAATGAACTCAAAGAAACAAAGCTGAAGGAACAGGAAGGGGAAGGAAGACTTACTTTGGGTTCTAAGGAGCAAGAGAACGCTGAGCAAGCAAGCGCACAGAAATGTGATCGGCAGAGAGTAGGCACTAAAGATCAGAGGCGAAGGAAAAATGGAATGATGTTTGGGGAAGGACTATTTATAGAGCCAAAAGAGATGGGGGAAGAAGAAACGCTTAATCAAGCAATAAATGGGCACAGCCTACGAGCGACCCAACGAATGCCAAGCGTAACCAATTTGCGCGCCGCTTCGGTTCACGAACCGTCAGGCAATAATGACGACTGCGCCTGGCGCCGCGAAACGGCGCGTCTTTTGAGATGAATATTAATGAGAAGTGACAGCCAGAAGTCCCAGGCTAGAAGATTCCCGAGGACCAAAAAGCCCAGGCAGCTCCTTGATTCTCCTCGCGACCGAGTATGAATCAAGGGGGGGCTATTGTACGGTACCGAGCTTCCAAAGCCCATACTGGCCTTAGGCCCAGACCCATCTAGGCCCCGGGCCTAAGCCCATACCGGCCTTGGGCGCAGGCCCAGCAGAAAGTTCCAGTTACCTTATGCCTTTCTTGAAACTGCCTTAGAATAAAAACAAGTTTTGGGTGTTAAGTTCCCAGAGTTGACCGGTAAATCTTTCCCGGTAGAGCGCATGAGTCATATCCGGGAAGGTCATGATATGCACGGGAACGTGAGTTGCCGAACATAATCGGTGAAAATGGAACCAAGTTCCAAGATCATAAATGCTGCACCGCCCTTTCACCTAAACAACCACTTTAACCAGATAATACTGGACCTTCAGTAGCCCTAACGGTGACTGTAATCATGATCACCCCACTAACCTTTGCTATAAATAGAAGAAAGTTGGGAGAAGAAGGGGTTCAGAAAAATTGAGAGAAAACAGTCAAGGAGAGGGTACTAACTGGGTGTTACTTTGAGTCTCTCTGCCGAGAACGACCCATTGTAGGAAATACTTAAGCCCACTACAAATAAATTGTGAGCCCAAGTGACCTAAGGTCCAGCAGCCTTGCATTTGGTTCTTACAACTCCAACCCCCTAAAAATCTAACTTTTGTTTGGAATATTTTGACTTTGGGGGCAAAAACAACTAAACCATTAATTTTAATGATTTCATGGAATGTGTTTAAATGTTTCCAATGTTCTTCTTTTATCTTTTTTTCTTTCTTTCTTTTTTGAGGAAAATGTTCTTCTATTGATTTAGAGTAGATGATATCATGTATATAGACAATTGACCAATTTGTGAAAGGATTGAAATTTCCATTCATTATAGTTTGAATTTCACTAGAAGCATTTTTCAATCCAAAGAGCATTACATTCCATTCATAATGTCCAAATGAGGTTGTAAATGCAATTTTATACTTATCTTCTTTGTGAATTTGGATTTGCCAAAATCCACTTTTCATGTCAAATTTGGAAAAGATTATTGCTTGACTTAATCTATTTATTAGATCCTCTTTGTTTGGGATAGGGTATATCATTCATTATAATTTTTTTTTAGTGGCTTGTAATTGATAACTAGTCTTAGTATTCCTCATTGAAGTTTAGTGTTCTTTTGGACATAAAAAACTAAACACGACCAAGGGGATTTACTTTTTCTGATTATTCTTTTATTTTATAAATCTTTTATATATGTTTTGCAGTATTCTATTCATTCTGACTCATTTGAATTGGTCGTGCTTTGGTTGGAATGTTTCTTTCATTGAAACCTTTTATATGAGGTAGTCTTACTATATGTTTCTTCTTGCACCAAAAGGCATTAGGGGTTTCCGAACAAACTTCTTGTTCTATTTTTTGTTGAAGGATTTCACTGGTTAGTTTTTTTTCAATTATTTCGTGCTTGATTTCTTATTTTAAGAAGTCCATTTGTTGTGATTTTTTTTTTTTTTTTTGGGTAAAAGAGGATAGCTGACATTGAAATTAAATAAGTCTATTACAAAAGATTCCCTCTTTATCAAGGGTACATAGCTGATCCACCACAGGCGATGGATAAGAAAACAAAATAAAGGAGTCGACACTAGAGCTGCCTAGTCTCGCTAAAGTATCCGCGCACCAGTTTGCTTCCCTATATGCGTGCACAACTTGCAAGCTAGGGAAAGTGTTCAAAAGGAGCCTACAGTCAATGAGGAAAGGTTCAAGTGAGAAGTTGTTATTGGATTTTTTCATAAGATGGACAACAGCTAATGCATCAAGTTCAACAATCAGGTTTGGGATGTTTTCATCTTTAGCAAATATGAGTCCATCCTAAAAGCCCATAGTTCTACCAAAGCACACCATTGATCCACTCCCCTTTCTCATTTCTTAACAGGCCTCCACAGCCAACTTGCCCCAGATTGCCTAGAGATGACTCATCTATATTCAATTTCACCCATCCCAGAGGTGGCTTCTGCTAAGACACCACCTGATGTTATTTATCCAGCTTGTTCCTTCCTTCCATAGCAATAGCAAAAAACTCAGTAGTTTTCTTTAGACATTGGATGTGGAAGCTCTCATCAATCATTCTTTTTCTAAAGGTAAAAATATTCCTATGAAGCCATAGGTGCCAAACACCCATAGAGAAGATGACTTTCCAAGATATGCCATGTTAGGATACAGTTGCTTTAGAGGTGGAGTTAGAATGCATCCAGTCCATAATGCCTTTAGAGGTCCCTTTGTAGTCAAAGGGGATCCCTAAGAATGTGGTATAGGGATTCAACTTCCTTATTACAAATTGGGCAAGTTCTATCAAGAATAAAACACCTTGAACCCAACACTTTGCAAGTGGGAACACTATTATCCCAATACAGCCATAAAAAGAACATTATTCTAGGTGTTGTAGAAGCTTTCCAGATCCACTCATAAGAAATAGAAGATGGGTTCAAAGGATTTAACCCTTTGGCTAACAAGTATGCAAATTTAAGAGAGAATGAGCCATCTTTCGAGTAGGCCTAACAGGAAACATCCTCAGAGTTCGAGTTCAAAGAAAATGGGATAGCTTGAATCTGTTTGCACACATCCTTAGGTGATTTTATTGAGAGCATACACTGAAACTAGTTACTCCCCTAATCTTTGATGTCAGCCACTAATAGACTGAGTTCTTCTCGAGTTAGAGGTCCTTGGACACAGGATCTCAAAGGTCCAAAGGAAAGCCAGAAATCTGACCAAAGCTTAGCAAGGATTTTCTCATTCCTTGGTCGCATTTCCATAATACCAAGTCCCTCAAGATTCTTGGGTAAAGTTACAGTACTCCATTTGACCATGTGAAGTTTCCTCTTTTCTTGCGTTGATCCCCATAGAAAGTCTCTATTCAATTTCTCCACTGCTTCACACACTTTTAACTGGAAGAGCACAACATTGCATTGCATGTAGTACTCCACAGTAGGAGTAGTGGTAGAACTAATGAGAATTCTCTTGACCTTTGTTGTGAATTAAGTTTACTGAATTTGAGGTTGAAATGTCTTTTAAAACATTAATATCTCTTAATTTTGGATATCTTAAACATTTAAATTTTACTAGTTGACCAAAAGATGTTGTAATACCTTTAGTGTCTGTTGTAAAAGGATACATTAGAAACATGAAAGGATTACCAAGGATTACTTTATCAATCATGTTTTTAATTAAGACAAATGGTGTTTTGAAATAAACATTGTCTTGACAAATATATATTTATATATATATATATATATATATCTATCTATCTATAAAAGTTGAATTCAAGTTACACCTAGTGTAACTCTAAGCAATGTTACACTTGTTATTGAATTCATATTTTGGAAATCTTACCATTGGATTACATGTTCTATATGTTTTTAACATGCATTCCAATTTTTATGCTAATCAGATGTTATTTACCATTTTATCCATAAATTCATTTTTTATTCATTATTTTAAATTACAAAAACTTGAATTTAAACAATCGATTGATGACATAGTTATTGATATTCAATTACCTTGAAATTTTGCAAGTATAGAGAATATACAAAGATAATGTAATCCAAAGGTGGATTTGTCAAACTTTGCATCCTATTAAAAAATATTGAGTAGTGTAACATTACTTAAATTTCTGTTACACTAGGTGTAACTTGAACTCAACCATATATATATATTAGAAAATTTCAAATAGTCAATTATACTTAATGATGGTCTTTACGCTTTTGTGAGAGACCACACTCCCAACCCATTCTGGAATTGAATGCATTTGAGCCAAACTCACATGAATGAGTGGAGTCGTGTTTTTGCCTCTCAAAATGGAGATTTATCTGATTACATCTTTCCCTTTAGATTAAGAGTTTTATAATGAAGTCATCACTTATTTAATTATTTGGAAAAAAATAAAAAACCATAATTGAAAAATTCATCATTTTATTAATTTGAGAATGAATTTACATTGATCATAGGAAATTATATGGCTTTAGTTCTAGATACAATCTAAAATAAAGTACACGATTTTGTTTCCTACTTACAATCTAGAGGTTGAAAATTACATGGATAGATATTAATCTACTAACTTTTGATCTAAGTTTGGAGAATATGTTACAAGATGAGAAGGTATTAGAGACTCACCTTACCCAATGAAACCGGTCTTTTAGACTATAGTGACCAACATTCATGTCATATCATCTAACATATTATTAATCAATTGCATGTTCATTATTTTGCTTGAATTTAATGTGTGTGCATGTGATAAACCCTAATTTGGATTTTTTTTTTTTTTTTTTTTTTTAAAAAAAAAACCTCTAGTGAATGTGTGTGAATGGTGATGTCCTAAATTTAAGTATTTGGAAAAATTATGAAATCAACATGTTTTTCATATTTTAGATATAGATTTAAGATCAAAACTAATGTCATGCATGAATATGTGATGAACAACAAAGAATACATGAAGAACTATATGAACAACATTCAATCATATTTAAATAATCCACTAGCATGCTTTAATCTTAAATTCACATTATAGCAACAAGTTAAGGAAAGGGATTATACATGCATGCAAGATTTATAAGGTAGGGGAGAGGACTTTTGGTGGAGGTTCTCTAAAGGTGGAGTAGAGAAGAAGAACTAGGAGAGGGAGAGAAAGTCTCACTCAATATCTTGAGTCTCAGGAAAACCAAAATATGATAAGACCAACTATACTTCACTAGAACTCAAGAAAGGAGAAGAAAAAAAATTCCTCTTGGAATGGAGGAGAGAAGGGGTTTATATAGTAGTGGTGGAGAAAATATGAATGAAATGTCATTTAATGAGGGTTGACAAAGGATCAAAGAAAATCATGAACCTAGACCCTTTAGAGTTTAGGGAAAGCTAATGCATTAAATTTGAAGGTTGGTGGGAGTGATGAGCAAACAAAATGACTAAAACCTCGGTTTTTGCCGTAGCTCCTATAACAGTTCTTAAAGCTCATTTTGAAAAATCATATATTTCTCAATTCTAATCAAAATTGCTTCATTCTTATGCTCAAATTGAAGCTCTAGATGTCTAGTTTCTAGAAAAATTAACCTCACTCACAAATTCAAAATATTCTGAGAGATATCAATGAAATGCCGAGCAGAGGTCATTTGTTGGAAAATAGTTTCAGTATAATTAACCTTAATAGGACCCAAATTAGATTCCAATTAACATTAACAGGCCCCCAATTACGTCCATTTCACTATTTCAGAATTAATTCATCCCAAATTTACCCCAATTAAAAAGATAATTACACAAATTACTTATTGAATTATTAATGTTTGATTATCTAATTAATCAAGTGTGCACAACTTTACCATAAATTGTAGTCCTAGCCAATTAAATTATAACACGTCATTAATTTCAAATTGATTATAATTATAACTAATTGAAATCAATTGTTTATAATCACATGTAGTCGGACTTAATTTGTGATAGTGTATCTCGACCATTAAAACTTGACTTGATGATAACTTTCAATCTGATTGTCTGATTAAGACTTATGACCAATCAATTTGATTGTTACAACATCAAGATCACTTTAATGAAATGAAATTAAGGATTTAGTGGCCACAATTAAGATGCATATTTCTAAGGTGAAATCACTCTTTTACCCTCCATGTGAGGTTAAATACAGGTTGCAAAATGGGATTTCAACAGCTTTAACCCTTGAGAATTCAACACAAAATAATAATAATAATAATAATAATAATAATAATAAAGTAACATCAAGACATATACAAAATAAACGAAAGTCTTTCAAAATTTAGTTTCCCATATTGGTGAGGTTTTGTCAAGAGTCTTGAAAGTTAATTGACATCTCTTAGCATTTCCAATTGAAAGACATATTCTAATACATGCACCACAATGATCATGAAGTAATCATGTTATGCTTGAAAGACCTTTACCCTTAACACTGCCATGTGTATTCAATTTGATTGTTCTTAAAGGAGGAGGTTGCCACGTAACCTAAGCGGGATTCTTATTAGGAAAAGTTTGAATTTTATAAGTTATAAAATAAAATTTCATTGAATGATGATGTATATTTTGAATAATATGGAAGAAATATATGTGGGAGATTTGGTCAGAAGTGAGGTGAAGCAAATCTTTGGTTTAGGTAAGGTCCTTGATTATCTTAACAAAACCTTGATTACTCTAATTCCAAAGTATAGTAGTCCTAATTCACTCAACAACTACAAACTTATCAACTTATGTAACTTTGTTTTTAAAGTGGTTACTAAACTTATTGTTGCCCATATCTGTCCTCTACTAGCAGGGCTTGTCTCTACCCTCAAACAACTTTTGTCCATAGTAGGAAGGGTGTTGATAACGCTATCATTGTCTAGGAATTGATTCATTCTATGTCAAAGAGGAAAGGAAATGAAGGGGTTATGGCTATTAAAATAGATTTGGAAAATGCCTATGACCACCTTGAGTGGAGTTTCATTAAGGATGTCCCTCTTCAAATTCCTAGAGCACCTTATTTCTATGATAGTGAGTTGTGTCTCATCCTCCTTTTTTTTGTCCTTTTCTTTTGGTGGGGGGGGGGGGGGGTGGAGGGGGGTGTGTGCTCTTAAGCCATTCCAACCTTCCAGAGGTCTAAGGCAAAGAGACCCTTTATCTCCCTTCCTATTTATTCTATTCATGGAAGTTTTGGGGGCCCTTACAGTTGAAAAATGTGATGCTAAACTTTGGAATCTTGTTAAGGCCTCCCGTGGAGGGATTGCTTTCTCCCACCTTTTCTTCAGTTACTGATGACCTCATTCTCTTTGCCAAGGACTACTAGAAGAATTTATGTGGCTATTAAAGATGCCTTGGATACCTTTTGTGAGTTATCTAATCAAAAAGTGAGCTTCGAAAAGTCTTGAGTTTTTGTTTTTTTTTTTGTTTTTAATCCCAATGTCTCTCCCCTATATTTGAGAGGAGCTCTGTGGTATATTGGATTTTCTATCAATTCCTTTCTTGGGAAAATATTTAGTGTAAGGACTCGATTAGTAACGACCCAAAATGATATTGGGTTCGCACGTAAAAAGGCCCAAACAATATCATTTGTAAAGCGTGGGTTTGAAAGGCTAGGCCTTGGTCACCGTACGGTGGATAGTTGTGGTGTTCATACAGAACTAAATCGTGTTCGCTCGGGGAGTCTTTCTCCTTGAGTCGGTCTGAAAGGCTCTGGTTTTTTGCCCTTTTTCCCAGCCCCCCTCCTGGATTGCTTATTTTTCCTTTTATAGTAGCTTTCACTCCCCTCCCAACGTCCATGTGTAGGTTCAACTTTCTAGGACTGATACTTGTCCCATCAGCCAATACCCAGAGTGGTTGGGGGTGGTTGTAAAAAGCTGAAAAGCATTGCTCTGTCTGCCGCAGAGTATTTAATGGCAGTAATGGCAGCCTTTCTTTTGTCCTTTGTCGCCATACTATCCAGGGCTCCCTTATCTATCGATGCGAATATGTTCGGCTCTTCCTAAAACTGTTCCTATGCCATTCTTGTCATTTCTTTTAGGAATGCCTTGGGGATGCCGAGGACAGAATCATCATCGGCTGTATATCAAAGCTACTTGGACTTTCATTGTGTGTCCTCGGCAATTCCTCTCCTCGGCTCGGGCCTTGGGCCCTGATGTAAAGTGGGCCAGGGCCACAAATTATTAGACCCCATAATAGCCCCTCAAAATCCTGCTGCCCGACCTCTTGGTCGGGGAGGAGGGTTTTGGCGATGTCAGGCCCGTATCATGGCTGGCCCAACTTTGTCCTTCATTAATGTCGGTGTCTCTTCATCTACCTAGAAAATGCGCCGGGTTACGAGACATTCTTTTAGATTTACTCCCGATGCGCCCCTGCCGTTTCCGTGTACGAAGCGCGTCTTTAATAACTTCCCTTTACGAGACCAATCAAATCTGATGGTTATAAACGACGTTGGGGAGTTGAATGGACGCTATTTCGTTTGCAGCTCTTCTTGGAAATCTAAACGGATTAAATGCCACGGAACTTACCTTCCACCTAAGAAGCAGGACAAGAGGTTGCTACCCTTAAATAGAGACCCTTTAGTCTTTCTAAAGTCTTAAACCTCCAGCCACGCTCAAAGCTTTCCTTATCAGCGCAGTCAAACCCCAGAGTGTGATATGTCTGAGGCAAAAGCGGGGGTGAAGGAACCACACCCTCTCTAGAAGCACCGTGTCCCTCCGAAGCTTAAGATGGCCGGTCAGGATAGGGTTGGCAAAGACTCAAGACACTTCTCATCCTCCTTTAGCCAAAATCCAAAGCAGGAGCTAATCGCATCAAGCTTTTGGTGCAATTGAGCTGGGGTTGCTCATCATCATTACTATCTGCTCTCCTATGAGCATAGCTAATATGGGACCAGCGTGTTAGGAGTCAGGGCTGATGCAGGGGCTAAGTATCCCTGCTTCTTCCTCTCTTCCTTCACTGGTGCCTCCTTTTACCTCCCCTTCTTCTTCTTTCTCATCACCAGATCCATCCTGGTGCTTTTACTTTTTCCTCTTCTTCTCCTCATCCATCAAAGGGGGTCTCCCTCTCATACACGGTCGCTACTGGAGCAGAGTTTAGACAGATTTGTAGTTTCATTGTATTTTTTTTTTTTTTTTTTTTTTTTTGCTTTTGTAATTAGCTTCCAGTATAGGCTTTTTTAAGCCCCTCATTGTACGCTGTACTGCTTATTTACATCAATAAAAGTTGACATTATTTTATTCTATGTATTCTTTCTTTTCCGCAGTGGTTATGCCGTAAATAGATGTGCTATCATATGATTTCCTTTTATTTTTATATTTTGAACGATGCTTAGGGCAGAAACCCATATTAAGAGAAAGATATTATTTCTGAACTTATTGAAACTATTCGGCACAATAATGCCGACATGAAAAAGGGTTGCATACCCCGAACTAACCGAGGTGAGGGCTGAGTGCTCGGTGCTGTGCAGAAGGTAATCATCCAAGGATGTGTAACCCAAAATGAACTGCTCATGCGGGTCGCCAAGTACTAGGGTGCTTCGCCACCTTCCTAACGACCTTCATAACCCTAGTCCTTTCTAGCATCCGGTCCGAGGACCGAGGTGCGATCGTACTGAACTTAAACGCTCGTTTTCACTAGTTCCCTTAGAACTGAGAATCTGAGGACAAGTTGGGACCTTCATTCCGTCTAGGACGTAATCCAATTTTTAGTAGATAGTCATCCTGTAAGACTGAGCAATTTAAAATTCTCCTTAAATGGTTGGTTTTTCCATAGGTTTGAGTTCGAGGACCATAAAATACCTTGGTTCTGTCCAAAACTTGATTTTTAAGTAGTTGGTTTCCTCATAGGTTTGAGTCCGAGGACCATGCAATACCTTGGTTATGTCCAAAACTTGATTTTTGAGTAGTTGGTTTCCCCATAGGTTTGAGTCCGAGGACCATGCAATACCTTGGTTCTGTCCAAAACTTGATCTTTAAGTAGTTGGTTTTCCCATAGGTTTGAGTCCGAGGACCATGCAATACCTTGGTTCTGTCAAAAACTTGATTTTTAAGTAGTTGGTTTCCCCATAGGTTTGAGTCCGAGGACCATGCAATACCTTGGTTCTATCCAAAACTTGATCTTTAAGTAGTTGGTTTCCCCATAGGTTTGAGTCCGAGGACCATGCAATACCTTGGTTCTATCCAAAACTTGATCTTTAAGTAGTTGGTTTCCCCATAGGTTTGAGTCCGAGAACCATGCAATACCTTGGTTCTGGCCAAAACTTGATTTTTAAGTAGTTGGTTTCCCCATAGGTTTGAGTCCGAGGACCATGCAATACCTTGATTTTGTCCAAAACTTGATTTTTAAGTAATTGGTTTCCCCATAGGTTTGAGTCCGAGGACCATGCAATACCTTGGTTCTGTCCAAAACTTGATCTTTAAGTAGTTGGTTTCCCCATAGGTTTGAGTCCGAGGACCATGCAATACCTTGGTTCTGTCCAAAACTTGATCTTTAAGTAGTTGGTTTCCCCATAGGTTTGAGTTCGAAGACCATGCAATACCTTGATTCTGTCCAAAACTTGATCTTTAAGTAGTTGGTTTCCCCATAGGTTTGAGTCCGAGGACCATGCAATACCTTGGTTCTGTCCAAAACTTGATCTTTAAATAGTTGGTTTCCCCATAGGTTTGAGTCCGAGGACTATGCAATACCTTGGTTCTGTCCAAAACTTGATCTTTAAGTAGTTGGTTTCCCCATAGGTTTGAGTCCGAGGATTATGCAATACCTTGGTTCTGTCCAAAACTTGATCTTTAAGTATGGGGAGATTAGCCCCTCGGCCAAGGTGTGGGACATTGGTTTTTGGGGGGATCAGCTCCTCGGCTAAGCCCCTAGAACCATCCGCACTACTGACGCTTCAAAGCGTAGCCCCTATTGAAGAAACGTAGCCCCTAGTGGAACTTTATGTTAGGACACTACAACAGGCTGTTGGAAATGATGGGGGGGAACTTTCTCGACCCACCGCCTGTGCCAACACACAAGCCTTTCCCACAGACGGCGCCAATTGTAAGGACTCGATTAGTAACGACCCAAAATGATATTGGGTTCGCACGTAAAAAGGTCCAAACAATATCATTTGTAGAGCGTGGGTTTTAAAGGCTAGGCCTTAGTCACCGTACGGTGGATAGTTGTGGTGTTCATACAGAACTAAATCTTGTTCGCTCGGGGAGTCTTTCTCCTTGAGTCGGTCTGGGAGGCTCTGGTTTTTGGCCCTTTTTCCCAGCCTCCCTCCTGGATTGCTTATTTTTCCTTTTATAGTAGCTTTCATTCCCCTCCCAACGTCCACGTGTAGGTTCAACTTTCTAGGACTGATACTTGTCCCATTAGCCCATACCCAGAGTGGTTGGGGGTGGTTGTAAAAAACTGAAAAGCATTGCTCTGTCTGCCGCAGAGTATTTAATGGCAGTAATGGCAGCCTTTCTTTTGTCATTTGTCGCCATACTATCCAGGGCTCCCTATCTATCGATGCGGATATGTTCGGCTCTTCCTAAAACTGTTCCTATGCCGTTCTTGTCATTTCTTTTAGGAATGCCTTGGGGATGCCGAGGACAGAATCATCCTCGGCTGTATATCAAAGCTACTTGGACTTTCCTTGTGTGTCCTCGGCAATTCCTCTCCTCGGCTCGGGCCTTGGGCCCTGATGTAAAGTGGGCCAGGGCCAGTGGGCCAGGGCCACAAATTATTAGACCCCACATTTAGGATTCCTCATCAAGCACACTATTACCCCGTAAGATTTTGGGGCTATTATTGAGCAGGTCCAAAGTTGTCCAGCAGGTTGGAAAACTCACCTGTTGTCCTTTGCTGGAAGGTTGGTCCTTACCCAAGTAGTCACAGATGCTATTCCTAGTTATATCATGTTTTTCTCTTTTCTATCTTCTATAGTGACTCAGTGTGTGGACAAGTTGTCCAGGAATTTCCTTTGGGGAATGACGGAATATAAGAGAAAACTTCACTTGGTTAGTTGGAAGAAGATAACTAAGCCAAAGAAAGAGGGTGGTATAGGTCTTTAGGCAGCCAAGGAAAAAAACATAGCCTTACAGGCCAAAGTGAATTGGCGGTTCCATTCTGAAAAAGACTCTTTATGGGCTCGTGTCCTATCACATAAATATCTCTAAGTCAAGGGTTTGCTCATCTACTTGGGCAGCAATTACAAAATGAGAAGTTGTTTTCAAGGGTGGCTCCAAATGGATTGCAAGTAAAGAGAGTTTCCTTTTGGTGTAGTTTGATAAATGGATGAGTAAAGGAACTTTAAAAAGCACGCTGATGGGTCCACTTAATAGGGGTAAAGAGATGAGAACCCCAGGAAATACTTGAAATCAGAAGTCATAGCTAAAGCTTCAGAATTTTCTTTCCTAGGTCTGGAAAAGAAGGTGGAATCAACCAAGAGAATCATCCAAGTTAAATGGAATCGGCCTATGGCAAGTTGGTATAAGCTAAACTCTGGTGGGGCAACCTAAGGTGCACTGGAGAAAGAGGAATAATTAGAAATGTAAATGGGGATTAGGCGAGTGAGTATGCAAGGGCTATAGGGAACACATCTATGGAGCGTTTGGTTTGCCGTGATGTTACATTACACCATAATGTTACATTATTGTAATCTTGCATTAATGTAATCTCAATACAAGAATACAACATTACATTGTTTAGGAAGATGATGAGATTAAGGTAATGTGATATATTTTGTAATTTTAGATTATGATAATGTTAGAAAAATAAAATAAACCAAAAACCTTAATGTTACATTATTGTAATGTGCATCACATCAAGAACATATCACAAAGAGCCAAACGCCCCCTAGAATTGCTGTTGAATTTTGGGCACTAAAAAGCTAGTATTAATTTATGCTTGTCCTTGAATCGTCCTATTATGGAGATTGAGTTGGATTTGAAACGAGGTTAAGGTGTACTTATGCACTTACTAGGAAGGGAGTTGTTCTTTCTCAAGACTTTGTTGTATTTTCTAAGGCCCCTTTGAATGTGGCTCTTCTGCTTTGTCTAGATTCTGCTGGAACATTCCATTTCTTGCATGACTCTTTGGTAGCTTTTAATATATTCTCCTTTTCTAAAAAATATAACTCCCATGGTCATTGTCCCAATCCAAGGTTGTCAAAATTGGGATCCTACGTAGAATCACAAGAGGTAGGTAAGATCGTAGATTGTAAGGCCCTACTTATTTTTAGATTTAAAGCAAAAAACACATTGATAGTGACTTTGTATATTGAATAATCACGTAAATTATAAATCTTCCATAAAAAAATAAAGATTTTAATCATATAATGTAATTTGCATGTCCTACATTGCTACATCTATACTAATGAAACAAATATTGTAGGGACACGATTCTCAAACAGCCCAGCAAGGACGTTGGGCTCGCGCGTGAAGGATCCCTCACAATAAGATTTGTAGAGAGTGGGCTTGAAAGGCTAGCGTTTGGTCACAAGGCGTTGGTCCAAACCGGAATTCAGGGAAACTCAGATAAGAAAAGGCTTCAGCCTGGATATCCAAGCCCTACAGCTTTGTAACTTGAGGGATTGGACTCCTCGGATTATGTCCGAGGAGCACTAATGCCTTTCTCCGGTTACCCGGCGGTGGGTTTTCCGTGGTGGTGTACATATATTGTCCGGGCATTCTCATCCCTGGAGTTTTTCCCAGGAAGTGAGATGGGGATCCCCCCTCCTCCTCCTTCTCTAATTAGTTTACCTTACCTTTTATACTAGCCTACGTTTGTTGTCCCTCGTCCACGTGTAGGGTCAACTTTTCCAGGACTGATATTTGTCCCGTCAATCTAATCCCAGAATTGTTGGGGATGGTTAATGAAGCCTAAAAATCAGGTTCTGTTAGGTGTAAAGTCTTATCAGTGAAGGGTATTAAGGACAACTTCCCTGAGATATTTTAGATCTTCTTACGGATTTGTTCTTATAGCTCTCTTTTACCTCTTTTGTCAAGGGAGCTTTAGGCTTGCCGAGGACTAAACCGTCCTCGGCTGCATATCTGGGCCATCCTCGGCCTTACACTTTTAAGCTTGGGCCATAACTTTTTTTCAGCTTGGGCTTGCGGGCTCCCCACAAGCAAGTGGGCCTGGCCCATAAACTATCGGGCCCCACAATAGCCCCTCAAAACCCTGCTGTCCAACATCTTGGTTGGAAAGGTGGGTTTTGGTAATGCCGAGCCTTTATTATGGCTCATTCATTTCAGCCCTTGAAGGACGCGGGTAACTCTTCACATGCCCAAGGAATGTACCGGTCTACGAGCTGTTCCCCTTAATTTGCGCACGTTGCCCTTATGCCGTTTGGGTATTCGAGGCGCGTCTTTAATATCCTCCCTTTACGAGGCCTCCCAGATCTGACGGTTATTGATGGTGTGGGAGAACGAAACGACGTATTCTTATTTGTAGGTTTCCCTGGGGATCTGAACGTGTTATGTACCCTTTTCTTCGTCCCTTATATAAAGAGAGAAGACAAAAGGTGATTCTCTCATATCTGAATCCCCTAGGCTCTTCCCAGAGTTCACTTCTTCCCTCTGGTTATACCCTATCCAATAATACGTTCACCATAGTAGTCAGCCATGAATAAACCATTCCTTTCCCAGAAACGCCATGTCCTAATAAAGCTTGAGATGGCTTGGTCAAGGCAAGGATGGCGGAGACTCAAGATTTGTCTCCCCTTCCTTTTAGCCAAAATCCGAAGCAGGGACTCGTCACATCTCACTTTTGGTGTGACTGAGTCAAAAACAGCCATTATCACCACCGTCCGCTCTCTCACGAGCATATCTAACATGGCGCCAGCGTGTTAGGAGTCAGGACTGGGGCAGAGACTAAGTGCCCCTACTTCTTCCTCTCTTCGTTCACTGGCGCCCCCCTTTGCCTCTCTCTCTTCTTCTCCTCCTTCCTACTCATGTCCTCCATCTTCTTCATTCATCTCCTCCATCTTCTGCTCATGTCCTCCATCTTCTTCTTCCTTTGCGCTCCTTGATGACAAGAGCTTGCTGAAGTGCTTCCATGTGTTCCAATTCTTCTTCCTTCTCCTTCATCTTTTTCTAAAGAAGGTTCTTCTCCTGATATAAGCAGTATTGAGGCAGAGATTGGAGAGACTTTGAAGGCGAGTTTAAAAGACACCTGACCGTTTACTGATCTGTATTGCGGATGCTATTGTTGATTTAGTAATTCATTTTTTGTATAGGCTTGTTTAATCCCTTCTTTGTACGTTGTAATAATTTTTCATATTAATAAAAGTTATTGTTATTCTACTTCGCATGTTCTATTTGTATGTTTTAATAAATTTGCAAACACTGCTCGGCACAATAGTATAGCATTTGAATCAATGACAACTAAGGCCAAAATACGTGCTAATAAAAAGATGCCACCATAATTTTAACAGAATTACTTAACATAGCAATGCCGACCAGGGAGGGACGACACTTACCTCAAAATTAGCCAAGATGAGGACTGAGTATTCGATACGGTGTAAGAAGTAACTATCCGAGGACATGTCATCCGCAAAACGAACAGTTTCCTTAGGCTATTGAATAGGGGGTCATTTTGCCATCTTAACATACTGGCCTTAACATTTTACAGTATTGGAGCCGAGGACTTTCCCGTCCGAGTAGTTGGCCTTCCCATAGGCTTGAGTCTGAGGACCATACAACGCTTTGGTTCTGTCCAAAACTTTTTAGAGTACTTGGTTTCCCCACAGGCTTGAGTCCGAGGACCATGCAATGCCTTGGTTCTGTCCAAAACTTTTTAGAGTACTTGGTTTCCCCACAGGCTTGAGTCCGAGGACCATGCAATGCCTTGGTTCTGTCCAAAACTTTTTAGAGTACTTGGTTTCCCCACAGGCTTGAGTCCGAGGACCATGCAATGCCTTGGTTCTGTCCAAAACTTTTTAGAGTACTTGGTTTCCCCATAGGCTTGAGTCCGAGGACCATGCAATGCCTTGGTTCTGTCCAAAACTTTTTAGAGTACTTGGTTTCCCCATAGGCTTGAGTCCGAGGACCATGCAATGCCTTGGTTCTGTCCAAAACTTTTTAGAGTACTTGGTTTCCCCACAGGCTTGAGTCCGAGGACCATACAATGCCTTGGTTCTGTCCAAAACATTTTAGAGTACTTGGTTTCCCCATAGGCTTTAGTCCGAGGACCATGCAATGCCTTGGTTCTGTCCAAAACTTTTTAGAGTACTTGGTTTCCCCATAGGCTTGAGTCCGAGGACCATGCAATGCCTTGGTTCTGTCCAAAACTTTTTTAGTTCAATTTCTCCCTTTCTTCAGGTATATCACGAGGCGCCGAGCAGGAGGTTGCCCTCGGCAGCGGCTATTCCTCGGCGTGGGCCATAGTCCCTGGGCCCTTATGCAGAACGGGCCTGGACCGCGAATTCACTAGGCCCACGAATTAAGAGGTATTTATGCAATCTTTGGCCACGCGGTACTTTCTGATGTCCCAGTGTTCGAGGTGCGCCTTTACGAGGCTCCTTTAATCTTGTGGTTGCAGTTGACGTTGGAAGTTGGGCCAGAGCCATTTTGTCTGTAGCGTTCCTTGGGACGCTGCGTGAGTTGACTGCCACCACCTTGTCTTTTCAAATAAATAGGAGGGAGAGAGAGTTGCTTTATATACACACAGCTCCTTCAGTTTCCTCCCAAATCCCAACTCCTATATTCAGTGCTGTCCTCCCTTAACATAACATGTTTGAGGCGAAGGTTGGGAAGGAAGAACTCTCTCCGCCACAGAAGCGCCGTGTCCTCATGAGACTCAAAATAGTAAGGTATAGGCGCAGGAAGCATAAGTTCAGGGGAATACTCCATTTCGACCGAGGGGAAAGGGTGTTTCTTCCCCTTTTAGTCAAAATCCGAAGCAGGTTCTGTTCATGCCAGAATCTTGGCGTGTCAGAAGAAAGATTCTCCGCCATCAGTGCCTCTGCCTTGTGGCAGGCAAATATTTAGAGAAAGCCCCTCAACTTCCGGCTCCCTGCACCTTTCCTTCAGCGGTGTCAGGCTCAAGTTGGGTTCTCTCTGCACTCTAGAGCTTCGAGGTTGCGGGCCCCAGGCTGGGTTCTTTTGCTGCCTGAGTTATGGGCATGTAAAAGCACTGAGGAAGAATGAGGTCTTGAAGCAGTAGCCAACCTCTTTTCTGTGCCACCTCCTCGGCTTTGTTTTATATACTTTTTCTTGTATCTTCCTATTCAGTTACGTAGTGAGCTCTTACATAAGCTGATTCCGGCTTTTCATTGTACGCTGTACTATTTCTTTGTTTTAGTAAAAATAGAAATCTATTTACATGTTTTGAGTACTGATCTTTTGGCAACACTACTTTGTGAATGGGTGTGCTCCATGGGTATGTTTCTTCAAGAATATTTAGAGCAAGATACCTTGAAACATAATCTAACTAACTCTAATTTACCAATACTACCAGGCATTATATCGATAATTCATAGTAAATCAAACTTAGGAAACTAGCCGGGGTAACAGTTGAATATTCTATGATAAGCGCGTGAATACCGTCCAAGACTGATAATCTCTAAATAATCCATGCGAGCAGTCGACTGGGAAGTAGGGAACTTCGATTGTGTTTTTGTGTATTTGGTTTCCCTATAGGCTTGAGTCCAAGGACCATCCAAGTCCTAGGTTCTGTCCAAAACTTATGGTCTTTCTTTTACATACTTAGTTTCCCCATAGGCTTGAGTCCGAGGACCATGCAAGGCCTAGGTTCTGTCCAAGACTTGTAAGATTTCTTTTTTGTACTTGGTTTCCCCATAGGCTTGGGTCCGAGGACCATACAAGGCCTTGGTTCTGTCCAAAACTTGTAAGATTTCTTTTTTGTACTTGGTTTCCCCATAGGCTTAGGTCCGAGGACCATACAAGGCCTTGGTTCTGTCCAAAACTTGTAAGATTTCTTTTTTGTACTTGGTTTCCCCATAGGCTTGGGTCCGAGGACCATACAAGGCCTTGGTTCTGTCCAAAACTTGTAAGATTTCTTTTTTAAGTAATTTTTTCTCTATACTTATTTATTTTTCGAAGGTTAACCCCTAGGCCAGGGAGGGGAGAGTTGGCTTGAGGCCGGAAGCCCCTAGAGCTGCCCGCGCCGTTAGCAGTGCAAGGCGTAGCCCCTAGCAGAAGCTTATGTCAGAATAACAACTGCACGTCGTCGGAGATGGGAAAAACTCGCGAATCTCTGCTTGCTAGAGAGTTGACTCATGCGCCACCCGTGCCAACGCGCAAGCCTTCCCACAGACGGCGCCAATTGTAGGGCACGATTCTCAAACAGCCCAGCAAGGACGTTGGGCTCGCGCGTGAAGGATCCCTCACAATAAGATTTGTAGAGAGTGGGCTTGAAAGGCTAGCGTTTGGTCACAAGGCGTTGGTCTAAACCGGACTTCAGGGAAACTCAGATAAGAAAAGGCTTCAGCCTGGATATCCAAGCCCTACAGCTTTGTAACTTGAGGGATTGGACTCCTCGGATTATGTCCGAGGAGCACTAATGCCTTTCTCCGGTTACCCGGCAGTGGGTTTTCCGTGGTGGTGTACATATATTGTCCGGGCATTCTCATCCCTGGAGTTTTTCCCAGGAAGTGAGATGGGGATCCCCCCTCCTCCTCCTTCTCTAATTAGTTTACCTTACCTTTTATACTAGCCTACGTTTGTTGTTCCTCGTCCACGTGTAGGGTCAACTTTTCCAGGACTGATATTTGTCCCGTCAATCTAATCCCAGAATTGTTGGGGATGGTTAATAAAGCCTAAAAATCAGGTTATGTTAGGTGTAAAGTCTTATCAGTGAAGGGTATTAAGGACAACTTCCCTGAGATATTTTAGATCTTCTTACGGATTTGTTCTTATAGCTCTCTTTTACCCCTTTTGTCAAGGGAGCTTTAGGCTTGTCGAGGACTAAACCGTCCTCGGCTGCATATTTGGGCCATCCTCGGCCTTACACTTTTAAGCTTGGGCCATAACTTTTTTTCAGCTTGGGCTTGCAGTCTCCCCACGAGCAAGTGGGCCTGGCCCATAAACTATCGGGCCCCACAAATATATTTAAGTTTTAACGCAATGTATTTAAAAAGTTCAATGAATGTTTAATTAGAAACCAACCAAGTACCAAAGTACTAACACACTTTTTCCTTCAGCAGCAACTCTTAAACCCTCATCATCACCTAACATTGATAACCAAATGATACAATAGTGATCACACATTCACACTATACATATGTAACTTTTTTTAAAAAAAAAATCTATAAAGGAAGGCATTAGAATTGTTACTTCATTATCTTTATCAAAATCCGTACCATCATCTTCTGGTTGACACCCTTTGCTAACCATTCATCATCCGAATACAAGTTCTTCAAACCAATTTCTTCTATTGCACTTGATGGTTTAGGTATTTTCTCTTTTATCTTTAAGTTTGATATAATAAATGCCAATTCATTCATTTTTTTTTTTTTTTTTTTTTTGTTTAAACAATTTCCTCCTTTTTTAGTGTACTTAAAGTTGTACCAATTTTAATAGAGAATTCTCAATTGGGATAATATACCAAAGTCATTTGGTCTTACTATTCCAAATATACTCCAATTACTTTCACAACTTGAAAAGCTATATGTTAAGCTCAATATTCTTATAACAAAAAATTTCAATTCAAGAAAGTCATCTCCATATAAGTTCCACCACTTAGTTGATACATTTATGAAGTACAATGTCTTAGTCTTGAGGTTACAAATTACAACTTATAAAGATGAACTAAAAAAAAAAAAAAAAAAAAACTGATTTTTACACGTTTTGGTACAATCCTATACGATTCTACAATTTTTACGATTTTTGTGCAATTCTAAACGTTTTGGTGAGGAAAGATCGTAAAATCATGCGATCGTACGATTCAAATCATGATTTTGACAACCATGCCCCTATCACAAAGCTTTCAAAACAAGAAGAAGGTATTACATACTCAAAAAAGAAAACTAAATTTTTAGTTAAAAAAAAAACTTTTAAATGATTTTTAAAAAAATAAGCAAAACAAGAGGAAGTAAAAAAAACAATTAGTTGTTTCTGTTTGGTGTGGATAGACTGACATGGATTTTTGGTTTCTTTGTTTTTGGATTGAAATTTTTGTGAGTGTGGAGTAGAAAAAATATATATTTTTTTTAATTTGGTACAGGTTGTAAATTTTTTTTTGTGTAAATTTTTTTGTAATTTTTTAATTAAAAACATGACACATCATTAAAAAAAATGTCAAGTCGTTCTTTAGGCACGTAAATAACACCATTAACAACCGTTAGTAAAATAACCCAGTTTTAAAACTTGAAGTTCCAATATTATAATTTCGTCAATTTTTTAATAAAAAATAAACCAGTACCATTTTTTTCAAAGTTCTAGGGTTTCTACATTCAAATTAGATTAAAGAGTCCGTTTGATGGTGACCCAAAACTTGGGGTTTTTATTTTTTTTAATATATATACATATATCTCTATCTTACCCTATTTTTTCTGGATATTCCTTCCCCTTTTTAATTGGCCGAGAAGTAAAGAACAAAATAAAAAATGAATGACCGTCTCATTGCAAAAAGAATTTTGAAAAAACAATTATACTCTCTAGGAAACGTCATACACTCATACTCATAATTCATGTAATCCGGTCTGGAGCTGTTTGATTATTATCAGACAAATCAGTCTCAAAAATTTCTCAGGTTGATTCAATTACATAATAGAGTTTAATATTTCGGGCAAGGATAGATAATAAACAAAGAGAGTGATAAAATAAAAAACAAGAAGAACGAAACAAAACCCTATAAAAGGTCAACGTATGCTTTCAATATATTTGCATACGTTTCTAGAGTAAAAGGCAGTGGGGACCAGCACTACGAGTATACCAAAGTTGTAGTTTCTGAATAGGAATGATTATCAACTGTCATGTCTATGCTAAATTTTTATAACATTCATACATGTAGACTTTGCGAACTCATATGAAGCACTTTGCTGGCCTGGAGAGTGGAGAAATATATATATATATATATCATATAAATTGTGGCCCTTCATTCATTAAAGACAAACCCACGGACATCAGTTCCCCGAAACTGTGATTTGAGATGGCAACAGGTTTGAAACCACCTCTGATAAAAAGCTTTACCGTATTCCAAGTTTATGCAGCAAGCCACCTCCCTTTCTTGCCGGAGAGGTCAGTCGTGCATCCCGGATGCATCAACCAGCTCCCAGGATCACCAGGCTTGAGAATTGTGGGCTCCCCAAGCTTCCCCTCTTAGCCCTCACTTACTTGCCTCACATTTCGTGCAAAATAAGAGAAACAAAGACGCCAAACAACCACAAAGAGAATTTATAAATTTATATTAAAAAAATTAAAATATAAAACCATGCTCTAACAACCCAAAGGTTAATAAACAACCCGTTAATGTCTACGATAGCAAGTTTGGTCCAGACTACCAAAGTTTCATCTGCCATCCATTGGCAGCCAACCCAAACATTTGACACATAATACCGTCATCCCTCAAAAGGTCCTCCTAGTTAGCAAAGTAAACAAGTTCGGCCATTCAATACAAAAGTAGGCAAACACCCCTCCCCATTGAAACACAAGACAATTCTTCAAAATAAGACCACAAAGTTCCAAGCAACACTTTTGAAATGGGCATATCACACCAAAAATATCCGAATTAAATTATGACACAGGCCGGATAACAGAACATTAGTGAAAGCCTTTGATGTATGAAATCATTCAAGTTATGAACTCAAAATTTACAGTATAAATTGGAAGGTGGAATCCAACTTGCTGACTTTAAAGCAAGCTCTATACTTCACAACAAATAATTTTGAAAGTTTCACACCAGACCTATAACAATCATAAATCTACGTATGGCATTTGGTGTGATCAGAAATTTTTCTAGCAACAACTAGCATCCGGTTCAATATCAAGAGACAATCTTGTAGAAAAGAGAACCCGGCACTCCTGTGGCCGAGTATCTTCAGAAAGTTGCACAATACATACTTCATAACCACAATGCAGAAATTTGAACTTGGTAACTAATTGAAAATCACAACAGACAAAAAGGGGGGGGGGGGGGGGGGGGTGGGGGGTCTGAACGTTAATACAGAAGTACAATTAGCATCTTAGAAGCTAAATACTACTCCATATAGGACCTCAAATTTATTACCAAAAGAGAGAGTTCAGGAAAAATGAATATGTAAAAAATACATTGGAACACACAGGCATGAACACAAACCAAAAACGGGCCACAGCTCAATACGAATGTGTGTTTAAGCAGATACTTGGATGAAGAGTATTGTATCAAGGACCAAAAGCATTAAAGCAGTGCCAGCCTTTTTAAACCGAACATGTAGATAGATCAATGTACATTGAGCGGAAGCAAAAAGCAGCAGAGATAGCCATGCATAAGCACTCAAGGACTCCAGACTCTCATCACAGCACTGATCAGCAAAGACTCACATTTATTAGGTCACAACATTCAGTCAGCAAGTTACAACTATAGATCCCTCAGGCATCCATATCAGATAGCCTATGCATGTAAAGTCCAATGAAAGGGTCACAAGCAACAATATTGATAAAGTAGGCTCCTTTTTTAAAAGGATTAAACTTCCACAATCACCACCACGGGCCAAAAATTAGAATTAAATACTGCCATTGGTAATAAGCCTGCTGTTCCCACAAGACAATCCCATCACAATTCAAGCACCAACCAAAACAAACCCATATTGCACAAACATACTAAACTTAGACACATTAAGATGAACAGAATACGTAAAGCAATCTATAGAAGAAAGACTTTCAAAAATCGAACAGAATGGATAAAAAAATCCCACAAGAGTCAGCACACATCAACCCCTTAATAATTATACATTCAAAACAGCACACACTACTAAGGTCAAAACAGTTTGCGACCACTAGGCAATTGATCAGCACCATACAACAGATGCTATTTTATCAGGCAGGTAGTGATACCTTCACCAGCAGACTTCTTCAGAACCAAACATACTAACATTTTTTTAGGGTTAATAGCAAGCTTCTCCCACCTATGGTATAGTACTAATTCAATTTGCCAGCATGCAGTTCAAAAGCAGCAATTTACTAACCTAAGATTAGCATTTGTTAAATTGTGCCACTACATAAAACAGTGCAACCATCAAATACCACGAAATAACATAGATAGGAAAAGTGCCATTTTTCTTGGCCACACAAGGATAAAATGTTACTTCTCTAATCACAGGTGTGTACCATGTCACTTTTTCTTAGGCTATGCGATTTGCACAAGTATTGATGGGGTAGTCACTTTTTAACCAACAGGTTGGCAAACCAAATTTGCTCAATAGAAAAGGTGAAGTGCAAATGACCCTTCTATTGATAATCTGTAATATCATACATACATAATGCATCCATCACATATTTAGTTGTATTTATACTTTTTTTTTTTTTTGATTAGTTGTATTAATACACATTTTTTAGCCCAATTAAATAACTAAATATGGGTGGGCAAGCCATACCAAAATGAAGGAAAATGTTTGCACTTAAAAATATAAAAACCAAGCATACACATTAGTAAAGAAGGGCAAAAAAAAATAATGTCAATAATTGTATTACTAAAACTATATTATTAAAAATAGCCCAGATGGCACATTGGGTCCTGATAGAAGTACAGAACTAGTCTAACTCAGTTGCTTTGACTACAAGCACTCAGAAAAACAGAACATTATAAAAGGTGCAGACGAAGGGGCTGTAAAGGAACAGCTAATACATTCATCACACTCTGCAATCACGCAATCACCAGAACCACATAAAGCATCAGCGCCCAATAAGCTGTCATACACCTGAATCAACATCCATTCACAACTCAATACATCAATCAACATCCATCATGCAAAACAAAGTTCATTCTAACTCAAAGCAATAATCAAAACAAACTACAAAGCAATATTATACCTTTTTGGAGCACCACTAAAAGAAACAGCTCATATGTCTTTCCTAACCACAAACAAAAACAAAGATGGTGTGATGCAGGATTCAAAACAAATTAAAAGCAACTACCAGGAAAACAAAGCAACCACAATCATAACTAGACAAATATAAGGCATATAATAAATCATGATGGGATCATGATATTAAAATGAAAACAATGGAAACACATCAGGAGGTAAATTTCATTCTCTTTGAAACAGTAACAACTGGAAAATCAATAAACTTATAGCAATTATATTTAAATTTCAATGAAAAACAAAAAAAAAAAATCTATAATTAACACAAATGACCAATCATCAGCAACTATATTAAAATTTTCAATAAATTAATGCATAATTAGAACCAGAAATTATATTCAAAATGTTTTATCAATATGCATGGCTAAGGACATATATTGATATGTACTGAATATAAAGTTAACAAGATATTGCCCATTTACTAAGAAAAAGATGGGCCAGCCAACATTGGAATTTTGCAATTCTTTTTCCATCAATCAAGTCCAATTGGTTCATATGACCTTTTGCCATACTATTTAACTACACCAACTTTAATCTTCAAAGCTTTTTCTTTATCTAAAATTATGATTATTTTAAATGGAAAAAACCCAGCTACAAATTAAAAAAAAAAAAAAAAAAAAAAAAAAAAAAAAAAAAAAACTGTCAAGAAGATCATCCATGCTCAATAGTAGATGGTTCGCTGATCAATGTGAATACTGACCCTCCATTTGGAGCACACAAATAATCCTATGCAAAATTACAAGCAAACAGAAGACAATTCAAGTTACTTATAAGTAGGTTTTAAGTCCAGCCCACTCTGAAAATCAGATTATGTCCACAAAATAAAGGCATCTAGCTAAATTAATGAAAACAACAATACACTGAATTTCAGTTGTGACAAGCCAAATTCTGAACATATATATGTCAATATAATTAACCGCCACAACCTAATTACAGATTAGATGATTGAGGAGTCACCTCACAGGAAGCAAGATACTGAAATCTTTTTAATGAATAATTGGTATAAAAAAGCAACTACATCTTATATACATCTTGACCTACAAAATTTCAGCACTCAGACTTGCAAACCAGAACTATTAGAGAATATAGAAGCATTATGCATCATTATCTATAAAGCCAATAATCAAGTAGATAGACTATCATAAAGCTTTGAAGAACTCAAAATCAGTCCATTCCTACAGGTGACACCAGTCCATAACAGAAATCATCAATTATGGACAAACAAAACCAGATTATCAAAATCTTATATACAAATAAGTCATGATACCACCAAATTAACGATGAATATCAAGTGATGGTACACTTCGATATAATTCTGACAAAGAGGGTGCTGGTTTGAAAAGTTAAACCATTTGATAATCAGTATTCAGCATCTCAGTTCAGCTTGAAAAAATGTGTCATTATACCAGTTAATTTCATGCCCAAAACCATAAATGAGTTAATTTTTAAATATCCACAACCCCAATAAAGTGCAGATACACAACCATTGTAATTACAAAACATACAAAGTCAGCAACAATCGCTGCCAAAAGAATCACATACAAAAATACCTGATCGTACAACACTTATCAATCAGGAAACACTTGAGTACCAAACAAACCACTTAGACTACTGGCAAAGCATACAAAACAAACAAATGCAAAAACACACACAAAGTGGCACAAACACACTATACACAATCCAGATCACACAAAACCCAGAACAAATTGCATAGCAAACACCAGTAAGAAGAGGCAACAAGCACAATCATAACATTGCATCAAGTCAGTCTAATCAACAACCAAATAAAGCAAATATGAATAAAACCCTAGCAGATTGAACATGAAAAAAGAACTAAACAGATGATTGTTTACCTCAGAAGTAATGTGGGACATTGGGGTACATTACCCCAGCACCAGGTGGAACCCTTGGTACTGGTGAGGTCCCAGTCCCTGGCTGGTGGTGCTGATTCTGATACCCAGATGAGGAAGACAAGCTATAATGCCCACTCTCTGGATACCCACCAGAGGGAATTCCCACCGAAGTAGGCGGCAATCTATACAAAGAAGAAGCCCCACCAACACCAACACCAACACCAGCACCAACGCCACCAGAGCCGCCTCCGGTGCCACTTAATCCCACTCCAGCTCCACCCAATCCAGCACCAGTCCCACCAATGCCACCATACCCACTATACGGCCCACCATACCCACCAGTGCCACCCAAAGACGAAGGCACCTGATTATTCACGGAGGATGGATGATGATGATGTCCTATAGGCTGCGGCGGCCCACCGTGAAACCCACCATACGATCCAATTCCGCCCGGCCCAGGATACTGCGACCCGGGAATGGAACCCATCCCCATACCACCAATACCATCATTCCCAGCAGCCCCACCAATAGGGCCCGGAACCTGAACCCCATCACCTTGCTTCCCTTTCTTGCCATCCACATTAGCCAGTTTGCAATTCAATTGCTTCCCATCAATAATCTTAAGAGGATTAGCCAACGCAGCCTGTGCCCCCTCAGGATTCTTGTAAACAAAAAGCGCAAAACCCTTCGACTTACCTGTAAATCTATCGAACCCCAACGGGCCTTCCTCGATCTCCCCATAGGACAAGAAATGAGAAAGAAGCTTATCAGGAGACATATCGTGTGGAACCTCCCAAACGTAGATCTTGCGTGACGACACGTCGGTGGAGTTGGTAGTCGACGAGGAATTCCCGGCGGCGGCGAGCTGTGTGACGGTGACGCGGCCGTCGATGCGTTTGCTGGGCTCTTTGAGGGCGAGGAGCGCGCCGTCGACGTGCTTGAAGGTGACGAAGCCGTAACCCTTGGATTTTCCAGTCTGCTTGTCGAGAATTACTACGGCTTCCTCGAGTTCTCCGTAGGAAGAGAAGAGGCTGCGGAGGCCTTCGGTGGTGGTATCCCAACCCAGGCCACGGATGAAGAGCTTGCGCTGGGAAGAGTCGGAGTCGGCGAGAGATCGGACGGCGTCAAGGACGTCCACGTGGCGAGAGGCGGCGTTGGCTACGATGTCGATGAGTTTACCCTTGTCGACGATGCGGTCCACGATCTTACGCACGTCTTCAGGTGTGAGTTTCGGGACGGAGGGGTCCATGTCCGAGACGGTCAGACCGACGCCATTTTCGTCGAGCTTTCGCTTCTTGGTCAGGTCCATTGGAATTTCTTTAAAAGAAGAAGAATAATGAAGAAAACCCTAACCCTAACCCTAACACGCTGAGTGTGAGGGGAGTCTGCTACTGCTACTGCTAGTGTCAGGTACACGCAGTTAGGGCCTCCTCTCTTTCACTCTATATTTATAGATTATTATTATTATTATTATTGTAGCCAGCATTAGTAGGGTTTTTATATGAATTGGGCTTGCTGTTGGTAGAGGGGATGTTCTAAACTTTGGGCTTACTCCCTTATTCGAGTCCACACTAGCCGGTTAGATTTTTTTTTTTTTTTTTTTTTTTTTTTTTTTTTTAAGGAATTGGATAAATTTTTCTTTTAATTTAAATTTTACCCCTCTAAATTATACCTCTTATTACACTTTGCACCTTAAATTTTCAAAATTTATGGTTACTAGGGGTGCCAAATGGCAGGTTAGGTCATAAATGGGTTAGGTGTGTAATTACTCATTTATAACCCGTTTTTATATAAATTAATTATCCATTATCCGTCCAACCCATTTAATTAATAACCCACTCACTTAACCCAATATAACTCAAATGCCTCTAAAATTAGTTGAATACCCTATTAACTTCCAAAATTACCAAATAACCCTTATATACCCAAAATAACCCAAATACCCCCTACATTTCCAAAATTACCAATATATCCTTGAACATCCAAAATACTCCTAAAATGTCCAAAATTACACAAAAGACAAAAAAAAGCCAAAAATTCCCAAGACAATAACACAAGTTGGAATGAAATTCCTAGTGCTTCAACTCTCAAAGGACTTCAAAGTTCTGAAAAAGTCATCTCTGCCGAGCCAATGACACCATTGAAAGGTGCATCAATCTGATCAAGCCTATGGTTGAGATAGCGTCTCAATTGGATGAGAATATAGAAATGTTCTTAAAGCTCAATTCAATTAAGGAAACAATTCAAAGGAGTATAATTGAGGCTAAAGCATAGATCAATGAGCTACAATAGAAAGTAGACACCTTCCCTTTGGCTAAAGGACTGATAAATGAGCTAAAGCAAAAAATAGATTCTTTGACCAAACAGAAGGGAAAGGGAAAGCAAGAGAAGAAAATGATCTACACCAATGGAAAGAAAGAATTTGAACAAACCGCAAAAAAATATTAGAAACTCAAGTAAGACTAACAAAATTAGAAGTTTATGAACTACACAAGTTTCTAGTATACTTTAAGACGGCCTCAACTCCATTGCAGTAATTAACCAATGATTTTTCACCTATTCCAACACTAAAAAATTCATAATTCAACTTGTTTGGTAGATGGTCTCAAAGAAACAAATCTAGAAGCAATTAAACAACACAATTGACACTCAAATAGAATTCATTACTAAAAAAAAAAGACTTTGAAGGCAAATCAAACTCTGAAATTCAAAGGAAAATAACTCAGAATGCCCACAAACTCTGAATCTTATTGCAAGCAAATCAATTTGAATACAATGCCACCAAAAAAAAAAATTTGCATAGTCACCAACAAAAACAATTTTTTCAATTATATTCCCCACTGAAACCAAAGAAGATCACAACAATATGAAAGACCCATAAGACTAATCCACACAAATAAGCAAAATGACAAGTGCCCATCAATCTCAGCAAGTATCTAATGGCACACATACATTAAAAAAACAAACTATAAGAAATAATATGGTATGTTAGGATTAGTGCCCTAAAATCTTATTGTATGATGCTATGTATGACATTATGTATGACTTAATATTGTGATTAATAAAGTTGTTTTATTATTATCTGAAATAATGGTAACATGAATATTCGGACATTATCATATAGTCCATGAGATGCATAGTATGTGATTTAGTCACAGAAGATATAAGTCACAAGTTCTTTGTAAACTCAGAATTTTAGTTCGCAGTCTGTGATAAAATTGGGCATTTCATCTGCGAAGACTATAACATATCAATTAAAATGATTTTTCTTGATCATGGAAGTGGAGACTTCTAGTTATGTGTTTATATGTTTTAAGAGTTAAGACATATTGAACTGGACCGCTATGAGATTTATTATTCTTCTAACGACTGTCAAATGAATAATAAATTTCACGACTTCTATTTACATGAACTCTTAATTCTAAGAGAATAATGAACCTGATCATAAAGTGTAGGTTGCTTTAATATATCAAGAGTGAGATCTAATGTAAGGGTCAAAACGTCAGTATGTTGGGCAGCCACATTTAGTGTTTATGAAACATATATTCTCAAGATGGAATTTATAGTCTCTTAACAGAGATATAAAATATTCTCTTGAGATAAGTTTAATGGGTTCGGTTATTTAGAGAGTTAGGCTTAACCACTTTAGTAAGAAATTACTAAAGTATATATTTATAAAATTGGATTTCATAAATATATGATTAATAACTTAAAAAGATTAAACAGGGTACTCAAGAATTAAGATATAGTAATTTACAAAGCGGCAGTCTACATTTATGACTTTGTATTACTATAAATATTTTATGAAGGGGTTGCATGTATAATAAAGTTTTGGGATATAATTTATTAATAAAGCCTAGAGTGCAATTATATTTATATAGTGGTATTAAATATAATTAATGGTAGCTTTGGACTTGTCAAGAGTTGACAGAAAAGCCCAAGGCCTATTGGAGCTAGAGTCTTATTTGTTCCCTTTTGGTCCCACTTCAAGCCACACATTAAAGCCCAATTGGAAAGGCCTAAAAGGCTAACCCAATTAGATAATTAGTTATGTGGAGAGAAACATACAGAATTTTTAAGAACATGAAATGGTGTGTATGTTAGTGTAAGACTCTCTTTCATTCTCCTAGAACAAAAACTGATTGAGAGACCACGCTTCTTGGGCAATAAGTGGAATTGGAGTGAAGAGCAAAAGTGTTCTCAAGAACTTCTGATCTTCGGTTTTGAAATTCACCACACCAAGGTACACTCTCTTATTCCTAAATTCTGAAACTTACATAGTACATGTTAACAATTGTGAATAAAGTAGATCTGTTAATTTTTTGTTGCATACATTCATATTTCCAACATGGTACTAGGTATATAAGAGTTAAAATTAAACTTAAGTAGAATGATAAGTGTAACTCAAATTAAACTTTAAAACTGAAGGATGAGTACCATAACATTCTACCCAATTTCGTTCATTTGTCATGTCCAACAAAACAAAGCAATAAACCATCCCAACTTTCATAAACCAACAACTGCCTAAAATAAAATTAGGGCTTCCAAGCAATCAAAAACAAAAGAGTAAGGCAAGCAAGGATTGGCACCATCCTTTATGTCCCATGCTTTCTAAAGTACTTAAGTTTCAACAAATCTACAAACCAAGGTGAATAAATTTAGTCTCACCTAACACACTCAAAAAAATCAAAAAAGACATGCTTGTCACTTTTCATGGTATAACAAAGTCTTGAAAGAATGTCAATTGAAAGAAAGAAGACGGTCACTTCAAATAAAAGAATGGGTTTTCAATACTACTGTTACAATAACAGTTGGATATTCCATATTCCTAGATTGTTAAGCCAGACAATAGCATGCCAATATGGTAAGATTCAGAACAATAATTTCCTCTAACTATTAAACATTATATAGAAATATTGAGGTGATACTCAAGAAAATCAAGCCATTTCTGTTGCAAGCAGGTCATCCTTTTCCTCTTAAATATTCACATATGCCAAAAGCAACTACAAACACCAAAAAATCTATAGGAATTAGTAAAAGCTTGAAACACAGAAGTTATTGAAGTCGTGACAATAGAGTTTTTATCTGGCCTCATTGGGTGCCCAATGGCTTACAGAGTGACCAAATCAGCACCATATTTCCTATTCAAGGTCTCATTAAGAAACTATTTATAAAAATTGACATTGCTTCCATAAAAATATCACTAGATGTCCATTTCTCTCACTAAATCTCGCCATATCCTACTGGCTTCTTCAACCAATGTAATCCTAACCCATGCTTTTCAGGCAGATTAGTGAGAATTCATTTACCAAAAAGAAGAAATGGAGACTCAAAACCAATTGGACTTTAATTATTTGTTCTCACTCAGACTCAGCCAAGCATTTCTTCTTTAATTATTTGTTCTCACTCATATCCAAAAAGCTAAGAACTCTCTGTTAAGTTTACAAAGAAAATCTACAAGAACAACATTATGCACTGCAATGGAAAAGTTTCTTCAAAATTGTGACACTAGACTTGTAAAACCACTCATCTACTTAGCAAATTTCAAGAACCACAGGTCCACAACTATCATGGTCTGATAACTACAACACTGAACTTACAATTAGGGAAGCAAAAATGCATCATATCATTAGGCATTTAATTAGAAATAAATTAAAAACAACAAATAATCCAGGAAAAAAAAATACTTGGCATTTAATTAGAACTAATTGAGCTAGAATTATGAAAATTACCTAAGCCTCATCATTATATTAATGTGTCCAAAAATACATAGGTGTTCAAAATCCTCCACAAGGTGATCCTCATCATGATCAGGTATAACTAGTAAAGTAAAAAACTAGTAAGAAAATATAAAAAGCGAGAATGCATAATTTAATAAAAATTACAAGTAGATGAAAAAGAGATTTACCCTACCCACAAAACAACCAGCTACGGGAACATAACAAAGCCTCTATATTTTGTGGCATTTTGTGGCAATAGACAACTGCAGTACTTATCAAGAATTCAACCACCAATGCTAAATGCAGACTCTGAGGCAAAAGTAGTGATAGGAATACTCATAATGTCACGACCTATTAGTGAAAGTTCCAAAAAGTGACCACAATTTGATTCCCAATATTGAAGAATTTCCAAGTCCATATGAGTGTTATGGTCAAATTGGGTCTCTTCCAAATACATATCTAATTGTGACTTACTATCGATTGAACCAGAAATTTGACTCTCAAATGTATCAAAACCAGCAATATCAGCATCTCTCACCTTCTCATTAGCACCACTACTAGATGCATTTTCAACCATATTGTGTGCTTCATAATTAGTAGCGTGTAAATATCCATCGAAAAGGGAATATAACTTGTCACGAAGATCCATCACCATTTTTGTCCCATTAGTGCCATAAAGTTGTCTATAACTGAACTCTACAAACTGCAACTTATATCGAGGACCTAAAATTACAACAAATGATAGCACAATGTTGTAACAGTCCCAATATTTATCAAATTTTTCTTTCATGGTTTTTGCCATGTCACTAATTACTATATTATCATCTTTCATATCTTCTAAAATACGCAAATGAATTTTCCATACACCATGAAAGTATAAGTTGGCAGTAAAGTATTGAGTGCCTAAAAAGAGAGTGGTGATGTCATAAAATGGCTTCAAAAACTTTGCTATCTTCCAGGCCTTATCCCATTCATCATCTGAGGGACAAGTGCGAAAGCTTCCATCAACAATACTCAAATTGTGAAATGCATTCTAAAATGTAAGAGTAGTCTCAATCATTAAATATGTTGAGTTCCATCTTGTTGGCACATCTTGTCACACTTTCTTACTAGTTAGATTAGGGAGTTCTTGAAGACATTTGGCAAATCTTACCTTCCTCATATCATTGCCTTTCACATATTTAACACTTTCACGTATGTTGTGCACAGCTTGCTCTATAATTTTCAAATCTTCTTGTACAATAAGGTTTAAAATATGAGGACCACAATGAACACGAAAGAACTCACCACTACAAGGCAAAGATGATCTAAAAGAAGGGTTTTTCTTCAAACTATTCACCAAGGTACCATTGTAAGAAGCATTGTCTAAAGTGATTGTGTCGGGGGCGAAAACGTTTTTCCTTCTGACAAATAAGATTTGTGTTGGGTTGGAGGCTTAAATCGAAACTCGACAATGGGCTCGAGGCACGGCCCAAAGGCTATCAGCGAAGATCCAAAGAACTCACTTTATTTTATGCCTTAGGCCTAGATTGAGACTGACAAGAATGGCCTGTAAACAATTCCTACAGTAGACATGTCAGCATGGTTAAAAGTATACTGTAAGAAATGGCCCAGCAGTAAAATGTTTCTATAGAAAATAGCTCAGCGGTAAAATGTCCCAGCCATAAAGTAAGACAGAACAGAATAAGCCTCCAACTATTATCTATTTTACAGATTAAGAAAAATATCCACATTTTCAAACTCATCATCCGTTGGCTTTGAAGAAGAGTCTTCTAACAC
This sequence comes from Quercus robur, assembly GCF_932294415.1. NCBI lineage: Eukaryota > Viridiplantae > Streptophyta > Magnoliopsida > Fagales > Fagaceae > Quercus > Quercus robur. Next base: position 29,540,702 of record NC_065541.1, on the reverse strand, counting down.
AACAATATGAGGAAAAAATTCTATGGTGATAGTTATATCATAACTTTCAATAGTAAATGAGTAAATGAATATTATGGGCTCCATTATAACAAGTAATGAGAATAACTTAGTGTGAGATGAAGGGAGAGAAAGATATCCCAACTAACGCAGCAAGATCATTATGGTGCTAAGACATGCTCGTGAATATAGTATAAGTAGTGAGTAATTAGGGACATTTCAAGTAGTATGAGTAGAGAGAGAGTGTGTGTACAGTAAAGCTGCTAGAGCTCTCTGCTGGAGATAGATGAGTGTTTATGAGTAGAGGTATGAGAAGTATTTGTGACCTAGGAGCTGGGGAACTTAGTTTCTAAGCTTGAAACTAAGAACTCAGTGACTTTTTTCAGAGTTTAGAGAAGGCTAAACAGAGAGTTTAAGGAAGAACTCCTTTCTATTAGTGTATCACTTAGTGTATCTCGATCCCCTCAAAGGATTAGTAGAGAGTTCCATTTATAGTTGAGTTTGAGGGGGTAATTAGCAAATAATCTTTGCTAAATCTTCCTCAATCTTCAGAAAATCCTTAGAGAATCGTTCCTAGGATCTTTCGCCAAGAATAGCAAGCTCAGCTTTAGGATGTTCTTGCTGTTTTGGGTAATACAGCTGGGATTTTGACTTAGTATTAAATGCTGATTTGGCCTTAGCTAATGGGATTAAAGCATGTATTAGGCTAACAATCTTGGTTTTTCTGCTGCTAGAATCAGAGTTCCCTAAGGCAGATTGTATTATCCCAAGCCAGGTGTTAATCTTGAAGCCCTGTGCTGAGAACTCTACTAGGATCCCTTTGGTGCCCTCCAAACCATATTTCCCTAAGTTTTCCCCATTTAGGTTCATATGCTTGGTCCATGAACTAGAAAGTACACATTTTGGGCATGATAATGAACTGATTTCACGTTGTTCTAGAAGCCTTCATTGCTTGGTTATGGCTACCCTTGGTACTTGACCGAATGAGTTAGAGAAGGAAGGAGATACAGCTGGTTAAAGCTTCCCAGCTTTTTGTCATGTCACCTCAGCTTTATGTCACATGAGAAATGATGGAATTTAGCTTGGCAAAGAAGGGTTTAACCCCTGCTGGACACGTGTCCCTTTTCTAATCTGATTGGACATGCTGGAACTGATGGTGATGGGCTCCAACTGTCAGGTTGTGCTGAAATTTGTCTGGATAGCTCACGTGAGCTTCAGGTGCTGGGATTTATATGAGTTGGGCTGGCTCAGCTAGGCTTTGAGCTTCCTTAGGCTCGGTCATCCCTACAAAAATGAATAATTTTGTCATGGGTAATGTACATGGGTTTTTGTAGTTAGTTGATTATGGAAAAATAAGCACAGTTCCCATAAATTTTGTGAAAGAAATATTTTTGAGAGATGACTAATTTATATTTCCCATGAGTTAGGGACTTTAGTATATATTTTGCCAAGAAATAGTTTTGGGCTTTGAGCATAATGTAATAGTTTTTGCCAAAATAATATTTGGGCTTTGTAAAAATGGGTGTCAAAATAATATTTGGGTTTTGCAAAATAAGTGTCAAAATAGCATTTGGGTTTTGTAAAATAGGTGTCAAATTAGTATTTGGGCTTTGTAGGATAAGTGTCAAATTAGCATTTAGGCTTTGTAAAATAAGTGCCAAATTAGTATTTGGGTTTTGTAGGATTTCGTAAAAATATTACCGTGTAGCAACAGACTTTAGAAATGTCATATCATAACGGGTTTTAGAGGGGCCGTATCATAACGGGCTTTTAGAGTGCCGTGTCGTAACGGGCTTTAGAGTGTCGTATCGTAATGGGCTTTTAGAGTGCTGTATCGTAACGGGTTTTAGAGGTGTCGTATTATAATGGGCTTTTAGAGTGCCGTATCGTAACGGGCTTTTAAAGTGTCGTGTTGTAACGGACTTTAGAGGTGTCGTATTGTAATGGGTTTTAAAGTTGCCATATCGTAATGGGCTTTTAGAGTGCTGTGTCATAACGGGTTTTAGAGGTGCTGTATCATAACAGGATTTAGAGTTGTCGTATCATAACAGGCTTTTAGAGTGTTGTGTCGTAACAGGCTTTAGAGTTGTCGTATCGTAACGGGCTTTTAGAGTGCCGTGTCATAATGGGCATTAGAGGTGTCGTATCGTAACGGGTTTAAGAGTTGCCGTATCGTAACAGGTTTAAGAGTTGCCATATCGTAACGGGCTTTTAGAGGGGGTTTTGTTGGGCTTTTTGAATTTTCCCACAAGGTAAATGTTTTTTGGGCTTTTTTTATGGAGATAATATAATTTTGTGGCCCAATCTTGTTGGTAATATGATGGGTATTTTTTTTGTGAAAATCCAAGTTGGATAATATGTGGGTAATATGTGTGAGAGGGCCCAAGATAATTTATGGGGGTTATATAGGGAATATTTGTGAGAGCCCAAGGTAATTTATGGGGCTTATATAAAGAGTATTTATGGGAGCCCAATAACATGGAGAAAATTTGAGTAATATGTGGGGAATATTTATGTGGGCTCAAAATAGTTTATGGGCTTATGTGGTTATTTTTGTGAGTGGGCTAATAAAATTAAAGCCCGAAAATTTGTACTTCAACAGATTGTAAATACTTTTTTCTCAATGCCCCATTCTTTTAGAATGTTAAACAATCTCTCTGCGAAAATCTTACCACTACGAGGAGGTGGCGTATGAGAAAAACATAAAACCCTCATTTGCAACTCCCAATTTGCATCAATGTAGTGTGCAATGAATACCATGTACTCATTCGCTGTGGAAGATTTCCACAAATCTGATGCTAAGCAAATCTTGCCCTAGACTAACTCTAAAACATGTTTGAGATTTTCTCTTTCTCTCTTATAGATTTTCAAAACATATGACTTTGCTGTATTCCTAGATATTAGCTTAACATCAGGATTTAGAAGGATATGAATCTCTTCATTAATCTCATGCTTCGTAGATGAAAATGAGTAATTATGCCTAATAATTGCCATTGCAATCTTTTCACGATACATATCTTGATCAAGGGGAGGATGGTAAGGCTCACTATCATTTTCTTGATGACATTTCTTAGCATGACATGTAAATTACTAGTCCCATTCTCCTTATCTGCCATTAAAATATTAGTACATTTTCTACACTTGACTTTTTGATGGCCATCTTCATATAAAGGTAATATTTCAAAATCATTTCACACTTCAGAAGTTCTACCCCTACTTCTTTTGCTAGCACTTGAAACTGTTTGTTCAAATTCATCCATCCCCTCGGTTATAGACATGGTTCACCTTAAAAGATAAGACAATCAAAATCACAATTTCTACAAATATATATTTCAAATTAACCAAATCACAAAAGGCAAAAACATAGGTGACAATTTGAATAGAACCCAAAAGGTAAAAGTGGATAGATGCAAATTGTCAAACACCCAGAAAAGAAAAAAATCTTTAACTTAGAACTCAAAACCCAATTAAGAGAGGGATCTTAATCTTACCTTGAAAACGGGTCCAAAGCCACCTTCACCGAGCTTGTGAGTTATGTGAAAATCTTTAGTAGCAGCAACTAAGGTCTCAAAGGGAAATAGCTTTTATTCTTGTTGAGCTATCTTTTCCAAGTCTTTTTTTATTGCTTCCCTCTAATCAAACCCAAAAAAAAAAAAAATCATGGTCAGTAACAATCACAAAACAATAAACAAAAAATACGAAATGGGCTTTGCTTGTTACCTTTGCTTGAACTGAATTTGAAATGCTTAAACATATTTTGAACCAAAATTTTTTTGTCTCAGAAAACCCTAAACCCAAAATTCTTGAAAACTTTAACATAGAACTCAACCCAAGAATTGAATGACTTACCTGAGAAATCTGATGTGAAGATTGGAAACCTAGTTTATGTTGCACTCTAATATGGCCTTTGACAAGTTTTTGAGAGGGAAAGTAAGCGAAAGAGACGAATAGACACGACCTTCAACAATGCCTTTCTCACTTCTACGCACCGTCGAAACCCGACCTTAAATCTACTCTTCAGGTACCTTCTATCTCTCTCTAGAATTTCCTTAATTTGAAGTTTTAACCTGTTTGGTTACTAAAAAAATTTAAGGGAAAGAATGTATTTTAATGTGAAGGAGAGTGAGACTGAGGGCCAAATTTTTTGGTTTAGAAATTTAGAGATTATGTTGTTTATTTAAATTTTCGATTTTAAATGGGTTTAGTGGGTATTTGTGGGTTTATTTAAATTTAGATTTTAGATGGGTTTAGTGGGTATTAGTGGGTTTATCCATTTAGAGCCATCTAATTTAATAACCTAATGAGTCTTTACTCATTTAACCCAAATATTCAAATGAGTTAGGTTAAGACTTATCCAAATAAGGTGGGTTATGAGTGGGTTTATGGATATGAATAAAAATTGTCACCCGTAATGGTTATTACCCTAAACTGTAACTCATGTTTCACTTTGCACTTCACCGGCAATTTGGCTATCAACTTGGATGGAAAAGCATGGTGCCACGTGAAAAGATCTCACTGCTCATTTTTTTCAATTCTCTAAAAACAAATGAGAAATTATACTTTACCATCTTAAATTGTATTCCCGATTATAGTTCACACCCTAAACTTTGGTTTTCAGTCCAAGATAATGGCAGAATTGACAGTGGGGTGTAAAATGTAACATGAGTTATAGTTTAGGATACTAACTGTACATTCTGAAAGTTTATGGTGTGTATAATTTTGATTTTTAAAAAAAATGTAAATTAGGGTGTTAAGGTGTAATTACCCTTAATTTTCGCATTCAATTATATATTTTTCGAGACAATTAAATTCAATACAAGTATGTGTTTGAATTTAATTTAGAGCCTTATATACAATAATAAGGGCATGTTTGGTGTACTATAATAAATTCAATAATGGAATGACTATTCATAGAGAATAGTTATTTGATTGCATTTTTATTACGAAGAATAGCTATTCTTTAGTAAATATTATTCCTTGAATTGAGAAATAGATATTCCTTTCTAATATAATTGTAATAGTTATGGCACATTTGGTATACTAAATGAAGATTATGTTAGAAATAGTAATCTTTATTATTAGTAATTAGTAATAAAAGATTTTGTAATTTAATAATTATTTATGTTCATAAGTTTGGTTATTATATATGAAGAGCTAGTAAAAAATAAATGCACATGGAAAGTTTGGATATTTTGGAAATATATTATTTTTAAAAATAGTTACATGTAATAAGAAATAATAAGAAATAACTATTACAACAATTTTAAAGATGAATAGTTATTCTTCGATTTAATGAATATATATTCTGAAGGAATAACTTTTCCCTCTAATATAGATACAGCCAAATAATCGAATAATTATTATACATGAATAACTTTTCCATTACAAATCTATTACAACATACCAAACATGCCCTTTATTCTTCAGTAGGTGTAATAACTTTTCAAATTAATATAGTTCTAAAAATTCAAACTTTTAATATGCACCACTAAAAAAAAAAAAAACACCTATCTCTTTCCATATGCACATAACAATTAATTTTATTCTAATTTTACAACCAAATATATGAATAGTAATAATTATTAGAAGTACATTACATCATCATTTATTTCCCATAATAAAGATTACTAATTCTTATTGTAATTTTTGCACCAAATGTGCCCTAAGTCGAGGGGAATAGTTATGTAAGGGGAGTTTTATTTGCTTTGATTAGGAAGACCATAATTTATTCGTTTACATTTTGTATGGACTTTGAGTTTGTGCCCCCTTTCTATTGAGCCTAATGATTATATCTTTAAATTTGAGTATGTTCTTGTCTGGAATCCCATAAAGATGTAAGTCATCTTGAATATAGCAACGTGATCACAGGGATCTTGTGACCCATTGTATGAGTCTAGAGTAGGCATCCTGAACTTGGGAGGTAGAGGATGAGTTGTGATTGACGCAGTAAAGGGGGAACCAATTTTGTGGATGAGGTCGTCTATGTGTGTTCTTCCCCTCATGGAGTCCCTCATTTCTGTTATGGCTATCTTCATCTAGTCCACTTCTCAGTCCAACTGTGGTACCCTTTAGGTTACTGTTCCCCTTGACCGATCTTCTCCTTCAACGCTACTCTCTGCCCTCCTATCCTCTTGGTCTCGTCCATGCTCTTCTCGATTTGCATGTTGATGTTGACAGTGCTTTTTCTTGTGGACTTTCCTAGCAAAGTCCTAGTTTTGTTGTGTCAATTCCGTAACTGTAGCTGCCATAGATTGCAACTGTTGCTAGACGAAAATTGGTGAAGGATCATGGCTGTGGTTTGGACAATTGGAGACGTTTCTAGTTTCTAGATTTTATGGACTTATGGCCATTGATCTAGTTCAGACCATGCAAACTTTTTGTCTTAAGGAGCAAAGTGGCAGTTCCCTTCCCACAAATGGCACTAACTAATGAGGTAAGAAATCAATAGGCCGCAAGCTCCAAATGCTAATGCAGATCAACAACTTGAAAAAGAAAGAAAGACTATCGAAGTTGACCAGGGTGAAACTGGCCAAAGACCCTCTGATGGTTAAGTTAGTATCTCTCTCTGTGACTTAAGTATGAGAAGTGGATGAATAGTTATGTATACCTTTGCTTGGTGAGGTTTGGTCCCTTTTATAGAGAGTTTGGAATAGGGCTACTTTTTAGGTGCCACTATCATCGTGAGAGATGTGTGGACTTAGTAGGGAGTGTAAAACAAATTTCGGGGAATTCATCTCACGTCTTGGAATAGTGGATCATGGTGTAACCATTCTTGGTTTGCAGAGAACACCTTAGAATTTACTAAATGTTCATCCATCGTCTATGGTTTCTTGTCTTTAAATGACCTATCTTCATCTTAGACAAACTTGCGCCTTCCTAGTACTACTATGTTGCTCTTTCCTTCTGAACGATGATCTTCTTCTTATTTGACAAACATTGTTCTCTTGGACGACCCTCATGGACGATTTTGACTTTTTAATTACCCGTCAAAAGCTTTTTATCTTCTTAGAATTATATGAACATCAGACATTGTGTATAGACCATAAGATGCATTGCATGTGATTCAAGTATGGGAATGAGATTCACATGCAAAATATCTAAATCACAATTCCTTATAAACTCATAAATATTCATAGTCAGTGATGAAATTGGGCATTTCATTTGATAAGACTACAATCATATCAATCATGATGATTTGTTTTGATTATGAAAGTGGAGAATTCTAGTTGATATTTTGGTGTATTTATATACATTGAAATAGACCACTATGAGTCGTTCTATAAACTACTGTCAATTGAACAAACAATCTCATAACTACTAAATGTATTGACTCAATCTTGAGAGGAATGTGATTTCAAACATGAAATGTAAGTTACTGTGATGTATTCCGAAGTGAGATTTTACACATTTAATATCTCGGCATTTGTGGGTAATCACAAGTAACATTGTGGGAACCCTATTCCTCAAGACGAAATCTATAATCTCAATAAGAGACAAGATTTAGGTAAGTTTCATTAATGTCCTTAGAGGTGACGAAGCTATAACTCTTGGATTTTCTAGTTTTCTTTTCAAGGATTACGAAGTATTCCCCAAGCTTGTCATAGGAAGAGAAGAGGTTGTGAAGGCTTTAGTGGTGGTGTCCCAACCTAGTCCACGAATGAAGAGTTTGAGTTAAGATGAGTCCAAGTCCTTGAGAGATCGGACGGAATTAAGGACGTCCATGCGATGAGAGGCAGCATTGGCTATGATGTTGATGAGTTTCCCCTTGTCAACAATGCGGTCCACGATCTTACACACATCTTTGGGTGTAAGTTTCGGGATGGAGGGGTCTATGTTAGTTAGATCAACACCGTTTTTGTCGAGCTTTCACTTCTTGGTAAGGTTCATTGGATTTTAGAAGAAGTGGAGAAGTAGGATTGGTGAGGTTAAACCCTACCCTCACCCTAACAAGCAGACACAAAGTGTGTGAAGGAAGTTTGCTACTACTAGTACCAAGTACATGCAAAAAAGTGTGTTATGTTTCACTCTTATTTATAGATTATTGTAGCATTAGTAGGGTTTTTTTTTTTTTTTTTTTAATTTATTTATGGGATGAGCTTGTTGTTGGAAAAGGTGATGTTTTAAACTGGGCTTACTTGGTTATTCCAATTCTGTTTAGTCACTTAGATTACACTAGGATTTTTTTAAAAAAATTTTATTGGTAGCTTGATTTTATATTTTTAAAAACAATTAAATTCAATAAAACCACGTGTTTGAATTTAATTGAGAATTTAATATATAATATATAAGGAACTATATATAAATCTTACCCCTTATTTTAATAGTCAATACTTACTTAGAGTGCATATTTGACTTTTGCATATTTTAGGTAGCTAATCTTGTAAACAAGAAAGAGTATGCTTATAAATGATTTTTGTGACAAAAATCTAAAAAACAAAATTAAAATTCTAAATTACCAGAAGAGAGACTTCCTTTGATTGATCACCAACAATAAGAAGAGAATGTGTGATTGAAATTTATATAATTAAAGAAATGCTATATAGATATAAAAGAAAAAAATTTGGGAAAAAGTGAGTAGTTGAAAAATAAGAGAAATAAGCATAGGTGATTGGAAAATAGGGTTTTTGTCTTTTGCAACAATACTTGTGAATGTGATATATGTGCTTTACCTATTATAACAAGAATTTGGATGTAATATAGACAAATTTTTTTCCTATGCAATTAATTTAAGAACAATAAATAAAATCCATAAATGAGTCCATAAGTAAAATCCAAGAAAATGTAAACAACTCGAAATGTTATATTTGTGACCTAAATATGATTTTAAAGGAGAGAGTGCAAATCCGATCTTGCTAATCTAATAAACAGGAAAGGGTATTGATGATGCAAGGAAAATCAATGAGCCAATTGTCCAAATGAGGGGAGCTGGAAGACCTATAAGCAAAGAACACACTATTGGAAAGCGCCAATGTGATGCTAGCCAAAGGCTCTCCCATGCTTGAGTTAAAATCTCACAAGAAATACAAATGAACTCTAATAGCAGAAAAGTTGTGGGGATTTCACCCATGCCTTGGAATGGAGGAGATCTAGTGTTTATATAGGAGCATTGGGTTGACTTCTTCCATGGTTTTTGTCACTTTCCTTACTAGGAGTGTGACAGAAGAATGAAGTTAATGGTAGTTGGATTCATGGCATTCATGCCTATAATTGGAAAATGTGGGGATGGTGGCATATGCTTTAAGCTTAATGCCCAAGGATTTCCATAAGTATGTTCCACTGAAGAATGGTCGTCTAGAGGGACAGATGAATGGGCCTTGGATTTCGAACAACCTGAGATGCTGGGTTGCTAGAAGTGCAAGTGGGAGTACTAGGTTAGAAGAATGGTGATTTCCTTGGGATGGGAGATTTGGCAGGCAGTATGGGCCAGATGAGGCTCATACCTTGTCGAACGAGTGACTTAGTTAGTAAGGCTTAGTTTTTGAGAGGCTAATCTCCATCAAGTATCTTTATGAATGAGTTCATGACAAAAAAAAAAAAAAAAATTAGATTTCTATATTACAAGAAGCGAGACTTCCTTCAATTGCTTAACAATAGTAGGGAGAGTTTTCTTTTTAAGCCTCACGGAAATTTCTTTGAAACAAGTCGTTTTCCCATGAGAGCCTTAAGGCTAGAGAATTTTTTGATTGGTCCTATACCACCTTACATGCGCAAGAATGGTAAATTGATTCTACGGCTTGTGTATAGGTATATATGTATGTCAGTATGTCCAACAATTTAGCTGACAATGCTGGCATTTGATTGAACAAATTGCAATTCACAACAAGAATCAATATGTCCTTAAACTTTACTCTCGGTATTTCCGACAACTTGTCAAGCACTCCAAAAATCACCGTCTCTGCCACCTTCCTCGCTCATTGACACTTATGTTCACTAGGATGTGTAATACTACTTTGGAGACGTATGGCTTCTCACCATACCTTCACCTATCCAAAATTTTCTTTTGAAATGCTAAACTTTCTTTTGAGAAACCTAGAATCAGCTTGGTTTTTCTTCTGAAATTAAGTTTTCCTGCTACCTATTAGAGTTGAGTGTCAGACTCTTAAAAAGCAAAATTCAACAAGTAAACTTGTCTTAGACAACTCATCATGCTGCATATTAGAGTTGCTAGGATAACTATAAGTATGGCGCATAGAATTATACAAGATTGCGCTTAAGGTGGTCGAAGAGATGGATGAAAATTTGTAGAACAGGTTCACATGTGCGTTTATAAAAAAAAAATAAAAAAATAAAAAACCAAGAAGAAGAAGAAGAAATAAAAGAAAAGGTTTGATCACACTGTCATTAATACTGGGACATCCCAAAAAAAGTAGCATTAATGACCCTATATTAATGACATGGGAAGTAGTGATTTATTATTGTTAGCTCTAATGAGGATCTACAATCTAAAAATAGTGTAACTCTTGTGAAGTTACACAAAGTGTAACTTAAAGTCTTGAACCCATCTCTCTCTCTCTCTCTCTCTACACACACACACATACACTGATGAATAGTGATAGACCCATGCATTGCACGCTTTTTAAAATAGATTTTTTGTAAATTAGTATTATTATTATTATTGTGATGCATGGAAACTCATAAGCATTGCTATTTAAAATATTAGGTAAAAGTAACAATTTAATAAAAACATAATTATAATCCTGGAAAAAAATGTTGTTTTTCCTTCCAATCGTTGCTAATCTATAGACATTATTAGTGAAACAAAGAATAAAATTTTATTTCTGTTATTTGAGTTAATAATATTACATAAAAAGTCCACTAAAATCTCTTAATATATTAATATTAGACGAAAAGCCACTTTTAGTCCCTATATTTTCAGGTGATTCCCATTTTAGTCTCTACATTTTATTTTTACTACTTTTAGTCCATATCCTGAAAAATGCTTCTCGTTTTGGTCCCTGCCGTTACATCAGAAACGGAGAAACTAACGTGGCAAACGGCAAGAATAAATAATAGTAAATTAATGTCCACGTGGCCTAAATTAATAATAAAAAATGTTTTTTGGCATTAAAAAATGCCACATCAGCATCTAAATTAAAAAAAAAAATTTATTAATTTTAACCAAATAAAAAAAAATTAAAAACTAAAAATTACATGAATTAAGATCTAAGTGTGTCTTGAACAAGAACACAAACCCAGATCTAAGAACATAAACCCAAAAATTAAAATCCAAAAATTAAAAATCTCAAAATCACCATTTTCTCAAACCTAGCAATATCATCAAATCCTAAAGCCTCATAGTATCAAATCAATCCAAAAATACAACACAACCAATCCAAACAAAAAAATCTCAAACTTAGAACAACCCATCTCATTTAAAAAGAAACCCAGCAAACCCACCTCAAGCAAACCTAGATTCGGTGGCCATGCTCCTCGCCGACAAGCTCTTCTCCAACGGAAAGCTCGTTCCACTACAACTCTCGTCGGTCAAACGTGAGAGAGCACATCCACCTGAAAATCGCATAGCCCATCCACCTGAAAACCATCGGCCCATCGTGAACCCATTAGCCCGACCAGATCAGGTCCAAGGCGGCGGCACGGCGGCGTTGATTTCTCTTTCTCTCCCTTTTTCGCATTAGGCTTTTGTCGTTGGTCTTGGATTTGGGGGGGGGGGGGGTTTGTTGATTGTGTTTGTTGGGAGTGGGCCACAGTGTTTGTTCTAAATTCGTGGGTTTCATGGGTAAATTTTTGTTGAGTTGTGGTTCCAATTCGGGTCAAGGTGGCGGTGGTTGGTGGTTCCGATCTGGGTTTGGTGTGTGGCTTGCTTCGTGGTTTGGTTCTTCATTTGGGGTTTGGTTTGTGATTTATTGGTGGGTTTGGTCACTGTGATTGTCCTTGGGTTCGTGGCTTGCTTCAGACGTGGTGGTTGATGGGTTGTTCTGAGTTTGAGATTTTTTTTGTTTGGATTGGTTGTGTTGTATTTTTGGATTGATTTGATACTATGAGGCTTTAGGATTTGATGATATTGCTGGGTTTGAGAAAATGGTGATTTTGAGATTTTGAATTTTTGGATCTTAATTTTTGGGTTTGTGTTCTTAGATCTAGGTTTGTGTTGTTGTTCAAGACACACTTAGATCTCAATTCATGTAAATTTTAGTTTTTAATTTTTTTTATTTAGTTCAAATTAATAAATTAATTTTTTTTAATTTAGATGCTAACGTGAAAAAATATTTTTTATTATTAATTTAGGCCACGTGGACATTAATTTACTATTATTTATTCTTGTCGTTTGCCACGTCAGCTTTCTCCGTTTCTGATATAATGGCAGGGACCAAAACGATAAGCGTTTTTCAGGATAGGGACTAAAAAAGGTAAAAATAAAATGAAGGGACTAAAATGGGAATCGCCTGAAAATGTAGGGACTAAAAGTGGCTTTTCGCCTTAATATTATTTATATAACACTTAGAAATATTAATATATAAAATTTGAGACTATACTATGATATTAAAATATTTATATCATTCTTAATGTAAAAAGGAAAAAAAATATAGTAAAATTTATTTGATAATGAGATACAAATGAGGGGAAAAATAAAACATCTAAAAAAAATGTTTTCCTTTAAATGTAGAGTATTAATTTTTATCATGTATGTTAGTAGTGAGTTTCAATAAGAATATATAAAACAATATGTAACCAATTTTTAGGAGGTTGCACTTGCATAAAAACGGAGATAAAACATCTTATTTAAAACGTGAAGGGAAAAAGTTGTATAATTTAAGGATGAATATAAACAATTCTAACCCAAATATTGGATACAAAAATATTGACATAACCATTAAAAACTTTCATATACACAATGAATTCCACAATCATGAAAATACTAATAAAAATTTGGATGACAATTGGACAAAAGTTATACGAAATAACAAAATTGAACATCACCTACTAATTAATTCTCCCAAAAAAAAAAAAATCTCCCACTAATCAAAACACCAAAAGAAAATATATTTGCATTAACATCAAAATAATAAAAACAATTTCTAAACAATAAAATGTATAAATCAATCTTTTGCCTTAAATATTGCTCAATCTTTTATTCCATATACCAAAAACAATATGAAAAATGAAAAGTATTAAAGCAAATCAGAGAATAAGGTTAGAGATTAATATATTATAGATGTGCGTGTGGGTGTGGGTGTGTGTGTGTGTGTGTGTGTGAGAGAGAGAGAGAGAGAGAGAGAGAGAGAACAAAAACAAAAATGCAATTGTGAAATAAATTTTTCATCCAAATTTCTAAGCTTGTTGCTTATAAGAAGGATAATGAGAGAACATATTTATATTTAAAAAAAAAGGGGATGAGGAAGATGAAAGGTTAGGGAAGAGGATGCAATACATGTAGGTAATTGAATTAATTGTAAAAACACTTCCTATCTATACCCGAAGCAAATTATATAAATATATATATATATATATATATATATATATATATATATATATATATATATATATAAACACACACCTTTGTGCCAAAAAAAGAAGCATCAAAAGCTAAAAGTTAGGAGAATGTTGTATACATTTTATTGTTATGTGTACAATTTTGATTTCATGTGTTCAAAAAGTGGAAAAAAAAAAAAAGACTTCTAGACTTCTTTTCTAATTGTGATGTATTTAATTATGGTTCCATTTTTTTTTTTAAATATCAATATGTAATATATAATATCTAAATAGATTACACATATATTACTCAATTAAAGTAATTTTTTTTCAACAAATTACTTTCTTTTTTTAACAAAAATACTTGAATAGTCTTTAGAATGGGAATGGTTAGGAAAATAAATAGACAAATGATAAATTAAGAATTAGTGGTCATACCTATTAAATATAAGAAGTTGCCACATGTAATTGTAGGATGCTTTGAAGTGTCATTGTAGCATGCAATGTATCCACCAGTTTTAGGATTCAACTTCTATAATATATATATATATATATATTTATTTATTTATTTATATATTATAGATAGAGATGAGTTTAAGTTACACCTGATGTAACTCTAAACTATTAAATTTAAGTAGATTTAACAGTAAAAAAATGAACCCATTAATGCTGATTACCACCTCATTTATTATCTCTTAAATTTTAGCCATATATCTTTTTAAAACACCTTAGCAAACGGGGTTTAAAACTTTAAATACTATCTCTTTCTCTTCTTTTTTAAGGTAACTTGAAATTGAAAGCCATTAAAAAAAAAAACCCTCTCCCTCTAATGGCTTCCCTTGGAAATCCAAAAACGAAAATAAAAATCAACATGAATACGATTTTAATTTCTGTTGAGAGCTTTCAATCACATGTCTTTTTAAACACCCCATCAAACGGCACATAGAATATCTTTCTCTATTTTCTTTTTTGTACGTATCACGACTTGTTTTTAGCCCCCCGTAAAACCTCTGCCCGCCCCCCTCCCCCCAAAGCTCTTCTCCAGTGGCTAAGATTGAAACCCTAAGCCACTGATTGCTTCTTATGGGTTTGTTCAACGTTACCAAACATGTAAATCTGTTTGGTAAGCAATTTCAAATAATAGTTTTCAGTATTTAAACACGAGCCCATTTGGTAATGGTTTTCTAGTAACATTGGTTGTATTTTTTGGAAATACATGTGAGTGAAAAAGTGTGTGAAAATACGTGTAATGTTGTTTTAAAACTGAAAACATGTGTTTAAATACATGTACCAAACGGACCCTAAATCTATAAGGTAAATAAGAATGTTTGAGTCATGATTCTCAATTTAGGACCCACTTGGTACATGTGTTTAAACAATATTACACGTATTTTCACACACTTTTTCACTCACACGTATTTTCAAAAAATACAAACAATAAACACTTAGAGAACTCTCTGTATCAATTTTTAATTTTCTGAATGACATTTTTATAAATATTTAGAAAAGTGTGAGACAACACCACGCCTCTTTCTCACTCTAACCAACACAAGCCTCATATTTTTTTTTCCTCCTTCTCTTTCACGTTGTATAATTTAAGGATGAATATAAACAATTCTAACCCAAATATTGGATACAAAAATATTAACATAACCATTAAAAACTTTCATATACACAATGAATTCCACAATCATGAAAATACTAATAAAAATTTGGATCACAATTGGACAAAAGTTATACGAAACAACATTGAACATCACCTACTAATTAATTCTCCCAAAAAACGAAAAAAAGAAAAAGAAAATCACCCACTAATCAAAACACCAAAAGAAAATATATTCGCATTAACATCAAAATAATTAAAACAATTTCTAAACAATAAAATGTATAAATCAATCTTTTGCCTAAAATATTGCTTAATCTTTAATTCCATATACCAAAAACAATATGAAAAATGAAAAGTATTAAAGCAAATCAGAGAATAAGGTTAGAGATTAATATATTATAGATGTGCGTGTGAGGGTGTGTGTGTGTGAGAGAGAGAGAGAGAACAAAAACAAAAATGCAATTGTGAAATAAAATTTTCATCCAAATTTCTAAGCTTGTTGCTTATAAGAAGGATAATGAGAGAACATATTTATATTTTAAAAAAAAAGGGGGATGAGGAAGATGAAAGGTTAGGGAAGAGGATGCAATACATGTAGGTAATTGAATTAATTGTAAAAACACTTCCTATCAATACCCAAAGCAAATTTTATATATATATATATATATATATATATATATTTAAACACACACCTTTGTGTCAAAAAAAGAAACATCAAAAGCTAAAAGTTAGGAGAATGTTGTATACATTTTATTTTGATTTCATGTGTTCAAAAAGTGGGGGGAAAAAAAAAAGACTTCCAGACTTCTTTTCTAATCAAGATGTATTTAATTATGGTTCCAAAATAATTTTTTTTTAAAAAAATATTAATATGTAATATATAATATCTAAATAGATTACACATATATTACTCAATTAAAGTATTTTTTTCCAACAAATTACTTTTTTTTATAACAAAAATACTTGAATAGTCTTTAGAATGGGAATGGTTAGGAAAATAAATAGACAAATGATAAATTAAGAATTAGTGGTCATACCAATTAAATATAAGAAGTTGCCACGTGTAATTGTAGGATGCTTTGAAGTGTCATTGTAGCATGCAATGTATCCACCAGTTTTAGGATTCAACTTTTATAATATATATATATATATATATATATATATATATATATATATATTACAGATAGAGATGAGTTTAAGTTACACTTGATGTAACTCTAAACTATTAAATTTAATTAGATTTAACAATAAAAAAATGAACCCATTAATGCTAATTACCACCTCATTTATTATGTCTTAAATTTTAGCCATATATCTTTTTAAAACACCTTAGCAAACGGGGTTTAAAACTTTAAATACTATCTCTTTCTCTTCTTTTTTTAAGGTAACTTGAAATTGAAAGCCATTAAAAAAA
The DNA here is from genome assembly GCF_932294415.1 of Quercus robur. Classification (NCBI taxonomy): domain Eukaryota; kingdom Viridiplantae; phylum Streptophyta; class Magnoliopsida; order Fagales; family Fagaceae; genus Quercus; species Quercus robur. The sequence goes on along the minus strand of NC_065541.1, from coordinate 29,524,254 downwards.
ATCCTTTCTTTCTAATTGCTTCCCTTGGAAATCCAAAAATGAAAATAAAAATCAACATGAATACAATTTTAATTTCTGTTGAGAGCTTTCAATCACGTGAAACACCCCATCAAACGGCGTGTAGAATATCTTTCTCTATTTTCTATTTTGTCAGTATCATGACTTGCTTTTAGCCCCTAGTAAAACATCCGCCCCCCCGCCCCTCCCCCCAAAAAAAAAGCTCGTCTCCAGTGGCTAAGATTGAAACCCTGAGCCACTGATTGCTTCATATAGGTTTGTTCATTGTTGTTGCTGTTTGGTAAGAGATTTTTAGTAATGTTGTTTAAGTATTGTGGAAATACGTGTAGATGAAAATGTATTGTAGAAATACGTGTTGTGGTGTTTAAATAGCGAAAACTGTTATAAACAACATTACCAAACGGGTAAAGCTGTTTGGTAAGCAATTTCAAATAATAGTTTTCAGTATTTAAACACGGGCCGTTTGGTAATATTATTCTAGTAACATTGTTTGTATTTTTTGGAAATACATGTGAATGAAAAAGTATGTGGAAATATGTATAAAATTGTTTTAAAACTGAAAACATGTATTTAAACACATATATCAAACGGGCTCTAAATCTATAGGGTAAATAAGAGTGTTTGAGTCATGATTCTCAATTTAAGGCCCGTTTGGTACATGTGTTTAAACACATTTTTTTAGTTTTTAAATAATATTACACGTATTTCTACACATTTTTTCACCCACACGTATTTTCAAAAAATACAAACAATATTACTATAACAATATTATCAAATAGACTCTTTGGTGTTTAAACACTATATTTAGAGAACTCTCCATATCAATTTTTTACTTTTTAGGCTTCGCTTGAGAGTTTATAAGGGAAGAGAATGGAATGAAATGGAATAATAATAAGAGAATGGAAAGAAATTGAATGGAATGAAATGTATTTAAGTAAGGGAAATGAGTAGAAAAGAATGGAATGAAATGAAATTAAGTAACTTTAATTGAATGTTTTGAAATAAAGGAATGGAAATGAATGAAATGTAAGTAATCTTATTTGGGAGCAACATGGAGGGAATGGAACGAAATCATTTTATGACAATATTACTATTAGACCCCTATTTTAAAATAAAGAGTTGAATATGTAGAGGTTTTTTGGGAGTTTTAGTAAAAAAATCATTAAATCTAATTCCATTCCCTCCAATTCCTTCCAATTTCGGTGGGAATGAAAATTTAAGGTTTTAAGGGAATAGAAAGGAATGAGTGTTTCCTTCTTATCCATTCCATTCCCTCCTACTTAAACTCCCAAATAAGGGAATGGACTTTCCATTCTCTCCATTAAAACTCCCAAATAAGGGAAGGGAATAATATTTTAAAATGATTTTTTTCATTCATTTCTATTCCATTCCATTCTATTCCCTCCTCCTATGCTTCGCTTGGGAGTTTATAAGGGAAGGAAATGAAATAGAATTAAGTAACCTTGATTGGATATTTTAAAATAAATGAATGGAAATGAATGGAATGTAAGTAATCTTGTTTGGGAACAACATGGAGGGAATGGAACGGAATCATTTTATGACAATATTACTATAAGACTCTTATTTTAAAATAAAGAGTTGAATATACATGGGTATTTTGGGAGTTTTAGTAAAATAATTATTAAATCTAATTCCATTACTTCCAATTCCTCTCAATTTTGGGAGAATAGAAATTTGAGGTTTTAAGGGAATAGAGAGGAATGAGTATTCCCTCCTATCCATTCCATTCCCTCTTACTTAAACTCCCAAATAAGGGAATGCGTTTTTCATTCCCTCTATTAAAACTCCCAAATAAGAAAAGAGAAGAATATTCTAAAATGATTATTTTCATTTATTTCCGTTCCCTAAGGCTCCGTTTGGGAGTTCATAAGGGAATGAAATGAAATGATTATAAGGGAATGGAAATGAATAGAATGGAATGTAATGTATTTAAGTAAGGGAATGGAAATGGAATGAAATGCAATGGAATGGAATTAAGTAACCTTGATTGGATGTTTTAAAATAAAGGAATGAAAATGAATAAAATGTAAGTAATCTTGTTTGAGGGAAACATGGAGGAAATAGAATGGAATCATTTTATGACAATATTACTATTAGACCCCTATTTTAAAATAAATAATTGAATATATAGGGGTATTTTGGGAATTTTAGTAAAAAAATCATTAAATCTAATTTCATTCCCTCCCATTCCTCTCAATTTTGGTGAGAATGAAAATTTGAGATTTTAAGGGAATAGAGAGGAATGAGTGTTCCCTCCTATCCATTTCATTATCTCCCACTTAAACTCCCTAATAAGAGAATGAGCTTTCCATTCCCTCCATTAAAGCTTTCAAACAAGGGAAGGGAAGAATATTTTAAAATTATTCTATTCATTCATTTCCATTCCATTCCCTCCTCCCAAGCAGAGCTTAAGTAACATTAAGGCTTCGCTTGGGAGTTCATAAGGGAAAAGAATGGAATGAAATGAAATGATCATGAAAGAATAGAAAGGAATAGAATGAAATGGAATGTATTTAAGTAAGTTAAAGGAATGAAAAAGAATGGAATAGAATTAAGTAACCTTAATTGGATGTTTTAAAATAAAGGAATAGAAAGAAATAAAAATGAATGGAATGTAAATAATCTTGTTTAGGAGCAACATTGAAGGAATGTAATGAAATCATTTTATGACAATATTACTATTAGACCCTTATTTTAAAATAAAGAATTGTATATACAGCGGTATTTTGGGAGTTTTCGTAAAAAAAATCATTAAATCTAATTCCATTCTCTCCCATTTCTCCCAATTTCAAAGGGAATGAAAATTTGAAATTTTAAGGGAATAAAGAGGAATGAGTGTTTCCTCCTACCCATTCTATTCCCTCCTACCTAAACTCCCAAATAAGGGAATTGACTTTCCATTCTCTCCATTAAAACTTCCAACAAGAGAAGAGAAGAATATTCTAAAAATATTCTTTTCATTCATTTTCATTTCATTCCATTCACTCCTCTAAGCTGAGGCTTATAAAATCATAATTTTTATAAATATTCGGAAAAGGGTGAAATCCATTTGACAACACCACGCCTCTTTGTCACGCTGACCAACTCACGCCTCATTTTTATTTATTTATTTATTTTCTCCTCTTTTCACTCTTCACTTTCAGATTTGGGTGTGTTTGGATAGAATTTATTTTGCTGAAATTGAAAACTGAAAACACTGTAGCAAAATAATTTTTAAATAGTACTATGGGACCCATTTTTAATGAAAAAATTGATAAAAAATGAAATTTGTGGGTCCATGAACAGTGCACGGATGCACTGTTCACGTAAATCTGGTCAAATGTTGCGGTTACTGTTTATGTACAGTATATGAACAGTAGCCACTTGTGAGGGGAAAACGCGTGGAAAAAAAAAAAAAAAAAAAAGAAGAAGGAGGAGAAAACGTAGAAACTGAAACGCAACGCAGCAAACGCCAACCCAAACACACACTTATTCATATCTCTCTCTTTTCACCTTCATTTCTTCTCATCTCATCTCGCTCTCTCTCTCTCCAAATCACAGCAAAACGATTGTGGTTTCTTACAAGTTACTGTATCTAATTTTCGGGCCAACTCTATCCCATCCCTCCCCTCGATCTAAACTAGCTCAAAAAAAAAAGCGAAGCTCTACTACTGGGTTTGGTTGCAAGCGGGTCATCATCCACTCTCAAATCAAATGCCACACTTTCACTTGTAAGTCCCTCTCTTCTCAACCCATTTCTGTAACTGGGTTTGCTCTTAGTCTTAGTATAGTGAGCAGTCTTGTGAGTTTCGAGTTTTCCTTTCTTTACTTTCACGGGTTTAGCTTGGGTTTAAGCTCTGCCACTTGCTTTAGGATTAATTTCTTCTTTTCTTGTCTAACTTTTAATGCATCTTATTGGTGAATGATTGGAAAGAGGATATCCTAGTTTCGACACAAAATTTCATGTCATCATAAAGATAATGGATTTGAACCCATCATTCACATGTTTAATCATTTTAATTTGATGATTTACTACGAAGTTGTAATAGTAAAACTGTTGATGTGGCTTGAATTATTGTGCACCTTATCACACCTCATAATGCCCTCCCTCTATTTTTGTTGTTGTCGAGAAGTCTGATATGCAAGCAAAGTTTTGCGGTTTTGTCATAGTGTGCTGGAAATTAGAGTTTTAAGAATATAATTAGGTTTTGTGAGAGTGGCTCTGAACTTTCCCCTTGGCGCATCCCATGGATGTAGGCCTAAGTTCAAACCACTTAAATCTTTTTGTTATTTTTCTATTTCTATTTTACACACCCACTATTTGGTTTCCCCTATCTCAACAAATTGGTATCATATTTTAGTTTGCTTTTAAGTTCTTTGTTTAACCAAGTAATTGTTCCAATTGCCATCGCATCTATTTGGTTGTATAGTTAGCAAAAAAAAAATTGAGATAAAGAAATTTAATGGGAAGAATGATTTCAGATTGTGGCATGTTAAGATGTGTTCTTTGTTAGTGCAATAACGATTTTGGAAAGCACTAAACCCTTGCCAGCAATGCTATCAAATAAGGAAAAATAATATCTCTTAGTGCAATTTTCTCTATTTCTAAAGAGGTTGTAGAGAAGAAGAAAGTTGTAGGGTTCTGGCTTAGGTTAGTCCAAGTCTCTCACAAATCAGTTGTACCTTAAGTAGCAACTATACTCATGAAAGATGGTACCTTAATAGAATTATTCTTGATTTAAAGAATATTGATTGAAAAGTAAAGGATAAGGATCAAGCCCTAATTTTTTTAGTCATTACCTACTTTTAGCACGAAAAACTATCTCTATTAATGATATAAAAGATGCATTGAATTCCAAGGAGTTGAAGAAGAAGCTTTCTAAAAATTGGGGTGATAATTATGTTGAATATTTGGTTGCCTGAGGTAGATCTAATGAAAAGGGACCTAGTAGTAGTAGAGGAAACTCTAGTTCAAAATCTAGATCCAATAAAATGCTTAATCTTTTTACCAGTCAACTTCTCAATCTAGACTTTGATCTAGATTTACCTCTATTGCTATTGTTGGATCTACCTTTGGCAACAAGAATCATCCCAATTTTTAGAAATCTTCTTCTTCAACTCATTAGATTTCAATCCATATTTCATATCGTCAATATAGATAGTTTCTCTATTAGATCCATATAAAATGGTTTCAACAAAATGCTCAAAAGAATGAGTGAATGAACATAACAAAATTAGGGCCTGATCCTCATCCTCTACTTTGCAAATTGCAATTAATATTCTTTAAATCAAGAATAATTTTATGAAATTCACCTAGATGGTTAGATATGGGTGTACCTTCTTCCATTTGAATAGGTGTATACATGTACATGCTATTTGTGAGAGACTTAGTCATGTACTGACTTTCTAGCTGTAAGGCCACAATCTTGCAGCAATCTTCTCCTCTACAACCCCTCTTAGAACCTCATCTGATACCATTGTTAGCAAAGCATCCTTGCCCTTTGATGCTTTCACAATCCTTGTTGCACTAACAAAGGACACATTTTAATATGCCACAAACTAAAATCATTCTTCCCATTAAATTTTTCTATCTTAAATTTTGCCGCTGATGAAATGTTTGCCATCATCTCGAAAAACCCAAGTAAACCTCTAATTACACAACCAAATAGATTTGATGGTTATTGGAACAATCAGTTGCTTTAACAAAGAATCCAAAAGCAAAACTAAAATAGCCCCCCAAATCCAAACAAAGAACCCATGACTTTGATACCAATTTGTTGTGATAGCAGAAGCTTTGATATTTATTTGTTATGTATGTAACCAAAAAATTGGGGGTTTATGCAAAAATAGAATAAGTAATTTCACATGAGAACACAAAGATTTACGTGATTCGGCCTTAGTCCTACGTCCATGGGTTAAACAAAGTTGAGGAGAAAGTTTCAGTAAGAAAATAGGAGCTACAAAGGTGGCACAGAGGCACTCTCACAAAACCCAAACTCCAAATACACCCAAAGAAACTCTCTCTCACAAAGAATAGGAAAAACCCTATTCTATTTACTAATGTTGCGACACGGCATAAAGTGAAAGCCTATGTATATATATAGCATTAAGTCGGTTCAGCTGTGGTGCACAAAACCAAGGTTTTGTGTATTCCTAATAGCACTAGAATACAAAAAGCTAACTGGCTTTGGTACCAATGTCAAGCCACATCTTTATAGAATTCTGCAAATGGCCAAAAAAAGAGTTAGAAAACCCTCTACTTAAAGAGGAGAATGTTGGCAGTAGATGTTTGAATTTCATCAATCATCTTATATTTAACATTTTTGTTGTATGAAATGAAATCGTGTTGCAATTATATTTCTAATTTTCACATGGCATGAGAAACTACCCAATGCATAGTTGGAATGTATATGAGTCTTTTGATAACCCATGGATTAGATTGACATTAAGGAGCATACCCTAAGTTGTTGCTTTTTTCCCTTACTGGCGGTGCCTATACACCGTACCAATTTATATGATACATGTGAGGTTATTATTACCACCTGCATTTAAAGGAAATTTTCATTCAGCAGTTGTTTGATTTTGCAGTCATATGCATTTCTTTTTGTGATACCCAGATTGTTTGGATTTGTTTGTGGATTTGGAATTTGAACATGTTGCGTGAGTGTGTGTTAAGTATCACATCAGGCATGTGCTAAGATACACATCGAGCGTATACTAGGTTGAACTGAGCTATATGAGCGATTGCGATGAGACCTAATTGTTACTACTTACTAGTTTTTTCTTCAGGTTGTAACAAATAGTATCAGAGCCAACTCAGTAATTCCATGTGGCTCAGATTTGGACCTTGAAGTCGCATAAAATGTATTAACCCCTTCAACTAGTGGCTAGTATGTTTAGTATGACATTTTAGTGAAGTTATGGGAGAAGCACATAAAAATTTATTAATAGGTTGAAATCATGTCTATTATTTGTTTTTGTGACACAAATACGACTAGGTATAGATAGGTTGATAAATAGATTTATACATATTTATCAAAGAATATGAATGCTAACAAGGAACCTAAGCATCAGGTTGTTGCATATATATATATATATATATATTTTTGGTAGGTAATCAGAGAATTATTATTATTGAAAAAATAAGGAATAGTACAAGTTGTTCATGATGAGGAACAACAAGAAAAAGATAAAACAAACAGCAAAAAAGAGGGAAATCAAGAAACTAATCTAAGAGAAAACATAAACTCAGAGAGAGAAAAATAATTAGTAAAACCCCAACAATGAGACCACTCAAAAAGACTACGTTGGCATAAAACCTTTAACTCATCCAACGTCTTCTCAATGTCCTCAAAGGAACGACGATTTTGTTCCAACCAAACAATCCACATTAAGCAGCCTGGAATCAAATTCCAAATGTTTGAATTATGCTTCCCAAGCCACTGATGCCAACAAAATAACAAACCTGCCACCGATCCTGGCATAACCCAATGTATACCAAAAGCCTGAAGTATAAAAGTCCATAAGGTATGTGTAACAGGACAATGAACAAGAAGGTGGTCCACCAACTCCCCATCACAACAACACATACAACACCGATTTGCCAAAGGTCGACCCCTAAGCATGAGTAGGAATTTTTGGTTTCCAAACACCCTTCCAAGGAAACAAAGAATTCTGAGTACCCCGAATCACATGGTAGTAAGACTGGGTGTCAAACTTACCATCTCCTTTTAGCCGCCAACAAAGAGTATTGCTCCTTTTACCCCGAGGAAAACGAGATTGGATAAATTGAAGGAGAGAATAAGATGTAGCTAGCTCCCAATCTTCAAAAGCTCTATAAAATCTTAAATCCCACACTCTAACAGTACCCCCCTCCGGAATCCACAAAACCTCAGAAATACAAGCATCCTTGGTTGCTGAACACATGTAGAGCTTCGGATAGAGGTTTTTTAGGGTATTTTCACTAATCCACCTATCGTGCCAGAAACGGATACGAGTACCTTCACTCACTACAAAAGACAAATGCTTAGAGAAGCTCTCCCACCCTTCATGAATGCTTCTCCAAAGACCACATCTATGAGCCCTCTTGCAAACTTTAGCACTCCACCCCCCTTGACCCTCACCATATTTTGTGGAGATAACTCTCCACCAAAGATGGGTAACTTCATGACCATATCTCCACAGCCATTACCCTAATAAAGCTTGGTTAAATGACATCACACTTCCTATGCCCAAACCGCCCAATTTGATGGGTAAACAAACCTTTTCTCAAGCCATCAAAGGGTATTTGAAACTCCTCTCAGAAGACCCCCCATGAAAATTCTTCTGAATACTTTCCAATCTAGCAACCACGGCTTTAGGAATAGAAAAAAGAGATAAAAAGTATATTGGAAGACTTGAGAGAGTACTCTTCAGTAATGTGAGCTTACCACCCTTAGATAAATAGAGACGCTTCCACTTTGATAATTTCTTTTCCATCTTCTCCAAAATAGGATTCCAAATCAAAGTTGTCTTAAAAGTTCCTAACGGCATCCCCAAATATTTCATAGGCAAACTGCCCACTCTACAATGAAGAATATTAGCTAGTTCATCTAGATTATTCACCCCCCCAACAGGGACAATCTCACTTTTCCCAACATTGATGTTCAAACCTGTAAAAGCCTAAAAACAAGACAACTCCAACCTTATGGACAACATCAGTTCCCTAGAAGCATCACAAAATAGGATAGTGTCATCAGCAAATAACAATTGGGAAATATGCACACCGACCGAATTCATTGCTCCCACATGAAAACCCTGAATAAGATTACTCTCCTTTGTCTTCCCCAAAAGTATGCTTAAAACCTCCATTATCAAGAGAAACAAAAGCGGGGATAATGGGTCACCTTGTCTCAACCCACGGGAGCTTCCGAAAAAACCTTCAGAGGATCCATTTACCAGGATTGAAAAACGGACAGAAGTGACACAAGCCTTAATCCACCCCCTCCATTTCAACCCAAAACCCATCCTCCCCAACAGGTAAAACAAGGCCTACTAGTTCACATGGTTGTATGCTTTTTCAATATCAAGCTTGCAAACCACACCCAGTAACCGGCTCTTCAACCTACTATCCAGACATTCATTTGTAATGAGAACTGAATCCAGAATCTGCCTTCCACAAACAAAGGAATTTTGAGTATGAGATGAAATTATCCAAAACCGCTCTCAACCTGTTAGCCAACACCTTGAACAGTAGCTTGTACTCACTACCCACCAAACTGATAGGGCGAAAATCCTTTATATTAATGGCATTACACTTCTTAGGAATTAAAGTGAGAAATGAAGCATTCATAGATCGTTCAAACATAGAGTGTGGATAAAAATAACCAAAAAAATCCATGACATCCTTTTCCACAACACTCCAACATTTGTGAAAAAAAGCCACGGGGAAACCATTAGGACCAGGGGCTTTATCACCCTCCATCTCCCTTAAGACCTGGATGACTTCCTCATTCGTGAACTCCTTCTCTAAGGACAACCTCTCATCCTCTTCAATACATGCAAACTCTAACCCATCCATAGTAGGGCGCTCCACCTCAGTTTCCTCATACAAACCTTGATAGAAGAGAACTAGCTGAGAGCGCACATCAATCTCGTCCTCATAAAGAACAACATCCAGCTCGATCCTCTTAATTTGATTAGCATTTAAATGGGAATTTGCTAATCTATGAAAGAAACGAGTATTATTATCTCCCTCCTTCACATACAAGGCACGAGACTTTTGTCTCCAAGAAATCTCCTTAAGAGAAGCCAAATGTTCTATGTCCCCTTTGAGTTGAATACGACGAATCTGATCCTCATTCGATAGACCCACCAACTCCTCTCTAGCATCTAAACCCATTAGTTTAGTCAGCAAATTCTTCTTTCTAAAAGCCAAATCACCAAACACCCTTCTGTTTCACTTTTTTAAATATGCTTTTGGAGCCTTCAATTTTTGTGCCAAAATAAAACTTGGAGAGCCTGCGAACTATAACCATTCCACCATTGCTGAACTCTATCAACAAAACCCTCAGCTTTCAACCACATATTTTCAAATTTAAAGGCACTTCGACCTTGTTGAACAACACTAGCTTCCAACAAAAGCGGATAATGATCTGAAATAACACGAGGAAGCACCCGTTGGGATACATTCTCAAAATGTTCCTCCCAATCTAGGGAAACCAAAGCCCTATCAATTCTTGACATAGAGGGGATACCAGAATCTCTAAACCATGTGAAGGAAGCCCCTTTAATGGTAAATCAACTAAAGAATTACTCTCTATAAAATCCAAGAATGCAAACATAGCAAGAGACTCACAACCAATTCTTTCACTCGGGTACCTGATAATATTAAAATCACCTGCTAAACACCATGCCATGGGCCTCTGGCACGCACCCGTGATAACTCCTTCCACAAAATAGACCGCTGTCCATCATCATTGGGGCCATACACACTTGTACAAGTCCAAACAAAGTCATCCACCACCCCTCTCAATAAGACATTGAAAGAAAACTGTCCAACAATTACATCCATCTTTTCAAAAATCCTTTTATCCCAAATCAGCAAGACCCCTCCCAAAGTCTGGACAGCATCCAAAACAGCCCAATCAATGAAAGGACTACCCCATAAACTCTGAACAAAAGCAATGACGATGGAAGATACTTTCGTTTCTTGAAAATATACAATATCACATTTCCACTCTTTTAGAAGATTCTTACAAACCTCTCTCTTTCGAGGATTGTTAAGCCTCCTTACATTCCAAGAAAGCAGGTGTAGAGTCATTTATAAGTACCAACAACCCCCGCAGCATCCGAAGAAGCTCTGCTCCTACTTCTAGAAGAGACACCATCATAATTAACATTAGAAATAAGCCCCTTAAGCTCCCCGAGACCTCGTGTCCTTGAGTTTGCTGGTTGCTTAGGCACCCCATCATCAATCACCTTGAGACATTCCTGTTTAAGAAGGTGAAATAGAGCCAAACATTGAGCTTCATGTTTCAAAATAGGAAAACCCACCATATTACAAAAATCTTTAATCAGTTGGGACGCCCAACTTGAATTTGGTTCAGCTTCTGCCATCCGAGCTCCTCCTGCATCATCCTGAACCATCACCAACTCACTGAGTGTATTGGGATCCCACTGAGACAGAGGATTACACTCCAAAAAACAGTTTTCTTTCACCCCACTACCACCACCACAATTATTGGCCCCACTGTTGTCCCACAGCAGGAAAAGAAGCCCAGAATCATTCTGACAAAACCCAGCAGTATCCACTGACCTCGGCTGTACCGCCACTTCATGGTACTCACTAAAATCCTCTTCTCGATCTTCCCCTTCCCCAAACTCAACACCCATCTCATTACCCAGCTCAGACAGAGGGGAAAAACGATTTTGATCCACCCACTAATGCTGACGATGAGACTGTGACCCATTTTTCAGAATCGGAGACTCCATTGCCGTAATTGCTGAGGTAACCAACGTATCTCCGGTGACCCCAGAGGGTCGGAGTGCCTCACCATCCTTGCCAGAGTCAGGATCCACCTCGGAGGAGCTACGCACTCTTTCCATGTCTGTCTCGGTCCCCAGTGCACAGGAAACTTCCACTGGCATGCACCCACCAGCGTTCGAGCTCTCGTTGACGCTCCCATGTATCGGCTTCAGACCCCCAGTCTCCAGCGCATGAGATTGGGCTAAAAGCCCTTTAGCTTGAGCTTTAGGATTTGCCGTGACCACTCTAGTTTCGGATGAGCTTCTCCCAATTATGTTTGGTAATAGAATGGGGCGGCTTGCTCTGACCAATACTCCACTTTTCCCAGGCCCAGAATCAGCTTGCAATTGCATAGTATTAGAGGGAATAAGAGGCCTTTGCACCTTTTCATTAAAGAGCCCATCCTTATCACTGGGCTTAATCCAGGTTTCCACCTTTAAAGGCTCATACTTAGTATCATTGGGCTTTAGCTTAAAGCACTTTCTCTTCCCATCTTCAGGTTTAAAAACTCTCAAAGCCAAGTTCTCAGTAGTCAACTTAAAAGTAAATGCATGTGTGGGTCTACCATTTAATTTGGTAGAATCTCTAAGAATCACGTTATTACCCAATTTATCTCCCAAAATTTCAAAATTCCTAAGTTTCCGTTGGTTCCCATAATTATTCCTAGCTAGCCTATTCCGGCCACCATTGGCTGGCGGAAAATCACCGCTCCCTCCTCTGTTACGTGGCCTTGATTTATCACCGGAGAAGAAGAAACCCAACTCTTTGTGAAACAAAGACCACCCCAAACGGTTAGTGCTTGCTGGAATCATAACACACCCTTGACGAGCCCCACCATAGTACTCTGCTATGACCACAAAAATGCCAGCCTTATTCGATCTCCCACAAAATTCCAACGACTTGTTATTTTCCTGGAACCGTTTACAATGAGAAACTTTCCCCAGAACCCAATCATGAATATCAACAAAACACGAAAGAATCCACTCAAAGCCTTTACATCCTACCCAAATAGAGTGCTTGGCATGCTGGCTGCACTCGTGGATAGCATACGAGTCAGGCCGCCCTCCGTTAAAAGAAAAAGAGAAAAACTTTGCATCAATACGGAAAGAAACTTTTCTGCCCCCATGATCAGATAAAGGTGAAGAGGTATTTGGTTTGGTGACAATATTAGATAGTGGAGGTGTAGTCACGGAAGTTTTTTTAGGCAGTGTAGATGATTGTGAGGGGTGTGATGGTGGGATTGAACTAGAGGGGATATCTGTAGAGGGGTGACAATGTGTATGGTGGATAACCAAAAGGTGGGAATTGGGGTGGGACCAGAAAAGGATAGGGAGAGAGAGAAGGAAAATGTGGGACTGCTGGTGGTAGGAAGGGGAAAAGAGAGGAAGTTTGGGGCGGTTGGTGGGGAGGTTGAGGGTGGGAGAGGGGGAGGGGTGGGGCAGAGGTCTCATGTCATTCGACTAAATCCAATTTCTAGATTCAACGGATCAAATGTAAATTTTTTTTTCTTCATATTTTATAGTTAGTGATGAATGTTTCTTTTTAATCACTCATTTGATCTTCTATTAGGAGGTATTCCTTGCTACACTATCCTTCCATTAATGTTCCAACTACATTTTTGTGGCCACTCTCTGGTTATGTGGTGGAAGACACTCAATGCAACGTAAACACAGTGCACTTTAATCATCATGTAGCTATGGTGAAGAACATGTCTCCCTCATTTACCTTTGTTAGCTGTCCAAGAGTTCATCCTTTTGGAGCCTTACAAATCAGTGTTGATGTGGGAGATGCATCTGATTCTGGCAAGTGTGACCAGTCAAAAGTTTCTGAGAACCAAATTTTAAATGAGGATGATCAAGTAGTTAGCAATGACTCTGAAGATACCATTGAAGATCATAAGGAAAGGCAACGGCGGATAAAGATAGGGTTAGCAAACAAGGGAAGAGTGCCATGGAACAAAGGCAAGAAACACACTGCAGGTAACTACAGAATGTTAATTTTATATGTCGTATTTTGATCTTACTGAATGTAAATATTTTGTTTCAAAAATATATATATATATATATATATGTATATATAAATTTAATAATTTATTCTGAAGTGACAATATACTATATAATCAGAAACCCGTGATCGTATCAAGCAAAGAACATTAGAAGCCTTGAGAGACCCCAAGGTGAAGTCATGTAAGGTTCAGTTAACTTTAGGATCTTTTCCTTTTGCACAGGATGTTGTTTAAATAGTAGGTAACATTCATATACAGAACTATAGCATTGTTTGTGCAGAATTTTGGATTTTCGTTTTGTCAAAACCTTTTGCAGAATTTTTAGTGTAAAGAGAAAACTTAATCTTGCTGCGTTACAATCAAAAGGAAACCCTTTTGGATAGCATTTTCTTGCTTCCTTAATTCTATATCTGTTAATAGGTACACACCATACTTATTCTTTTTGACGTTGCTGTGTTTTTTTTTTTTTTTTGAAACATTTTTTCCCATTTCTTTGTCAACAATTTTCAGGTTAGGAAGAAGATGTCTGAACATCCACGTCCTCACAGGTAATCTTTGTAGTCCCAAAATCTTTTTCATATTTATTTTAATCAACAAAAATGCTAAATGTTACTATATTGAAAATTAAATATTGTGGTTAGGCTTTGGTTTTGTGGAATGTGAAGTGAATAATAAACTCTAAAAAGCTTAGAACCAAGTATGAGTATTCTGGTTTTAAACATTCTTTTGGTTGATATTCTATTATATATGAGAAACAAAATTCATTTAGGAGAAGGAAGGATATGTTACTGACTTCTGTGTTGAAGTATAGATAGGCTGGAAAATAGAAAGAAAAAAGAGATGTCAAATCAAATTTTAGCAATTCAAGATTTTTATGGAAGGAATTTGGTTACTAGACATAGGGAATTGAAATTATAAGGATCATAGGTGTTTTATAACTGCCATTTTATGTTTTTGGGGACACTAAAAAATGCTGAAGTTCCAGTGGTTGCTGCTTGTCAGATTAAATGCCTTTGTGGGGCATGTGGGCATTGAATTTGTACGTTAAGTCTGTTTGTGTGGCTTTTTTTTATCTGAAAGAAAGCAACTGTTTGTGTGACTTAAATGAAGTAAAGTGGTTTCTTTAACAACGTAATTCAATTTTGTGTGTGGAAATGTATGTATATGGAATGAGAGCCCATTTTACAAGAACTCTTTTCTCTGTGAACTTAAAAGAATTGAGCTTCAAACTTTAACAAAGAATTCATTTGGTTTCTCTTAGATGGGTCTCCAAGAAATTTTCTTAGCTGTGAAAATTTTATTTTAGACATTTCATTAACTAAGGAAAAAGAAAGAAACAGAGAGAAAAAGTTGTAGGATTATCTCAGGGTTGGAAAGCTAGTTCTTTTCAATCACTATCAATTATCTGTCTCATGGTCAACAAGAAACTTCTTGGGGCTGGTAAAATTCAATCTTCCTTTGTTCTAGGTTCACCTTATGCTTAAAGACATACCTGAATTTGAGGTCCTTGTCCCCTTTTGACTCATAGCTTGTCTATGCTTGATGGTGTCCTACAACTTAAGTTTTCTTGACCTCTAGCATGAATGGTTGCCATACTGAAGTCAACACTATTAACCTTTTTGCAGTGATCGTATCAAGGCGAAAATAAGCTCTTCACTTCGATGTGTTTGGCAAGAGCGTTTGAAATTGAAATATTCAAGGGAAAGGTTCTTTTGGTCATGGGCAGAGAGCATAGCAAAAACAGCTAAGAAAGGTGGTAGCAACCAGCAAGAGCTAGAATGGGATAGCTATGATAGGATGAAACAAGAAATAGTCCACCAAGAGCTTCAGTGGGTTGCAGAAAAGGCAAAGGCAAAGGCAAAGCGGATGGCAAAGGCAAGAGCAGAGAGATTCATTCTTTCATGGGCAGAAAGTATAGCAAAAGTGGCTAAGAAAGGAGGAAGTGGCCAACAAGAGCTAGATTGGGATAGTTTCAATAAGATTAAACAAGAAATGGTTCTCCAACAGCTTCAATGGACTGCAGAAAAGGCAAAGGCAAAGGAGATGGGAAAGATAAGATCAAGGCTTGCTCAAAAGAGAAAAGAACGGGAAGAGAAGGCAAGAGCAAGAGGAGAGATTAAAAGAAAGATACACAGAAAGTTAAAGGAAGACAAAGAGGACTTTGCAGTTACCCAAGTGTCAAAACTCAAGCAGAAACTAACAAAGGTAAATCACCTAGGGGACTTCATGGATTTGAATTATGATTTTAAAGAATTAATATAGTTCACCATTTAGATTCTGTAATAAATATTCCATCATTAAGCTTGTCATGGTTGTTGGTGAATAAGGAGGTTAATAAAGCAAACGTTTCTAGTACTGGTGAATGGTGATTAAATGGCAAAAAGGTTGCTCTAGCAGAAAAAAAGAAGTATGAAATATAGAAATTGAAAAGCAGAAAAAAATCTTTTCATCTCTTGAGAGTGACAAAAGGAGAATTTATTAGCAGAATTTTGTTACTCGTCAGTTCCTAAGCTAGACGGAAATGCTTTCTTCGGTTTTCTCTTTAAGGTTGCCTCTTATTTTTCTTTATAGCTTAATGACACAACTTGGAGTGAGTTGGACCCAACAATCTGGGTTTTTATCTGGGAGAGATGCTATACCCTGAGTTCTTTATAGCGAACCAGGACCATTCACCATTGTGCTTCGATTTATCTTTTGACCCCTTGAAGTATATTGCCTATGTGGTTTTAAAAAATTATACCTTGTATCTGAACCCCAAGGGTTAGCACAAGATAACTAGTTTGAATCCTTTCCCCTCCCCTTGGGGCCATATTTACTCATGTGAAAAACATTTTATACTATGGATCGGATTTTCGGTTTGTTCAGGTACCTGTACCACACATTGTATTTATTTGTATCTGAATGATGTAATTCTGTAATGAAATTCAAGTGTTGTATAAACCTATTTTTCTGTCTTGTCTTCAGGTTCACATTAAGGAATCCGTAAATGTTCAAGTCACTGGTTGGGGGAACACAGTGGTTTCGCATTTTGGAGGTTTAGAGAAATTGGACCTAGAAATTGTAAAGAGAGAAAAAATGCGAAGAGAAGTCTCACTTGCTGATCAGATCCAAGTGGCCAGAATAAAAAAATCTGAATCCATGGATAGAGAAGCTCTGGCAGCATCATCCTCTGATTACCGATCCAATAAAAATACTGAGGAATGAGCTTAGGTGACCACTCTTTCTAATTTTGATCGTCTTCTTGTCTGAGTTATACCTTGTGCATTGCTCAATTGTTGATGGTTATTAATTTGAAGAAATAATGGAATTTTACAATAGCCATTCCTATTTTAATTAGTTGTAAGATTCTGATTCTCATTTCTTCGCCCTTGCATAGTTTTCATCATAACTGCTATTTCAATTCTTCTTTTCCCAAACGGAGGATAACAAATTCTTCTTTCTCTATATTGTTTTGTTTGCATATACTCTCGTGTATTCTAATCTACTTATTTTGGCTTATAATTAATAATGGGGCCAACTGCCCTTGTATATTATGATATGCTTATTTTGGCATATATGTACTAATGATGCAACCACCCCTAGCTTAGATTGATTGCTAAAGGATGTCAATTTGGCTGGGCTGCAACCATTCTAAGCTAAGGTTGGGTTTCTAGTTTGAGATTGAAGTGAATTTCTGATGGTACAATGGATTGGGGACACTTAAGGAGCAGAATTACATCACCTATTCAATTAGGTGAAAAATTTGATGTCTTTTTCTCTACCCTGCTGCAATACATGGTTTAGACACTTTTGTAGAGTTCTAATGCTGCTGATATCAGTTGCATCTGATGAGTTTGATGGCTTTAAGCACGTTATTCAAAGACCTTGAATGTTGTTGTGGTTAATTGGTTTTCAGATGTAATCCATTCTCTTTACTTACTCGACAAAAGTTGACCACAAGACAACTTATGAAATTTAATTGTAAGAGCATTCACGTTGCTTTCTTCAAATTGGTTTTATTTTTTATAATTTAATTTAATTTTTTTAGCCAAAATAACTAGCAATGTAGTTAAAGTTCACCAAAAAAAAAAAACTTTTGGTCTCTACATTTTAGGTCAATTTCTATTTTGGTCCCCACTTTTTTCTTTTTTCGAAGGTAGTCCGTAAAATTGAAAAATTGTTTTTATTTTAGTACTTGCCATTATCTCATTAATGAAAATTGCCTATGTGGAAGACAGAGTTCGTTGTTGACACACTCACTAAATGCTAACAAGGTTATTAAAATAATATTAAAAAATTTGTTTGGTATTTTAAAAATGCCATGTTAGCATTTTAATTATAAAAATAATAATTAATTTAAAATTTTATTTTCTTTTAATTATAAAAACATTTCTAAACTTCTTATTTTTTTAAAATAAAATAAAATAATTAAATTTCTTTTCGTTTCATTATTTTGTGTCTTTCCCAAATAACATGTTTGGTTGTCCAAAGAATTAATTTAAATTGAAAAAAAATAAATAAAAAACTTACCTTTTCAGTTTACCACTTACCACAAGCATAAAAACGTAAACATTTTCTTGGATTATATAATTTCACCCTTGCAGAGACTAATCACCTGCCTTAGACCCTTTTGAGTAGTAATGTTCTGTTGCTCTTAGCTGGAAAGAACGGTTGAATTGTCAAAAAGAGTAAAACCACTCTTGTCCTCTCAATTAATGTAAACAAATGCATTATATCATAACCCTTCCAAAGTGTGTAAGAAAGGAAAGGGTTCTAGCATTTTTGCTCAAAAAAAAAGGGTTTCTCTCTCTCTCTCTTAGATTGGTGGGTCTCTCTCTTTGCTCAGATCATGGTTTCACTCTCTTAGATTGATGGGTCCATGGCTAGCGATCCTAGACTCCCTCCTTTCCTCTCTCATTGAGCCTGTATCTACTGTTGGGTTTGGTGGTATTGGATCTGGGATTAGAGGTGGTGTGGACTGTCAGATCCTAAGGTTGTGTAGCTATTTGTGGTTTCGGATCTAGAGTTTTGTTCATTGATTTGGGATTTGAGTTTTGTGTTTGGTTTCTTAGAAAGTATAAGAAAATCTGGGTTGAGTTTTGTGTTTGGTTGTGTTTAGGGCTGAAAATCTGGGTTTGAGTTTTGTTTGTGTTTGGTTTCAAAGCATAAGAAAATATTGTTGAATGTCTGTGTTTTGTAAATTTGTGGGTATGTCTTTGTATTTTGCAAATTTGAGTGATTTTATGGGTTTGGTTGCTAAGAAAATGCAAGAACAAAGAAGAAGAAATTCTTGATTTCTTAATTTTTTGGGGGTAAATTGCAAATTACACTTTTAAAGTTTGGGAGTATTTAGATTTTATACCCTAAAGTTTTACAATTTGGATTTTACCCCTTGAAGTTTGGGAGTGTTTGGATTTTACACCTTGACGTTTTAGAATTTCGATTTTACCTCTTAAAATTTGGGGTTGGTTGGATTTTACATTCCAAAATTCTAAAACTTCAAGGTGTAAAATCTAAATACTCCCAAACTTTAGGGAGTAAAATCAAAACACCCTTAAAATTTAGGGGGTAAAATCCAAATTCTAAAATGTCGTGTGTAAAAATCCAATCATCCCTAAATTTCAGGGGGTAAAATTAAAATTTTGAAACTTTAGGGTATAAAGTCCAACCACCGCAAACTATAAGGGTGTAATTTGCAATTTAACATTTTTTGGGTAACCAAACGTGATAGTTGGGGAAGAAAATGAAGAACATGACTGACTGGGAAGAACATGAATAATCATGTTTTGAGTTCTTCATGATCTTCCAAAAACAAAAGAATTTTTTTTTAATTTCTTTTATTTTTTTAAAAAGAAGTTTAGAAATGTTTTTAAATTAAAAAAATAAATTTTAATTTCATTATTATTTTTGTAATTAAAAAGTAGATGTGGCTTTTTTAAAATGCCAAATAAATTTTTTAATATTATTTTAATGGCCAGGTCAAGATTTAGTGTGCCAATAGTGCACACCGTCTATTACATAGGCAATTTTTGTTAGTGAAATAATGGGCTTTTGCTATTATTTTTTAAAATATCCAGCAAATTGTCCTTATTTTGAAACTATTAAGCACCGTGTCCTTGTTTTGAAACTTGATTTTATGATTATCGAGTTTTAGGTAAGTTTTTGACACACTGGATGAGTAGTTGTGGCTTTTCCCAATTAAAAAAAAATCTAGTTGGAACTCGATTTTAGAAGATCGAGTTCCTCAGAAATTTTTTCAAAGTTGAACTCAATATTCGTAAGACTGAGTTTTACGTGAATTTGAAATAATATTTGATATTACGAATTTTTTGTCATGTTTGTAACTTGATTTTAAAAGTATCGAGTTATATTGGGATTTTTTAAAAAGTGAACTCGATTTTGTCATTATTGAGTTTCACTAATGTTATATCTAGAGCAGGTTGTTCTGAATTAGCATTTCTGGCCTCCTTAACTTCAGTGTTCCTCATAGATCCACAACTATACTTTGGATTCGGTGTTATCTCTCAAGCGATCATCTCTCAATCACCTCAGGTACAAAACCTATATCATAAGTTGATGCACAAAAAAATTTCTGATGTAGGTGAGGAACAGTTTTAGATATTGCAAATGTTTATTTGCCAAGGTGTATTTTCATCTTGGGGAAGTATTTTCATTTGATATGTTGTATTGTTTGTGCTTTGGTATTTGGTTGAATGAGCGTTATGTGAGTACATTGGGGTTATATTGGTATTTTGGTGTTGTAAATTTGAAGTACAAAGAATGAAAATTTTTAGATTTGCAAGAAGCAATGAAGGATCTTATTTTGGTAGTGACTCTTGTTATTTTCCCCTTTAAGGGACAATGAAAATGTTTTCCCCCTCTAATGAAAACAAAAACTAGTTCATTTTGACAATATTATGATGAATTAGTCTATCATTATGATAAATATTATTTAGGTACCGTTGATGTAATTTAGTATTTTTGATAATACTAGAAGGCTTTTATTATGAACTCAATTTCACTAAGAAAAAGTATGCAGTTTTTGGTTTTTTTAATATGCGTCCATAGGTTGTGAGACTCGCATCATACTTCAATGCATATTATACTTCATGTTGAAAAATGAAAATAAAAAAAATAAAAATTTTCATTATGCAACCGAAGGTGTATGTTGTAAGCACAAGTTCTTATTTTGCAAAAGTTGAACATACGTAATCACCATTGTTAGACTTCATACTAAAACACCTAGACATTAAAAACAACGTCTAGACATTAACGACAACGTCTAATCTTTGTAGGTAGAAATTTCTGGAAATCATCATTGCTTGAATTTGAGATGTTTGAAATATCTTTGTCATCATCTAACGGAGTAACTTCATTAATGGACTTGATGGCTCGCTATTGTGTCTTCCCCTGTAGATGTTTCCTAGCCTTTTGGATTGCATGAAAATAGTCTAGTCGCCTTTGCATTTGATTGTTCTCTTTTTCAAGACGAGCAAGTATGTTGGTTGGTTCATCTCTAGATGACTCGGCTGAACATGCCTTAGGAACTCATAACCCGTGCCATCGACAATACACTTCCAACTCACACCTCTTCCTGTATAGCATTGACCACGGTAGTTCTGCTATGGTGACCTCTATTATGGTGGTATTTGTACTCAGTTGTGTAGGTTTGCCGACCATGATGTGTCCGACACTTCCAAGACTCTTATATGTGTATATTGGAACATTAGGCTGTGTTTGGTTCTATGTAAAATGTTTTCCATGTGTAAAATATTTTCAGGTGAAAATATTTTTCAGAAAAGAAAATATTTTCAGGTGTTTGGTGGTATTTTAAAAAATACTTCGAAAAATATTTTTTAGTGTTTGGTTGTGTTCTTGAAAATACTATAGAAAACACATTTTCTACTTGTTGCTCACATTTTCTCACATTTTCTCAGCTTCCAAACAAATATATAATATCATTTCTCAGTCCACAAACACAAAAGAAACAAAACCCAAAAAAAAAAAAAATCATCAAATCCAATCAAAAAATTCATCAAATCCGGTGCGATCTTTGCTTGATCGGCGCAGTGCGATCGGCGCTGTGCTACGATCGACGAGACCGGTACGATCGGCGCGGTGCTGCAATCCACGAGACCAGTGAGATTGATGCCATCTGGTGTGATCAGCGCGACCTCTCCTTGTTGTTGTTTTTTCTCTCTCTCTCTCTCTCTCTCTCTTTGCACGTCTGAGTCCGAAAATGGTTTGAAGTGAAAATAGAAATGTAAAATGATTTCCGGGTCAAAGCCTTTATTTTTACGGTCAAATGAAATGCATTTCTGGAAATTCTATTTTCCATGCGCAACCAAACACGGTTTTACGGAAAATGATTTCCTGAAATGGTTTGAAGCCAAAACAAACGGACCCTTAACGAAATCTCTTTTCTTTCCAACCCATTTCCGTCCATAGCGGTTTGTGTATGTTTGTTGTTGCTCTGTTGGAACTTGTGATGATGCATATGTTAAAGTAGATCCAAACTTGTTTCGCACGGTATGATTTGATTTTGAGGCATTGCGACTTATACCTTAGTCAATCTAAGAAGCTAGTGGGGTAGAAATAAACCATTCAATATTGTGGTGCATTTATAACCTCAGTTCATGGTCCAAGCATTATAATATATATGAGTTTTTAGGTCTTGTCATATCAATATAGGCTGGAAAAATAATATATGAATAAGATTACCAATGTTCCCAATGTTACAGTAATATTTTAGCATGTGTGCAGTAGTTTAAGTCAATTATATCTTCATAGTTGCAGCGTACTTTAACAAAGCTTCATCTTTAATTGACATAGTGCTATGCATTATGCACCAGGGTACGATTATTCATATATTTATGTTTTGTGCCACATGTGAGTGTTAGCATTTAATTTCCAGGATGTAATACTACATAAATTTATTAATGTCTTTGTCGCGTACCATCTTATGCAGTTTTACATTATTTACCAACGGTTGTTGCACATTGTTAACTCAATCATTTGATGTTATTGCAAACAACATGAATGTCTTATTATGGTGATTATTCAATTTACACGTCATGCGATGTGTTCACTGCGATATGTCATTGCTAGGTACTAGAAGATGAGTTTAGCTATCTAATTGATCCCAATCTGCGAAATAGCTTACGGGTTCACAATACCATGAGGCAGGAGTGGGCTTGGTTACTCCGTGAATAGGGGATGTTTTATGATGAGTTGGTCGGTTATAAGTTGTTAGTGCCTTGTTGACTTGTATCGTAGATGCTAAGAGACACTATAGATGGACTTCGTAGAGCATTGAACCATATAAGAGAAGAAAATAATCAAATGAAGATACGTCTTAATTGATATTAGACCTAAGTTGAGATTTGAGAATTAGTGGAGTGTAAGTTATATGAGCAAGCACGATATATGTAATCACTTCTTATTGGAGACATTTGTTAGTTGGACATGGAAATATCAGATGAAGAGTAATCGTGTTGTAGCACCATTGCACATTGTTGTATAACTATGTTTTCTTAACTACGTTTTAGACGTATGTATGTCACTATTGTTGTATTAGTACTATATAGTAGAAAAATGTTTTACTTTTAGGGGACAATGTAAACCTTGTTAGGGTTGGAACAAACATGCACATTATTTGTAATCTTGAATGACTATTTAGGGCGAAAAGGTAGACAATAGAATTATACGCATAACACACAAAACATAAATATTCTTACACGGGATACCATCAATATGCATCTACTGCATATTGAACACTAACAGTACTGACATTAACTTAAACCCAGAGATAATACACACACACCACATAAATTGTCTTCAGGACAATGCCTTACATAGGCATTCATTTCGATAGTTAGGGGTCATAGTTGAGGACATTATTACGTTTTGTTGGTGTGAGTTGCCTGTTGATTGCAACGGCTAGCTCTTCTGCAAGTTGCAGCATGTGATATCTTGCCACTGCATGACTACATTAGTCCATGTTTCTCCTTGATTTCGTAAGCGAGATACGGTCCACTAGAGGCGCTCCGAGTAGTATAAGATCATTGTGCAGAGTGTTTGGCTCATTAACGCGAAACTCCCACTCTCGCTTAAGTCTGGTATAGTATTTCCTCTCATCAGAATCTCTCTCACTCTTTTAGTTATCTAGAAAATAAGGTAATAGCCAATTGCCCATTGCCATTGAAATATGTGACTTCAACTATGGTATATCTAGATGGCATGCATATACAACTAAATATAGGAGTTCTGAATGGGTAATTATATGATGTGGTAATGTCAGTCATGTGCAACTCGTTCATTTAATAGTAATTGGTAGATAATGTTGACTTGACGAATGATGAATTGTAGAAAAATTTGTTATATAATTTATGCATGTGGTAATGTCAGTCATATGTAAAAATATTTAAAAAACTATGTTGATGAGACGCATGACGGACCAATGCAGAGTAGTAGGGTTATACACGGGTCGCTTTAGGTTTGGTTTGTGCCCAACCCGAAATCAACCTGATAGAATAGGGTGGCAGAAAATCTCACTTGCCACCGATCGAAGAGGAGATTGGATCGAATCGATTGTCGGGTGAGGCGGATTGGGTTTCAGTCGAAATTTTAGGCAGTAGATCTTGGTGGAGATGTGATCGAAGATGGTAGATCTGGGTTGAACTACACATAGATTAGACAAATTAGGGCATGACGAAGATAGATCGGGGTATGGCGAGGTAGATTGGGGCATGATGAAGACTGATCTGGGCATGGCGAGGGAGATCGAGCGTGGCGAGGAGGGAGATCGGGCACATCGAAGATTGATTTGGGCACAACAAGGGAGACCGAAATGGCAAGGAGGGAGGTCGGGGCATGACGAAGACTGATCTGGGCACGATGAGGGAGATCAGGCACGACAAAGGTAGATCTGAGCGTGGCTGTGGACTAATAGAGTTGCCACCTAGATTAGGTCTAGGAATTATATTGGGCCCTTTGGGCCAATCACTCACACATATGAATTCACGTACCAGATTATGGGTCCAGAGTTTCAGTACGGTTTATGGGCCGGCCTCCATTATGTGTTGCTAGGCCATATTTAATTAAAGAGTTTATTAAGAGAGTCTTAATCCTTAACCTAAACATACATCATGCACTTTAAATGAAAATAACACATACAACATGTTAAAAACATATCACAATATAAAAGGAAATAAATAAAACACAATCAAACAAAATAAATTAGACATGGAAAGTTGACAATTAAATAAAACACACAAGAAAATAATATCAAATAGATTAAAAATGGCAAAAATACTAAAACAAACATGGAAAATAGTTAAACCTAAATAATTAACTTAAAATAGAGTCAAGTAGAATCAAAGATTATGTGAAAAATGATTAAAACAAATAAAAACAAGAGTTTACCCTAATCTGGATTCGGGGTGTGTGCGTATACTCAACTATGCGTACGCATGGTTGAACCACTGCACGCATACTCGATGATGCATACGCATCCTTTATACAGATTCGAAAATTACATTTTTAGAGATTTAATCAAACAAAGATATAATATGTGAGATCAAACAAGCATGTTAGAAACCCTAAAAGCTAAACTAACATAAAACAAAAACACAAAGCACCAACATAAACAAATAAACATGAAACAAAACAAATAATTATACTAAACTACATAAAATAAACATCCGTGTTATACGTTACATGAAACTAAAATAACAAACCAAGGACAACAAAAATAGATTAGAAACAACCTAAAATCATATTAGAACATATCAAACATAATTAAAACATCAAATATAACATATGGAGAAACTATATCAAGAAAATTATGTAAATCATATTGAACAAGGTGGGAAATCATGGAAAAGAGGCTCACCTTGCTTCAGAATCACAGATTTGATGTTATTTAACCGGCCCCTAAGTGCCTACAATCACAAAGGTTAGATGGAGAAGACAAAGATAATCAAAGAACACAATATTTGTTGGTAATCACAACTCAAGAATAAAAGGTTTTGAAAAGGTTTTTAGAAAACAATTTTGAAAAAAAAAATTTCTGCCTTAGAACTAACTAAATAGAGCTTTTTTGATGATTAAAAAACGTGCTAAGGGGCTGCCCTCCAGTTTTGAAAAGAGAAAAAAAAAAGTTTTAGAGAAGATGGAGGCCAAAAAATCATTGTCTCTAGCTAGGGTTTTGATTGGATACATAAGATCAATATTTATAAGTTAAAATTAGGGTTTTTGTGGCTTTTTAATTGTCTTTAGACTTTCCAAGGGTCTATGGGCCAGCCCACATCAAAGCATGATGTTTTGGGCCCTTAAAATGAAGTTTTAAAACCCATAAAATCGGACTGCCCAGTTGGCCCAACTTCAAATGATCATAACTTACTCAATATAAGTCCAAATTTGGCAAAATTTGTGTTCAAATTGAAGCCTAGGAAAAATTTGTGTTCAAATTCTTTGTGGATCAAAATTTGTGGTCAAAACAGTGAGGAAAGGTCATTTTTCAGTATTGATTTCAAAGCGATTTGAGCACTTTTGGTTGTGATTACTTCCAAACCATTGTGAACTCTTTAATTACCCTTGGTTGACATATTTCAAGCTCACCATTGAGGTCGGGGACCAAAATTGATTAACGGGTACAAAATGCAACGTCTACAATGACAAATGCAGATTTGGACAGAGGCTACGGAGGTGGCGGTCGGGTCGGTTTGGATCGGGTTTTGGAGAGGTGGAATTGCCACTGGACCAAGAAAAGGCGGGTTTTGGATGGGAGCACCCACCACCGACTGCCAAGGCGTCGGGTCGGCCCACGGTCGGCTCAATTTCTGGCGGGTTTTTTAGGTGGGTCGAGTGGCGGTTTTTGGTGGACAGCCCTACAAGGTAGTACAAACGTATTCAAAATTCATGTGTAGCAAAGTATGTAATATGAAAAAAGTTACAAAAGTATGCATAGTTAAATAGTACAAATATATTTAATGGGATAAGACTTGGTTCAATAGTAACGTTTGTTGGCATCTGTATTTTGTCGAATGTGTTTGATATGACTAGACTTGGTACAATAGTAACGGGTTGATGAAGTGCAGTGCATAAGTTTGCATAATTATTCATGTGAAGATTATTGTATGTTCTTGTCATTTGTTGGCATATAGGGTATTTTCTGGTCGAATATGAGGACAAAACATGGTGCAACAGTAAATACGCTTGGTCAATGAGAGTTGACATGATGCATGATGAAGGGTAGTACACAGGTGTGCAGAATTATTCACGTGCAAATGAACATGTGATTCAAGATAAACTCAAATAGAGAAAAACCAAATTTCAATGTTTGCAGGGCCAAAAATGTGATTCAGGTTGCTGCTTGAAAATCATAATTGTTTTTAGCATTTTCCTGAATGGAAATCATATTAATACTGATCGATATTATTTAGGTCAATCAATACTGATCGATATTAATCAGATTTCAATTAGTACCGATCAGTACTAATAATTTCCCAATTAATACCGATTGGCACTAATAAGACAACTCGAAATAGCGATCGGTAACAATTTGATTTTGTGAAAACTGTTATTTTATTACAATCCTTTTTTTCAAGTATAAAATATGGTTTTGTCATGATATACATTTTAAATAAAATGAATATTCAAATAAGCGGAGACAAGGGATGGAACCTAGATTCAGCAAGTCAGATAAGACCATACCAATACAATAACCAAAAGACTATGCTCGCTTGATGCATTATTTTTGGATTCGGTATTTTATTTGTTTTGAGTTTAGATTATATTTTTTCAGTTTATTTTATTACCCGCTCTCAATCTATTATTATTTAATAATTTTATTTGAGGTTTAAGAACTATTCTTTTCACATGTGAATATACAATTTATTAATTAATGTTGAAAATGATTTTGTTTAATATAATTTTATTTTCTATTTGAAAGATTACTAAATAAATTTTTTTTACACTTGTTTATACTTTATTATTTTCTATTAACCTTATAAAAATTGTGAAAATTCATTCGAAAGTTTTTAAATTTTTGTAGACATCTTTCAATTAGTAAAAGTTTGTTCATGTTTGCCATTTTAACACAAGAGAATACTAAATACAAGTGCACCTATAGCAGACAACATAACTAAGCATATCAAAAATCCCAATCTAACAAGAGAAGACTAATCTTTTGGATATAATCCCTTTCTTAATATAATTGTTTGGATAGCTTAGCTAAACATTAGGATACTAATACTGTTCAAAATATTATCCAATACTAATACTGATAGCTCTATCGTGCCTTGGCAGCAGCCAATGTAGCTTGTTCGTGGGGGTTAGGGAGTGAAGGTTCTTGGGTGGGCTTAGCATGAACTAAAGGTGGGGTCATGCTTGCTCACTCCCAAGTGCAGGAGATCATAGCAATATAATTCTCGGAGTACCGAGGTCGAACCACAAGGAGCATGGTAAATCCAAAGACAATATAATTAAATAACAATTTGGGTGAAGAAGAAAAATACTTTTGCTTGGTGATTGTTAACAAGAATAATAATAAAAACTTATTTAAATCAATAATGTAAATACTAGGGCATCGGGGTGTTTCCCTATATCGATATGAAATTCTTTGTGATCTAAGAAAATATCTATTTCATAATTGATTGTTCTTATACGATTAAAAACCTATGATTTGATTGAACTGAGACAATTCAAGAACGCATGATAACCTTGATTAATAATGAGGTTAGAAAAGTTTTCAGAAAAACCCATTCACTTTAAAACCTAATTTCTATTTGAAACTATTAGAAATTCATCTAAACAATAAGAAAAACATGATTGAACTTACTAAAAGTATGGAAGAACTAATACATCAAAAGAAATCTAATTGAACAATCAAATATGTTGTTGATAAAATCCTAGAAAGAATCACATTGAATATTCATACCGTATAGAAGAAACATAACCACTAGCCCTAGCAAAGAGTTTAGGCTGCCATTAGAGAAAGAAAAATACAAGGTTTTCTCTGCCAAAATTCGTTCTGCCCAACCTCACTTCAAAACCCTAATGTCTAAGTGTCCAAAGAAAATAAAACTTTTACTATTTTAATTTCCGTCCAGGTTTACAGTAGTAACTTGTGAGTTAATTTCGGCCTTCAAAACTTGAGAATTTTGAAAAACTCAAAATTGAAAAGTTGTAGATATTCAAGTCACCGTTCCAACCCATCTGGCCTTGTGTCAATTGGATTTTTGAGGAGAGAGATACGCCCAAAATATTGATCAGTGCTCAAATCAGATTTTTCCTTTTCAGATTCTGCCTCTTTGATTTCTTTCCTTATTTGAAGCTTCCAATCATGGCAGACGATCCAAGCACTCCAGCTGCACCTCCTTAGACATTTAAGCATAGTCCTTTAGCTCCACTTTAATTCTAGTTTGGCCTCCATTTTCTCACAAATTCCTGTAAACTCATCTTTCTCACATAATTTCTTGAAAGTAGAAAATTACACACAATGAATGGCATCTTATTCAAGAAATTATGTAAAGATAAATAATAGGGACTAATGCAAATCATGGCTTAATTATACAAATTAAGCGTAGTAATAAGGAGATAACGCCCACATAAATATATAACATCTATACATTTTAAGACGTTATCACACCCCCCAACTTAAATCTTGCTAGTCCCTAGCAATCCACAAAGCACCCATGTCTACTAAAAGTGAAAAATTAAAACTAAAATACAAGCCACTTTCGTAAGCTACACGACTGCACTTCCCATGTGCAGCAAGTCTTTGAACCCCTAGGTCACCCTAGTGGATGAGTTTACTCTCGTGAGGGTTTGCAGTGACTCTACTCACAAAAGTCAAAGGTTTCTTGAAAATTCCTGCAGCAAATGTTAGTCTGCTTTATCATTATATCATAAAAATGAACTTTCAATTTTTGAGTTGGGATACTTGTTGACACTTTATTTTGCAACCCGTATTTAACCTCACATGGAGAGTAAAAGGGTAATTTCACCTTGAAAATATGCATCTTGATTCTGGTAATTAGATCCTTAATCTCATTTCACCAAAATGATCTTGATGTTGTAACGATTAAATCGACTGGTCATAAGCCCGAATCGGACCACCAGATTAAAAGTTATCATCAAATTAAGTTTTAATGGCTGAGATACACCATCACAAATTGAGTTCGACTATATGTGATTATGAACAATTGATTTCAATTGGTTATAAGTATAATCAATTTGAGATCAATGATGTGTCATAATTTGATTGGTTAGGACTACATTATATGGTCGGGTTGCACACACCTAATTAACTAGATAGTTAAACATTAATTATTTAATGAATAATTTGTGAAATTATATTTTAATTAGAGTAAATTTGGAACCAGTTAAGTATGAAATGGGAGTGATTGGAGCCATTTAATGTTAATTGGGAGCTAATTTGGGACCTATTAATGTTAATTGTGCTGAAACCATTTTCTAACAAATGACCTCTGCTCACTATTTCATCAATATCTCTCATAATATTTTGTATTTGTAAATGAGGTTAATTTTTCTAGAAACTAGACATCCGGGGCTTCAATTTGAGCATAAGAATGAGACAATTCCGATCAAAATTGAGTCAGATATGATTTTTCGAAATTGGCTCTACAGGCTGTTACAGCAGTTACGGGAAAACCGAACTTTGCTTGCTCTTCACTTTCACCAATCTCCACATTTAATGCACCAAATTTCCCCAAAGGCTAAAATGAGGTCCAGGTTTATGATTCTTTGTCAACCCTCATTAAATGACATTCCATTCATATTTCCTCCACCACTACTATATAAACCCCTCTTCTCTTTTATTTCAAGACACAAAAAAAACCCATCTCTTCTCTTCTCTTGAGTTTTAGTGAAGTTGAGTGGTCTTGTTATATCTTGGTCTTCCTGAGACTCAGGGTATTGATTGAGACTCACTCTCCCTCTCCTATATCTTCTTTTCCTCTACCCTTAGAACCTCCATTAAGAGTCCCCTCCTCCACCGTATGAATCTTGCATGAAGGTATAATCCTATTCCCTAACTGTTTGTTTATGTTGCCATGATGAGAATTTAAGATTAAAGCATGATAATTCTCTTGAATATATTTGAATGTTCTTAATTGTTCTTCACATGTTCTTAGTTGTTCATCACATGTTCATGTATATTACTAGATTTAATCTTAAATCCACATCAAAAATATGAAAAACATGTTTGTTTAATAATTCTTTCAAATCCTTGAATCTAGGTTATCACCATCCACACACATTCACTAGAATTTATTTTTCAATCCAAATGTAATGCTTAATAAATTGAATTAGGGTTTATCACATTCACACACATTAAATTCAACATGTAAATTGATTGACATATTGGATGATATGATATGATATGAATGTTGGCCACCATAGTCTAGAAGACCGGTTTCACCGGGCAAGGTGGTTGCCTAACACCTTCCCACCTTGTAACATAGCCTCCGAACTTAGATTAAGGGTTAGTAGAGCAAATGCTTATTCATATAATTTTTAATTTCTAGATTGTAACTAGGAAATAAAGTAATGTACTTTATCTTAGACTGTATCCAGGACCAAAGCCGTGTAATTTTCCTAGGATCAATGTAAATTCAATTTCAAATTATTAAAATGAGGAATTTTTCAATTATGGTTTTCTTATTTTTCCAATAATTAAATAAATGGTGACTCCATTGTAAAACCCTTAATCTAAAGGGGAAAATATAACTAGTCGAACCTCCATTATGAGAGGCAATGACATGACTCCACACATTCACGTGGGTTTGGTCCAACATCCTATAAAAACGGGCCGGGGGCGCGGTCTCTCACAATACTATTCATCATATTAAAGAGCTTTCAATAGCTTCACTTTTAGAGTGTGTGTGCATAGCCCATCCAATCAAACTGGCTTTTCCAAACATGCATAGACCAAGAATAATCTAGATTAGAGCCTCTACTCCAAAACCTCTCTTAAGTCATCAATACTCTGAAAGAACACACATAGAAGTAATGGTTTCTCTCTTCAAATCACATGTGAACAAAAAGGAAAGAAGTTTTAAGAATATCACATGTGTATACAAAAACAGCCATTAAAACAACGGAAAAAGATCTCTTGGAAAGGATGTTGAATTCCTCGAAACATGAGGTTAATACCATTCTCATCCCTTGTTTTTATCCCAAACACATACCAGCCATGCACCTTTAGGATCAAGTAGGACTTTAGGCTTAGTGGTAGTATAATCTTATGGCTAGGTAAAGGCAAACTGCTCTCTTTGAAATATGAGGTATATGAATCAAATACAGAAAATTCAAGCCAAACCCAACTCATAGCAGTAACAACCAACTTGAATCAAAACAACCTTTACTCAACCATATAACCCTTTTGAAATATATGAAAGATGTTTAAGACACCAATGGTTTATTGATTGATTATGTATGTCTCCTCTTTCTTTTTATTTTTTATTTATTTATTTTATTTATTTTTTTTAAAGAAGAAAAAAGAGACAATGGTAGTATCTAAATGCTTCAATAGCTCAAAACTTGAACCCCCAAGAGAATACCCATAAATAAAAATGTTTTGTGGTATTGTAGAAGTATTTCTCATGGCTCAAATGATGATGACAATGGTTAATGTAAAGGTAGGCTGAATGTTTGTTTAGCTGGTGACAAAAGATTGATGGCCTTAAACTCTCATCTCCTAAAATTCCACATAAACCAGCATGCCTAAGGACAAAAATAAGTAAGATCATGGTATATCTCCCTATAATGTTTCCAGTAGTCAACCAAAAAAAAAAAAATAGAGATCTTTTACAAAAACTGAAGTATATGAGAGAAATTTAAGAGTTCAAACAAAGATATACTCTCACAAAGAAAAGTAAGGCTCAAGAACTCTCTATATGGGTTGAGTTTTAGCTTATATCTAGCTTGTTCATGATCCATGCATATCCAACATCCAACCATCCGCTAACCTGGCTATTGTGCTAAAAAATTTCCAATTGTGCTCTTCATGAAAGAGTCTTAATATAGCAAATAGTATAACCAACTCAGCATTATTCATTCCATCACATGATATAAAAATAAAGCTTATAACTCTACTGCATTCAAATTCAAGGTTTTTTTTTTTTTTGGAATAGAAATAGTTTTTTTTTTTTTGGAACAGAAAGAAAGAAAAATAATTCAAGGTGTAGCAAAAAGTTTAAACCTCTCCCCCCAACTAAAATATTGCATTGTCTTCAATGTATCAAAGCCAAAATAAATTCAAGTATAAAGGGAAGAAGTTACCTTAAGCATTTAAATTGTTTTTTTTTTTTTTTTTTTTTTTGAAATTTCTTTCACACTTGCAAATGTTAGCTCACAAAAAAAAATAATAACAAAAAAAAAAAAAAAACAAAACAAAAATAAAAGGCAAAAAGAAAAAACAGAAAGAAAAGAAAATTAAAACAAATGTGGTACAACTTCATAAGGCTCTTTCAGAGTTCACATAGCATCCCAATAGGCAGGGATCTTCAGTGACATAGTCTCCTCCTCTGGTATAACTCCCCCTAAGAATGGTTTTAACCTTTGTCCATTTACTTTCAAAATCCTACCACCGCTAGGGTCCTTAACTACTACAGCTTCATGGTTAAACACTTCCCTAACAATGAAAGGGCCATCCCACCTAGGTTTTAACTTACCTGGGCCTAAATATGCATATTTAAGACCACCGGGTAGTGGCTTAAGCTCCAGCTGTGGTGCCTCTTCACTTGAATGCACGAGGTTTTTTTCATTTTCTAGTAGCTCCTCAAAGCAAGGCTTCCATCCTTTATTAATTGCCATCATCTGTTGTTCTTCCAAAGCCTGTGAGGAATCCAACAAAGAAAAATTTTCTGAAACATGAATATCAAATTCTAAATCATAAGAACTAACAGAATTATTAAGAAGAGTTTCAAGAGGATCAGAAAAACAATTTTTATTAAACTCTTCTTGAACCATCGCCCTAATGAGGTTCACATAAGCACATTCATCATCCTCATGTGGTTGTTTAGCCACGTGAAATATGTTTAGCTCCAAAGTCATGGAACCAAAAGTAAGTTGCATCCTTCCATTCCTACAATTAATTAAAGCATTAGCTGTGGCAAGAAAAGGTCTACCCAAAATAATAGGGGTATGAACATTAGGATGTAAAACAGGTTGGTAATCTAGAATAATAAAATCAACAGGATAATAAAATTGTTCAATTTTCACCAACACATCCTCAACAATCCCTCTCGGTTCCCTTACAGAGTGATTAGTCAATTGTAAAGTTATTGAAGTAGGTTTCAACTCACCAAGTCCAAGTTTTTGATATACACTGAAAGGGATCAAATTAACACTTGCCCCAAGATCTAGCAATGCATACTCCATGATGTAATCTCCAATAGTACAAGAGATCGTAGGACAACCTGGATCCTTATACTTTGGTGGGGTCTTATGTTAGATAACTTTACTTACCTGTTCTGTTAGGAATGCGGTCTTCTTCACATGATGCTTTCTCTTGAATAGTGCATAGGTCCTTAACTACCTTGGCATATGCAGGCACTTGCTTGATAACATGCAATAATGGCAAATTTATCTTGACTTGATGCAAATGCTCTAATATCTCAGATGCAGTGTCTAATTTCCTAGGTAATTTTAAGGCTTGTGGAAATGGTGGAGGGATTGGGCATTGTTCAATTTCACTAAATCCAAGTGACTCAGTTTCATCCTTCTCTTTCTCAACTAGGGTCTCCTTAGATTTCTTAGTTACTAAAGGAGAACTTTTATTAATCTCTTTACCACTCCTCAAAATGGTCACAGCTTTTACTTCCTCATGTTTATCCTTAAAGCCAATTTTTAGATTTTGATTGATGGGATTAGGTTGAGTTTGGGAAGGAAGCTTCCCTCTCTCTATCCCACTCAATGAATTTGTAAGCCTAGTTATATGACTCTTGGTCTCTCTTACCTCTTCATCTAGCCTAGTGATCATGGATTCAAACTTTTGATTTTGCTCACTTTGCCTTTGAATGAAAGTACTAAGTGCATCCTCCAAGGAAGGTCTAGATGATGATGATGATGATGATGATGCATCTGGTGAATTAAAATTCCTTGGAGTAGGAGGATTCAACACATTGTCACTCTTATAACTCAAATATGGATGGTTTCGCATATTTGGGTTATAATTGTTAGAATATGAATTATTTGGCCAATATGAATTCAATGCATGCACTTGTTCTTATGGCACATTTAAGAATGATGAAAGTGATGCACATTCATTTGTAGCATGGTTTATCTCATGACAGATTTTACACACCTCCATTGGGTCCTCTCTAAAGACAGCACTAACATTCTTACTTCCTTTCATTTTGAGTGCCTCTATTTCTTTAGTTAACATGTTGATTTTTGCACTCATGTTATCATCTTCCCTCAACTTGAAAACACTTCCACTAGAAGTGGTAGCGTTAGTTCTAGTCCTATCAGTGGAGTCCATAGGGCTAGGTCCAGTCCATGTGTTAGAGTTTTTAGCTATCTCATCAAGATAATCCTTTGCATCTTCGGGTTCTTTTTGTAAAAAATCCCCTCCACATGAGAGTTGAACAAACTATTGGTCCCTAGGTGTAAGTCCTTCATAAAAATAGCTAACCAACCTCTAATCTTCATACCCATGAGTTGGGCAGAAATTGAAAAGATCTTTGTACCTTTCCCAAGCTTGGTATAAGGTCTCATTTTCTCCTTGGACAAAATTAGCTATCCTTCTTTTTACTTGCTGGACTTTGTGGGGAGGAAAATGTTTCTTAAAAAACTCTTGGGCCATCTCCCCCCAACTACCTATAGACCTAGGTTTCAAGGTGTAAAGCCAACTTCTTGCCTTATCCTTAAGAGAAAAAGGAAAGAAACGTAACTTAGTAGTCTTAATAACATTTTATGCATAGAAACTACTAATTACCTCGTCAAAAGCTGTAACATGGACATAAGGATTTTCATTTTCTTGTCCCCTAAAGTCAGGAAGTATTGCTAATAAACCTTGTTTCAATTCTACATGTGGTGCATTAGGTGGAAACATGATGCATGAAGGAACAGAATTTTGTGTGGGATGCAACAATTCATACATAGTTCTTCTATTCTCCTCATGATTATTACGTGTTTCATCACCCATGATTGATGAAGAAGGTGAAGGTGAAGGTGTGTCAAAAAGATTACCAAAGTAAGTTTCAAAAATTTCTAGTCTGCCTCTCTCGTTTCTAACCCAAATGCTCATGCAACAATGAATCCAAAATCAAATAAAATATAATAAAAACAAACAGAAAAAAAAAAAAAAAACAAGGGAAAAAAATGGAACGAAGTTACTAATAGAAAAATTTCCACCAGTTATGCTTTGCTCCAAAAAAAAATTGCCTCTGAACACGTAGCAGCTCCCCGGCAACGGCACCAAAATTGCTTGCTCACTCCCAAGTGCAGGAGATCATAGCAATATAATTCTCGGAGTACCGAGGTTGAACCACAAGGAGCAAGGTAAATTCAAAGACAATATAATTAAATAACAATTTGGGTGAAGAAGAAAAATACTTTTGCTTGGTGATTGTTAACAAGAATAATAATAAAAACTTATTTAAATCAATAATGTAAATACTAGGGCATCGGGGTGTTTCCCTATATCGATATGAAATTCTTTGTGATCTAAGAAAATATCTATTTCATAATTGATTATTCTTATACAATTAAAAACTTATGATTCTGTTGAACTGAGACAATTCAAGAACACATGATAACCTCGATTAATAATGCAGTCAGCAAAGTTTTCAGAAAAACCCATTCACTTTAAAACCTAATTTCTATTTGAAACTATTAGAAATTCATCTAAACAATAAGAAAAAAATGATTGAACTTATTGAAAGCATGGAAGAACTAATACATCAAAAGAAATCTAATTGAACAATCAAATATGTTGTTGATAAAATCCTAGAAAGAATTACATTGAATATTCATACCGTATAGAAGAAACATAACCCCTAGCCCTAGCAAAGAGTTTAGGCTGCCATTAGAGAAAGAAAAATACAAGGTTTTCTCTGCCAAAATTCGTTCTGCCCAGCCTCACTTCAAAACCCTAATGTCTAAGTGTCCAAAGAAAATAAAACTTTTACTATTTTAATTTCCGTCCAGGTTTACAGCAGTAATTTGTGAGCTAATTTCGGCCTTCAAAACTTGAGAATTTCGAAAAAATCAAAACTGGAAAGTTGTAGATATTTAAGTCATGGTTCCAAACCATTCAACATTGTGTCAATTGGATTTTTGAGGAGAGAGATACACCCAAAATACTTATCAGTGCTCAAATTAGATTTTTCCTTTTCAGATTCTGCCTCTTTGATTTCTTTCCTTATTTGAAGTTTCCAATCATGGCAGAAGATCCAAGCACTCTAGCTGCACCTCCTTAGACATTTAAGCATGGTCCTTTAGCTCCACTTTAATTCTAGTTTGGCCTCCATTCTCTCACAAATTCCTGTAAACTCATATTTCTCACATGATTTCCTGAAAGTAGGAAATTACACACAATGAATGATATCTTATTCAAGAAATTATGTAAAGATAAAAAACAAGGACTAATGCAAATCATGGCTTAATTATACAAATTAAGTATAGTAATAAGGAGATAACGCCCACATAAATATATAACATGTATACATTTTAAGACGTTATCAGGTCAGTCGGCTAGGTGTAGGTACAAATATACAGCCACCCTTATGGGCAGATCTGATGAACAATGGGGGAGACATACGGGTGGTTAGTAGGGATCGAGGGTCGGCATGAGTATGGGATGTGTGTTCCTCACTATCATCACAGGGGCACGTACATTGGGATGGCAATGTTTCCTCATGGCCAACAATGTGGGATGGCCTAGCATCAATGTTAGACATGCATCGCGGTGTCCCGACGCCATCGACATACCTGTCACAAGCACCTTCTCCCTCTGATTCCGCTGTAGTTGACTCTTCCTCATCTTCATAGGTGTGTTCCGACTCAGGCATATGGCCACGACCAGCTCGATGAGCTCCATGGTGTCCACGCTCTCGACACCCACCTCCTCACTCACCACGACATGTGGCCTATGTACTCGTTTCGCTTGCTGCATGTGGGTTGTCCAACGTCACCTAATTGAGCTCTTCCATAATCTCTAGTGTATTTTTAAGGTGATTATACATATCAGAATCTTGTTCGCACGTCAGTAGTAATTTAACTTTGGATTCAACTTGTGAAATAAGGGAGTAGTGTTAGTAGGGTGGATGAGAAAGCATGCAGCAACACACATATATCGTTAATCCATAAAAAAACCATTGAATTGTTGCCTTACCAAGATTTCCTAGTATGTAGACTCTCACGTAATGAATCATCTAGTGATTTTAAGATATCACTTCATGTAAGTATCAAGGTACATCATGTCACCATTCAAGATCGGTGCATCGTGAACACATTTCCCTCGGTTGGCCCATTGTTGAATATAGAAAGCATGTTCTATGACCTAATCCTTGTCGTATTTACCTTAGAGTGATATCATATGAAGCTTAGCTGAAGTATCCAAAAAACCCGGTGGCAGTTGCTTTATCCCAAATTGACGGAAGACACGTTCCGAATGATGCTCCTTTACTACACAAAAATAAATCAAAGGCACAATGGACCTTCATATATGTTGGCCGACAGTGCAATATGTGGGCAGAAAGTCCAACACATCCTTGTACGGCTCCCATAAAATCTGAATAAATGGTCAAGAGAAAAACAAATATAAAAGCAATTTATTTGTCACAAATGTCAGACATAAAAACCATATATCTAATACAAATGGTGCAACTAGATTTTCGGAAATTGATAAACCCATATAAAAATTGCAATTTATACTGTAATACAAATACTACAATTTATCATAAACCTATATGGGGCTTTGTTCATGGAGTAAGCACTTCGTTTTTTGCCTACTTTGTGATTTTGAGAGATTTTAATATTGCACGAAATGAGAAAGGAGTGGAATTTTTCGAGTGATCATGGACCCACGTGGGTAGATCATAACTATATCCTCATGACATTAAGTAGTAGAATACCTAGTGTGCCTGTATTGTAGACCACGCACAATACGTAGCTAGGACATGTGTGGCATGCTAAATGGTGTACTTTGGCCCGTTCCATCTAGCAAATATACAGTTTGGCCAAATGCTCATTAGTTATTTACATAAAATCAATGCGAATTTATAACATTACAGGATGCATATTAACATACCTATTGGCGAGAGGACTTGCTTGCACCTGATGTTGTGGCAGCCTCGTAATTGGGCATATCTGTGGAAACCTTGAATAGGCTCACAACTGCACTAACAAAATTGCTCCTCCAATCTGCTTGGCCTTCTTGTTCAATGCCTTACATAGGTGCCTATAAAGCTAGCCTAAGGCTACACTACCCCAGCTATACTTCTTCGCATTGCTGATTGGGTCAAAGAACTATAAAGGCATGATTGAGATTTGTTGTGCCCACTTTTCCATAAACAATATGGACCCCAACCGAACAAGTATATAATAGCGGGCATATGGCTGCACTACTATGTCATAGGCATTCGCAGCTAGGGGAACTCTAAACTGTTCAGCAAGCCAGTTGATTTGTATCCTCGCCCCAACAAGGACGGTCTTGTTTTCATTAGGATGGGGTACCGAGGGTGGAGGAGTAAAACCCAAGAACTCCATGCACACATCCTTCCATATCAAATTTATCTTCCTAACCACGGGCAAACCATCCATGGGAACCCCTAGCTCTCCTCAATATCTTGTAAGGTGATACCCATTTCTCCGTGAGGTAAGTGGAATGTGTGCATCTTCGAATGCCAACACTCGACCAAAGCAGTGATCAACGCGTAATCAATTGCCAAATCTGGGACGCGGAATAACCCTTCAAAACCTGCCTTTTTGATACAATGGGTGTTCTGTGGGTCTAACCCATCTCAGGGTAATGAAATGGATCGGTGCCAACACTTTAGTATGCCTAGCACTTGCTGCACAAAGAAGAACATTGGGTTACGAAAGTGCATACAAATTAACAATAAAACTACTATATAATAATAAGATACAACAATATATGATATAGATACATCAAGATATGATGGAAATATACAGCAATAAAACTACTCAAAAGTGCTAGAGATATTCTATGATGATTGAAAAAGGAGGTAAATCAATCCACTACTCAAAATGCAACATATAATGGCTTTTGTGGACACAACAAGGAGTTGCCACCTAGTTTTTGTAATGGCCTAGGAACCATATTGTTAGGACATATGTGATTCACTTGTTTGGAACATATGTCACTATTTTATGTAATTGGCTAATCCTTTGACAAAACGCACTTTACTTGTATTTGGGTAGATCTAGGATGTGTTTAATACTTCAAGAAACTGTGTTTCAAGATCAAGTGTGGAAGACATGCAAGTCTGTCCAAGAAACAAGCTGAAGATTTGCCTGTCATTAAAACTCGACAGCTAGCTATCCAACAACATTAAGAAGCTGTTCCAACCCCGTGGCTTGACAGCATCTCGACAGACAGGTATCTATTGAGCTTTATGAAAAACAGAATTCTAGTTCTATTTTGACTCCAATCCGGTTTTATGTGTTTGGGCTTTCTTTTCTCACAACCCTAGACATATAAAAGGATTATTTTAAGGGCTGTCAAAGTGTTCACAAGTTGCACAAGTGTTGAGCAAAGTTTGTTTAAGCAAATTGTGACTAGAGACAGAATTTGCCCTAGTTCATCGTTCATGAAGAAGTTGCTGTGTTTATGCACTGTAGGGTTTTGTGACCAAGCATCTTCTTGATCTTCATTGTTGGGATGAATTGAAGAACTTTGCAACCAACAACCTTCTCTAGTTGGTGATTGAAGTCGTGTACTGAGATGCGTGCAATTAGTTACTCACGTACTTGGGAGCTGTGCATCAAAAGGAGAAATTGTCACTACAAAACAAGTCCAATTGGATATTGGGGTAAGGGTTTAACTATAGGTTGATATAAGGTACTGTGATTCCTTTACTTGTAACCGCTTGTTGTGATAATAGTAGAATTTCGGGAGTGGTGACATGAAAATCACCCGGTGGGGTTTTTGCCGTGTTGGTTTTCCCCATTCGTAAATAAATCACCATGTCAAATTTATTTTCCACTGCATACTTAATTTATTGGTGATTTTTTTGTGCTACCACGTGTTTGCATGTTAATTAACTTAATTAATTCACTTGGCTAAATTAAT
The DNA here is from genome assembly GCF_932294415.1 of Quercus robur. Taxonomy (NCBI): domain Eukaryota; kingdom Viridiplantae; phylum Streptophyta; class Magnoliopsida; order Fagales; family Fagaceae; genus Quercus; species Quercus robur. Next base: position 29,483,457 of record NC_065541.1, on the reverse strand, counting down.
TGGTTAATTAATCACAAATGGTCAATTCGTTTTTGGCCTATCAAGTGGTATCAGAGCAGGCACACTCTGATTAGGGTTAATCTTTGCTGTGTTTGATCCATTGACCCATGTTTGTCATGGATAGAGGACCGTCATTAATTATACCTCCTTTATTTGATGGCACTAACTATGCATACTAAAAAGTACGCATGAGAGCTTTCTTACAGTCTCTAGATGAAAAGGTGTGGCAAGCTGTAGAGATTGGCTGGACCAAGCCAAATGAAGCACCGACCGATTGGGATGATGCTAAGATCAAGGCGGCAAACTTCAATAGCAAGGCATTGAATGCTTTATTCAGTGTAGTCACCAATGAGGAGTTCAAGAAGATATCCTCTACTGAAACTGCTAAGGAGGCATGGACCATCCTCCAGACAACCTATGAGGGAACCAAGGTTGTCAAGGATTCGAAGCTCAGAGGCTCACTACAAGCTTCAAAGAGATTAACATGGAGGAGGATGAGTCGTTCGATGAGTTCTATGTCAAGCTCAAGGACATAGTGAACTCAGCGTTCAATCTTAGGGAAACCATTCCTGAACCCAAGATTGTGACAAAGGTGCTCAGATCTTTGCCCGAGAGATTCCATGCCAAGATTACGGCAATCGAGGAATCAAAGGATATTGACAAGATTCCTTTGACAAAGCTGGTTGGTAATTTGCAGACCTACGAGCTAGGGTTAACAGGAATTGGCAAGTCAGGTAAGGGCAAGAGCATGACATTGAAGGCCAAGAGCAGTGACACTGATGAGTCTTCAGATGATGAAGATTCTAAGATGAAATCCTATATCACCAGGCAATTCAAGAAGTTCATGAAGAATGCCAATGGAAAGGGCTTCGACAAGGACCGTAGGCAATCTAGTTCTTCTTAGTTCATGAGCCATGACAAAGGGAAAAAGGATGCTAGGGATGGCGGTCAGTACACTGTTCCCGCATGACCTAAGTGCTTTGGGTGTCAAGGCTTCAGTCACATGAAACAGGAGTGTCCTACATATCTCAAGAGCATTAGGAAGAGTAAGGCACTTGCTGCTACCTTGAGCGACACCGAGCCTGAGGATGATTCTGACAATGAGGATGATGGAATCTTGAATGCCTTCACTGCCACTATCAATCCTACTAATGGGATTGTTAAAGATGTGGATGAAGAAGAGGAATTGGTGGAGTCCAAGTTTGAGAAGATGAATGATCAAGATGATATCCATACAGCCTATGAGAAATTATACAAGATTTCTGAGAAACATGAGAAACTTTATAGGCTGACCACCAAGAAGCTTAATGATGTGGAACTTGATCGTGAAGAGCTTTCTACAAAGTTTGATGAGGCTAATCAGACTATTGGAGCACTGAGGTTCGAGAACAATTTCTTGGCTAAGAAGACCAAGAAGCTTGAAGCGGATCTGTTTCAAGTCAGAGCTCAATTAGAGAGGACTTCAGGTGCAAAGCTTGATGAGATGCTCAGTCTTCAGAAATCTACTTCTGATCGAACATGTTTGGGGTATGGTTTCTCTTCTTGTAATATTGCTTCTACTAGTACTACTGTTTTTGTTTCTCCTAGCAATAATGTTGAAATTGAGAACAATGATGTTAAAACTGATTTAAGGAAGCTAAAAACCCTACAACTAAGAAGACTAACTCTCAAAAGCCTAAACAAAAGAAGCAACATCTCTATCATCATTGTGGAGTTGCCGGTCATACTCGACCAAATTTCTATAAGTGGTTAGCCACTCAATAGAACAACAACATGATAGCATCTAGAAGCCAGAATCAGCTTCAATCCTCTCTTGCTCCCTTTGGAGATCTTCTCAAAGCCCTCATATTCCTTTCGAACTTAAACGGTTTCAATTCTTCCCCTTTACCAGCGATTCAAGGGTTTAATCAAAGGAAAGGTTCTTCCAAGGTGTGGAAGGAAAAGGGCTCCAAGTGATTCTATCACTTTTTCTCTCTCTCCCTTCTTGTTTGTGTTTGCATAATTTGTGTGTTTTTGCTTTCGTTTTGAGTCAGTCTAGTTTTATACTTTGCTTTGCTTAACATATTTTTATTTGCTTACTTTCAGTTTTGTTTTATTTTGTTTTTCATATAAAAATAAATAAATAAAAAAATTGAAAAATACAAAAATAGTGTGTGTTTTTTGTACATTGGTACTTGTGTACCTAGGATGGCCATTGAAACTGTTAGGACATATGTGTTTCATTTGTTAGGAACATATGTCACTACTTTATGTAATTGACTTATCATTTGACAAAACGCACTTTACTTGTATTTGGGTAGATTTAGGATATGTTTAAATACTTCAAGAAACCATGTTTTAAGATCAAGTGTTGAAGCCTTCAAGTCTGTCCAAGAAAACAAGTTAATAGCGCAAATTCGTTAAAGCTCGACAGCTGCATCTATCGAGCTTAAGAAAGCTGTTCAAAGACAGGTGTGCTCGACACCTCCTATCTGTCGAGGTTTAAGAATTTCGGAATTCTAATAAGATTTTCTTGGGATCCGTAAATATGTCTTTGGGCTTTCTTTTCTCCTAACCCTAGACATATAAAAGAATTTTTTTAACGGCCGTCAAACAGTTCACAAGTTGCACAAGCATTGAGCAAACTTTGTTCAAACAAATTGTGATCGGAGACGAAGTTCTTGCCCTAGTTCATTTCTTTCTCTTGAAGAAGTTGTTGTGTATGTGCACCGTAGGATTTTGTGAACAAGCATCTTCTTGATCTTCATCGTGTGAATGAACTGAAGAACTTAGCAACCAACAATCTTCTTAGTTGGTGATTGAAGTCGCGTATTGGGACCCGTGCAATTGGTTAGTCACGTACTGGGGAGTCGTGCATCAGAAAAGGGAACTGTCACTACAGAACAAGTCCAATTGGGTTTTGGGGTAAGGGTTCAACTGTAGGTTGGTAAGGTACTTGGGATTCCTTTACTTATAACCACTTGTTGTGATAATAGTGGAGTTTCGGGAGTGGTGACCTGAAAATCACCCGGTGGGGATTTTGTGGTTAGGTTTTCCCCATTCGTAAACAAATCACCGTATTTTTTTATTTTCCTCTGCATAATTAGTTTATTGGTGATTTGTTTGTGCTACCACGCGTTTGCATGATAAATTGATTAATTAATAACTTGACTAATTAATTAATTAATTCCTATCACAAAGGGTCATTCAGTTTGTGGCCTATCAAGTGGTATTAGAGCAAGCACACTCTGATTAGGGTTTAATCTTTGTTGTATTGATCCATTGACCCCTGTTTGTCATGGATAGAGGATAGTCATTAATCATACCTCCTTTATTCGATGACACTAACTATGCATACTAGAACGTACGCATGAGAGCTTTCTTGCAGTCTTTAGATGAGAAAATGTGGCAAGCTGTGGAGATAGGCTAGACTAAGCCTACAGAAGCACCAGCTGACTGGGATAATGCCAAGATTAAGGCGGCAAACTTCAACAGCAAAGCATTGAATGCATTGTTCAGTGCAGTCACCAATGAGGAGTTCAAGAAGATATCCTCAACTGAAACTGCCAAGGAGGCTTGGACCATCCTCCAGACAACCTATGAGGGTACAAAGGCTGTAAAAGATTCAAAGTTTCAGAGGCTCACTACAAGCTTTGAAGAGATAAAAATGGAGGAGGATGAGTCATTCGATGAGTTCTTTGCCAAACTAAAGGACATAGTGAACTCAGCCTTCAATCTTGGGGAAACCATTCCTGAACCCAAAATTGTAAGGAAGGTGCTCAGATCTCTACCTGAGAGATTTCATGCCAAGATCACGACAATAGAGGAATCAAAGGATATTGATAAGATTCCTTTGACTGAGCTGGTTGGAAACTTGTAGACCTACGAGCTAGGGTTGACAAGACAGGTAAAGGCAAGAGCATGGCACTGAAGACCAAGAGCAGTGAGACAGATGAGTCTTTTGATGATGAAGATTCCAAGATGAAGTCCTACATCACCAGGCAATTCAAGAAGTTTATGAAGAACGCAAATGGAAAGGGTTTCAACAAGGACTGCAGGCAATCTAGTTCTTCTCAGTTTAAAGGCCAAGAAAAAGGGAAGAAGGATGCTAAGGAAGGTGGTCAGTACACTGTTCCCGCAGGACCTAAGTGTTTTGGCTGTCAAGGCTTCGGTCACATGAAGCATGAGTGTCCTACATATCTCAAGAGCATTGGAAAGAGAAAGGCACTTGCTGTTACCCTGAGTGACACCGAGCCTAAGGATGATTCCGACAATGAGGATGACGAAATCTTAAATGCCTTCACGGCCACTGTTAATCCTACTGATGGGATTGTTGAAGAAGTGGTTGAAGAAGAGGAATTGGTGGAATCTAAGTTTGAGAAGATGGATGATCAAGATGACATTCATACAGCCTATGAAAAACTGTACAAGCATGAGAAACTGTATAGGCTAACCACAATGAAGCTCAGTGGAACTTGACCGCAAGGAGCTTTGCACAAAGTTTGATGAAGCTAATCAGACCATTGGAGCACTGAGGTTTGAGAACAATTTCTTGGCTAAGAAGACCAAGAAGCTTGAAATAGAGTTGTGTCAAGTCAAAGCTCAACTGGAAAGGACTTCAAGCGCAAAGCTGGATGAGATGCTAAGCATTCAGAAATCTGCTTCAGATCGAACAGGCTTAGGGTATGGTCTCTCTTCCTCTAATATTGCTTCTTCTAGTACTACTATTTTTGTTCCTCCTGCTAATAATGTTAAAATTGAGAACAATGAGATTAAAACTGAATTAGCTAATGAGAACATAGACAAGGGTAAATCTATCTTAGGAGCACCCCCTATGCTTGAGAAGAAAGATGTTAAAAACCCTAGGGCTAAGAAGGCTAACTCTTAAAAGCCTAAATAAAAGAAGCAACATCTCTGTCATCATTGTGGAGCTGCTGGTCATACTCGACCAAATTACTACAAGTGGCTTGCCACTCAACAAAGCAACGGCATGATAGCATATGGGAACCAGAATCAGCTTCAATCCTCTCTTGCTCCCCTTGAAGATCTTCTCAAAGCCTTCATGTTCCTTTCGAACTTGAACGGTTTTTCCCCTTTACCGCCGGTTCAAGGGTTTAATCAAAGGAAAGGTTCTTCCAGGTTGTGGAAGGAAAAGGGCTCCAAGTGATTCTGTCACTTTTCTCTCTCTCTTCTTGTTTTTGTGTGTGCATTACTTATGAGTCAGTCTAGTTTTTATGCTTTGGTTGTTTAACATGTTTTTGTTTGTTTATTTTTCAGTTTTGCTTTGTTTTATTTTTCATATAAAAATAAATAAAAAAATTTGAAAAATCAGAAAAATACAAAAACAGTGTGTGTTTTGTGTACATTGGTACTTGTGTACCTTGGATGGCCATTGAAACAAAGTCTTCTAAACTTTATATCATTTGTAGCTTAGATGAGCATCTCTATGCACAACTAAGCAAGTGAGCTTTGTGGCTCTTGTTAGTGAAGAGTAAGATTAAGTTGTCTCTTGTACTTAACACTCATATCACTCTTTTTGACGGGAAGGATTAGAAAATCCTAAGAGAAAGGCATAAATAACCATCTCACCACTGTTGCCTACCAATCATAATATGACACCTGTATGCTTCGGCATAGCAAAAGTGCCGTGTCAATGACATTTATGTGCTTAGGCATAGCAAAATTGGAATGTCAAATATTACTGGGTATTTCTTTTTTCTCTCTAACATGTCTATGCATGATATTCTTAAAAGAAAAAAAAAATATGCAAAAGAAAAAAAAATAAAAGCAAAAAGATCAAAAACGCTTTAAAAATGATTGCAAGTGTGTATTATAGGAGATATGGGAGTTATAGGATGTACCTCGAAGATGATAGTCCCCATCAAGCAGTTATGATTGTGTGTGAGTTAAAGTGATTTTCTCATATCTCAAATCGTCATAACTTGTATACACATATGCAATCTTGCGATGTTTTTCACACACAACACGCAATATTCTTTGCTATTCTTGATACATGTGCAAGTACAATGTGATTTGGCCATCACAAGGTTTTACATGTGTTAATGTATGTTCACTAACTGTCTTGACTTGTTTTTGAAATATAAAATTGGTTAGACTTGTTTAGTGTGTTTGTGTGTGTTTTTGAGGATCCATGTGCTTAAAATTTTTATTGAGAGATAATTTTGAAAGCTTAATAGGTTGATTGGATCATTGGTTGAGTTGCATGTTGGATTGCATTCATGTCTGTGTTATTCATATCTCAAAAAACTGGTTTTTAAAGCTTGCTCGACACCTCCTCGATACCTTGCTGTCTGTCGAGCTTCTTTAGCTTTTTCTTATCGTAATCCTGACTGCTCCTCGACACCTGGTGGATCAATCGAGAATGCTTCTGCCACCTCGATAGCTTCTCGACACCTGGTGGATCGATCGAGAATGCTTCTGCCTCTTCAATAGCTTCTCGACACCTGCTGGATCGATCGAGATTCTGATCTGGTATCTGATGATTTATTCCTTGATACCTGTATCTGTCGACGACCATTTTCTCGACACCTTCCTCGACAGATGTCTCGACACCTCTCGACACCTTCATCTGTCGAGATTTACCGGTACACTATTTAAGCTCCCTGTGCGATCCGGAACTCATTTCGCTCGATCTCTCCCTCGATACTTCTCTGATTTCTCTCCCAAACTCTCTCATCTCACTCCAATAATTGTTCCTCAAGGTTTCTTCAAGCTTTTTCAAGTTTTTCTTCACTTGGTAAGCTTCTAATCCTTTCACATTCATGCATTTCATGTTTTGAAACCTAGGTTTTGGGGTTTTTGAAAATTTTTTGGGGTTTTTCAAAATTGATGAGTTTTTATTGAAATTTTGGGATGGGTTTTCACTTAAATAAGTTTAAAACCTCATACATTGCATCACATTAGCATTATAATGGTATTGTCATGCATTTAGATGTGTGCTATCTGTTTGTGTGCTAATAGGTTTGGATTGGGCTGAGCCCATGATGAAATTTCTTTTGCATGTCACATGTTCATGCATTTCCCATGCATACGTACTCTCTTTTCAATATAATTTTTATATTTGAAATTGCTTGAGACTTTTTTTATTGTCTTTCTTTTTTTTTTCTCCCTCTCTTTCTGTTTACGTTAGTCGTGTCGATGGCACATAAGTGTAAATCCACTCCAGCCCGGAACCCTCTTCGTTCTGGAGCTTCTTCATCCTCTAATCCTACTCTGTCTCACATTTGGTTTCGTGATAATGATGCCTTCAAGGCATTTTCAGAGAACTTTTCTAAACGAGGCATTCATTTGGAACGCCAAGTCATTTTGTCAGACTTTGCCGACACCGACCTTCCCTCTGTCATTCACAGTAGGGGATGGGAGTCACTGTGTGACGTCCCAGTCACCTGTCCTCTCGTGCTTATTCAGGAGTTTTACTCCAACATGCATGAGATTGATCGTTCAGTACCTCTTTTCTTCACTCGCGTTCGAGGTACGCGCATTCCTATCACACCACAACTTGTTGCGGATGTGCTTCGGGTCCCTAGGATAGAGTTTCCTGACTATCCTAGTTGTGAGCGTCTAACGATTGTGTCCAAGAATGAGCTCATGTCTGCTTTCTGTGAGCGCCCTTCTGTTTGGGGTGAGCGTCAGTTTACACCATGTCGACCTTTTGCTAAAGGTCCTAGATTCATGAACATGGTGATGAACTTTGTTTTGCATCCACTCTCTCACTATAACTCCATTATAAAGCCTCGTGTTCGATTTTTGTTATCTCTTCTTTAGCATCTTACTATAGATTTCCCTTCTCATTTCATTCTTTCTATTATAGATGTTCATCTAGATTCGGCGTCTCGTAATAAGCTCATCTTTCCTTCCACTATCACGAGGATCTTACGCCATTTTTTTGTTCCTTTTCCCTCTTCCGACCATTTCACCGTCATGTGTGCCGTAGATTATACTACCGTTAAATGTAGTGAGGCCCAGTTTCGGTTGCGGCAATCGGATTTAGCAACTCCTCCCTCTCGTTCAGCTCTATACCGTTCTGCTCCATCTACATCCACTCCTCCCTCTTCTTCGGGCGATGTGACATTAAGAGACATCATGACGCAGCTGCAGCGCATGGATGCTTGCCTAGATACACTCTTTACGGAGTTGTATCAGGTGAACATTCGTGTCGATCGTATTGCACGACGACAAGCGTCCATGGGTGGTTTTGCTCCTGAGGCTACTCCTTCACCACCTTCTCTCGTGACTTCTGATTCTAAGGATGAGGATGATGATGATGGTAATGACGATGATGCTTCAGATGATGCTGATGGAGATGCTAGCTCTACTGATGAGATGTCTACTTGACACTCTTATCCTTTGTCCCTCGTGACAAAAAGGGGGAGTAGTTTTGATATGAGAGTAGTCATTCTTAGGGGGAGAGTTAGTATAGAACCATTTTGTTAGGGGGAGTGCTGATATGTTTTTGATGGATGTAGTGAGGATAGTATGTATCTTTTCTTTTCTTTCTTTTTAGATACATTATTCTTGTACACGAGGTCTTGTGACCATTTATTGACATTCATTGTACTTATCTTCTTTATATTGATGTATTTTTTTTTTCACCTACCCTTTCATGTGTTGTTTTTTTTTTCTTCCCTTTATACACATGTTTCTTATTACTTGTATGCAATCTATTATTTCTGTTTCACACAAAGATGCCTTGATGAGTTTTGTTTAAAGTGTTTCAGAAATACAGGTTGTCAAAGTCTACTTGCCATAAACTCTCTTCTTGCAAAGTTTTTCAAGAGTTTGTGTTAGGATAGATTTTATTGTATTCAACAAGTGAATATGAGTTGAGTGATTTATGACTTCTCTCATATGCTCACTTGTTTGTTGTGGTTTTGTCACGGATTGCCAAATGGGGAGATTGTTATGACATATGTGTTTCACTTGTTAGGAACATATGTCACTACTTTATGTAATTGACTTATCTTTTGACAAAACGCACTTTACTTGAATTTGGGTAGATTTAGGATGTGTTTAAATACTTCAAAAAACCATGTTTCAAGATCAAGTGTTGAAGTCTTCAAGTTTGTCTAAGAAAACAAGCTGATAGTGCAAATTTATTAAAGCTCGACAGTTGCATCTATCGAGCTTAAGAAAGCTGTTCAAAGCCTGGTGTGCTCGACACCTGCTCGACAGCTGCTCAACACCTCCTATCTATCGAGATTTAAGAATTTTAGAATTCTAATATGATTTTCTTGGGATCCGTGAATATGTCTTTGGGCTTTCTTTTCTCCTAACCCTAGACATATAAAAGGATTGTTTTCAGGGCCGTCAAACAGTTTACAAGTTGCACAAGCATTGAGCAAACTCTATTCAAGCAAATTGTGACCGGAGACGAAGTTCTTGCCCTAGTTCATCTCTTTCTCTTGAAGAAGTTGCTGTGTATGTGCACCGTAGGGTTTTGTGACCAAACATCTTCTTGATCTCCATTGTGTGGATGACCTGAAGAACTTTGCAACCAACAATCTTCTTAGTTGGTGAATGAAGTCGCGTACTAGGATCCGTGCAATTGGTTAGTCACGTACTTGGGAGTCGTGCATCAGAAAGGGGAACTGTCACTATAGAACAAGTCCAATTGGGTATTGGGATAAGGGTTCAATTGTAAGTTGGTAAGGTACTTGGGATTCCTTTACTTGTAACCGCTTGTTGTGATAATAGTGGAGTTTCGGGAGTGGTGACCTGAAAATCACCCAGTGGGGTTTTTGCCGTTAGGTTATCCCCATTGGTAAACAAATCACCGTATTTTTTTTTCCGCTGCATAATTAGTTTATTGGTGATTTGTTTATGCTACCATGCGTTTGCATAATAAATTGATTAATTAATAACTTGACTAATTAATTAATTAATTTCTATCACAAGAGGTCATTCAGTTTGTGGCCTATCAGAAACAAAGTTTTCTAAACTTTGTATCTTTTGTAGTTTAAATGAGCATCTCTATGCACAACTAAGCAAATGAGCTTTGTGGCTCTTGTTTGTGATGAGTAAGATTAAGTTATCTATTGTACTTAACACTCGTATCACTCTTTTTGAAGGAAAGGACTAGAAAATCCTAAGAGAAAGGCATAAATAATCATCTCACCACTGTTGCCCGCCAATCCTGAAATGACATTTGTATGCTTCGGCATGGCAAAAGTGTGATGTCAATGACATTTGTGTGCTTCGACATAGCAAAATTGGAATGTCAAATGCTTAACATAATTGGGTATTTCTTTTCTATCTCTTATATGCTCATGCATGTTTTGCTTAAAAAGAAAAATATGCAAAGAAAATAAAAAGCAAAAAGATCAAATGCTTTAAATATAATTGCAAGCGTATATTCTAGGAGATGTGGGAGTTATAGGATGTACTTTGAAGGTGATAGTCTCCATCAAATAGTTATGATTGTGTGTAAGTTAAAATGATTTTCTCATATCTCAAATCGTCATAACATGTTGACACATTTGCAATCTTGCGATGTTTTTCACATACAACAAGCAATATTCTTTGCTACTCTTGATACATGTGTAGGTACAATATGATTTGGCCATCACAAGATTTTACATGTGTTAATGTATGCTCACTAAACTGTCTTAACTTTTTTTTTTGAAATGTAAAATTGGTTAGACGTGTTTAGTATGTGTATGTGTTTTTGGGATCATTGTGCTTAAAATTGTTGTTGAGAGATGACTTTGAGAGCTTAAAATGTTGATTGGATCCTTGGTTGAGTTGCATGCTTGATTGCATTCACATCTGTGTTTTTCCCTTCTTGAAAAACGGTTTTTAAGCAATTTCGACACCTCCTCAATACCTCCTCGATACCTGGCTATCTGTCGAGCTCTTAAGCTTTTTCTTATCGCAATCTCGACAGATCCTCGACGGCTAGGTGGATCAATCAGGAAAGTTCCTGGACCCTCGATAGCTTCTCGACAACTGGTGGATCGATCGAGCCTTTCTTCTTGTGTTTTTGCTTTGTTCTTCGATACCTTCTTGACAGCTGCATCTGTCGATGTTGTTTTTCTCGACACCATCCTTGACAGATGTCTTGACACCTCTCGACATCTCTATCTGTCGAGAATTACTGAGGATCTATATATATGTTCTTTGTGATCCGGTTCTCATTTCCTCGATCTCTCTCGATCTGTCTACACTTGTTCATCTCCTAAACATTCTCTCTTTAACACCTTTTCCTCAAGCATTTTTCGAGATAAATCAAGTTTTTCTTCACTTGGTAAGCTTCGATTCTCTCATTCTCATGCACTTCATTCTTTGAAACCTAAGTTTTAGGGATTTTTGCAAAATTTGGGATTTTTCAAAATCAAAGAGGTTTTTGTTCAATTTTTGGATGGGTTTTGAAGATTCAATCTTAAAAAACTTCATGCATTGCATTCCATGTGCATTATAACTGTATTTTCATGCATTTAGTTATGTGTTATACATGTTGAACTGCTTGTGTGCTGGTAGGTTTGGATTGGGTTGTGCCCATGATGCAATTTCTTTTGCATGTCACATGTTCATGCATTCCCCATGCATACGTAATTTTTTTTAATATACTTGCTATATTTGAACTATTTGGAGCTTTTCTGATTGTCTCTTTCTTCCCCCTCTCTCTCTTGTTTACGTTAGTTGTGTCTATGGCACCAAAACGTAAATCTGCTCCGTCCCAAAACCCTTTGCGTTCTTGGGCCTCCACTTCATCTTCTGATCCTACCCCTTCTTCTATTCGGTTCCGTGATGAGGATGCCCGAAAGGACTTCTTGGAGAACTTTTCTTGACGAGGTGTTCATTCGGAATGCCGAGTCATTTTGGCGGACTTCGCCGACATTGACCTACCCGATGTCATTCACAGTCGGGGTTGGGAGTCACTATGTGACGTCCCAATTACATGTCCTTTCGTGCTGATTCAGGATTTTTACTCCAACATACATGGAATTGATTCTTCAGTACCTCTCTTTTCTACTCGCGTTCGAGGTACGCGCATTTGTGTCACACCGTAGCTTGTTGCGGATGTGCTCCATGTTCCATAGGTAGAGCATTCTAGCTACTCTAGATGTGATCGTCTGAGGACTGTGTCGAAAGACGAGATGATCTCTACTTTCTGCGAGCGCCCTTCTAATTGGGGTGATCGTCAGTTTACACCATGTAAGGCCTTTGCTAAAGGTCCTAGATTTATTAACATGGTGATGAATTTTGTTTTGCACCCACTCTCTCACTATAACTCTATCATAGAGCCTCGTGCTCGATTTTTACTTTCTTTGTTAGAGCACCTCACTATAGATTTTCATTCACATTTTATTATTTCCATTATAGATGTGTTTAGGGATACGGCTACCCGCGATAATCTCATTTTCCCTTTGGTTATCATGTGGATTTTATGCCACTTTTCTGTTCCTTTTCCCTCTTTTGACCATTTTTCTATCATGTGTGCCATAGACAACACTACCGTTAAATGTAACGAGGTGCAGTTTAGGTCATGACAGTCGGATTCAGTAGCTCCTCCCTCCCGTTCGGCTCCATCTCAATCTGCTCCATCCACATCCGCTCCCTTCTTTTCTTCGAGCGATGTGACACTAGGGGACACCATGGCGCAGCTACAGCGAGTGGATGCTTGCCTTGATACACTCTCTGCAAAGCTATATCAGGTGAACGTTCGTGTCGGTTGTATTGCATGATGGCAGGCGGCCATGGGTGGCTTTGCTCCTGAGGTGTCTCTTTCACCTCCTCCAGTGGCTTCTGTTTTTAAGGATGAGGATGATGATGATGGTGATGACGATGATGCTTCTGATGATGATGATGGAGATGCTAGCTCTACCGATGAGATGTCTACTTAACACTCTTACCCTTTGTCACCCGTGACAAAAAAAGGGAGTAGTTTTGGGATATGAGAGTAGTCATTCTTAGGGGGAGAGTTAGTATAGGACATTTTTTTGGGAGTGTTGATATTATTGAGGGATGTAGTGAGGATTACATGTATCTTTTTCTTTTCTCTATTTTAGATACATTTATTCTTGTACATGGGTCTTGTGACTATTATTGACATACATTGTACTTATTTTCTTTATATGATGATGTATGTTTTTTTCACCTTTCCTTGCATGTGTTGTTTCTTTTCTTTCTTAATACATATGGTTCTTATTACTTGTATGCAATCTATTATTTCTATTTCATCCAAAAATGCCTTGATGAGTATTGTTTAAAGTGTTTCAGAAATACAAGTTGTCAAAGTCTACTTGCCATAAACTCTCTTCTTGCAAAGTTTTTCAAGAGTTTGTATTAGGATAGATTTTATTGTATTCAACAAGTGAATATGAGTTGAGTGATTTATGACTTTTCTCATATCCCATTTGTTTGTTGTGGTTTTGTCACGAATTGCCAAAGAGGGAGATTGTTAGGACAGTGATTCACTTGTTAGGAACATATGTCACTATTTTATGTAATTGGCTAATCTTTTGACAAAACACATTTACTTGTATTTGGGTAGATCTAGGATGTGTTTAATACTTGAAGAAACTGTGTTTCAAGATCAAGTGTTGAAGACATGCAAGTTCGTCCAAGAAACAAGCTGAAGAAGTGCTTGTCATTAAAGCTTGATAGCTAGCTATCCATCGAGCTTCAGAAGCTGTTCCAGCTCTGTGGCTCGACAGCTACTCGACAGCATCTCGACAGACAGGTATCTGTCGAGCTTTATGAAAAACAGAATTCTAGTTCTATTTTGACTCCAATCTGGTTTTATGTGTTTGGACTTTCTTTTCTCACAACCTTAGACATATAAAATGATTATTTTAAGGGCCGTCAAAGTGTTCACAAGTTGCACAAGTGTTGAGCAAAGTTTGTTCAAGCAAATTGTGACCAAAGACAGAATTTGCCCTAGTTTATCATTCTTGAAGAAGTTGCTATGTTTGTGCACCGTAGGATTTTGTAACCAAGCATCTTCTTGCTCTTCATCGTTGGGATGAACTGAAGAACTTTGTAGCTAACAACCTTCTCTAGTTGGTGATTGAAGTCGCGTATTGGGATCCGCACAATTGGTTAGTCACGTACTTGGGAGCCATGCATCAAAGTGAGAAATTGTCACTACAAAACAAGTCCAATTGGGTATTGGGGTAAGGGTTCAACTGTAGGTTGGTATAAGGTACTGGGATTCCTTTACTTGTAACCGCTTGTTGTGATAATAGTGGAATTTTAGGAGTGGTGACTTGAAAATCACCCGATAGGGTTTTTGCCGTGTTGGTTTTCCCCATTCGTAAACAAATCACCGTGTCAAATTTATTTTCTGCTGCATACTTAGTTTATCGGTAATTTATTTGTGCTACCACGTGTTTGCATGTTAATTAACTTAATTAATTCACTTGGCTAAATTAATTGGTTAATTAATCACAAGGGGTCAATTCGTTTTTGGCCTATCACATACATATAGCGTCTTCTCGAGGAAGAACCTTTTTTTTTATTTTACTATCAGAGTATGGGTTCGGAGTTTAGATACGGTTTTGGGAAGGTGTTTAGGCACCCAAAACCGCCCAACTCTAAGGTTGGCTTCCTCTTATTGTGTCTTATGTCTTAACCATTTTAAAGGCATATTCAATATTGTATCTACACACACACACACTAACATACATCTAAGCATATAATCATGGCATCAATCATCCCAAAACCTAATCATTCATCTATCATGGCATATCACAACATACCCTAACATACATCTATCATGGCATCTCATATCAACCTAGCATTCATCTAGCATCATGTCATCATATCATATCCAAGGCATAAGCATTTAAACATTAAGTCAAGGCATAAAATAGGCAGCAAATAATCATGGTATCATCAAGGGATCATTGGAAAATATTAAGAACACAAACATGCTTATTCAAACCACCATATCATGTTCGTCAATCCTAAACAAGATTACAAACAAAATGAATGTACATATGAATGCTTGACTTACCTTTACTTACCTTGCTGCATCTTAGCACCTATGGCATTAATGCATAAAACATAGAGCAGAGACTTATATCTATAAAAAAAAAAAAAGGAATCAAAACAAAGGTATAGCATGTTCAAAAGCAAAGAAAATGAAGCAGAAATCTGAATAAGGGTTCTGGACAACATATGCGTGCCCATTGTAGACATCGCATTTTGTACTCCTTAGGACTCTAACCCTCGTTCCCCAATGATGCCCAAACTCTAAGGCCTAAGGCCAGTTTAGAGCACAATCAGATATTAAATTGACTTGAGAAGTGTTAAAATGGAAAATATAACTTTTTAAATGAGCAAAAATCTATTTTTGGAAATAAAATGACCAAAGTGGCCCTTGGCCCACATACGTGGGTAGCAGCTTGCTTATGTGGGCCAAAGCATGCGTATGTAGGCACACTCTTGCGTATCTAGCTAAGGTTTCAGAAACATAAAAAATGCAAGTTTTCTACAATAATGATTGAGGTTTGAAATGAATCCCACATCGTCTGGGAGCCATTATAAACCTCATTTTTTCCACTATATAAAGCCTTACATGGTATATTTTCGAAACACACAGAAATCTCACGGGAAAAATACAAGATTCACTAGAAAACAGTGAATCAAAAGGGAGTTTTTCACAAAACACCCTTATGTCAATTTTGTTTGATTGGGACCTTTTCTGGCCCCCAATCCTTTTAGTTTAACATTGCTGATCACTTTCTTATTGGTTTGTGAATAGACTTAACTGAGGAGAACGGTCAAAATCAAGCTTAAAGAGGTTTTCTTTGAGGAATCTAGTCTAAACTTTTCTTTTTCCTTTACTTCAATTTCTGCTTTTAAATCTATCTGTTTGCTTTGTTTGTTTGTTATAATATGTTTTAATATGCTTTTCTAGTTTAGGTTTGTATGTTTAAAATGCATGTTAGGTTGTTAGAATTTCCGTTTTGAGGTTCTGCCTTGTTTTTATGTTTTTAGGGCTTTTGGGCAAGAAACTACATACGCATAATCTTGCCTACATACGCGGACTTGATTATGTGTACGCGGGCTTGTTCTTGCGTGCGCAAACCACTGCTTAGAAATCCTAATTTTTGTTTTGTTTGTTTTGATTCTGCTTTCACATGTTGTTTAGCTTCCTTTCAATGTTTTTATGCTTCCAAAGTTTCTATTTCACATGTTTGTTTGCTTGGTTTGCTATCACATGTTAGAGTTAGGGTTTGTTTATTATTTTCCTTTTTTTGATAACATTTACATGCATTCACATGCTCATACATAATGCCATAGGTGCTGTGTTGCTGAAAGGTAAGTAAAGGTAAGTCATGCATTGGTATGAACATGCATTTGATGATGTATGTTGTTTGAATATTTGTTTTATGTCTTTTAATTCCAATTACATGCTTTATATAATTTCGTGATTGCCATGATACCTTGCTACCATGATTAAGTTGCTGCCTCATTTTAGATGTATGATATGATAAGGTCTTCACGTGCTAGATGAATGCTAGGGTTTGTATATGTGTGTGGTTTGGTTCTTTATGCTTTATGGATAGATATGCATGTGTTTTGGGATGAATGATGCCATGTTGTATGTTTTGATGTATGCTAGTGTGTGTGTGAGTTAGAATACAAGTGTTGAACATGATTTTATCAAGGTTAAGACGTAAGACACAATGATGGGAGGCTAACCTTCGGGTTGGGTGGTCTTGGGTGCCTAACACCTTCCCAAGAACGTACCTTAACTCTGAAACCATATCTCTGGTAGTAAGATCAATGATCCTTTCTTGAGAAGACGCTATATTCATGGTTCCTAGATCATTGCAAAAACTAGGTGGCGACTCCAACACACTTTTCGTTGTGTCCACACCTATGTAGAGGCCTGTGTGCACAGGTCAGCTGCATGTGTGTGCATACTTTGACTTGCGCGTGCATGTAAGATGCATGCGTGCACAGGCTTGCTCAGGAACCCTAGCCCAAAAATGCAACAAGCACAGAAAACAGAAAAGCAAACATAATAAAGAGACTAACAACCTAACATGCTCAGAAATACAAAGGCTATCTAAAAACTAAGCTGTACAAACATTTAAAAAATAGAAACAGGCAAAGAAACAAGATTAACAACAAGATTAAATAAATAAAAAAAGAGAAAAGAGTTTAGAACTCAATACCTCAAAACAAAAGTTCTTCAAGCTTGATTTTTGACCGTTCCCCTCAGTTAAATCTATTCACAATCAATAAAAAAGTGATTAGTATTCTTAAACTCGAAGATCAAGGCCAGAAAAGACCCTAATCAAAATAAAATTGACTTGAGGATATTTTGTGAAAAATTCCCTCTTTCATTCACTATTTCTGGTGAATCTTAGTGTTTTCCTTTAGGTTTTCTGTGTGTTTTAAAAAGGTACCATGTATGGCTATTTATATTGTGAAAATTAGGGTATGGAACGATTCTCAGACGATGTGGGATTCATTCCAAACCTTAGTATTTAGTGCAGAAAACTTGTTTTTTATAGTTTCTAGAACCCTACATGCGTGCGTAGGCTCGGGCTTGCGTGCGCATGCATCATGGCCGCGCGTCTAGGCTAATTCTTGCGTGCGCAGGTCGAGGGCTTCCTTAGCTTTATTTTTCTAAAAATAGTGTTTTCTCATTAAAAATTATATTTTTCATATTAGCATTTCTTAAGCAATTTAGCATTTCTTAGAATTTCAGTATCATTGGGTAACAGGGGTCTGAGTCGTAAGGGGTACAAAATGCGGTGTCTATAGTTTCCTAAAAATTCGGAGTTTAGGTATGATTTTGGGAAAGTGTTAGGCACCCAAAACCGTCCAACCCTAGGGTTGGCTTCCTCTCGTTGTGTCTTATGTCTTAACTCTATTAAAGGCACACTCAATATTTCATTCTAACTCACACATACACTAGCATACATCTAAGCATACAACATGGCATCAATCATCCCAAAAAGACCTAATCATTCATCTATCATGGCATACCCTAACATACATCTAGCATACATATCATATCAACCTTGCATTCATCTAGCATGGCAAATCACAACCCAAACAAGTATGTTCATCTCAATACTTTAAGAAAAACTCATCCAAACAAGCATGTTCATCTCTATTGTCAAAGCAAGATCATATTCAAAGATGCATGTTCATGTGAATACATGACTTACCTTACTTACCTTACTGCATCTCAGCACCTATGGCATCAATGAAAGGGCACGTGAATGCATGTTCATAACATCAAAGCAAGAAAAAGAAAATAAACCCTAATTTTAACATGTGAAAAGCAAACAAACAATAAACATGTGAAACAAGAGCTCAAAACAACAAATATATATATATATATATAAAAGGATCTAAAACAAAAGCATTATATGTGAAATAAGAAACAGATTCAGAAAAATTAGGGTTAGGGTTTTTGGGCAGGATCATGCGCACGCATGGACAAGCCTGAGTGCGTAGGCAGGATTATGTGCACGTGGAATCTACCCCAAAAACCCTAGAAACCTAGAAAATAGAGCAAGGCTTCAAAACGATAAGTCTAACATCCAAACATAAAAACTACATAAGCATAACAAAACATATATTGACAAAGAACTAAAGCAAGTAGAAAGATTAAAGTATAAAAAGGAAAAGAAAAGAAAAAGAAAGTTTAGACTAATACCTCAAACACAGCTTTCCGAGCTTGATTTTTGATCGTTCCCCTCAATCAAATCTATTCAAAATCAATAAGAAACATGATTAGTAATCTTAAACTTCAAAGATTAAGGCTAGAAAAGGCCCTAATTAAAAGAAAATTGACTTGAAGATGTTTTGTAAAAAACTCCCTCTTTGATTCACTATTTCTAGTGAATCTTAGTGTTTTCCCTTAGGATTTCTGGGTGTTTTTGAAAAGGTATCATGTATGGCTATTTATATTGTGAAAATGGGGGTTTGGAAAGACTTCCAGACGATGTGAGATTCATTCAAAGCCTCAACATTAATACAGAAAACTTGCTTTTTTATGTTTCTAGAATTCGCCATGCGTGCGCAGGTTTGAGCCTACATACGCATGCACCGTGGCAACGCGCGCAGGTTGATTCCTGCATGCGCAGGCCAAGTGTTCCCTTGGTCCTTATTTTCCAAAAATATATTTATTTACTCATTAAAAGTTATATTTTTTTATTTTAACATTTCTTTAGTCAATTTAACGTCTGATTGGGCCCTAAACCAACCTTAGGTCTTAGAATTTCAACATCATTGGGGAACGGGGGCCTGAGCCGTAAGGGGTACAAAATGCGGTGTTTACAGGATCATTCACCATCAAAATAACAACCAAATGCCCGAATTTTAGTACAACTACGTACCTGAACATTGATAGGGCTTTCCCATAGCGAAGTGGATCGATGATCTGCTCGCCACCTCAAGAGTCTGACATCCTCAAGTCTAGGCTCCATGACTGACAATGGCTGCATATCTGACACGCATGCAATGACGTTAATAAACCATTGATCTCAGCAAGACATTAACAAAATATGACACTTCACTATTCACCATAAAAGGAGATATTGACCTTGTTTGGATTATTTGCAAAATGGATAGTAAAAGAAAGATGTAAAGCTTTCATATAAGATAATTTTGTAGAAATATAACTTTTGTATGCAATATATATGAGTTATGACTCACTTTGGAATTAAAAATCCAAGACTTATGTGCGTTTATGGGTGTGTGTGTGGTACTTAGAGTTTTTCTTGAATTGTGAATAAATGTAATAGTTTAGTCTCACCCCCCCCCCCCCCCTCCCCAAAGTAAAAATTCTAGTTCCACCATTGATTACACTTTACTTTCATATTTGCAAATTTCTTTTCTATATTATTACTATGAATAGGGTAATAATTGACAATATAATTATTTTTGTTTTTATTTTGTTTCATTATTGCTATACTTATAAGTATAAAAAGCTAGAATGCCGAGAAGAAATATTTTTTTTTTAAATTTATTAAAATATAAGAATAAGAAGAGATAATCAATGTTGATGATGATAAAGAAAATTTTAATGAAGAAATAAATTTACAAAATGAACATAATTATAAAACTGACTTGAATGGAGTTGATTAGACAAGATTATGCAAATATTATTTTGAGTTATTTGTCATGGATTATCATTTTTGAGTATAATCAATTTATGTATGATGATGCCGAAAAAATCACCAATAAGCCACACAATACTCACGCGCTCGAAGTAGCACCTGCACAACAAAAAAGAGAGGAGACCCAACAGAGAGCACCGGTGTGGTGCTGGACAATACCCTCCGAAGGTCAAGTTAGAACTATTCTCACAACTCTAAAGTGCTAGAGAGGGTAAATTATGCGTACCTCAATTTCTGAGGGTATCGGGGCTTTTATAGTAGTAGAAGGTTGGCCTCTCTTCCTTGGTGTTGAAGTCTTTTCCTTATAGGACTCTACTTGAATATTTCCAAACGTGGTGAGCAAGATCTTTCCTTGTAGAGAAGATCTTCCTTCAGCGCGCGTATCTTCTGGAATCCCTTTTGCACTGGGATTCCTATTTTCTTTGGGATTCTAGGATGATCCAGTCGTAGGCAGCAAGCACTCTTCATCCAGGGTTGTTACTGTATCTACCAGCGATGGGCCTTAGCGAAAGTTGGGCCAGCTCCTCGTCGGCCCATGAAACCGGATCCGTCAGGCCCATTAAATCAAGCTCATCAAGCCATATTTTATCCCCTTCAGTTGCCCCCTTCACCCTATGGGTCCGTTATAGATGAGTGGAAGGACTCATAGGGTGACGATCCCAAGCTCGGTAGATGACGGTTCGTCTTAAAGGGATGACGGGGTGAAACCAAAGGGTTGACTAAGTAAAGCCAAAGAATTGAGGGAGCAATGCTAAAAGGTTGACAGAGTCGCGGACACCGTCAACTACGCCAACATCTGACAGGCTGTTCGGAAGCCATTATGAGGCATGACATGCGTCGCCCTTTGATTGGATTTTATCTCGGATTGAAGCGTCGCTTCATCTTCCATGCACCTCCCCTATAAATAACAGAGTCTTCCTTTCTCATTTCTCCATTTTCAGCTAAAACTCACTTGTCAGAGCGCACCCGTCATACCTGTCAGAGACCACCTCGTCTAGTTGCTACGTCCGTCATCGCCATACTACCTCCGTTCATTCACAAGATTGGTAAGTGCTTTCTTCCCATAAATCCTACAGATATACTTTTGCCCCCTTTCGTTTTAGTTCATTCTTCTAAACTTTACACACCCGTCATAATATCTAGATCCATCAAAGTCTTAGGTTTTGTCATTACGTGTAGGAAATGTCTAGTGCATCGAGTAATCAATCAGTTGTCCGTGACGGGGTGGATTACGAGGAAGTATATCCGTCCGGTCATAAAAACCAAGAGAGTCCAGGCGAAGATAGGAGTCCGTCTGCCTCATCCTCGTCCTCAACAAATGAGGACGTGGAGGTGGTTGAACAAGAAGAGGCTTCCGATGACGGTGAGGAACAGATAGTAAGATCTGTCATAGGTGCTGATGGACTTAGGGAGTTCGCCATGCTACCAGAATGGACGGTGAATAACTTCATGTCCATCATCAAGGAAAACCACTTCAAAACATTTAGAGATAACTACCAAATTCCAGATAGCATCCCCATCCGTCTGCCCTTTAAGTCCGAGAAATGCTATTACAACGGAGTAAAGGGTGTCGGAGTATATGAGCAGATGTTGAAGGCAGGACTTAGGTTTCCACTAAGTTCCCTTCACTGTGAGCTCCTCAAATACCTGGGACTATCTGTCAACCAAGTTTCCCCCAATGCCTGAAGGGTCTTCATAGCAATGGAGGTCTTGTATGGCGCTATGACCGACGGTGCCAAGAGGCTGACGGTGAGGGAGTTCCTTCACTGCTACCGTCCGGATGAGATTGATAGGTCCAGAGGGATGTATAGTTTTGTACCTAGGAGTCCACTGTTGAAGGTTATTTACGACACTCGGGACTCAAATAGGGATTGGAAAAGCCGTTACTTCTTCCTGGAAGGTGACGGTTGGATGTGCCGCCCAGGGGACACGGAGCATATGCCCGTCGACACGACTTGGGGCATATTACACCCATCCAGTATGCATCCATCCTAATGTGTAAAAATTTTTTTACCGTTCATTTCATAACTTCTTTAACAATTTTAACCGTTCTTCCTTTCTTTGCAGTCAGACGACGTCCCCAAGTTGATATCAAGGAGTTTGCCTTCCTCGAAATTTTTTTTTCTAAGATCCTACCGGAAGAAAGAACTTGGGTGAAATTGGTTACACTTAGTACCATCCACTGGTATTGCGACGGACCAGAGCCAATGCCAGCAGCCGTCAAGTATGAGGAAAAGACTCGAAGACGTAAGTCCGTCGTCTTTACTCTTATTTGAACGGTCTTTATTTTCATTTTGGTAGCTAACATTTCCCGTCTTCCTTTTCAGAAATGGACGATGCTATGAGGAGAGCATTGATCAGGTCAAAGGCCACAAAGAAGAAAGAAACAGGTGACGTGGCTCCCACTAGGACGGGCCCAAGTATCCCGTCCGTAAAGAGGAAACCGCTGCCTAAGGGGAATCATCCTACCAAAAAGGCCAAAGTATCCTTGGAGCCCGTCATAGGACTTATGGTTGAGGCTGCGAAGATGGCCACCCTAGCAAAACACGGGGTCGACAAAGGCCTCATGAAGGGTCCATCGACAGACCAAGAGAAGCCACCCGTCCTTCTTCGGGAGGATTCTAAACATGCGTTGGAGCAGATCTCGTCCATTATTTCCTCGGAGGACTATGAGGACTTAGGGAATCACTCTACGGAGGCCATGGGGGAGACGGGCCTTTTTGCAATTACTCAGGTAACCCTACCCGTCTCCTTTACCACCGTCCATTACTTAGCTTTCAATCTAACTCCCCTTTTTTTATTTCAGACAATGGTCATGACGAAAGGGCTGATGGGACAATGCCTCAGCCACGAGACAACCCTAGAACGTGTACGAGCGAAATCAAAGCAGACGGAGGGTGAGCTGAACCAACTGCGAAGTTGGAAACCCAAGATGGAGAAAAAGCTTGAACTTTCATAAAAGGTGAGTAAAAGTCTTGACCAGAGTACGGAGGAGGCGAAGAAGGCCCTTGAAGGCAAGGACAAGGAGATACAAGTCCTGAAGGATAAGGTCCGTCAGGCTAAGGAGGTTGCGATACGTGAGTACCGTGACTCCGACGCCCTGTTTTTAAAGCTAGGAGACTCCTTCCTTCAAGGCTTCGACGACGCCATCCGTCAGATTAAGAAGGCCTACCCAGACTTGGACGTTTCAAACATCAAGGTTGAGGACCAAGCTTAAACCTCCGTTATGCCCGTCGCCTCAGAGGACACTAACGACCTCTTTGCTGATGACGAAGTTCTTGGCGACGGGGAGTCAGTATAAGCCCAAAATGCACAAGTACAGCCCGTTGTGGAGGCGGCCCATCAGTCCGTTGCCAATGAAGCCCCTCATCTGGAAAACGTTGTAGGGCAGACGATTGACACTCAAGTCCAACAGTTGCCGTAGTTAGATAATTTATTTATTTATTTTTATATATATTTGGAGAACAATTTTCATCCGTTGTGGATAATATGTAAACATTTCCTTCCAAGGGCTTAACATTATTTAGCTTTGTTGTTTCTATTGAATGCATCCGTTCATTTTGTTCTACTTGTGATGGCCGTCCTGCCGAGTATTTTAATTTTTTTGGCATTTTAGATTTGCACCTTGTATTCTGATATTTTCGAGCTAAACTGTCAACTCTGAACTTTTTAATGGCGGTTCGTCCATATTATTGCGGACCTTGTTTGCATCCGTCCCCTTATTGGGTTTCTTTTTAAAATTTTCACCCTCTTTGGATGATCCGTCCACCTTGAGGACGTTGTTTCTGTTCGTTCATTCTTTGATCTGAAGAATATTTAAGATCCGTCATGTTTGCGGACGTTTTATCCGTCCACTTGAGTTGAAGAAGCTTTTATGATCCGTCGTGTTTTGTGGGTGTTTAGATTTATCCGTTCACTTTCTCAGAGATACTCCGTCCACTTTGTGGACTTTGGGTCAATATCCATCCATGTCGGACTTCAAATTTTCATCCTCCTGGGATGATCCGTCCACTTTGTGGACTTGTTTGTATTCGTCCATTTTGGACTTCAAATTTTCATCCTCCTGAGATGATCCGTCCACTTTGTTGACTTTTTTGTATTCGTCCATTTTGGACTTCAAATTTTCATCATCTTGGGATGATCCGTCCACTTTGTGGACTTGTTTGTATTCGTCCATTTTGGACTTCAAATTTTCATCATCCTGGGATGATCCGTCCACTTTGTGGACTTGTTTGTATTCGTCCATTTTGGACTTCAAATTTTCATCCTCCTAGGATGATCCGTCCACTTTGTGGACCTTGTGTAACCTATCCATTCATAAAAAATCTATATGGAAAACCAAAGTTGTATCTGAATATTCCTCTTAAAAGAAAATGCGTTTGTAGAAGAAAGTACCTGCTCCCTTGGGCTTAAAAAGGCACAAAAAGATTGTAGCAAGAATAGTTCAGGAAAAACTAGTAATTGTAGCTAAATATTAAATAAACTGGTCAATTGGGATCGTTGCTGTTCTCCATATTACTTCTACCGGTAGTACTTTCGTAGGTGTTCCGCGTTCCATGGGTGCTGCAGCTTTTTTCCATCCAGCGTTTCCAAGTGGTAGGTGCCCTTCCTTTGCCACGATGTGATCCTGTAGGGTCCTTCCCAATTGGGGCCGAGCTTCCCCTGAGATGGATCTCTAGTGGCGCCCATTACCTTCCGTAGTACCAGATCACCGACCTGAAAGTCTCTATGCCTGACGCTAGAGTTGTAGTGTTTTGCCATGAGACTTTGATAACGCGCCAACCTTTGCTCTGCAGCCGCTCTGACTTCATCCACCAAGATGAGCTGCTCATTCTCATCCTTGTCGTAGTTCTCCACCCGATAGCTTGTAAGCCCCACTTCTGCGGGAATGACAGCTTCACTTCCGTATGCTAGACGGAATGGCGTTTCTCCAGTAGGTGTTCTTGTTGTAGTCTGGTATGCCCACAGAACACTTGGTAACTCGTCTAGCCAGATACCCTTTGCCCCCTCAAACCGGGTCTTGATTATCTTGAGCAAGGACCGGTTCATGACTTCGACCTGCCCATTAGCCTGTGGGTGCGCGAGTGACGAGTAGTGGTTCTTGATTCCTAGCTCCGAACAGAAATCTCTAAAAGTGCTGTCATCGAATTGTTTACCGTTGTCAGAGACCAGTACTCTAGGTATCCCGTACCTGCATATGATATTCCTCCAAACAAAGCTTCGAATGTTTTTCTCCGTGATAGTGGCTAAGGCCTCTGCTTCTACCCACTTAGTGAAATAGTCTATGCCAACTACCAGAAATTTTAGCTGCCTGACCGCTGTTGGGAATGGGCCCATGATGTCTAGTCCTCATTGAGCGTATGGCCAAGGTGCCGTCATCGGGGTTAACTCTTCGAACGGTTGCTTGATGAAGTTGTTGAACCTCTGACACTTGTCGTATGACTTGACATAAGCTTATGCGTCCTTCAGCATTGTAGGCCAGTAGTATCCAGCTCGAATCAACTTGTGTACTAACAACCGTGCCCCTGAATGGTTTCCGTAGATACCCTCATGGATTTCTCTCATGGCATAGTCCGCTTCTTTCGTTCCTAAGCATCTCAGATATGGACGGGAGAAACCTCTTTTATACAGGACATCTTTCATCAAGACGAATCTTGCTGCTTGGACCTTCAGTTTTCTTGCGGCTTCCTTCTCGTCTGGCAGGACACCGTTCTTTAAGTAGGAAACCAGTGGTGTGGTCTAGTTGTTCTCGAAGCCAATTTCCTGTACATTGTCGTGATCTATTAATGGATAGAACTGAACAAAAGAGAGTACGTTATTGGGGGTGATCATATGTTCTCCTGAAGCGGCTTTGGCAAAGCGATCGGCTTGCTCATTTTCTCCTTTGGGGATTTGGACGACTTTGGCTTTCAAGTCGCTTACTCTTTGTCTTACTTGATCAAGATACCTCTGCATCCTCTCGTTCTTGCATTCATAGTCTCCATTCACTTGATTAGTAACGACCTGTAAGTTGCAATAAATGATCACGCTCTCAGCCCTGGCTTGCTCATTTTCTCCTTTGGGGTTCTGGACGACTTTGGCTTTCAAGTCGCTTACTCTTTGTCTTACTTGATCAAGATACCTCCGCATCCTCTCGTTCTTGCATTCATAGTCTCCATTCACTTGATTAGTAACGACCTGTAAGTCGCAATAAATGATCACGCTCTCGGCCCCTGCTGCTTTGGCAAGATTGAGCCCCGCTACGAGTGCTTCATATTCCGCCTCATTGTTGGTAGTGGGGAAGTCTAGACGGACCATACACTCAACCGTGTCCCCTTCGGGTGATAGTAGTACGATGCCGGCCCTTCCGTCCTGTCTGTTGGATGATCCATCTGTATGTATGCTCCACTAGGGAACATCATCTGCCCCCTTGCACCCGTCGCTCGTAAATTCGGCTATAAAGTCCGCGATGATCTGTCCCTTGATAGCAGTTCTTGGTCGATACTGGATGTCAAACTCGCTCAGCTCGATGGCCCATAGTGCCAATCGACCAGCGGCTTCAGGACTACTCATTGCCCGTCTCAAAGGTTTATCGGTTAGGACGATCACCGTGTGGGCTTGAAAATATGGTTTAAGCTTACGGGTTGCCGTGACTAATGCGAAAGTGAGTTTTTCCATGGGCGGGTATCTTTCCTTAGCTCTGCGAAGCGCCCGACTAGCGTAGTATATGGGCTTCTGCACCCTATCCTCTTCTCTGATCAAGGCAGCGCTGATGGCAGCGGGGGAGATGGCCAAGTAGAGGAAAAGCTCTTCACCTGGTTGCGAGGGACTCAGCAGCGGTGGGGAAGATAGATAGGCTTGTAACTCCTCGAATGCTTACTAACACTTGGCAGTCCACTCGAAGGATTTCTTCAATGTGCGAAAGAAGGGTAAGCACCTGTCTGTTGCTCTTGACACGAATCTATTCAATGCCGCTATTTTGCCGTTGAGGCTTTATACCTCCTTCACATTTTTTGGGGGCGCCATCTCCATTATGGCTCGGATCTTGTCCGAGTTGGCCTCAATCCCCCTTTGAGACACCATAAATCCTAGGAATTTTCCTGCCGTCATCCCGAAGGCGCACTTTCCCGAATTGAGCTTCATGTTGTAGGAGTGAAGGGTGTTGAATGTTTCTCTAAGGTCTTCCAAGTGATCTTCCTCCCTTCAGCTTTTCACTAGCATGTCATCAACATAGACTTGAACATTTCTCCCGATTTGTTGCGCGAACATCTTGTTCATAAGCCTCTGATATGTTGCGCCTGCATTTTTTAGGCCGAATGGCATCACCTTATAACAAAAAAGGCCTTGGCTGGTTATGAATGAAGTTTTCTCCTAATCATCTTCGTGCATTTGGATTTGGTTGTAACCTGAAAAGGTGTCCATGAAGCTTAATAGCTGATGCTGAGCCGTAGAGTTCACCAGAATGTCGACCCGCAGGAGAGGATAGCTGTCCTTGGGGCAGGCTTTGTTCAGGTCAATGAAATCCGCGCACATTCTCCACTTCCCGCTAGCTTTCTTAACCATCACCACGTTTGCAAGCCAGTAGGGGTAATAAACCTCCCTAATGAAGCTCGCCTCCTGTAGTTTGTGGACTTCTTCCACTATGGCTCGATCTCACTCGGGGGCGAACACTCACTTCTTTTGTCGGACGGGTGGAAAGGAGAGCGATACATTCAGTCTGTGTACCATGACCAAAGGGTCTATTCCTGGCATGTCTTCATGGCTCCAGGCGAATACGTCTCGATTACTTCTGAGAAAGGCTATGAGCTCTTAACGGATTGCGGGATTAGTGAGGGTTCCGATTTTGGTCGTTCAGTCTAGATCGGAATTGTCAAGGGGTATCTCTTCAAGTTTCTCTACCGACTCCATCACCATCCAGTGCTCTTCTATATTCAGGGCCTGGACCTGATCCTCCATTTACATAATGGCTATATAGCATTCACGTGCGGCCACCTGACTTCCACGCAACTCTCCCACTCCATAGTCGATAGGGAACTTAATCATCAAGTGGTAGGTTAAAGTTACAGCCTTCCACGAATTGAGCATGGGTCGTCTGAGAATAGCGTTGTAGGCAGACGAGCAATCGACCACTAGGAATGTTACGTCCTTGATGATTTACTGGGGGTAATCGCCTACCACAACAGACAATGTGACCGCGCCCAGGGGGAATACCCGGCTCCCTCCGAAACCAACGAGCGGGGCATTTGTTGGAATCAATCATTCCTTGTTGATCCTCATCTGCTGGAACGCTGGGTAGTATAGGATATCTGCTTAGCTGCCGTTGTCAACCAGCACCCGATGCATGTTGTAGTCTCCTACCCGTATGCTGACGACGAGCGCATCATTATGTGGGTGGTGAAGACGTCGCGCATCTTCTTCTGAGAATCCGATAATGGGGCCTTTTTTCTGTGCTATCTTTGGCACGGTCCCCGTCAGCTGAACATTTTGTACCATCCTAAGGTAGGTTTTGCTAGCCTTTTTTTATGACTCGGCTACAGCTGTTCCTCCCATTATCATCCTTATGTCCCCTATGAGGGTTCTCGGTCGCTCATTCTCCCATCGGGGGTACTGGTCTTGTGGGGGTGGATCTGTTCTCTCCTTACTGACGAACTTCTGCAATTTTCCTTGTCTAATGAGGGCCTCGACCTGCTGTTTCAGGTCATCGCAATCAGCCGTGTCATGACCATGGTCACGGTGGAAGCGGCAATATTTATCCCTAGATCGCTTGTTGGGATCACCTTTCAGCCTCCCAAGGAACGTCAAAGCTCCTTTGTCCTTGATTTGCATTAGGACTTGGTCTATTGGGGTGATCAATGGGGTGAAGCTTGTCAATCTTCCTCCCAAGGGCTTAGGGCGCCTTTCATCCCTTTGGTCTCCTGTCCTTGCCTTCTTCAGGCCTTGGTCCTGCCGTGTGTCTTCTTGCCTTTCTCTTTTCTTGGGTTTTTCTTTTCAGGCTAGCGGCACGTCTTCAGCGTTCATATACTTGGTGGCCTTGTAAAGAACTTCTGACATGGTCTTCAGGTTGTTTTTGTACAAGGAGAACAAAAACTTCCCCGTCTTAAGCCCATTAGTGAATGCCGCTACAAGTATCTTGTCGTCAACTTCGTCGATCAAGAGTGCCTCCTTATTGAAGCAGGATATGTAAGATCTCAACGTCTCCTCCTCTCACTGCTTAATGCTCATCAAGCAAGTCGTAGACTTTTTGTATCTATGTCCCCCGATGAAGTACGTAGTAAATTGAGTGCTCAACTCCTTGAAGGTACTGATAGAGTTGGGTGTCAACCTGCTGAACTAAACTCTTGCCGCACCCTTCAGCGTTGTAGGGAAGGCCCTACACATAATTGCATCTACTACTCCTTGAAGGTGCATTAAGGTCTTAAAGGTCTCTAGGTGGTCTAGAGGATCCTTGACCCCGTCATAACTATCCATATGTGGCATGCAGAACTTACTCGGCAGGGGGAAGGAGTTGATGGAAGCGGTGAATGGCGAGTTAGTTCGGTTAACAAGGTCGTCAAGATCGCTGAACACTCTTCCCTTGAGAGCGTTCATCATTACTTCCATCTGTTCCTTCGTTGCCTGTATCTCCACAATAATTGGTGGCAGAGCCGTATCTGCAAGGGAGGGAAGGCTCATGTTTTGTCGCTCCGGTCTACTTGGGGCGTTACTGGCCTGTGGTCCCTCTTGATTCCTCCTTTCAGCGCTGGTTCCTTCTTGATCCGCTCCTTGGTTATTTGGTACTGCGTTTTTCTGGTTCAGCTATTCTTCCAGGTCGCGATTTTGTTTGGTAAGGCGCTCCACAGCCGTGGCGAGAGTCTTGACCTGTTTCTTAAGTGCGGTCGTGGGGGGTTCTTCTTCTTGAACGTCGTTAGTGGTTGCCATTGAGCGAGTGAGCACCATGCAACTCTTTTATCTGGGAAGCGATAATATGGCTTATAATCCGTGTTCCCCACAGACGATGCCAACTGATGATGCTGAAAAAATCACCAACAAGCCACATAGTACTCGCGCGCTCGAAGTAGCACCTGCACAACAAAAAAGAGAGGAGACCCAACAGAGAGCACTGGTGTGGTGCCGGCCAAATACCCTCCGAAGGTCAAGTTAGAACTATTCTCACAACTCTAGAGTGCTAGAGAGGGTAAATTATGCGTACCTCGATTTCTGAGGGTATTGGGGTTTTTATAGTAGTAGAAGGTTGGCCTCTCTTCCTTGGTATTGAAGTCTTTTCCTTATAGGACTCTACTTGAATATTTCCAAATGTGGTGAGCAAGATCTTTCCTTGTAGAGAAGATCTTCCTTCAGTGCGCGTATCTTCTGGAATCCCTTTTGTGCTAGGATTCCTATTTTCTTTGGGATTCTAGGATGATCCAGTCGTAGGTAGCAAGCACTCTTCATCCAAGGTTGTTACTGTATCTACTAGCGATGGGCCTTGGCGAAAGTTGGGCCAGCTCCTCGTCGGCCCATGAAATCGGATCCGTTAGGCCCATTAAATTAGGCCCGTCAAGCCATATTTTATCCCCTTCAATGTATATTATAAACCCATGTTAATTTGATTTATTTACCTGTTAAATATTATTACATAAGTTATATTAAATTAGTCATTAGTTAAATATATTTTGTTGGTTCAAGTTAGTTCAACTAGTAAAGTCTCTGATGGTTGATTAAGAAATATAAGTTCAATTCCCGTCTACACCAAAAACCAATTAGTTTCTTGGTTTGATGAGAGAGAGCTATCATGAGGAGTGGACGCGCCATAGGTTGAAACTCTCTAAAAAAAAGTTGAATATATTCCAAATTTATAATGAATATACTATTTATATATGTATATCTATAATTTTTGTATAAATTCTATTAAGTGTTTATGTATCTTACAATACACGATACAAAAAAAAAAAAAAAAAAAAAAAAAGGATTCACAATGCGATTCACATTTTAACAACTATGGGTGGTTGATCGGCATCTTCATTGAGGTTTATTGCCTTTGCTTGCTCAAAAAACAAAAGAGCCTTTGTAAAACCCTTTAAAAAAAATTTAAAACATTTTACCAAAAAAACTTCTTAAAATATTTTTACAAACTTACCAACTCGCACAACTTTCCCCTGAACACTCGTCATACATCCCCTACCCTCCACTTCTCTCCTCTCCAACTTCATTGAATTGTAGGGAAGTTATCATATATAAATATTTTTTGTCAGACTTTCCAATGCATTATATTGGTTAACGACTAGTTTATATCTATATGACTATATTTATATATACTATAAAACCAAAGTGTCTAACTTTTTGTTGAACTCATAATATGTTGACACATAAGCTTCAAAGGCCTAACATTTTTCCACCTCATTTTTTTATTATTTTATTATTTTTTAATTTCTTAATTTTCTGCCCAACCCATCTTTCTATTCTTCGACAACTTCATGGTCACAACTTAGTCTATATTTTATATTTATAAGGGTCCATTTGGTTGGGGGATAGAAAAAGTGGGAGGATAGAAAATGGGAAGGGGATGGAAAAGTGGGAGGATTAAAGAGATTTTAGTTTCCCTCATTTGTGTTTGGTTAGAGGGTAAAAAAAATGGAAGAATAAAAAGGAGAAATTACACTTTACCACCCTAAACTATACCTCATGTTACACTTTGCACTCTAAACTTATCGAATGCACTTTTTGCACCCTAAATTATGACCCTTGTTATACTTTACACCCTGATGTTAAGTTTACACTTTATCATTTTAAACTATACTCTTTATTACACTTTGCACCCTAAACTTTGAATTTTCATCGAAGTTAACAGTAAACTTAACGGTAAGGTGCAAAGTGTAACCAAAGTCATAGTTTAGGGTGCATAACGTGCATTCGAAAAGTTTAGGGTGCAAAGTGTAACACGAGGTATAATTTAGGGTGATAAAGTGTAATTTCTCTGAATAAAAAAATAGAATTTGTATAAATTTACTCTCATGCTCCTATTACATAACTTTTTTATATAAATATTTTATAGAGGAAAAAAAGTTTTGTTTTGGAATAAAATAAAATAGCCAAAGCATTCAACAAAGAACCCATTAAAAGAACCCATTAAAAGAAAGAAAGAAAAAAAAAGAACCCATTAAAAGAAAGAAAAAAAAAAAGTCAACGTTGATTTTAGTTTTGGGAGGAGAAGGATTAGATGTGTAATTTTCATCCAACCTTTTCTCCTCTCCATTTTCTCTCCAATTTGGGGGGATTGAAAAGTGGTGGGCTTGCAAAGAAAACAATCGAGGCCCACCATTTTCTCTCGCACAAAATCACCCCAACCAAACACCCCTCTCACCCAAAATCACTTTTATTTTCTCACCCCTATTTTTCATCCTCCTTATTTTCACTCCAACCAAACACATCCAATATCTATCTATAAATACTATAAGATTGAAGACGTTTGACCATTAGTTGGCTTCCTCATGTTGTGCTACTTAAACCTTGGAGCCTCCACAATTTTCCAAATCATTCTTAAGTTTTTAATTTAAAAAAAAAAAAAAAAACTAAATTGTAAATTCTACACAATTCACTTTGCAAACCTAATTCTAAAAGAAAAAAGAAAAAAGAATCACCTTTGCAAACTCCAACCACATGTCTGTTTGGATAACTTATTTTTTGCTAGCTTATTTTTCTATTCAACTTATTTTTGCTATTATTCATGAGCCTGACTACACTTTTTAGTACTATTCATAGGTCACACTGTACTATTTTAGCTAACTTTTACCTTTATATACAGTACTTTTAGTAAAAAGTTTTCAATTTTAGCAAAATAAGAAAATCCCAAACAGACCCTACATGTCTTTGAAAAACCCAAAACTGAATATTTTGCCAAAGCTTTGGAATTGTAAACTTAATTGTTGAACTTGACTCTGTGTTGTGGTTGAACTTATACTTAATTCCCCATCCAATGCTATTATGGAACCTTTATTGACCGACTACTAGAACCTCTATCAAACCATTCCCAACATGTGTGTGTATATATATTTGCTACGTAGATTAAGTGACTGTTTGGATTCGACTTCTTGCGTCCACGTTTAGCTTTCAATGCGTTTTAGTTCTTTTTTTTTTTTTTTGGTAGCCGCACTTGTTGACTTTTTGTCCGTGAACAGTGCATCCGTGCACTGTTCATGGAACCACAAATTTCACTTTTTAACAACTTTTTCATTAAAAATGGGTTCCACGGCACTATTCACACATTTAAAAATTATTTTGCTACAGTGTTTTCAGTTTTCAATTTCAGCAAAATAAGTTCTATCCAAACAGACCCTAAGCATGCGTACCACGAAGCAAATGATTGTACATACGCTCTTGCAAATCTAGGAATTACTTTACTGTCTCGTTATGCATCTTTTGTTGAACTACCAGATGTGGTGGAGCATTTGTTGGCCTTTGATAAGGCCGAACATGTTTATAACAGACTTATTAATATCTAATCAACTACTCCTTATTTAAAAATACGATTGTTGTAGGATTAGTTAAATTGATAAAATCATTAATGGTTAAAGAGATTTAAGTTTGAATTTTATCATGTCTACACTAGAAATTAATTGATGTCGGATAGTAAATTATAAAATGAGGATACCTACTCCTGGGGCTAAGCAAAACTACTTCTATGGTTCGTAATTTTGACGCACTCCAGTTAAAGGAAGGTTTGGTTGAAACATGAAAATACAAGGCAGATGATCAACTTCTTTAGGTGAAAGTTTTCCAAGTTTCAATAAAGCAACCATGTATTAGTACAAGATTTAAATCCATGAGTTTGGAAGTACATAAATTTTGGTAAAAGTCAACTTGCTTAACTTTGAATTTTATAATACGATTTCTTAAATATTATATAATATATATATATATATATATGGACCCAAACATTCTTCTTCTAAGCTTTATCATATAAATAAAAAAATCAACTTACTTATCGAGTTCCATAATATTATAATGTCAGATTATCATGATCCTTGATAGCACTTTTCCATAGAAGTAATAAAAACAACTATGCCATTTTGAGCTTTGGAGTCTGGAGCACACAAATTTCCTATGCATATAGGTCATCTTATCGGTTTCCAACCTAATTAACTGCTGAGCTGTGAGTTTTAAGAGTAGGGAAGATGGTGAGGCAACCAACACCAACCCTGCTCAGTCAATATTAGGTTCACCTGGAAAAGCTTTCCATTCCAAGTAACCCCATTTTCCTTCCTTCTTTAGTTTTCTTGAAGCACCCTCCCAACTTTCCAAACCCCACCAAAAGTCCCATTAGTTTGCAAAATCAAGGCAAGCCCATCCCAAAGAGCTGTTTAAGCTCAAAGCAAGCATGCCAAATATCTATATTGGCTTCTCCTGCTTTTTAATTTGTACGTTTGCAACAACCACAACTAGTTTGGTGTGTTAGTTCATCTCCTCTTCTTCACATATCCCATCTTAACATATCACATCTTACACTTTCTTTCTCTCACTCCCCTTTGTCTCTCTCAATGGAGTTGCCAGTTTCCGGTGGCCGGAGAATCCCATATAGAATAGAAACCAAAAATGTGTCCTACAAATTATGTGGCCTCTTTGATGAACTAAATTGGGTGTGTGGTTTTGAAACTCCAAAGAGAGCCCCTAATAAGTTCATTTTGAAGGGTGTAAATTGTGAAGCTAGGCCTGGAGAGATCACAGCAATTGCTGGTCCTAGTGGAGCTGGAAAAACCACACTGCTAGAGATTCTAGCCGGAAAGATATCACCAAGGAAAGTTTCAGGTCAGGTATTGGTGAATGATTGGCCTATCGAAGCTAAAATTTTTCGGAGAATATCAGGATATGTCACCCAAGATGATGCTTTGTTTCCATTACTTACAGTAGAAGAAACACTCATGTGTAGTGCTCTGCTAAGGCTAAGGGGTGGGAGAGGTGAGGCTGCCCTTAGAGTCAAAGAGCTAATGAAGGAGCTTGGGTTGGATCATGTTGCAGGTTCCAGGATTGGCGGAAAATCAAATCGAGGCATTTCAGGTGGGGAAAGGCGTAGAGTTTCGATTGGAGTTGATTTAGTTCATGATCCGGCTGTTATTTTGATCGATGAACCAACTTCAGGGTTGGATTCAGCCTCAGCTCTTCATGTGCTCTCATTGCTTAGAGCAATGGTGGTAAATCAGGGTAAGACAATTGTTTTAACCATCCACCAACCTGGTTTTCGAATCCTCGAGTTGCTTGATCGCATTGTTTTGCTTTCAAATGGATTTGTCATGCATAACGGATCGCTGGATCTTCTTGAGGAGAGGCTTAAGTTGGCTAGTCATGGCATTCCCCCACACGTCAATGTGCTTGAGTTCGCTATTGATGTCATAGAAAGCTTGGTTATTCAAACTTCAGAAACTCTCATTGACCAAAGTAATATTGAAGAACATAAAGATGAAGTTCTTAAAATGAGGAATGTTGCCTACCCCAACATTAATGGAGAAGAAAACCTTCTCTTCTACCCGAATTCTCGACTTGAGGAGGTTTTGATATTAGGACAAAGATTTTGCAACAACATATTCAGAACCACGCAACTCTTTGCCACAAGAGTCATACAAGCTTTGGTGGCCGGTTTAGTACTGGGGACCATTTTCATGAATGCAGGCAGAGAACAAGGGGGAGTGGCCTCACAAACCCGAATTGGGTTTTTCGCCTTCAGTCTCACCTTCTTGCTATCTTCCACAACAGAAGGCCTACCAATTTTCTTGCAAGAGCGAAGAATTTTGATGAATGAGATTTCAAGAGGAGCTTATAGAGTATCTTCTTACATTATAGCGAACACCCTTGTCTTTCTTCCTTTCCTTTTAATGGTTGGTCTTCTCTACACAACCCCAGTTTATTGGCTAGTTGGTTTAAAGAAGGACTTTAATGGATTCCTTTACTTTTCTATGGTGGTTTGGATGGTTCTATTAATGTCCAATTCTTTTGTAGCGTGTTTCAGTGCTCTAGTGCCAAACTTCATCATGGGTAACTCAGTGATTTCAGGGCTAATGGGCTCTTTCTTTCTCTTTTCTGGGTATTTCATATCAAAGGAAAACATACCTAGTTATTGGATTTTCATGCATTACTTGAGTTTGTTCAAGTACCCTTTTGAGTGTTTTATGATAAATGAGTATGGAGGAGAGCAAGGGAGGACCAAGTGCATACAATTTGTGGAAGGACAATGCAATTTGTATGGAAATGGGTTCCTAAGACAGCGAGATCTGAAAGAGTCACAGAAATGGAGCAATTTAGCTGTGATGTTGGGTTTCATCATTGGGTATAGAGTGCTTTGCTTTTTCATTTTGTGTTTCAGATGTTACAAAATCAGAAGCTAGATATACTCTACAATTCTTTTCAAAAAAAAAAAAAAGATAAACTCTACAACTTGTTTCAGCTCTTTTCTCTTATGTTTCCCATTCTTTTACTCATTTCATTAGGATGGTCAAAATAATGTACATCTTTATACGTATAATGTTTATTATTTGTATATGAGAATCACTTATATGATTCCTATCACTTCATCTCTAATACAAACTATCAGCTTCAATCCAAGTAAAATAACTGTTCTGAACATTTCCGTATCTTTTTTTTTTTTTTTTTGAGAATCCAACACTTCCATATCTATGATCCCTATAACTTGTACTTGAATGCTAATATATGAAACAGGATTTATATTCTCCCAAAGCACTTCAGTAGTCCTTTTTTTTTTTTTTTTTTGGAGGAAAAAGCGCTTCAGTAGTCAAAACTAAATTTGGATGCTTTTGTTCCTAAAAGTTCATTTTCTAGTTGAAGTTTAGAGTATTTTCTTGAATATTGACGTGCGAATGTCCAAATATCATTCTTTTACCAATGATCTTGTAGCCAATAATACTCTGTTTAAAAGTGGAGACTTGGATTCCATAGGTGCAGGGGTTTGTGCGGGTTAAGGGTAATACTATTACTTAAAGAAAGAAGGATTTGTGGGGCTGAGGGTGACATCATTTCTTGCCACCATCCGAGTCTGACTCTGAACATCTGATTATAGAATTTTTTTTATTTATTTAAATTCTATGTTGATGTTGTTTAGAAATTTAATGGATTACCAAAGATAGCAACGCTCACACCAAAATTTTCCATAAGGCTAAAGAGACGAATTAATATTTGAGAACATGTAAGAAATGGAGCATAGTAGTTTGAGGGGAATTGAAAATTCCCTATCCTAACAGACCCAAGTAAAAAGTGATCAGAGCAGGAGCAAGAACCGTGAGATGCAAACAAGTGACAAGGGTTGGGACCAATCTTGAATTCCAATCTTCAAATGAAAAATAAAAAAAGAAATAATACTCACCTATAGTATAATACATGAAAGCTTCCCAGAAGATATCATTCTATTGAACTACTTGCAACACCTTGCCAATTCACGTTACCAGTACTATCATTTATATTGGGTTAAAATAGATTGACCCTGTTAATTAATTTAATTACTCAAGTTGATTAATTAGATCAACTTACAAATAATAATGTGTATGCATAAACAAATCACCAAATAAACTAAATTGCAGTGGAAATTAAATTGACACGATGATTTGTTGACTAATAGGAAAAACCTCTCACAAGCAAAAACCCCATTAAGTGATTTTCAAATCACCACTCCCAAGAATCACTAATTAAGAATCAAGCGGTTACAAGTATAAGAAATTTTACCACTACTCAGGACTATCTGAAAGTATGAACCTACAATTGAACCTTTATACCAATTCTCAATTGAACTTGATTTTGTAGAGACTTCTTTTGCACGGATCTCAATACATGACTAACTCTTAGCAACTAATGTTTGTTCTTGAATGCGAAGCTCTTCACTTCAATACACGTTGAAGATTTGGAAGCACTTGGTTACAAAACGTAATAGTTTCACTAATAGTGTATGAGTTCTCTAATTGAGTTTTTGTGTCTTGTGATGACTTTAAAATCAAGTTTTTATATCCCCTAGAGGTTTAGTAAATGAAACTCTAGTAATCTAAGTTATCATGGGCCGAAAAACAAATCTGAGAATTCTGGATCTACGAAGCTCGATGATTGAGAGATGTCGAGACTAGTATCAAGATTCTTCATTTATTCTCGATAGATGCTAGTATCGAGACTAGTGTCGAGGTTCACTTTTCAGCTTTTTTTCACTTGTTTCTTGGTGCAGTCTTCATGTCTTCAATAATACTACTTGTCTTGTTTATTTAACATACTTCATGATATTCTAGAAATCACTTAAGAACTATCTAATTACAAGTAAAGTACGTTTTGTCAAAAAATATGCCAATACATGAAAAATATGACCCTAACAATTTATTTAAGAAAATATTTACACCATAGAAAGTCCCATAGAAAATAATATTGAGTTGTTGTTTAGTTAGCACTATAGATTCTTAGTAGGCCTTTCATTCATTTTGAATATTTTTATTGATTTTTTTTCTCTCAAAACAAATCAAGAAAAGAACATTGAAACAATAAATAATAAAATTGTGTACTCTAATTAATTGGTTCGGTCATATATTGAGTTGAAGGTCATGGTAGCAATTGAGGAGGAAATGTTTTCTGATGATGAAGAGGAATTATACAGCTTTCCTAAGCCTGAAGATGCCATGTCAGTCGAATTCTTCATTTCAGCCTTATATTTCTGGCCTCTATCAGCTTTAGCTTTTGGATGCATGAGATCAGAAAGCAGGCCTGGTTTTGTTATCTCCTTGTCATTTACATGTATTTCACCCAGTAGCATACCGACAACAGTGGACATAGATGGTCGAAGTTTTGGCATGTCTTGGGTGCAAAGAAGACCAATCTTGAGAAATCTGCAAGCCTCCTCAACATTGAAATCATCATTCAGTAATGCATCCACCAAACTCAGCAATTCTCCCTTCTCAAACATCCACCATGCCTGCAAAGAAGTAGTATCTCATTAATAAGTTTGTCACAATTCTAACTTTGCTTCCAG
The DNA here is from genome assembly GCF_932294415.1 of Quercus robur. Taxonomy (NCBI): domain Eukaryota; kingdom Viridiplantae; phylum Streptophyta; class Magnoliopsida; order Fagales; family Fagaceae; genus Quercus; species Quercus robur. The sequence continues at coordinate 29,444,406 of NC_065541.1, read as the reverse complement.
ATAACAAAAACGAGGAATGGATGTATTTTTATTTTTCTCACAGCCACAACTATTCATTATGCAATTTGATTGGAGATAAAGAGACAAAATCATTAAGCTATTTATTTGGACAATGTTGTTGAATTACAGAACAGAGTTCTAAAATAGGACTAAAAAGATATGAAACCAATTAAGCCCTTGGTTTCCCTTTCTCACTTAGGAACGAAATTGCTGTTCTGGATTCATTCTCTTTATCATGACAGAATGTGCCAACACTTGATAATGATGATCTCCCATTTTCTGTTTAAAACTTCAACTGATATCAATTGAAAAACCAACACCCCCATTTGGATGGTGGATGAAAGAAGAAGAAAGTCAAGAAACCGATATAATTAGACATAAAATCAGATGATGAACTACAAAAAAAATAGTTGACCTGGGCCACTTGTGGCCAGTGAATCGGTTCTTATACACAACATATACTGGAACTTGATGTGCTGTTTTGACATGTTTATAACTTTATATTTCATCCTTTTCGTTACAGTAAATGAAACACGCATATGGTCCATATTCCAAGTGAAATCTCAACTCTCGTAAGTTTTTGTTAGGAAGCCTCGTCATAAAGGGCCTATCCATGCTGAACAGGTAAGCTAGTCTTTCCTAATGTTTGATTCGACTCATTTTTCTTTTACCTTTTGAATGAGAAACTTCAATTAAGAATTCTGAAGTAAATTGATATAAGGCATAGCATATTAAAGTATGGAAGAATGGATTCTGAAATGAGCATGATTTGGTTCCATAAGAAACGATGAAGGCCAGTAAACTCTAAAACGCTTAGGAAGTTTGGCAATTGATGGGAAGAATGTGGCTTTCCAGCTAGCTGATTGTGAAAATTCTAAATCTTAAGAAAGTAACTGCAGTCCATCAAAATGGATGTTATGGGTTCATGTTTGGTGTTCCAAGGATTTAACTAAATAATAAAAATAAATATGCAGAAAAAAGATGAAATATTTTATTCTGAAATTAAAACGACAACACTAAAGAGAGTAAATATAGGGATGAACCTTAAAGTTAACAGTGAGGCTTTCAGCTAAAAGCAGAACAAAAAGACAACTGGGGTAATCATGGACAAAAGTCTTGAAGAGAGCTCGTAAGTAAAAATATTTCCATAATTTAGTTTTGGAAAATCTGTTATAGTGACACAAAAGGATGTGGAGTGCTTTCCAGCCCTTTGGGACTTCCTTAAATGAAAAGAGTATATAATACCTTTGTTAGAATAATGGTTAAATGATTAAATTCACAATTTCCCAATAGCATAAGATTTTGGGACAATTGGAAATTTATTATGGTATCTGAGGAGGAGGTCTTGAGTTCAAACTCTATCTCCACTCTACCTCCCATTTAAAAAGCTAAAAATCTCACATGATGGCCTCACTTATTAAGGGCTTAAACTTTCAGAACAATTAGTAATTTATCAATCTCCATATGGGACTTCTACACCTAGGTAAAATTCAACACATGATCTTAAAACATCCACAGGTTAGTGGATGGAGTGGGCTCTCAGTGCTCAAGATGGCATAGAAGTCCTACATAGAGGTATTATATAATCTAAGATGTCTAGGCACTTCTGTTTAGAAGATTTTGTCGGTGAAGATTATATATCTACATATATAATCCTAAACTCAACACAAAATCAATAAAACATCCACAGATAAAGTTGACCGTCTTCAGTCCTCAGTCCTCACTCTTATTAGATGTGTTGCTTTGGAAGGAAGTCATGCATGTATGCATTGTATGCATGCAAAAGACTACTTTTTAAAATAAAATATATTAACAGTTTACCACTTATCACGCCTATCAATTTATCCTTTAAGACTCTATTATACTGGAAATAATTGGAGGAAAAACCCAAAGTCCTTACTTTTTCAAGAAGATATTGTTCTTCAGCAGGTAACCGCCTGTTTGTGTTACACCTCCCAGTAACAATTTCCAAGAGCAGAACACCAAAACTATAAATATCAGCTTTCCTTGTCACTTGACCTCGAATCGCATATTCAGGTGCCAGATAACCTCTACAAAAACCAAACAAAGGCACTTGAATGTTTGAACATAATCTACAGAAAATCGATAAATTTGGGGAAAAACAAATAAAAAAATCTACAAAAGAAAACAAAGAGTTTCCATATTGTTAGCAATTACATGTGTGACAGTTATACAAATAAAAACCTTTTATCTCATACAATATAGATATGTTTTGGCATTGCTCAATTTAAAAAAAAAAAAAAAATCATGTAACATGTCTTGCTATCCTGCCTTTGGTTTAATAAATAAACCATTATCCCACTTGATTGTGACTATATCAATTTCATTTGAAACAATTTTTCTCTCATATTATCTTTAGGTTAACAAAATTACTTTTTCATGTAGCATGTCTGATTATTCTGCCTTCAGTATAAAAAATAAAATAAAATAAAATTTATCCCACCTAATTGTAATTCTATTGATTTCACTGGAAACAATTTTTATCTCGTCTTTGGGTTAAGCACAAAATTATTTGATATTAAAAAAATGAAAACGGACTTAGTCAACTAACACATCTAAGCCAAAGAGGCCATCAGTATAACTTCATGTGCCAAAAGATCCAAATTAATCTTTAAACCTCAGTTTGGAGGCCAAATGGAGGTAGTCTTAAACAGGGCAAGGCAGAAATAAAAAATATATATATATTTTTTTTTTTTCGGGGCCAGAAGAAGATATATTAGATGATAGGCCCAAAAAAAAGGGATAGTAAGCATAAAATCCTAGAAATGATGAGACTGGGATTGTTACGGTAGTTCAGTCCGTTGACTGGACATGCTAGATCTACCATGTGAAAACATCCTGCCTTTCAACTCCTAATGACAGCACATGGAAAAACTTAGTCTACACCAGACCTTATTATAGGACAACCACCCCAACAATGTCTATACACTAAACATCTACAACCCAATTCAAGCAGCCTAGAATCATAGTTCTCTTGGCACAATATCATGCTGAAGATTATATACACAATTTAAGACGATAGAAATTGAATTTACAAACTTACGCTGTTCCAGCAACGCGCGTACTAACATGGGTCAGGTTAGGTGGAATGAACTTTGCAAGGCCAAAATCTGAAATTTTGGGCATTAAGTCTTTATCAAGGAGAATATTGCTTGCTTTGATGTCTCTATGAATAATATGTGGGCGGATGTCTTCATGAAGGTATGCAAGCCCCCGGGCAACACCAACGCAAATTTTACACCGTGTTTGCCAATTAAAATGGATGCTACTGTGGCCTCTACCTAAAAAGTAGAAAGGGGTTCTAAGATTAGTCATTACCTGGAGATTTAATGGATTCCAATGAAAGATAGATGTGAATTACCAAGAAGTGTTTGTGCAAGGCTATTATTCTCGAGATAGCCATATACCAATATCCTATGGTTTCCTTCCACACAGCAACCATACAACTTAACCAGGTTATCATGCTCTACTTCTGAGATCACCTTTATTTCTGTCAAAAATTCCCGAGCCCCTTGCCTTGAGTCACTTGACAATACCTTTAGAGCAGCCACAGTGCCATCTTTTAGAGTTCCCTACTCATTTATAAGAATTTTGGAAAAGGAAATCAATCATTAAAAGCATAAATAACATAGTAAATTGGTATGACCAGGTATATTCCTTTAAACAACATCGATAATCATATAAAATGTGCAATCACCTTATAGACAGAACCAAAACCTCCCTCCCCAATTTTATTTGCTGGACTAAAATCTTCAGTGGCAACCCGCAATTCCTTGTAACTGTACAGATTAATATTCTTGATGTCCGAAAGCCCTATAGACATATAAACCAATTAGAAGTTTTGGCATAGAAAAGCATTTCCAAATATATACACAAAGAATAAGTAGGATGTCAAATTGCGTGTCTGTTTTGCATGAATTTATGCTCATGCTCCAGAGAACACATGAGATAGTCAAAGACATGGTATAAGAAATTTAGATAGTTTAAAAATTCAGAAGATTTTGCTTAATTTATCCTAGAAAAAAACTGACATGACTGGAATCAAAGACTAACTATCAAGCCAGCTGAGCAGCAGGTGAGTTTAACAAATTACAAAAATATTTATCTTAAAAAACATATGTTAAGGGCTACTTAAGGCATAAATTTATAATAATTCAAACAAATGTAAACCTCTTTGTACATAATCCCAGCTAGAAATATTTGAGGTAAAAGTCAAAACTGCTGTTCCATACCCTATTTTAGAGCCAAAGTCAAGCTCCAACAAGCAAAGCAGTCCATCTGACAAAAAGAATGCAACTCCATTTTGTCTGATTATATGATCTTGGTGAGAGGTCAGAGATTGTCAAGATGTTAGAAAGAGGTCTACTATACACAAACAATAGGAGAACAACTATTGACTATTGAGCATCTGAACAGTGAGTCGCTATGGTTGCCTTTGAGTTGTTTTAGACTGTAAACAGGTTTAGAAATCAAAGTGGAACTTATAAGAAGAGAGCCTCTACCAGAGCACAAAATATTACTCCTTGGGATTTTAAAAATCTACTTTATGAATTTAAGATAAGTCTTACACTATATCATGGTAGAGAGCAGCAAATATAATAAAAGGAATTTTGTCCAAGTAACCAACATTGGCACAGACCATATCTGGATAGAAACCAGTCGAACAAGTATATGTACAAGTTAGCCATGTATATATGGCTTTCTCAGCTAAATTGATTATAGGAACAAAAGAATAAAATTATTAAAATGTGTACCTTCATCAGCTTCGAATGTTTGTTTAGCTGAGGACGCTTTTTTTTTTGTAAAACAGAAAGAGAAACAAGTCATCACAAACTGCTTACGTCTATCAATACCTCCAATCAATCAAACCCCTGCCATGTCAAATAAACCATTGAACATAAACCTGCCATCATGTAACTGTTTACTACCAAAATCTTGGTAAGGAATATTTCTGCTACGAGGAAGGAAAAATAGGGATTGCAAAAGTCATTTGCTACATAAACAAGAGCCCTAAGCAAGGACTAGAGTTATGAAATGTCTAAAATGCATGGTTCTTTAATCAGCATATACTTTTTTAATGAATAAAAATAATCTATTAAAAATAAAGGACAAGTTAAATAATACAGGATGTGTAACCATTTCCAATTACAATCTGAAATTCAACAAATCTAGGAAATCTTAAAAGGATACAATAAGGATGTTGCCTAAGGCATTCATCAAATCATACAAAGAAAGTAACACAGACTGTTTGATAATGTGAATAGGACATTCAGCACCATCAATAGTCCTGCTATTCCTTTTATGTGTATATCTATCTAGCAAAAAGAATTATAAAATGGCTGCCCACGACATTGCAAATAGCCACTTCCTAACTACAGTCTATCTGTTAAAGAATGTTGGGGTTTAACATGCACACATATTTATCTAAACATATAATCCTTTAACCTATAGCCTCATCATCATGTCTGTTCTCAACCAATATTTACTACAAAAGAAAAACATATATATCAGCATGGAGGATGATGTACCAGGAGATGTCAAATATAAACCATTGAGAACCTTAGGGTTTATTTTTTGGAACTGAATATGTTCAGAGCACAAGTAAGCTATATCCAAAATCCACTTAAGAATCACCCTTTCCAGGAATTTGGAATCTTATTCATCCAGTAGTCTTTGAGTTAAATACTTCAAACACATTGGAAGCTAACATTCTGTATTAATACAGGATATGCATTTTACAAATATATTAGCAACAGGGTCTGGAAGCTCATTCAACCACATGCTCAACACTAATGCCTTTGATTATTATACATTACAAGCCCAGTTTATGCACCACCACAAACAGCCGCTCCAACAAATCACTCACCCCACAGATCATCAGAAATCAGACCCACGCCAAAATCAAATCCAAAACTCATTCTTGCCAACTCAGACCCACAACAAAATCAAACCCAAAAAACGTTTTTTCCATCTTTTTTTTACACTTCTTCCCAACTCAGACCCATGAAAAATCAAACCCAATAACCGTCGTCCACCCAGATCCACCACTCATGCAAATTCTCCAATTACTGCCCAAAGTAACTTCTACAAACAAACGCATATTTGGGAGTGCTTTTAGGAAAAAGGTAAGAAACCCTCAAACATCTTGCAGAACAGAGATCAATAAACTGAATTCCCTTTCCCAACACAGCCATGAGACACAAAGAGATACAGTTTTTGGAAAACATGGTGTGAGCTATGGAACAAGTTCACATTACAATCCTTACATGTATAATTGCAAAGGCACCCCATTCCATGTGAACTTTTTAAAAAATTATCAAAAGTCCATGTAATCAAATAATTGAAATTAATACCCAAACCCATGGTATGATTTTCACTAAAAAATTATGAATTTTAAACAATAGACTTCAAATAGTCCTATCCAGATGGTGGACAAGGTTGTCATATTATAGCATACAAGAACAGCTTAATCTATAATTAGACCAATTAATAATAAATACAACCATGATGATGAAGAACAATTGTAAATATTAAACAACCATGGGATTTTTTATCACATTATTTGAGCTTTTTTTTTTTGGGGGGGGGGGGGGGGGGGGGGGGGGCGGCGGGGGGGTTGACCAAGATTCAGAAATTGAAACTGTTCCTTTCCTCACACTTACCAAAACCAGCACACTACATGTAATCTAAGCTATGAAACACCCATAATTGCTTCTCAAGCTGCATGAGCAACCTCTTAAGACTACAATTAGTGAAATACACAATTGACATAGAGAATTTAGATGTCACAATTAAAAGAAGCACAGAACACAACATAAGAATGAAGGTAATATAGTATCAAGAAACTAATTACTTAGTTTGGTTGTTGAGAAAAATGAAGAAAAACCCCAAAATATAAAATCTTTGACTTAAGCTATTGATTTTATGCAAAGAAAACAACAAAAAAAGAGAAGACCCAGAATTTGATCTTATATAATAGTCTTACTTCATTTAGAGAAAACAAACAGACAAAATAGCACCATTTCATTCAAAATGGAAAGATGTGAAGATTGAAGATTGAAGAAGCTTTACCTTAGGAACTGTAAAGAGCAGGAGAGAGAATTCCTGGTTTGGTGAAAAGGCTTGGTTTTACTTTCCAACAGTACGATAAGTTTGTGATATTATTATTTCTTTCTTTCAAACAAGAGTTCAATGCTATTCTGGCGTTGTAAAACTAAAATAACACCCGATTCTGTAAGGAACCAACTCAAACTGGAATCAATAATAATAATATCACCGTCTCATTCGTTGTAGTAATATTATTATTATTAAATTTATACAATGTGTTGTTTGTTTGAGTTTGACCCAGAAATTTTTAAGTCCAACGATTTATGATGTGATGCTTTTCGGCTTTTTTTTTTCTTTTTGTATACAGTTTGGACATCAGCAGCTATGAGCAAACGGGCTCCACGCGGGACAACTTTTAGGAAACGTAAAGATCGATCAATTTAAATTTCCTCACACCCTTTTATCAGCAAAACGAAACTAGTGTAAAATAAATTACTGTATGCTGTATCTCGGAAAGATACTTTGAGCAACAATTTTCTTCAACGTTGAAATTTATGAGTTCTTAATAAAGTAAGGTAATTCAAAGTTTTCCTATAATTTTGAACTTGGATTTTTATGCATCCAAGTTTTTAGTTCAAATTTTATGAATGAAAATGTCATTTTACAAATTATAATTAAATCATGTTAACAGGTGCTCTTAAAAAAATTGTTAATAAACCATTTTAGAAAAATTTTGACACCACTTTTATTACCACTTTTATTAGAAATATAAAAAAGGAGCCAAAAAAATAAATATTTTTATATTTTCCTATAAAAAATTTCTAAAAATGTATTCTAATAAATACTCGTAGGGAATCCATTAAGTTTTCCCATCATAATTATATAATATTATTATTGTCATATCACTTATAGTTATGTACTCCCAGAATACCATAAATGCATATTCCCTCTCTTACATAAATGATGGGTCCTACCATGAATTTAATTAGTGAGACCTACCATTCATGTGAGAGTAGAGAATATACATTTATAGTATTCCGGAAGTACACAATAATTTCCCCCCATAGTTACTACTCTTCCTACTATCAAGTTATCATCATCACCATAATTCCCACTAAAATTAATCATATACGTGTAGAACTTGCTCATCCAATTGACCCTATTTAACCTAATGGGTTTTGATGGGTAACCAGAAAATGAGTCATCGTCCATAAGAGTTGTCTAAGAGAGAATGAAGAAGATGGATCCAAGAGAGAAGATAAGCTCGTCTAAAGGAAAACAAATCATCTAAGGAAAAAGCACATAGACGAAGGATAAACACTTAGTGTGTGTTTGGGTAAAATACAAAAACTACCTTTGAAGTTTGGGCTAATGACCTACCCAAACTTTTCAAAAATATCTAATTTACCCCCTAAACATAAATGTACTTAACGATGTTTGAAAGTTTCTCTGCTATTCGAAGTATTTTTCTACTTCATTCTCTATCTCTAGTTTTTTCTACTTTATTCTCCATTTTTGGCTATTATTCATCTATTATTTACTACCAAAACACTCTCTCATGCATATGATTACTACATTATAATCATTGTGGAACTGCATTGTGACAATCAAACTTATTATAAATTAGTTTTTGGATACAGGAGCACAAATAGTGTCAAGTGTGATTTGTGCTTAGGGAACAAATTGGATATTTTTTAAAAGTCTAGAAAGTGCTTGGAATTAACCCAAATCTCATAGGAGGTTTTTGTATTTTACCTTCTTTTTTTTCTTTTCTTTTTTTTTCTTTTAAATGCAATTATATGCAAAGGGCATTAAATTTTTCATTATGAAGGCTATAGTTGTATTTAAGAACAACCACTATTTGTACGTGGGTTGACGTAATTTCCAAATGGTCGAACCTAATAATTTATCTACACATCATAGAGGTCACCGATTTATATAAACTGTGGGCTCTAGTTGTTCACTTCCCACATAGTTTTTCACTTGCATTTTTTTCCTTTAGATTCCAACTGCATCTCCACGGTGGGTGTGACAGTTGCTCTAGGCTCTCCGAGAGAGTGAGAGAGTGAAATAAGAGGAGAGAGAAGATTTTATCTTTTTTTTTTTAATTAGGAAAATATTGATTTTTATTTTATTTACTTATGTGTATTTTTTAAAGAGGTAACCTATCTTAATTAGGAGAAGGTATTTGGTATCAAATGATACCATGTCAGCGGTATCAAAATCCAATAAGTATGAGATATGTCAATAAAAAATAACTAACCCAATAACCCGCTAACAAATGAAAGATATGTGTTAGTCGGTAGTTAATTTGCACACATATCTCTTATTTATTAGATTTTGATAGGATGACATGATATCATTTGATATAAAATACTTTTTCCTTAATTAGACCATTTGTAAATTTTATAGGCTTATATGGCACTTAACGACTACCTCTTCAATGGAAATGGATGGAAGGGTTAAATCCAAACATTACTCTCTTTTTTTTTTTTTTTGGCTAGAAAGAAATAAATCCAAACATTGCGTAAAGATAAAGGTGTGGAGCCAAAATTTGAAACTTTAGAAGACAAAATCAAAATTATCACAAACTTTAAGGGTGTAAATTGCAATTTAAGCTTCCTATAATTACACTCTAGGTCTTATTAATAAATTATATCCCAAAATTTTATTGTACATGCAACCCCTTCATTAAAATATTCGTAGTAATACAAAGTCACGAATGTTGACTGCCACTTTGAAGATTATTACATCTTAATCCTTGAGTACCCAGTTTAATATATGTTCCATCAACATTAAATGTGACTACCTAACATACTGAGATTTTGATCATGACTATAGATCTCACTATTGATATAACAAAGCAACCTACACCTCATGATCAGGTTCATTATTCTCTCATGATTTAGAGTTGATGTAAATAGAAGTCGTGAGATTTATTATTTATTTGACAGTCGTTAGGAGAATAATATATCTTACAGCGGTCTAATTCAATATGTCTTAACTCTTAAAACATATCAACATATCAACTAGAAGTATCCACTTCCATGATTAAGACAAAATTATCTTAGTTGATATGTTATAGTTTTCACAGATGAAATGCCCAATTTCATCACCTACTATGAACTAAAATTCTGAATTTACAAAGAACTTGTGATTTATATCTTCTGTGACTAAATCACATACTATACATCTCATGGATAAAGATAATGTCTCATTAGTTCATTTATAAATAGTTTCATATAATTAAATAATTTAATTATTTATGACATGCCAATAAATTAGATTTTAGGGCATAAACCCCAACAATCTCCCACTTACTCTTAAAGACAATTTACCATATATCCAACACCTATCTCCCTTTAAAGTAATTCATAGTCACTCTAAGGCAAGGTTTAGAAACAAGTTTCAACCGGATTTATTGCATAAATTATCTTTTCTACTACTACTTTTTACGTACTCATATTTCTCTAATGAGAGAATACTTACACTTAATGTGTATCTTCACCACCTAGGATGAATACATATCTTGAAGTCCAACTTCATAAATCACAATCAAACTACAAGTCAATATTTGTACATCCAGTAGCCATCAAAGCTTCACTTTGGTGGACAAGCATATAACCCTCATTCTCCTAAGATATTTGATATATGATTTAGTCCTACTAAATTATGTGATCTTTGATTCAATTGATATTTGCTTACCATGCTCACCGCAAAATAGACATTTAGCTTAGTATTTAGCATAGCATAAAGACTTCCTATCGATTTGGTATAAGGAACCGTCTTAATATGCTCTTCCTTTTATATGTCTTAGGACTATAGTCCTTTATAAAGGAACTTCAAACTTAAAAGGAAAGAATCATTTCTTGAAGCTATACTTGGTTAGAATCTAATCTATTTAAGCATTTTGAGATAGATCCAACATCCTAATTTCTGAATTTTAACAAAGTTTAATTCTTAGAATGTGACTAGTCTTTCTCAAGTACTTTATATCAAACTGGACTAGTGTAGACACTCAATTTGCACCCATGATTTAATCAAGGAGAATGACTTGAATAACCATCCATATACCCCAAAAATCATAATTGCATCACATGCGTCAATTTGTTCTTGCATTACATGCATCATTTTGTCTTTGTATTACATGCATCATGTCATTCATTACATATCATAAAAATGATCATGAGATTCTAATGGTCGCAACGGTGTTTCCGGTTTTCAAATTGCACCATCGGATTGAAAGATATCACATGATCAAGTTTGCACGGTCAACATGCATTGCGTCTAGGTAAGGTTGACCACACATGATTAGTTTAAATTAATTCTGATTGGTTAAACCATTAAAATTATTTAAATAATTCTGTGATTGGTTGATAATTAGTGTTTAAAGTAGGATTGCATGCATAGGAATACAATGGATGATTGAATAACAATAAAATTGTGGATAATCTGAACTTTATCAAGATTTATTTTAAGGTATTTATCTACAATATAATTGTTCTTAAATAGCTTGAATTATCCAAAAAAAAAGAGATAAAAATCATAGATGAAGAATGAAAACACGTCTAGGTACAAGGACCGGTCAAAAAACCCTAAAAAATGAGTCCAAATGGCACTCGAACACGAAAGAGTGTTTGGTGTCCAAAGGCCAATTCGGCAATTTTGGAGTGCCGAATGGCACTCTAAAAGGGCCAAATTTCCATGTTTTGGGCTTTGGCCATTCAGGTGACGATAAGGCACATCCTTTTCGATCTTTCACAAAAGGATGCGTCCGGATTCACATCCTAATCGTCCGTGCCTATTTTTTAAAGTCCTCTGACCTCTATAAATAGAGACCGAACCTTATAATTCAGCACTTTTTTTACGCTCTGGGAGGCACACGTTTTGAGGCTTTCAAATTGTTGATATTTGCTGATCCTTTTTAAGATTTGCTACAAAAATTAAGGTTTTTAGGTTTCAAAGATAACTGAATAAGTTTCTTTGAACCGTAAAACATCCTCTCAAGAACAAGGAGTGCTCATGCAAGAGGTTGTTATCAATCACTCTTTCTTTTTCTTATGCTTCTTGTTTATAATGATGAATGTTTTTTTTTTTTTAATCTATGAATTATTAATCATTGTTTTGTTTAAAGCATGATTGTTTTTATGCAATTGTTATAATCTCTTTCTTGAATATCAATAATCTGCATGTGAACAACTCTTTTTCTTAAAATAAAAACAGATTTGCATCTTCCTTAGATGTAGATTTGAATTTTTCTTCACAATAAAATAGATCTGCATCTTCCTTAGATGTAGATCTGAATTTTTCTTCATAATAAAACATATCTACATCTTCCTTAAATGTAGATCTGAATTTTTCTTTAAAAAACAACAGATTTGCATCTTTCTTAGATGTAGATATGGATTTCTCTTAATCAAAACTGGTTTGTGTCTTCATTAGATGCAAATCCGAACATTTTTTATCAAAAAAATTGATTTGTATCTTCCTTAGATATAGATTTGATTTTTTTTTAATGCATGCAGATTTTTGAAATAAAGAAAAGGATAAAACATGATTGTGTTTGTGTTTGGTTTATTTAATTCATGTTGCATGAATTTAAATTATTAGTGAAACTCTCTTCTTAAATTTTTTTTTTTCATTATTTTAAAACATATAAAAAATAGATCTGATTTTTCTATTGTCAAAAACCCTTTTTTTTTATTATCATAAAAATAGATCTAATCTTTTATAAATCAAAAAAACCATTTTTTTTTTAATTCTTGAAAATAGATCTAATATTTTTCAAATCAAAAGACTTTGTTTTATGTAATAAACACAGATCTAAATTTTTTATCTCCGGAAACCACTTTTCTCCACATACCACAAAACAGATCTGGTATTTTGGCAAATCAAAATCAATTTTTATTTTACCAATTAAAGTAGATCTGATTCTTTTCAAAAGAAGAGACTTCACTTATAAATAAATTTGTGTGATTTAATTTTGGCATCACATGTTCAACATATCATTCATGACATGTATAAAAAGGTACATTGGTCACAAGAGTCTAGAAGACCAGACTTTTTTGGGCGGAATGGGTGCCTAACACCTTCCCATTCCGTAACCTAGCTTCTGGATTTAAGTCTTTGGCTAAGTAGATCTAGCCTTGTTTTTATTTTATTTTGGGTAGAATGTAACTAGGACAAAAAGCTATGTAATTATTTGTTAGTTTGTAACTAGGACCCAAAGCTATGTAATTTTTCAATTTTTCAAATATGTAATTTTTTATTCAATCAATGAATGGAACAATTCAATCATGTATTTATTTTTTTCTTATTTTTTTGTATAAAAAATAAGTGGCGACTTCACACCACTTACTCAAAAAGAGAAGTGCCCACATATTAATATAGAACTTGATGCTGATGTTCTTGTACATTTACTTACTAACCCCTCCTCTCTCAATCTCATGTTAGAACCCCTTTTGAATGATTGTAGGAACCTGATCAAAGCCTTCCCTAACTGCACAGTGACCCACATATTTAGGGAAGCTCATAGATGTGCTGATAAGCTTGCTAACATGGAAGCAATCCAGCTTTTTGATTTCCTTTTGTTGTATGAACTATCGCCTGTGGTGGATAATATGCTAACTTTTGATAAAGCTGAGCTTTTTTGTAATAGACTAGTTGTTGCTTAGTTTATGCTATCTGCTTGGTTAACCAAAAAATAAAAATTAGTGTTTTTTGTCATTAATTTATTCTCTTTATTGAATAAAAAAATAGGAGGAAGGGACTGAAAGTAATTTAACAATCTAAACATAACCATACTAGCATTTTACACGCTGAATTTAATGAGCCATCATTGATCTGGAATTTGTGGACAAGATAATACAACCGAGACATCAAATGTGAATGTCAAACTCTTTTCCATGCTGACATCAAATTCAAATGTGTACTATGTTAAACTCTTTTTCATGCCCATCATTGCAATTTTCTATGAGTAATGCTACAAGGAAAGACTATTTAATAACATTTTTATAAACCATTAATGTAGTCAACTTTTTACTAATTTTTATTTAGGTCCACCATTAATATCACTTTTTCATTTACGAATAACCACTTACCACATCAACAATTTGTAAAAAGAATTTTATCTTTGGAATTACTATTTTTTTTAGGGAAATGTTAACGAGTGCCTTAATCCAGTTAAAGAAAGTTTTTATGAAAAAAAAAAAAAAAAACAATTAATGTTTTGACAGTTTTTTTCATTTCCCATAAAAATGATATCAAAATTTTCCTAAAATGAATTGTTAATGAGTGCCCTAAGTTAGCATGGCCCTTTTTTTTATGGACAGATTTGGAAATTATGGCGAGTTAAAGCAAATGAGACATCAAATGTGAACGTGGAACTTTGATTCATGTCAATAATTGTAATTTTTCTATTGCCAGCTATTCATCCACATCAATAGGAACCCACAACTCTTGAGTTGAATTTTCAGACAGCAACCCGATGACATAATGATAAGGATAGCAATTTTGTTGGAGCTACTTTTGACCAGCAGGTGGCCTTTTTTTGACAAATACTAATTAGAAATAAATTATTCTTCCCCTCCTCACTTTGTAAGTTATGCTTGGTCCTAACTAAGGTTTTAACTACTATAATATAGTTTGGACAATCTACATCGACATTTTATCTACTCCCCATTTTCAATTAGTTACTTAACAATATAAAATTTGATTTTTAAAGAACCTTCTCAGGTCCCACTCCCAAGGGAGGGAATCTTTTTTAATTTCCTCCATCATTTCTAACAAATCCACTTCTCTTTCTCCACTCACTTTTTTCTCTTGTTTTTTTTTTCTTTTCTTTTCTAAATAATACTTTCATTCAAATGAGATTAAAAATAAAAAATAAAAATAAAAACAAAGAGAAGGAAAGGAAAGAGGATTACAGAGGATAGGATTAACCATGAGTGGGTTCTTTTTTTTTTTTTTTTTTTTGACAATGCTCAGGCCCAAGTAGAGATAGGGATCCTAGGCCTTATGCTTGTGGATTGGTGGACTGGGCTTGGTTCATCGCAACTATATTGGACTGATTACGAACCAAGTTGTGCACAAAATATGGATCCTACAACACATACACATCCATATATACAAAATATATATTGTACAATAAGGAATAGTAAAGGAATAGCAAAAGATAATTTGAAACGTTAGGGATTCTTAGAATGATGAATAATACTTCATTATTTCTTGAGTTTTTAAATACATTAGGTTCTCTTTCCACTGGGATGTGTTACAAGGTCTAAATAAGTTCAAAAGTCACAGACTTAGATAGCCCTTTAAGGCTTTTAAGACTTGTGAGGTTTGAATCCCTTTGAATTCAAGTATATCCTCTAGTGTCTGTCTTAAGATCCCTCATGGAGTCTTCCCTCTTTTTCCCTTTTTTGAATTCTAAAGGAGTTTTCTAAGGTATCTTTTCACTCTCATTCACTATTGCTGATTGGTTTTTGCTGTTGACTCCATTCCCTTTTATAGTGCCTCCCTAGGGTTTTTGGGGTATCACTAATTCCCTCCATTTACTGCCTTGGGTACTAGAACCAATGTTGTGTCAGCAACATTGGTGGTTGATCCATTCCTCATTTTCTCATTATTTCCCCTTTTGAGATTTCGCTCCTAAAAGTTCCCAGCTGACCTTCCCCTTTTGGGGGAGTCCTAGGGGCTGACTTTTAATCCCTTTTTCCAAAGCTCTTAGATGCTACTTTTCAAATCCACCTTTTGGGCTGCTTCACCTTTTGTCATTTTCTCTAAATTGGTAGATTCTTCTCTGTCAAACTGAAAGATCCTTAACCACCTTTTTTCATGGTCCACCTTCCTGCATTCCCTGAGGTACCAAGCTTTTTCTTTTGGAGTGCCGATTCCTAAGCCATCAGCCTTTTTCTAAACCATGGGTGGCTGATGGGACACATCCACCTTCGTTCTTTGTGTCTATAAGCATGCTCCATTAAGCTTTCCTAATCCCAACTGACTTCTTTCTGCATAACTAGAGGATCCCAGGCTTCTGGGAATCCCCAAGTATCCTGGTCTGGTCCCTTTCTGGGCTCCCCAGCAAGTTTTCTTCACAAAGGCTGGGCTGAACTCCCTTTTTTCCTTTTTCTTTATTTTCTAAGGCCTAGAGCTTGCCCATTCATGGGTTTGGACCTCCTTTCACTCATTTCGAGTGGGCCTTGATTAACAAATACGGGCCTTGTCCCTTCTTTGAAGGCTCAAATGGGCTCTTTTCTTCAAATTTGTAATATTTTGGGCCTTGACACATTACTCGTGATATTGTGGACCTCAACACCATGAGAGCAAAATATAAAAGTCTGGAATGGATGAGATGGGGATCAATCCCAAAAAATTAAAAAGAGAATATATAGCAATGTTATAGGCTACAAAATTAACTTCCCTACAAGTGTGAATTACAAATCAACCAAAAAAATTAATTGGAGACAAATTCTCGCTTCCTCAATTAGGTGCTCTGAGCATTGTGGTGAAGAAGAATGGTTCCATAATGGGAGGATCACATTCATAGGTTCTATTTCTTCACTCACAATTTTCCTATCATAATATACTTTCATTCCAAGGATATTAGAGGATTATTGTTTTGTGTTAGCATTAAAAATAATAATCCTTTTGCTTTTCTAAAACCAATGAAAAAAGTCTTCGTGAAAACAATGGTTAAAAAAAATTTTAAAAAAAAGAAGAGGTTTTGCAAATTGAGACTATCTAATACCACTATTTTTTTCATTGAGAACATTAAAGCCATATATATATATATATATATATACAAATCAATATATTTCATTAGAAAAATATTAGAAAGATTGTAGAGCAATAAAGTAAAACCTTGGAAGAGCACTAATACCCGGTGAAATGCTTTGCATTGTTGTTTCTCCGGCATGAAAAAGCTTATCATGGTATTTAAAATAGGCTTGTCTCTTCCTGCCTATCAACCCTTACCACATTCTTCAAAAGCCTCTCCGATTTTGGTGCTATCAAATTCGCCCATAGCCAGTAATCCATCTAATGCTACATCAATTTTGTACTAAATCTTAAAATATGAGTTTTTAAACATAAAAATAAATAAATTAGGAACATATTCAATCAAGCAATGGACGAGGTTGGAATTGGAGGTGAGATTGAAGTTGTCTTTGTAAATGTTACAAAACAGCCAAAGTAAATTGTAGCCTACTCATCATCTCGTACATGTAAATCCTAATCAACCTGGGAAAAAAAATAAAGAAAGAGGTTTGTACACTCTAAATAAAAAAATGACTTCTCATTATCCAACAGTTCGATCAAGAAAATTAAACCAATAAAGAGTATCTTCCGTGGTCGCTTCCGATTGAGAGAGAGGATTTTTGATGTATGGGTTGAAATCATTTCCCTGAATTTTTAGGGGCACTGACATGGTTATGAAGAATAAGGGAAAGGAAGAGTCATGTAGTTAGAAAGAGAGAGAGAGAGAGAGAGAGAGAGAGATTGTGATCTATAAAAAATTGTTTGATTTGGGGAAGTGAATCCAGATCTAGGTGGTCTCTTATCTGATCTTCCAAAAAGAACATAAAAGTGATTTAATGAGAATGGACATCTATAGAAACATTTAGCGTGTCAACTTGATGGTTAGTGTGTCAGGATAGTATTATCAAAATGTGAAAAATCTCTGGTTCTACCTCATCATATTTTCATTTGCACTTTTTAGCATTTAAAATGGCAATGCCATGAATCGCAAAATTGTGACTGGATCAGAGGGTCGTCAGTTCGACCTCCGTTTTTTTCAGTTCTCTAAACTATTTGAAAGCCCCTATGTTGTAGAGACATCTTCCCTAATAGACCCTCGTTCGTAAAAAATGACGACATCGGCTTGATGGATCACCTTTTCTAACGATAGTGTCATAGCTATGATATTGCTAAAAGAAGAAGGAGATAGTGACATAGCTAAGATGTTGCTAAAAGGAGGAGGAGGAGAATGGCACTAGTGTGGTGATGTTGTAAAGAGAAGAGGTTGAATGGAATGAGAAGTAAATTGCATATGACAAAGCATTTTTTTTTTACCATTAGATTATTTATTTGCCACGTGTCCATCTTGACAAAAATGGGAGAGGAGTCGGACCATATAAAATGAGACAACTACAATCTTCCTTGTTGCTTTTCTCGATAGCATATTTTGAGGTTGTCCTTATTAGTTTGGTTTGTTAGACACATTTTCTAGCATTGCTTGCAATCCTCGCTTTAATTTGTTTGCTAAGAGCATTCACACTAAAATTGTTTTAAGTTATTTTAACAACTCAATCACAAAAAAGTCCCTACATCAATGGTGCCAAATTTAAATTTTTTTTAGCAACTTGTTCAGGTAAGTTGCTACTAGTAACTCTCAATCTCTTCTCTCTCCTCTCACTTCTCTTTTGTCACATCATGGGTTTGGGTTGTGGGTTTTGTGATTTTTGGCAGCTGGGTTTTGTAGATCATTTGGCAGGGATGATGGTGGGTTGTGGGAGTGGGTGACGATGTTGGTTTGGCAGGGACAATGGTGGGTGCTTAGTTGTTTCAGTTGGGTGGTAGGGGTGGTGGTGGGAGTGGGTTACGATTGTGGTAGTTGCTTGTGGTGGCAGTGACTTGTGCAATGGTTTTTGATTGATTTAGGCCGATGTGTTATGATGTGGTTGGTGGTGGTGTGGTTGTGGTATGGGTGGTAGGTTTGTAGGTGGTGGGGTTTGTGGTGGTTGTGGTATGGGTGGTGGGTTTTTGGTGGTTTGTTGGGTTTGTGGGTGTGGGTTTATTGTATGGTTGGTGGGTTTATGGCCATGGGTTGTGGTGACTGGTTTTGCTGGTGATGGTTGTGCGTGGTGGCGGTAGGTGGTTGTTATGATTGTTATTGCTACCAAGAAGAGAGAGAGATAGATAGGAAGAGAAAGGAAGAGAAATAGATGATGAATAAAAAAAGAATTGTAAACTAAAAAAATGGTTCCTATCATTTACACCATATTTTAATTTAATCCTTAACCATTCAATTGTGTAAATTTGGACCCTAAACTTTCAATTTCGTGTCAATTTGGTCCCTATCGTTATCCCTTAAATGAAAAGGTCTGACATGTCAAATGAAAAAATAAAAAAATTGATTTACCTGTCGCATTAACTACCAACTATGTGGCCACATCATATTTTAAATAAATAAAAAACCAAATGTCAGCACATGAGTTTAAGTTTGACAATTTGACTCCATCACCTACAATTTTTTTTTTTTTTTTTGAGTGAAAAGATAGAAAACATAGTTATATGTAAAGAGAAAGTATACAAACTGGTCTAAACACAATCACACAGGAAAAGAACTAAGCATACAGATAAGCAGGCACTAAAACGCCATTAAAAGACAATGTAAGGACTTAAAACTAAAGCCTGGTCTCTAAGGAGGTTTCTTATTTGCAGTGGTGAGTAGTTGATATTTTTCCAGGAAGCCAACATCTAATCTAACTAGAATGAGGATGATTTCAAATCCAACAACACCAAAGCCAAGCTTAGCAACTTTATAGCTCCAACATCAGTAATTACCATCTTGTTCCCCTCAAGTAGAGAGAGATTTAGCAAGGCTATGACGGAGAACAAGGGTTTAATTGGGGCTTGTGGGGCCATCTAACCGTTGGTTTTGTTGTTACTAAATGGGTCCAATAGAGGGAAGAAATATGTGTTGATGACGATTTACAAGCTTTGTTCAATAAAGCAGAATAAGGAGAGGGCGGTGGTGCCAATGTGGTGAAGCTATTCACCGCTAGTGGTGGAGCAAGGATTGGAGATAACAGAGAAGGCAATGGTAGTGTTAAGGAAGGAAGGAGGCAAAGGGTTGCTGGTGAAGGGGAAGGAGTTTGCGGTGTTGACTTTGTTGTAGAGGGTTGCTACTTGCTATTGAGGGGAGGAATTTTTTTTTCTTTTAACATTATTTTTTAAATATTTTAGTTAGTTGTCAGGTTTACAAACTATACAGCAAACTAGCATCTACAGCAAACTAGCATCTCGAGACTCTAAAACCTGAGTTCAAATCTGAACTCGAGTTTTTAAGACTCGAATTGCATGTGATGGGAGGATGAGGTGGAAAAAAATCCATGTGGGAATCAAGTATTTAAAACTCGAGTTCCCGTTCTTCTTCCACATCTAAGTCTTCCTCTTCCTCAATTCTTTTCATCTTCCTTCCACATTTGAGTCTTCCTTTCAAATCTGACTCTTCTTCTTCCTACCCAATCTGGTCCTTTGTTCTCGATCTGGTCCTCTATTCTTCCTCTTCTTCTTCTTCTTCTTCTTCTTCCTTCCTTCCTTCCTGATCTGTTCCTTCGTTCTTTGCCTCTATCCCTTTGTTCTATGTTTCTCTGTTCCTGCTCGATCTGATTTGTTTTGGTCTGTCTCACTATAGAAATCGAGTCTTGTAGACTTGGATTTACTATTTACAAACTCGAGTCTATAGACTCGAGATCTATGTGGCAAAAAGTACCCAGATCAGCAAGTAGAATTCGAGCATTTGAAACTCGATATTTAGATTGAAATCGAGCCTCTAAAACTCGAGATGCTAGTGTGCAGTATTGTTCCTCACCCATGTCAACTTATTATATTCTTTCCCTCACTAATGCTATCTTGCAAATTCCCTCTTAAGGGGAGGGTCAATAGATTTTAGTTTTTTTCACAAAACTTTAACTTGTGAGAACTGAAATTTGGTTATTTATTTTTTATTATTTTATTATTTTAATATGATGTGGTTGCATAGTTAGCAGTTGATGTGGCAAGTAAATAAATTTTTTATTTTTTTGTTTGACACATCAAACTTTTTCATTCAAAGGATAACAACGGAACCAAATTGACACGATACTGAAAGGTTTGGGACCAAATTAGATATAGACCATTTATGTAGATTACAAAAAAGAGTAAAAAAAGAATATTTAAATGAAGTAGTAAAAAAAAAAAAATAGAACCTTTGATGTTGAGTATATTATAAAGGAGCAAGACTTAGGTACAGTACTTAGGTGTTGTTCCTTAGGTTCCTTTTTTAACATTCTACCATGTGGATTTTTTCTCATGGGATGAAAATGTATTTTTTTAGTTAAATAGCCACATGACTAAATCTTAAAAGGGGAACCTAAAGTTCCCTTTTTAATATTCTGTCATGTGGATTTTTTCTCATGGGATGGAAATATATTTTTTACTTAAATAGTCACACAGCTAAATCTTAAGAGAGAAATCTAAAGAACAACACTTAAGGTACTGTACCTAAGTTTTGTCAATTATAAAATGAGGTGTTAAAATAGATAAAGTAGTGTTTTAAATTGTTAAAAACTAAAATTTTAAGTTGTTTGCTGCGAATGCTTTAACACTACGAGGATGGCATTAGTCCACAAAAGGACATCTGAATTGATTTTCTTCTTGATTTTGAGCCACATTGCTAGTACTTTTTAGGTTTTCATACTCCTCGTTATTGGTATATTTCCAATTTTCCACTATGATCACCAATTTGTTCTTGCTTATTTTATTTTAGTTCCGATTGAGTCGTAGGTTGCATCGATGACCTAATTGGCTTAATGTACTTCGGGTAATATTTGGACTTATAAAATTGTGGATTTTGAATTATATGTTTACAAACTTATAATTAAATAAATATAATGTATGTAAGTATATAAATAGTGATAACTCCAAAAAGATACATCAGGCACAACCTCCCCTCTAATATGGTAATAATCAACACTGAAATATTTCAGATTTTTGAGCTTGAATTTCATCTCAAGTTCAGCCTTTTTGAGGATTATATATACTTTTCTTAAATTTAACGTCACTAGAAACGTTTTCTAGATACATATTTTGTTGTCTTTGCTCACAAAATATTACTCCGACTTGACTTCAGGCTACGCTCATGCTCCTGTACATATTACAGCCCCTATGTCTATGTCTATCAAATGAAACCTTCCTGGGTACCTTGCTGTTTATTTTAAAAATCAGGTACTGATTGCTATGTCCTATTAAAATTAAATAAGTGCCGACCGCGTGATGTGACAGAAATGGTAAATGGATTAGGAAGAGTACATAACGAAAATAACATTAATCAGAAATGGTAAATGGCTACTCTTTGAAAGCAAGTTTTTTTTTTTTTTTTTTTTTTTTTTTGTCAATAGAGGAGATAATATATTAGCTAGCCACAAAAGGTGAAGTATTCGCTATCAGCCTTAAGGGGCCAAAATGGCCAACTAGCCCTAAAATCGTAAGTATATAGTTAGTTGGTTTTGTTTAGAAACATAATAGCATACTAGCATCTCGTGTCTAAAAGACTCGATTTTGGCGTTCAAAATCGAGTCTTTCAGACTCGGTTTGTAGCTTGGATCAGCTCTGATGTGGCAAAGGCGAGACTTGGCATCCACATGGAAATCGAGTCTCTAAGACTCGATTTCTAACGCCTACAAATAGCACCAACTCAGACCAAACACCAGAGCATAAGAGGAAAAACCCAGAGAAAAAAAAGAAGAGCATCAGAGAAAAACCAGAGAAAAGAAAAAAAGAAAAGAAAATCAGAAACAGAAAGGGAGAGAAGATCGAGATCGGAGAACCAGGCGCGCGGCATGACCAGAAACAGAAACCGCCTGGGTCTCGCGCGAGCCTGGGTCGCGCGCGGCCAGGGGCTCGCGCGCGGCCTGGGGCTCGCGCGAGCCCCGGGCCGCGCGCGGCGCTGGCCGGCGCGAGCCCCAGGTCGCGCTGGTGAGGTTCTCTCTTTCTCTCCCTCTGATCTGATCTGAGTAGCGGTGAGTTTCTCTTTCTCTCCCTCTGATCTGCGTAGTGGCAAAGTTTGTTAAATTTGTTTTGGGTATTTCTGGCATGTACAGACTTAGAATTTTTTTAAAAAATTTTGGATTGGAAATCGAGTCTTAGAGACTCGATTTCCATGTGGATGCCAGGTGGCAGCTCTGCCACATCAGAGTTGATCCAAGCTGCAAACCGAGTCTGAAAGACTCGATTTTGAACGCCAAAATCGAGTCTTTTAGACTCGAGATGCTAGTATGCTATTATGTTTCTAAACAAAGCCAACTAACTATATACTTACGATTTTAGGGCTAGTTGGCCATTTTGGCCGCCTTAAGGAGTACAAACCATTTGCATCCGAATTTACAATTACATTTAGATCAGGGGTAGGGGGAACATCAAGTACAACAAAATCAGAAGTTAAGGAACAAGCTCCTTTAGCAAGGTTGTATGCTCCTCTGTTAACCTCCCTAAACACATGCCTGATCACGGTCTACTGAAACTGCCCGAGTAAGTACCTGCAGTCATTAAGGAGTGATGTATATGATCTGTTTGAGAGGATAAGATCCACATCCACCTTGGCATCCAACTCCACAGCCAAGTGTGTGATTCCTAGCTGTGAGGCAAGCGTGAGACCATCCCTAAGAGCCCAAAATTCAGCAACAATGCTTGTACTAATACCAATATATCTCATATATCCTTTAATCCATCTGCCACAGGAGTCACGTATGAACCCTCCCCCTCCTGCCTTCCCTGGATTGCCCAAGGAAGAAGCACCATCTGAATTGAGTTTAAACCACCCTTCTTGTGGCTTATCCCAACAAACTGGAATGACAAAATGCCTTTTGGAAGCCGGCCCTTTTCCCACACAACAAAAATATTCAGTGGCAACTTTCATACAGAGGGAATGGAGGTTTAGATTTAAAGGAGAGTTTTGGAAAACCATGCTATTTCTATGTTTCCACAAATTCCACACAGCCAAAGGAAAAATAATGGACCAAGGAATTCCATTGATTCGGTTCAGCTTGCTGTCCAAACAGTTTGTGCTTAACCAATCTGTTAAGCTCAGATGCATGAAATTGGACATGCTTTGGGGAGTTCAAAACTTTTGCCAAAAATTCATAGCAATCGGGCAGTCCCTTAGAGTGTGTAAGATAGATTCCTCATGATTTCTACATAAGGGGCAGCAAGCATCAAGAATAATACCCCTCTATTCAAGGACTTTCTTAACTGGGATGCTGTTATGGAAACATAACCAAAGCAAGCTTTTGTTAACCGGTGTCCTTACTTAGGCATCATTAGTTAAAGAAGCATCAATTAAATCCCACCTGCATGGGAAGTAACAGAGGGAGCAAAAGTAAATTAAAATATGAACTTAATTTTTGACTAAACTTTCAAGAAAAAGTGGTTCGACAACGTTGGGTTTCCCATTCTTATAACGAATGCCATAGGAAACTCATTTATTCATACACAAAACTGCCGTACATAACTGCAAAGTGAATTCATATTTTTATTTATACACAAAACTGCCGTACATAACTGCAAAGTGAATTCATATTCAAATATGAATTCATCTTTTCCAGGCTTTCAAGTCTGGGTTCTGAAAAAAAAAAAAAAAAATATATATATATATATATATATATATATATATGAATTCATCTCACCATATTTTGTCTCTGCAGACGTTAATACAAGTACAGACAACATACACTTGCACAAGGTCTATGGGCGAATGAAAAGCATTGCTCTTGCAAGCTCTAGTGCTTTCTCGCGCCCAAATAGCTTCTCCACAATTCCAAGTGCAAATTCCATGGCAGTTCCTGGACCTCGGCTCGTGATGAGATTGCCATCAACCACAACCCTGTTTTCAACTTCACTCTGATCTGACAGCTTGTTGCACAATGCAGGAAAAGCTGTAGCCTTTTTACCCTGGATCAAAGTAGTAAGCACCAAAATGCAGAAAATATGAATGGAAGAAACATGTAGGTGATATCATTAAAAAGGCATTGGATCACAATATAGATCACAGGAAATTCAATAACGATATAGGGATTAGTGTTTCTGATGAACTTGGGCTTTACGGTCTATACAGCGGCACTTATTCAAGTAAATAATTTGCTTCCAAATCTTGTAATTGAATAAATGTGTTATTTGTTTCTCAAAAAAAAAAAGAAAAAGAATAAATGTGTTATTTGATTGCATAAGATAATATCAGGTTGTGCAACATAGATAGAGTCATGCATATTATTTGCAAAATTTATTATCTTTCTTTGACATTGTAGAGAAAGTGGTTTGGATAATAAGGTAAGTTTGATCCAGACACCTTAAAGGCAATACCTTGAGTAAGCCAAGGGGCTCCAGGACTAAAGCTGGGGAGGCACATATTGCTCCATAAGGTCTATTTGATTCCCTCTGCTGCTTTAGCAGGTTCGTCAGTTTTTCAGAGTTTGCAAATGCTTGAGCACCACCAAGTCCACCCTACAAATATGCAGAATGTAGTTATGCTAAACAATTGTTTATTGCCAATTAGAATCTAAATCCTCCAACTTACTGGCAAGACTATTAGATCATATGAAAGATTAGCAGCCTCATCAAGGAGCACATCTGCCACTAGTTTTACATTACGAGAAGCAAGAATTTCTAGTTTATCCTCAACAGAGGCCACCACAACATTTGCTTTCGCTCGTCGAAGAATATCAATGATCATCACAGCTTCCATTTCCTCAGTGCCATTAGCAATAGGTACAAGAATCTGAAACAAAAAGCAAATGCAGATGCTCATAATTCGTCAAAAACATTTTTCCTAACAAGATTTTAAAAAGAAAGATGCAAGCAATAAGGCACATCACAAATTCTTCGTAAAGACAAGATATGAGAGACAAGATATCAGTGCTTTTATAAAGAAATATCTCAACCAAGTTCTCTGCATTATTAAGGGCAAGGGATTATAACAAGGAAACTGCAAACAAGGATAGAGTCATTACTTAAATATATTAAAACTACTAAATACAAAAATGCTTTACAAGTTTGATTTTTACTATGTGAAAACCTCAAACAATCGCAGGAGGGAATAAATTTCCATCTACCCCACATGCTCAATAAGTTGACTGTAAATGGGAGGATTATGACAAAAGGAAAGTTGGATCCCTACCATTAATTAATTGGTAATCCAACCAAATTGATGTTCAAATTACACTTTAATTTTTTCTAAAAGGACACTTAATTAAAAATTTATTAGAATATAACACAACTCATATTACAAGGTCAAGTGATACAACTACAATAAGTAGCTCGGGTTGATTGCATGGAATCAAACTTAGTTTCAGATATATTTGCACATCTAGTCACTCACAGTTGCAATTGCCAGTTCTACGCACCAACATCTAATTTCTTTGCTTTCTTAATTATATAGCATATCACTGGTGGCTCCACATGCAAGCCAGGGTGGTCACAAGACCACCCTGACTTGCACAAAAAAATGTATACACTTCCCAAAAAAAATACTATAGGCTAAACTAACCTATTGTGATCACCCTAATAAAAATGTTGAACACCCGACTTGAGAATTACAAAAATTTGGGTTCAACTTCAACATAAATAAGAGTAATGCTATATTCACAAAATTTTCAATAGGAGTATACAGCAAACCCACCAACCTGATCCAACCCAACCCAGCGGGTTGGGTTGGTTTTTAAGGGTTGGTGGGCTGGCTTGGTTTATGAATTTTTTTTTAATAGTAGGTTGGGTTGGGTTCAGGTCATAAGATTCACAAATTCACCTAACCCAACCCGACTCACCTATATTTTATATATATTTAAAATTTTAAAAATATATTAAAGATATATATTATACAAATTTTTTATTTACTTTTTTGCCCCTCTTCCTAAATAAAACTCAAACCCTAAGTTAAGTTCTCCTCATATAGTCTGTGTTTCTTTGGTATTATGCTCATGATTATTTAATTATAAATTTGCTCTTATTTGTAATGGTGTTGTTCTAATGTTCAATTTAATAATAATAATAGTAATTAAAAAAAAAAAAAAAACTATCCAATCCATGGGTCCAACCGAACCGATCCACATGCATTGGGTTAGACCCCTGTGATGGGTTGGGTTGGATTGGATTTTTTTTAAACCCACCATGGTGGGTTGGGTTGAAAAAACTCCTCAACCCAACTCATGCACACTCTTAATTTTCAAAATAATTTCACAACAAATCCAATGTGATAAGCTGTTACTGATTCTAATTTGAGCCCAATACTGATATTATTTTTTTAACCCCCAATAACAGCTTTTTTCATAAGATTTATTGTAAAAATGTTGTAGACATATTATTACTCCAAAATTAATTCTACCTCGAAATATAATCCTTAATCCCTTTTATAAATAAATACATAAATAAAGCTTAAATAACAACAATAATATATTGGCCCAAATAATAACAAACATAAACCAAACCAAAAAAAAAAAAAAGACCAAATAACAAGTCAACAAATTATTCAACAAAAAGCCTATTACAAAACAAAAAGATAAAAATCGCTAATCATTCAAATTTGTAGCTTGTTCAACCTATTTAATAAATATAATCTTTAATTTCATTTTTCCTAAGAAAATGGTACCAAGAAAAATATTGTGATTGTGAGTTCTTGATAATGACAACAGTTATGCTCTTTTTGGCTTTGCAGGTGCAAAAATTTTGCCCTCCTTAGCGACTCGACTCATAGTTGTAACAAATATTCAAGTTATCACTTTATTTAATTTTGTATAATTTAAATTTCTTAATAACCACCCTAACAAGAATTCCTAGGACCACTACTGTAGCATATTATTTTATTATTTGGAGGCAAATAGAGTCATATTTACAATTTTGTTAGCCATAAAAATCCTTGAATTTATATCAATATAAATGTCTATTTAAGGTTAAAATTATCTTAAAACATCTCTTCATAATTCCATCTTACCCCACAGGACCTGATAATATAGCTATGCAAATCTTGTCTAAAATGTTACCTGTAATCAATGCTAATATTATATAAAGAGCACAAGTATAAATTGAAAAGAGCAAGTGAGAGAGAAGTAACTAGAAACATGTACTGTCTTAAAGAGACAGCTAGAGGTATACATCAAAGCCAAAGCTTCACCTTGGGGCAATCATCAAACGTCCACTCCACTGGATTTAGCTCAGTTATGGCATATTCATCCCCATGGTTGGAACGCATAACCTGAATGTGAGAGAACAGTGAAACACAAGCCCAAAGAAGGAAAAAGAGGGGGAGAGGTATCATAATGCAAAAAGAGAACTAAAACAAGAAGTTCTTTAAAACAGCCAAAGCATGAAGTTCAAAAAATGCACAAGCACCATAGCATTTTTCAAAATTTACAAGAGTCAACAACTAAGAAATTTTTGCTGCATGAAAAAAAGAAGGAAAATGGGAAGCATTTTTATGGGTGACGCATAAAGAAATATTTATTTTAATTTTGGAAGTCAGCTATTACTTATTTAAAAAGTTGGAAGTCCATTGTATTTTATTTTAGGTCTTATTAGTTAATTAGGTTAATCAATATTTTATTTTATTTCCTAGATTCAAGTTATTTTTGTAATTCAATAATTAGAATTTCCCAAGTTAATTAGGATTAAGTCCTAGTTTATATAAGCACAATATTGTACTCCTATGGAGATAATTTACAGTTTGATTGGCTAATAAAATTTCTCTTAAAATTTTCCAATGATCTGGTGTAAAGTCCAACCAACCTAGGTTGACTCCTAGATTTTCAATCCCACTAGGTGCTGACTCCAAGCAATCCTAAGTGCCGACTCCTAGCCCTAGGTGATGTTATATTGTTTTTGTTCTTTAATTTTCGTGTTGCATCAAATTTTGATTTTGTCCTGTCAATTTTCCATCCCATAGAGGCTGTATTTTGAGTTGATTACTGTTATAGCATGCAGGTAACACTTAATTGACCTGTCTTTATTCTAGGAATAAATAATAAACTAATATTATGACAACGTGGTCCACATAACTCAACCATATATGTTTTACTTGATCACAAATTCATCAACCTATAAGCAAAATGTAGCTGTAGCCAACCTCTTGGATCCTCTTTGGATAACATATTGAAATAAATATGTTTGTAACTAATAATGGAAACTAAGACTTATATTCGTTAAATAAAAACACTAATCATGGAGCTTAAGAAAATAAGCCACTCAGATTGATAAAAGAGTAACTGAAAGAAGAAGAGTACAGAGCATATGTAAAGATCACAACTAAGTTTGTGATTCGGCTGACTCAAAGATGTCTTTCAGCCATGTAACATTAAATGTACTAGGCTTTCTTCTACCCAAAATATTTATATGTGCTTGTCATGTAAGTAAAGAAATCATCAAGGGGACCCTGCTACACTAAAAAGTATAGAACAGAGACATGGATAAATTCAAGAATCCATTGTTTATTCTCTCGTTTTTTTTGGGGGGGGGGGGGGGGGGGGGGTGTGATCCATATCCATTCTCTTCTGCTTGCCTTCTGTCTTGGTTAATAACCCATCCAGATCTGTTAGTCCATCAATAAACTAATTATCATTAATATTAATGGAGTTTCCCTCACTACAAACTAATATAGTGTTTTGCCCCAACTCTTAATTGATAGTTTCCTCTAGTACCAACATGTAGCTATAAATTACAAACCATCAGGCCTTATGCTCCACTCATCAGCTTTCTTTAAATATATAAGAGATTCTTTAACCAAATTCAGACTTGATATTTTCCGCATCAAAACTGAATCCAGCATTCTAGGCCACTTGCTAATGGCACTCAAATTTTAGTGCTCCTCCATGAAGTTGATGCCTGCAAATAATCTTTTTGTCAGCTTCCCCAATAATCTCTTTAGCCATTCTTTAAAATGGATCCAAAGACTTTGCTCCAGATAATGCCATCCTCATTCTTCATGATTATTCCTTTTGATCTCAAAGGGTATTACTTCCTCAACAAGAGGACAGTCATCAACCTTTATTTATTTATTTTTATAATCAACCTCTATTCAATCTCATTACATTTAAACCCAGAAGAAAAATAACTAGCTAATGCAAATGTCTTAAGAGTAAATTTATGACAGGTATAAGTTTCCATTACAATAAATGCGGAGCATATCAAACTTTGATCAGCTACCCTAGTCAACTGTTTTTGAATAAAAATCAATGCATTCCCTTTCCATTAAAGAAAAAGGAGGGAGATATTAACTGAAAAAAATGTATGTACTGGAGAAAAAGTAAATACCAATGGCACAGAAACTTCTTTAGCTTTCTCTTTCCCGTACAATTGCTCAACCAATGCAACAGCAAACTCCATGGTAGTGCCAGGTCCCCGACTTGTTACAACTCTGCCATCCACTTGCACTCTTGATTCAACAGCAGTTGCAGTAGGAGCTAATTGCTCCATAAATGATGGATAACAGGTTGCCTATCAAAACCAACATACCCAAACCTTCCAACTTAAGTCATTCTAAGCAAGAACATAACCATCAACACTGATAACTAGTTACAAATAGATAATGTAACTGCTGAGAATGAAACTGTAGCAAGTGGTTAGCTAACTTACTTTCAAGCCCTTCAGCACACCCCATGGCCCAAGCGCCACTGCAGGTGAAGCACATACTGCCGCATAAAGCCTCCCGTCTGCTGCCTGCTTCTTCACCAAGCTTTCCAGAACAGCACAATCTCTAAGATTGGTAGCACCTGGCATGCCCCCCTATAGCATAATAAACAAAATAATTGAAAATATCAATAAGCTTCCACAAAACTCGAAGATTAATCAATTTACAGCGTTAGTAGAACCTTGTAAAGAGTGAATGGCTTATACAAGCAGAGGGAGAAAGGAATGAAAACACTTCCACCTGTCAATATATTTTGACTTAGAGTAACCCACTAGAAATAGGTAACCCTCTACTTGGTAACTAGAAAAAAGGTGGAGCAGACAGATAAAAGCAATTTCAAGAAAATAAATAAATAACATTTTTTAGTAAATCAAAAAGGCATGCAGCCCAAGTATTTAGAATGTATGCTCTGTGGGTACATCAAAATTAAGCTCCAAAAGGAGGGTTCTAGTGAAACATAACAAACAATGCCGTGCCAAGAGCACCCCCCATTCCTATGAAATTAATATAAAACAATGTATGTAAGAATCTACAGCCGACCATATCCTTCAAGTTGAACATTGCTTTTTACTACTTTTTTTATTATAAATTGTGTTTTGGAGTTTGCCAAAAGATTTTGCAGCGACAAAGTGACTAGGGTGCAATAATCAATCAAATCAAAAACGGTCGAAAAGGGAAAAAAAAAAAAATCCTAACAATGACATCTATTCAAACAAAGATTTGAGGCCAAAAGCTTTAGCTTTAAAGCTAAGTGGCGTCCCAATATCTTATATTGAAGTCTCAATTGGAATCTCCCAATGGTTATGAGAAAAATTTAAGCCCAATGAAAAAAAAAAGAGGCCCATTAGTCCATTGCATTAGCACATCATTTACTTCATTATCTTGCCAACAGGGATCATCAAAGAGCTTAGCAGCCATCAAAACAAATGACAGCTAAACTGATCTCAAGTTAAAAGAAGAAAAAAGAAAAAAAAAGAAATCATATAATTTTCAATGGAATGGTGAAACGCGCCCTTAATCATTTGCAAACCAAAACCCTATGAAATCGACAGTAATAATTGTTGTTGGAAAGA
Organism: Quercus robur; assembly: GCF_932294415.1. Lineage (NCBI taxonomy): Eukaryota > Viridiplantae > Streptophyta > Magnoliopsida > Fagales > Fagaceae > Quercus > Quercus robur. The sequence goes on along the minus strand of NC_065541.1, from coordinate 29,412,837 downwards.
ATAATAAATAAATAACCAAGTGTTTGTTTTATTGGTCAATGCAAATCATGTGTTTGATAAAATGCTAGAGAGAGAGAGAGACAGAGATGTACGGGCAGAGCGATGAGATCGAAGACTGTGTTGGCGCAATCGGAAACCAAAGCATCGGCGAGGATGTTGACAGCGTGGGCAGCATCGACGCGGGGTTGATTCTCCACTGAACCCACAGTAACATCAGCTCCAGCTCGTCGCAGAACGTCAATGGTAATCACCGCCTCCATAGGTTCAGTGCCATTCGCAACTGGAACCAGAACCTATAAACAAACAAACAAACAAAAAACTGAATCAACAACAACAAATTAATTGAGAATGTTTGAAATGTGTTTTTTACTTTTTGAGCAGTGGAAGCCATGGTCGGTGAAACGGAGACGAATAAGCGATTGTTGTGGAGAGAAGAAGAAGAAGGGATTGTATTACTATTGCGGTGTGCTAAGCGTAGTGTTGTTATGCGAGAAGGAATTATGCCCAACTGACGTGGTGGTACTATTAATGGTATTCGTAGTAGTAATGCCATTTTCTTTTCCTTTTTTTTTTAATTAAAAAAATAAAAATAAAACTCTACACTCTACTCTTTACTCTCTAGAGTCTAGAGGCTTCTTCTGCTCTCTGAATTGAGGAGCTAGTACCGTTGTGCGTGGATATAAGGCGGGTATAAATTACGGTCGATGTTCCATTCTTTCTCAGTTCTCATCCATTTGCCTCCTTATTATGCCATTATATGTCAAGTTTGCGAAACTAGTCAACAAACTAGCATCTCAGAATTTCTTTTCCAAATAACCTTAAATATAAAAAAATTTAGTTAGTTGTCACGTTTCAAAACAATGCGAGAAACTAGCATCTCGAGTTCCAAGATAAAACTCGAGTTTCTAAGTCTCAATTTGTAAGTGGTGGCATATGACGTGGAAAAAAATCCATGTGGAACTAGAGTTTCACCATTTTATTTTCCTTCTTCTTCCTTGTGTTCTTCTAAACCAGCGTTCTTCTTCGTGCAGATCTAAAAACCAGATCGTCCAATCGCCCACCCGGCATTCAATCGTCCAATCGGAGCTCCAACGTTCTTCATTCTTCCTCTGTTCATCATTCCTCTTCAAATCTGTTCTTCGTCTCTGTTCTTCGTCAGATCTTTCTTCCCAGGGACGGAACTAGGATTTGAACCTGGGGGGGGCCAAAGCTTAAAACAATTTTTTTTTTTAATGAAAATAAAAATTAACACCTATTTCATATTCAACAAAATACTACATATAAAATAGGTGTTTCTTAGTCAATTGGTCTCACAAAAAAGTCTTATGACTTACCAAAGACTAGTCTTCATAGTTAACAGTACTCACAAATGACAAAACGGTGACTAACAAAAACTACTCTTACAAATTCACTATCACAATACAATACTCACATCCTACTATCCTAGTCCCACTATGTTTTTTTATAGATAAAACCAAAACAAAAAAAAAAAAAAAAAAAAGTTACAAACAATTACACAGCAGTCAATACAATCACAAAAAGCCATAAACAATTAAACCAATCCACACAATCACAAAAAGCCACAAACAATTACATAGTAGTCAATACAATTAAACCGATCCACACAATCACAAAAAGCCACAAACAATTACACAATAATCAATACAATTAAATCGATCCACACAATCACAAAAAGCCATAAACAATTACACAGTAGTCAATACAAAGCTACACTAGTCTACAGTCCACACATAACACAACACATCAGTCCATAAAAAGCCACAACTCACAAATACAACAGCTAACACAACCACCACAGTTCATAAAAAAACGCAGAGGGGCAGAGTAATATAGCAAAGACAAAAGAACAAAAATAAGAACTTGAGAGAGGAGAGAAATTTCTTAGATTACCATGTGTGACTGTGATTAACTAGCTGTTTGGATTCAGCTGCCTGCGTCTACGTTTTGTTCACAACGCGTTTTAGCTCTTTTTTTTTTTTTTTTTTTTTTTGGGTAGCCACACTTGTTGACTTTTTGTCAGTGAACAGTGCATTCGTGCACTGTTCATGGACCCACAAATTTCACTTTTTAACAACTTTTTTCATTAAAAATGGGTCCCACGATACTATTCACACATTTAAAAATTATTTTGCTACAGTGTTTTCAGTTTTCAGTTTCAGCAAAATAAGTTCTATCCAAACAGACCCTAAGGATCTGAGGAGCGGAGGAGCAACAGTACCAACATTCCGAATATGATCTGAGGAAAAGAATAGCAGCAGCAGCAGTGATGGAAGAGGCGTTGATGCTTGATGAGGTTTTTTTTTTTTTTTTTTTTTTTTTTTTTTTTTTTTTTTTTTTTGTTGAGGTGATGATGCTTGATGAGGTTGAGTGGAGGAAGAGTGAGATTAGGGTAAAAATTTGAGAATTGTAATTTAGGTTTTCAATCCATATTTATTTTTTATTTTGTAGTTTTTAGTTTGTCGGTTTTTTTTTTTTTTTTTTTTTTGTATGAGAGTTTGTTGGTGATTTTTTTAGATTGATTTGTATACCAGTAGTCTTTTTTTTTTTTTAATTGGGGGGGAGGGGGGGGGGGGCTCTATTAGGACGAAAATTTCATATACTACCTTTTTTTTGGGGGGGGGGGGGGGGGCCAATGGCCCCCCTGCCCTACTGTAGGTCTGTCATTGGTTCTTCCTGTTCTTCTTTAGGTCTTCGTTCAATCGTCCAATCGGAGCTCCAGCGTTCTTCGTTGTTCGTCTGTTTATCGTTCCCCTTTCAGATCTATTCTTCCTCTATTCTTCGTTAGATTGTTCTTCCTGTTCTTCTTCAGGTCTGTTGTTCTTCAAGTACCAAAATTGAGTCTCAGAGACTCAGTTTTGCTTCTTATAACTCAAGTCTATAAGACTCGAAATCTATCTGGCATCATATTTCCACCTCACCAAGTGGGAATCGAGTCTTTAATCCTCGAGTTTTAGACTGAAATCGAGTCTATGAAGCTCAAGATGCTAGTTTGCAATTTTCATTCAACTGCATGTTAACTTATGATATTATTTCTCCTCACTATGCTAGTCTGCAAATTCCCTCTAGCATCTCGAGTATCTAAACCTCAAGTTCAAAGATGGAACTCAAATTTCTAAAACTCGAGTTGCAAGTAGTAGTAATCTGACATGGAAAAAAATCCACATGGAACTCGAGTTCCACCATTTTTCATACCTGAAATTTATTTTTCTTCTTCCTCTGTTCTTCTTCTTCCCCAGATTGTTTCTTCTCCAAATCATTCTCTAGATTATGCTTTGTTCTTCTTCTTCTTCTTCTTCTTCTTCTTCTTCTATAGAATGCGAGTCTAAGATACTCGAGTTCCAAGTGGATAAATTGTTCCACCTCAACATTAGAACTCAAGTCTTAAATGCTCGAATTTTTCACCAAATTCGAGTCTTAAAGACTCGAGATACTAATTTCTTAAATAGTTTCAAAAACATGCTTACTAACGAAATATTTTTTGAAATTTTGCTATACGGCAAATATCCCCTTACATTTTGCCATCTCAAAATTTTGGATATATTAATCTGATGCCACCCATTTACTTCTTCCGCACCTCTTTGGTCACCATTTTTATTTTTTCCTTTGTATCCTAAAAATTTGAGCCTCACACGGTATGTTGATGTTTCACGTGTGTTTTGTAAGGTTTTTTTTTTTTTTCTTTTTGGAAGCCCCCCAGCACATGGTAATATAGTATACATCCATTTTTCACTCTATGGTTGAATTTTCTATACATCCAATTTTGAAATTAGGTTTTGTTATGTTATCAATAATTTTGTAATTTAAGGACATTGGTTTAGAAAATATTTTAAGAAACTTTTTATTAAAAAAAACAATTAATATTTTTAAATATTTTTTATATTTCTCATAAAAGTAGTGTCAAAACTTTCTTAAAATTGTTTATTAACAATTACACTAAGATCACTCATTAACAGGGCTCTAAATAAATACCAAAATAATAATAATCAACATTTATTTAATTGTTGATTACATGAAAAAATTCAATTCAATTATTTCAAAATATATTACTTGACATACTCTCGAGTCTCGACATCTTGACATGATCCAAAATATGGACTTTCACTCATAAGGAGGGTCATTACTTTTTTTTTTTGAGAGGAAGGAGGGTCATTACTTATTACCCCTATAACTATAAGTGAGTTTTTTAATGAAGGTAATGGAAATCCATACATGGAAAATGCTATATGGATGGACCTGATTATGCATGTCAATATGTCACACCTCAATTTCGGTTGTTATCTTGGTATGTCCAAATAATGGGGTTTTACTCATGGGAAGCAATATTACTACCTATTAATGAGTTATTTGGAGGTTAATTTATAAAATTGAATTTTCCTCAAAAAAAAAAATTTTTTAATTGAAAGGTGTTAAGCATCTATCTCACCAGATCGATTTTCTAGAAATTAATGGCAACTTATATTATCATTTAACTACATAATGCGATTGCAAACATAATGGAATGAAAAAAATTAAAAAAAAAAACTAGAATCAAAATGCATAATGTATCACTAGTAGATGGAAAAGACTGTAACCATTTTTTTTTTTCTTCTCACCCTGGCAAACCATCATAATTAGTGAACAAGTGTAAGCTTTGCTATCCAACAGTATGAAGTACTGATCACACTAAGAGACAGGCCTTGAAGTAAAGGACAGGAACAAACAGAATCAATGTGTTCTAATTTCTGGCCTTGCATATATATATATATATATATATATATATATGAATATATATGAATATTGATGGAAAATGATAAGATTTGGTAAAAATTTAGACTTTGCTTGACTTTTGGAAATGTTGACACCCCATTTTGCAACCCGCATTTAACCTCACATGGAGGGTAAAAGGGTAATTTCACCTTGAAAATATGCATCTTGATTCTGGTCATTAGATCCTTAATCTCATTTCACCAAAATGATCTTGATGTTGTAACGATCAAATTGACTGGTCATAAGCCCTAATTGGACCACCAGATTGAAAGTTATCATCAAATCAAGTTTTAATGGCTGAGATGCATTTTCACAAATTGAGTCCGACTATATGTGATTATGAATAATTGATTTCAATTGGTTATAAGTATAATCAATTTAAGATCGCTGATGTGTCATAATTTGATTGGTTAGTAATACATTTTATGGTAAGGTTGCACACACCTAATTAACTAGATAGTTAAACATTAATCATTCAATGAGCTATTTGTGCAATTATCTTTTAATTAGGGTAAATTTGGAACTAATTAGGTCTGAAATGGGAGTGATTGGAGCCTATTAATGTTAATTGGAAACTAATTTGGAACCTATTAATGCTAATTGTGCTGAATTGTTTTCTAACAAATGACCTCTGCTCACCATTTTGTTGATATCTCTCAGACTATTTTGAATCTGTGAATTAGGTTAATTTTCCTAGAAACTAGACATCTAGGGCTTCAATTTGAGCACAATAACGAGACAATTCCAATCAGAATTGAGTCAGATATGATTTTTCGAAGTTGGCTCTACAGGCTGTTACAGCAGCTAGGGGAAAACCGAATTTTGGCTTGCTCCTCACCCCCACCAATCTTTCCATTTAATGCACAAGATTTCCCCAAAGGCTAAAATGAGGTCTAAGTTCATGATTTTTTATCAACCCTTATTAAATGACCTTCCATTCATATTTCCTCAACCACTACTATATAAACCCCCCATCTCCTCCATTCCAAAAAAAAAAAAAAAAAAACCCTCTCTCTTCTCCTCTCTTGAGTTCTAGTGAAGTTAAGTAGTCTTGTCATATCTTGGTCTTCCTAAGACTCAAGGTATTGAGTGAGACTCACTCTTCCTCTCCTAACTCTTCTTTTCCTCTACCCTTAGGACCTCTATCAAGAGTCTCCTCCTCCGCCGTATGGATATTGCATAAAGGTATAATCTCTTTTCCTAACTTCTTTTTTGTGTTGCCATGATGAGAATTTAGGATTAAAGCATGATAGTAATTATTTAAATTCTCTTGAATATGTTTGAATGTTCTTATGTGTTCTTCACATGTTCTTGGTTATTCATCACATATTCATGCATAAACATTAGTTTTGATCTTAAATCCACATCAAAAATATGAAAAACATGTTTATTTCATAATTCTTTCAAATCCATGAATTTAGGATATCACCATACACACACATTCACTAGAATTTATTTTTCAATCCAAATGCAATGTTTAATAAATTGAATTAAGCTTCATCACATGCACACACATTAAATTCAACATGCAAATTGATTGACATATTGGATGATACGATATGAATGTTCGTCACTATAGTCTAGAAGACCGGTTTCATCGGGCAAGGTGGGTGCCTAACATCTTCTCACCTTGTAACATAGCCTCCGAGTTTAGATAAAGGGGTAGTAGATCTAATGCTTATCCATGTAATTTTTCAATTTCTTGATTGTAATTAGGAAATAAAGCCATGTTCTTTATCTTAGATTGTACCTAGGACCAAAGCCATGTAATTTCCTATGATTAATGTAAATTCAATTTCAAATTAATAAAATGAGGAATTTTTCAATTTTGGTTTTCTTATTTATTCCAATAATTAAATAAGTGACAACTCCATTGTAAAACACGACTCTACCCATTCACATGGGTTTGGCCCAACACTCTAAAAAAGGGGGTCAGGGGCGCGGTCTCTCACAGGAAAACTCAATTTATTTGGTCTCGAAAGGGTATTTTGATCATTTTACACCGAGACTGCAAAATTGAGCATTTGGTCACCCAATTGGGATAATTGAGACCACTTTCATCATTCTCATAGTCTTAATGTGAAAAATGTGGATTTTGATTTTTTTTATTTATAGTAAAATATGTATTTTGCACGCAAAATGAGAATGGATAAAATTTGGTATCAATAGTAGGCCTTGTGGGTAAATACCAAATTTCATTGGTTTATAAAAGTAATGGCACATAATAAACAAGTTAATTAATAAAGAGTAAAAAATATATAAATTACTAAAAATAAATAATTAAACTTTTATTATAAGATATTTTTAACAAAATTTTAATTGGAAGATATCTTTAACAACTATGATATTGGTTCTATCTAATGTGACATTGGAACAATCAAATGTGAGTAAAAAGTATGGGAATCACCGAATTTGACAATAGTACGATTATAAATGATGTCGGTACTGCCTAATGAGACTTTCAAACCATCTAATGTGAGTAAAAAAAAATAGAGAACCACCTAATGTGACAATAGAACGGTCATATGTGATGTTGATATTACCCAATGTGACGTTGAAACCATTCAATTTGAGTATTAAAAAAAAAAAACCCACCAAATTTGATAATAGTGTGATAATATGTGATGTTGGTATAGTAGACACCTGTGAGATGTTAGAAGTTAGAACCATTCAATGTGAGTAAAAAAAAATTAGGAATCCACCGAATGTGACAATAAAATATTCATATATGACATTGGTATTTCCCAATGTGATATTGAAACCATCCAATTTAAGTATAAACAAATAAAATAAAAATGGAACCACCAAATTTGACAATGATACAATTATATGTGATGTTGGTACTGTAAAGACCTATGAGAGATTGCGCCTTCGACCCAAACCCTTTTCAATGTGGCCTTTTGGCACTTGTCCCAAGTGAATGGGGTGGAGTTGTATTGGTTTCCTCTTAAGAGACAGTGGAGAGGTTATACAGTTGTTATCATTACTCCTAGGTCAAGGGTTTTACAATGGAGTCACCGCTTATTTAATTGGAAAAATAAGAAAACTGAATTGAAAAGGGCATTATTCTTATTGATGAATTGAAGTTGTACATCTCTTTGATAATAACTAAAAATTACATCACTTTGGTTCTAGATAAAATCTATAACAAAAGTGCAATGCTTTGATTCCTAATTACATCCTATAAAAGAGAAAATTACAAGGATAAGTCTAATCTACTAACCTTTGATCTAAGTTCGAAGACTAGGTTACAAGATTGAGAAGGTATTAGGCACCCAGCCTGCTTAGCGAAACCAGTCTTTTAGACTTTGGTGGCTAGTGATCATATCACATCATTCAAAAGTTTATATCATCCAAAAATATGTGATTACAAGGATTGAATTAAGCATTGATAAGCATGGTAGATATGTGTGTGATGTATGGCAAACTCTAATCTAATAACATATGAAAATATTATTTAGATTGACAAACTCTAATTCTAAGAGCAAGTGAACATGTCATTGAAATTGAAAAACCCTAATTCTAAGTGCATGTGAATATGTTATTGAAATTGAAAAACCATTATTCATGCAAGGCTATGAACATCCTAGATTTACCATGCTAACAAAGAAAAATATGTGAAAAACTAAACATGCTTGAATCTGAAAAGTTAAGGCATAAAAATAAATAGGAGGTTTAGAAACCTTACCTATATGTACAACACTCCGAGCTAAGCAACACCTAAAGAGAGATGAATAAATCTGAAATTTCTGGAGTTTTTGAGAGACTTGATGTGTTTTTGAACTGATGGTGGAAGTGGGTAGTTATATTAGGAGTGAGGGAGTTAGGGTTATGTCTTTAAGCAATGTAGGACTCAAGAAAATTAGTCTGAGCAAAAAAAAGTAGGAATCAAGGTCAACTTGTGTGGGGAGTAAGCCGAACTGAAAAATGAAGAAAATCTATAAGTTCTAACCTAAGTGCTGAGGTTCCAGATCCTCCAGATTTTTTCCTTTTTTAGTCCGTTTGTTTTTGTTTCCAATTTGGACCTAATTTACTCAAATTTTGACTTCATTTTCTAATTTTCTTGTTCTTCAAGGTCAGCAAGTTAATTCCAAATAGGTCAAACTAATTAATTACTTGTCTAATTAATCAATTTCTGCATGTTTTGTCAAGAATTAGTAAACGTTTTGGCTTGGATTAAAGTAGATGCACATAACCACACCATAAATCCTATCCTTAGCCAATAGGGATATGACACATCATTTAATTTAAATTGGACTAAAATAGACCAATTAGAATTAAGAGATTATAATCTCATATGATCGGGACCGGTTTCATGCAAGTGCACTTTATTGTTGAAACTCGTTTCTTTGATATATTTTAATCTAGTAGTTCGATTAATACTCATGAACTATCATTTTGATCGTTATGACCTCAAAATTTGTTTTATGAAAAGTATTAATTTGAAGATTGAGCGATCAAATTTACAGCCTTGCCTTGGAGACATGAGATGGTGATGGTGTGCAATGCAATGCAAGTGAGGTTGAATAGGAGTCACAAAATGGGGAGTCTATAGAAGGCCCTTTATTGATAGAGCTTGAAATGCTTCGAAGCTTGGGAAAACAAATTTCAATGTAAATAAGACATAAGATTTTGCGACATCCATTTGACTAATGCAGATAATAGTTACGATGCTTTGGAAGGGCGAACCAAATCTTTATGGAAAACTGCCTATGTACCTTGCCTTATGAGGATTAGGTCCAAGTGTAGTTCATGCAACAACATGTTTTGAAAAAACTTTTTGCTTTGTGAAGAGTTACTGAACAATTTTCAAAAACTTAGTGAAAGAGTTACTGAATAGCTTTTAAAAGAATTGAGTGAAAAAAAAAGGTTATTGAATAACCTTTAGGAAAAGGTTACTGAACAACCTTTAAAGTAAGAGGTTACTGAACAACCTCAAGGATAAAGGTTACTTAATAACCTCTAGAAGAGGAGGTTGATGAACAACCTTTAGATGTTAGGGTTACTAATCAACCCTTAAGAAGAGAATTTATTGAGAGTAAGGGTTACTAAACAACCCTTAAGCGAGAGAACTTTTTGAAAGAAAGGGTTACTGAACAACCCTTGGATGTTAGGGTTACTAAACAACCCTTGGAAGAATCCATTAAAAGAAAGGGTTACAGACAACCTTTAAGAGAATTTTTTTTTAGAGTAAGGGTTACTAAACAACCCTTGAGAGTTAGGGTTACCAAACAACCCTTGGAATGATTTATTGAAATTAAAGGTTACTAAACGACCCTTAGATATTAGGGTTACTAAACAACCCTTGAGAGTTAGGGTTACTAAACAAACCTTGGAAGGATTTATTGAAAGTAAGGGTTACTAAACAACCCTTGGAGGAATATCGAAGATACGGAGTCTAACACTGAGTCATTTACGAAGTATGATCTTCTAGGGATCCTACAAGATATTCTTTATGGGAACTTTTAACTTTGAGAAGGCAATCCACTTAGGTGCTTAATTTTGAAGAGAGGATCCGTAGGGGATTTGTAAATTTTGAAAAGGAATCCACTGGTGATTGAAAAGGAATCCAGTGGGCGTTGGGTTCTTCTTAAGTGATGTGGAATTAGTTTTGCACGTGTTTCCATCGAAAACTTTCCTCACATAGCTTTTACAAACCCTACATGTGTGCGTGCTCGAGGGTGCGTGCGCATGATCGGTGCTTGCACGTGGAGGTGATGTACCCGTGCACGCATGGGTAGGGTTTATGCAAGGAATCCATTAGGGATTGAAAATGAACCCACTAGGTGTGGGGCTCTTCACATGCAATGTGAAATTAGTTCTGCACATGTTTTTGTCAAAAACTTTATTTACATGACTTCTGCGAACCCTACATGTGCGCACGTGCTTGAGGGCATGTGCGTATGGTTAGTGCCTGTGCACACAGGTGATGTACCCGTGATCACTAGCTAGGGTTTATGCAAGGTTTTTCTTTTCCAAAATGCCCTTCAAGTTAAAGAGTTTCCTTAGCTAGGCCCTAGACCAGTCATGGGTCCTTTTAGTGATATCGTTATTGGGGAACGAGGGCTCAAGTCATAAGGGGTACAAAATGAGGTGTCTACATCAAGCTACTAACTTCTTGCTTACAAACCCCACTAGAAGTGCTATCTAGCTCGGAGTGCTATGCATTCAGGTAAGGTTTCTGAACATTCTCTCTATTTTTTTGCCCTAACTTTTTAGATGTAAGCATGTTTAGTTTCTAGGTTTTTCACATGTTCTTATATGTTAGCATGTTAGATCTAGGATATTCATAACCTTTGCATGAATTAGAGTTTTTCAATTTCAATAAATATCCATATGCTCTTTGTGAGAGTGCCTTTTTCGTGACACTCAGGCCCAAGGATCCCGGGCCTAAATGAAAAGGAGGATTTGGTGGACCGGGCCTTGACTCACCGCAGCTAACGAGCTGTTTAAGAATCAAGTGGATGCAGAGAATACTCCTGACAATATAAAGAAAATGACAAACAAGGATATCGAAGAGTGCCAAAAATTAACAAGGTAAATTCAGAAGGAAAGAAACAGGATTAGCAAAGCGATAAAAATTAGTGCTGTGGGGATCCTGGGAAATATGAAGCAATGTTTCATTAATACATTATCTGTTTGATTACAGAAAGCTCACTAGGACGTGATACAAGGTTCAATCAAGCTCAAAAATTGCAGTCTTGAATGACTATTTCAACCTTCAAAACTTGCAAAGTTTGATTCTCGTTGAATCCGAGTATGTGCAATAGTGGCTTTTACAGGATACCGGGAAGCAATACTTGTTTTTCCCTTATGATTTTCCTTTCTGCACAGATTTTCTGATAGTTTTTCCTGGAGAATTTCTTCTTTCTTGTGTTTCTTTCTTTTTTTTCGCTGCTCTTCTTCACAACCCATCCCCTCCTTTTATAATGGAGTTTTTTGGTCTTCCCGGGGAATCGTTGGTTCCCCTGTTTTGCTCTTTTGCAAACAGAGCATGTCCTGTTCCCATCGTCTCGGTAAGTCCCTTTTCCATTTTTTCTCATTCTTTCCTTCTTTCAGCTCTGATTCTTTTGAAAGTTCCTGGTTGGCCATCTTCTTTGGGACGTGCTGAGGTATGCCCTTTCTCGACATCCCCATTTCTGGCGTCTTCCACTTTTCCCCTTTTTTCCTATTTGGGCGGAATCCTGTTCTGCCATTTTTGAAAGTCGTTTGTTATCATTCTTCTTCCCTGTCCTGGTTCCCCGAGGCCTTTTATGTCTGTGCCATGAGAGGTCGCTCGCGTTTTGCTTTTATTTCTTGTTTTCTTCTTCTGTCTTCTTTCTATCGATTTGTCCCATTCTTCCTTTTTCTTTGTGCCTGAAGGGATCCGTGCTTATTGATGGTTCCTGAGGATCCTTGCTTCTTATACTTTGCCGTGGTCCCTTTTTTTTTTTTTTTTTTTTTTTTTTTTTTTTCAGGCTTCAGGATCCTCTGGGCCTTTCTTTTATTCCCTCATAGGTCTCTCGTATCTATTACTTTGGGCTTAGCTTGAATTTTCCTTTTGCGCTTGACTTGTTCTTTTTTTTTTTTTTTGGGCTTATTTCACTATGACCCTTTTTTAGACCTCAACACTCTTAAATTATGGTTTGTAACAAGTCACACATATTCACTATCTCTTTCAAATATCCAATCTATCCATGCTTAGAATTAGGTTTCATCATGCTCTTGGATGTTTTACCTTGTAATCACATGTTTTGGATAATATAAACTGTTGTTGACACTCCATTTTGCAACCCACATTTAATCTCACAAGGAGGGTAAAAGACTATTTTTACCTTGGAGATAAACATCTTAATTGTGGCTATTAGATCCTTAATTTCATTTTATCGAAGTGATCATGATGTTGTAACGATCAAATTGGCTGATCATAAGCCATAATTGGACCATCGGATTGAAAGTTATCATCGAATCAAGTTTTAATAGTCGAAATGTACTCTCACAAATGATGTTTGACTATATGTAATTCTGAACAATTAATACTTATTGGTTTAATTATAATCAATTTGAAATTAATGATGTGTCATAATTCAATTGGTTAGGACTACAATTTATAGTAAGGTTACACACACTTGATTAACTACTATGTAACCCGTGCTCACAAGAATGATGAATTGTAGTGGTGCTAATGATTTTAGTTTGAGTTATTAAATATATAGGACATTAATTCGACCAGGATATTTGGAGGTACTAAATGATTTTTCCTTGCAATTTTAATGATATTGGTTACACCAAGTTTCTCATTAAATTGTTGTTGTGTATATAATTTTGAAAATCACTATTGGACACTACATATACAATATCAATTCACTAACATTGTCCGTGAAATTCTACTAAATACAACACAAAATAAAGAATAAATTGGTTCAATAATATCTCTTAAATTGAATGGAGATAGGTGCATGAGATTGTTTAGCTCAATTATAGTTTATTACATTCAAGATCTTCACATACAAAATATCTAAATATAAACAATATAAAAAAATATAATAAAAAAATTAACTGTATAAATCTAAACAATTTAATTTATATGAAAAGCTAACAAAGGCAAAATCAAAATTTCTCCAAGCTTTGGTTTATATATATATATATATATATATATCACTTGGCACCAAAAAAAAAAAAAAAAAAGGATTAGATGAGACACAAGACACACAAATTAGACTCTAATTGGATTTTCTCTTAACTTTGACTATTAATATATATATATATATATATATATATATATATATATATATATTAATAGCCAAAGCTAACTAATATTATTATATTAAACAGGGGTTTTACAATAGACATAAGACACTTTGATAAACATAAGATATTCTGATAGACATTCTGATAGAGGCTCTCTCTTTTCTCTCCTACCTCTTCAGAGTTACAAGGCCTCCATTTATAATTCACGGAGATTAGAGATAATGTACATTATACATTTCAGAAGATAGTAGTGGCCTGAGTCATGGATTGACAAGTGGAAAAGGGGGAAGGGGCTTGGTTGGAGACTTATCTTCTTCTGGACAGACTTCTACAAGGGCAATAATTGTGCATGTCAGGATAAGGTTCACATGCATCAGGACATTTCTAGGACCTTTTTTTTTTTTTTTTTTAAGTGTTAAAACTGTTTAGTCCGTCCATCCATCTCTTCCTTGGAACCATACTTCGTCCACATCAGCATCAACATCTGGATCATGGTTATGGTAGTAGGGGTCATCACAGCCAATAAGAGGATTGGGCATTTCCCAATGATCTTCATGAGGCCACTGTTGTCTACAAACTTCTGGATCAGTTGGTACTATTTCAAATAAGATTCCCTTATTAAGGGATTTTGCTTTTGTAAGAGCTTGGTAACAGGATACCCAAGAAGTGTCTATATGTGAATGGAGTGTGCCATCTGGGTTAGTGACCCAATGCATCTCTGATTGGTGAAAGATTCCTTCTGCTTAGATATCATTTTTGGAATTAAGTTTAGCAATTAAGCACCCTTTAGTAATCTTATGACCAAATCTTGGATGTACTGTGATGGGATACTTTCTCCAATCTCCATTATGAGCATCATTTTTCAGAATTTCAAACCAAAATTTTTGGAAATATTTATTGTCACAATGGAAAATAAAACTGTAAAACTCTGGTTCAAAATGAAGACACAAATAATACTCATTGAGTAAATACCACATGTAGAGATAATGGATGACCGTCCAATTGGTTACCCAAAAAGCAAAAGGGGTTTTCCATGGTTGGTCTATGTAAGGATAAATGGCAAGGAAGTGGCTTTGGTGCTCTTTAAGGTAATTATGGAGGACTCTAATGATTCTTTTGGATTTGGCTTCAAGGGTTAAGGTCTTTATTTGGTCTTTTATATCTGGGGGAGGGTTTTCTATCATATTAAAGATATCATCAGGGGCTGCAGAGTAAGATCCTGAAGATGAGGATGGATCAGTAATAGGATATATGCAAAGGGGTGGAGGAACAATTGTGATGTTTATAACTGGAGGCTTTCTAGATAGATAATCAGTGATAAGGTTATCTTTTCCATTTATATGCTTTACTTGAAAAGTCCATTGTGAAAACCAATTTGACCATTTGAGTAACTGAGGATGTGGAAGCATTTTCCTTTTGAACTAAAGCATTTTTGGAAAGGAGGACATGTCCACCTCAACTAGGAAATTATGCCCAAGAAGGTGGAACTGGAAATTTTCAATTCCATGTTTTACTGCAAGAATTTCCTTGAAAGTAGAGTGGAAATGAAGTTTTGAAGGCTTGAATGCACCACTTTTATATCCACAAATGTTTATTTTTCCATCAACTTCTTCAAAAAGAGTTGTTGCCCAATATTCATCACTTGCATCTGTCTACAAAATTTCATTTGCCTGTTCTTGGAATCTGTAGCGGGGGAAGCTTTTCTACTAATCTTTTTAATTGTTGAACTACTTTTGTGTGAATAGAATTCCATTTTGGAGGGGTCTTCTTCAAGAGTTAAGCTAAACAGTTCCTATATCTGGAAACCTTGGGAATGAAGTCAGACATGTAATTAACAATTCCAAGAAACTGTTGTATCTGCTTGGTACTTGTGAGCTTTTCTGGAAATTCACCAAGAGAGATAGCTATGTGAGGCTACAACGTGTATTTACCACCTGAAATGCTTACTCCCAAAAAATCTATAAAAGATTGTCCACTGACCTTTTTTTTTTTTTTTTTTTTTTTTTTTTTTTTTTTTTTCGAAAGCATTATTCCTTGGGATTTCACTAAATTGTAAAATTCAGTAAGCAATTTTTCGTAGGATTCTGCATCTTTTGAGAATAGGAGGATATCATCTACATAAATTAATGCATTGGCTAAAAGTGGCTGGAACAACATTACCATTGCTTTTTGAAATTGGGAAGGTGCATTTTTGAGGCCAAAGGGCATGACAATCCATTGATAATGATGATTTGGAATGCAAAATGCTATCTTATAACTTTCTTTAGGATGGATTCCTAATTGCCAAAATCCTTCTTTGAGGTCAAATTTTGAGAATACTTTTGCATTTGAAAGATGCTGGAAGAGAGCACTTTTGTTTGGTAAAGGGAACTTGTCATCTGCAAGAAAATGATTAAGATCTTGATAATTAATGACCAATCTGAGTTTTCCTCTGACTTGTTCAGCATGCTTGTTAACATAAAAAGTTTCACACGCCCACAGGGAGGTTGTAAGTTCTTTGAGGCCTTCAGATAGGAAGGTAGATAACTCTTGTTTAACTAAGGCTAAATGTTCTGGGTTCATCCCTCGATGACTGGCTTTTGTAGGGTTTTACATCTTCATTCTTTTTTAAGGGAAGGTGTATGAAAAAATTTAGGTTCTTCCACAAGGGGTTTGGATTTTTAGGGAGGAATTCCGAATGGCTATTTGCACAACAATCATTGATGATCTCTCAAAGAGTCAAAGGGGTCAACTGCAAAATAGATGAGGGACTTGGGTCTAGGTGAGAAGTTTCTGTTTATGCAAAAGTCCTTTTGAAGACCATTTAAGACTGGGTATTTGGTGAAGGAGATCAAATCCTATAAGAAGGTCTCTACCTGTAAGAGGGGATCCAAGGACTTGGTGTTTTATGGTGAGGGTTGGAAAAATTCTGATAAAAATAGGATTACTCTTCTAGGTGATTAAAAATGTCTCTCCATTTGCTGCACGAAACATCTGGTTATGGGGCAGCCAGAATTCTGCAGGCAAAATCTTAGGATGGAGAATTGTTGCTGCAGCTTCAATATCAAAAAGGGCTATGATTGGAATGGATCTGGAGTAAGTTTCTAGGAGAATATGTACTTGGGCTATAGGAGTAGGGCTGGTTAAAAGGGCTATAATGGCTGAGATGTATAAATGGTTTGGATTTCTAGATTTGAGGTATCATCATTCTCCAAATCTGAATCTTCTTTTGATGTGGAATAGGCCATGACTGCTAAAGCTTGAGGAGAATATTCATCATCAAGCGAAAAAAGTGATTCTACATCAGAGAAAGGAGTGTCATCTGCATGAATCTGTGCTTGTTCAAGAAGCTTTGTTGCTTTCTCCTTTTTTGGATAATTCTTTGCAAAGTGGCCTGGTCTTCTACACACAAAACAAACTTTTGAAAATTTTCCTTTGAATTGCTTTCTTCTAAGGAACTTCCATTTGTGTTTTTGAAAAATTTCTTCCTTGGTCTTGCATGGTGTCTCCTTTTCAACGAGTATTTCTTGAAATGATCTCTTCTTTTTGTTGGACAATTGCAATTTTTCTCGTAGCACTTTATCTAAAAATCTTTTCTATTGAAACTATCTTTAAGCCTATAGTGAACTTTGTTAATCTCCGAAAGAAATTCTCTTTGGTTGTAGAGCTTTTCAAGAGTAATAAGCACATGCTGATAAATTTCTCCCAAAGAGGCCTGTTGCAGAGTTATTTTTTAGAGGTTCATCATTCGGAGAGTTTCATCTCCCAATAGTTTCGAGAGGGAGTTGAGAAAGGTATGCTTGGAATTGACATCATCCATGCCATTAAAAACATAGAATCATCCAGACATCCTATCAAAAAGCTTTTCCAAATCTTTCCTTTCAAATGAGCAACAGTCATCACCAAGAATTCTTCTCGTGCTACTTCTGTATGATGGGTCGGCAAACCAAGAAATTCATTATGGATGACCATGAAAAAATCTTCTAGTGTTTTGCATTGAGCTGCTTGTCTCAGCCAAAATTTTCCTTGATTAATCCACCATTCTCTTAGTCTTCCTGTGATTCTTGCAACAAACTTGGTAATGACCTAAGCAACAGTAGAATTTGGGGCCTAAAGTTCAGTTGTGCACCATGAATACATGTTAAAAATTTTGTCGTGCCATTTAGAAGGAGGGGCATTGTCAATGGTAAACAAATGTTTTGAATCTGTGGTTGATAGGTGGGTTAAGCATGTTTGGGTGTCAGGAACAAAAGGTGGTGGAGGGAAAATTGGTGGTGGAGATGAAGGTGGTTTAGGGCAGAGAACATCATCTTCTTCTACAGTTGGTTGGTTATCCACCATGAGCACTTCTTCTAGACCAAGATTAGACAAGTCTAAATTAGTGACATCAATTACCAGAAGCACAAATGGTTCTCTTGGATTTTCAAGGGTAGGGTTTTTCAGGAATGACGAAATTGGATTTGGAGGGTCAGGGTCTATAGCTAATATGTTCATGTCTGGAGGTTTTGAAGAAACACCAATTGTTGAATCTAGGTGTTGGTATAACAGTTCTTTGTCCTTTTTCTTAAAAGAAGGTTCATTCTGTGGCTTAGCTTGAGGTTCTACTTTAAGTGGAGTTGAATATGTTATGCTTGAAAGAATTCCACTTGGCTTGAAAGGGTTATGTTCAGGATGTGTCATGGCTAATGGTTGGAAGTTTTGGCTAAGAGCAATTGATGAAAATGGAGAAGTTAAAGGCATGGACAGGTCTTTATACAATGATTGGTAAGGCGTATAAACAAGCATCGGGGAAGGTTGAGTAGCTTCCTTCTGTGATCCTTCTATGGATTGAAGCTGTGCCAATAGCTGTTTTCTTTCTTTTTCTTTCTGCCTTATGAGAGGGAAAGAAACAGACATATCCTTAACTGTGGAAGCAATTGTTGCAAGCTCTTGTTCAACCATGTTAATTTTTTTCTTCAAATTTTCAGTAAGAGAACTTAAGGATGAGAAGGTATGAGTAACTACCTCAGCTAGCTTTTGTTGGTTATCAAGGATTTTTGAAAGAGCTTGGTTTTGTGCCATAACATTTTCTGCTTGCCAATTCAAAGCCGCTTCAGCCAAAGAAACTTGTCTCCTGGTTCCATCTGGGTTGGTTCCAACAAGATTATTGATTTTCCAAACATGCTTTGTGTTGGTTTGAGGATGTTCAAAAATTTCAAGACGGAAATCTTGTGAATAAGTAGGTGAAGCATGGTCAAACATGTAGCAAGCTAAGGGTTTCTGCAAATGGGTTTGACTAGTAGGAAAAGGTTGACATCTTGGTAATTGGGGAAGGACTTTCTGATAGTATAGGATTAATAGAGGTTTAAGGTTTTGATCATGATCTTCCTTACATGGAGGAGCAGATTTTTTGTTTTCTGGTTTTAGGGTAAAGAACATAATAATCAAATTTCCTAGATGGTTCTTCAAGGAGATCAACTTCTAGATCACCTACTTCATATCTTTCTTTGAGGATCAGTTGGGTGGATTTTTTCTTCCTTCTTCTTGAATAATCTTCTTCAAAACTTTCTTCTTCTTTGCAATCAGTACAATCACAAATATCCTACCATATGTGGCCAGAGGGTGATTTGCCTTCATAGCAAAGCTTTCCATCTTCACAGAATGCATTGATCTTGAGGCCATCTTCACAAACAAATGATACTAGTTGAAGCATAGCCATTTGAGTTGGAAAGACTGTTACATCTTTCTTTTTTGGTGGAGTTACCAAGAATCTTGTCTCTACTTTGCCGTTTTCTTTCTTGATAAAGAAAGGGTTGTTCAATTGGACTGGCCTAGTTGCTTGATGGAGCGTTTCATATTTCGTAATCCATGATTCTGGAAAGAGAAAAGTCATCTGGTCCCTGGTGAGTTGTCTCGGGACAAAGCATCATTAGATTAGGCCATGTCTGGAACTGCCATGTCAAATGCATGATTTTGAAGCCTATAAGCAAGTTGATAATGAAGTGTAGTAGCAAATGTATCTTGTACTTAAGAGGCTCCTGTAATCTAGACTTACACCTTGAGAGCATCATAAAGATGAGGATCTTTAAGGGACATATTGAAGTTCGGAAAAAGCGTGACAAAAACTATTCTTGCATTTAGTGTTGTTTGAATAGTTCCTATGATTGCATTTTGGTATTCTAAGAATCTGGAGTCAAGGAGTGAAATCCTAGAGGTGACAGGGAGTCTTTTTCTTCCATGGAAAGTTAGTGCCAATCTTACTGCACTAAAATGAAGATGTTTATACCCTTGTTTTTGCCATGGAATTACAAACTCTTTGGGAAGAGCAAGGGTGATGAAATTTTCATTTTCACTTGCTGGAATATTGAATTGGTCAAACTTAGAAGCTTGGACATATTCTTTTATAGTAGAAGGGTGAGACGGACTAATAAATTTTTTTTTTATGGTTTTTTTGAATGAAGGTTGGGGTTTATCAAATACAGTATATGGATTTACAATAGGGAAGTCAGTAATAGGGATTTTACTATCTTCTGGTATATGAGATATTTCATACAGGTAGTCTAATCTATTTGCAGTGAATTTACAAAGGGAAAGGTCAAAGCGGGGTTTAATGGTATCAGTAATTGCTGAAGATGAACCTTCCATGAGTTTTCAAAATTGGTTCTGAGGGCTGTTACAGGAGTTATGGGAAAAACCCAAATTTTAGTCATTTTGCTTGCTCATCACTCCCACTAACCTCTGAATTTAATGCACCAGCCTTCCCTAAACTCTGATATTGTGTCTAGGTTTATGATTTTCTCTAATCCTTTGTCAACCCTCATTGAATGTCATTCCATTCATATTTTTTCTACCACTATTATATAAACCTCCCTCCCTTCATTCCAAAAAAGTGACAGAAATATCCTTTCTCTCCCCCCCCCTCTCAAGTTCTAGTGAAGTAAAGTTAGTTTTGTCATATCTTGGTCTTCCTACGACTTAAGACATTGAGTGAGTCTCACTCTCCCTCTCCTAGTTCTTCTTCTCTACTCCTCCCTTAGGACCTCCACCACGTGGATCTTACATATAGGTATTATCCATTTCCCTACCTTGTTTTTCATTTTTCCTATAATGTTAATTTAAGATTAAATCATGCTAGTTGATTATTTAAATTCCTTAAATATGTTTGAATATTGTCCATATGTTCATGTATAGCTTTGATCTTAAATTTATATCCAAAATATGAAAAATATGTTAATTTCATAATTCTCTCAAATCCTTGAATCTAGGTGTGAGAAACCGGGGAAAATTAGGCCCCTCAAAAAAGAGAGATTTTTGGAGTGCTTTTTAGGGCACCTCTTTTTTTGGGTAAGTGGTGTGGAGTCGTCACTTATTTTCTTATACAAAAAATAAGAAAAACTAAATATAAAATACATGAATGAATTGTTTCCTTTCATTGATTAAATAAAAAATTACATAATTGAAAAATTGAAAATTATATGGCTTTGGGTCCTAGTTACAATCTACCAAAAAATTACATGGCTTTTTTGTCCTATTTACATTCTACCCAAAAATAAAAATAAAGACAAGGCTTAGATCCACTTATCCAAAGACCTAAATTTGGAGGCTAGGTTATGGAATGGGAAGATGTAGGCACCCATTCCGCCCAGATAGAGTCTAGTCTTCTAGACTCTTATGACCTAAGTACCCTTTATGCATGTTATGACCTAGTCACTCTATTTACCAATATGCCATTGAAAACTGAGTTTGAACTTTTGGAAACTCCCATTTTCTGTTTTCAATTTTCATCATCCTCACTCAAATTTTTAAGTTTTGAATGATGGAAACATCACTCAAAAACCAAGCCAAACAAGATTTTTTCGATGGGACCCACGAGTTTTGGACCATGAGTTATGAAAACTGAGTGATATAACTTAGTTTTGTGGGTTTCCAAACCGTCTTTTATTCACTCATATTAGATTTTAAGTTTTTTTTAATTGTTTTTTTATTTATTTTAATTTTAATTTTTTTATATTTTAATTTTAACATGTTATCATTTGGTAAGCTTTTTTAGATGGTGGTGTTGATGTGGTACTTATGATGAGCAAGTGGTAAATACAAACAACAACAATTCAAACCAAAAATAAATCTTATGTATAAGTTTTACAACTACTACTGTATTTGGAAACAAATAGTGCATTCTCTAAACTGTAGCTTATTGTAAAATCTCAAATTACAAAAAAAAGAAAAAGGAAAAAAGAAAAAAGAATCTACAAAATAAGAAAAATAGACCAAAATTTCTTTGAATCTTGTTTTTCAATAGTTTTCACTTTTCAGTGTGTTTGGATTAAGATTTTGTTAATTTTTTAAAAGTGGAAAAAATATAATCATGTATATAATATTAAGGGTCCGTTTGGATAAAACTGAAAACTGAAAAACACTGTAGCAAAATAATTTTTAAATGAGTGAATAGTACCGTGAGACCTATTTTTAATGAAAAAGTTGTTGAAAAGTGAAATTTGTGGGTCCGTGAATAGTGCATACCGTGCACTGTTTACGGGAAAAGTCAAACATTTTGACTCAAAAAGAAAAAAAAAAAAATTGCTGAAACGCAAAACGTGCGTGTGTGCATTGTTCACGGGAAAAGTCAAACATTTCGACTCAAAAAGAGAAAAAAAAAAAATGCTGAAACGCAAAATATGCACACTAAATTGGAGTACAATTTTAGAATTCAAATCGAATCAAAATTAATTCTTACTTGTAGTATAATTTTGTGCTATGTGTCTAATTTAATTTTTTTAATTTTGGTACCAAGAGACCTCTATTCATAATACTTAGTGTGGAAATCGAGATGAATATCTCATTATCACAATTGCTGAATGTTTCTGTACGTAAGCATGAGTTACATGTTAGTTAAATTCATAATAAAACTCACCGTTTATGTAAAAGGAGAAGTACGCATTTATGATATTCCTGAAATATTTTATAATTTTACCAAAGAAATCTAGGATCTTGCAATGAAATAGATATAATTTTCCTTATTTGATGACCTAGGTATAACATTGGCTGATTTAGTACACTAGCACTGGTACCAGTTAGAAAAGCGTCATACTACTACGATAACAACAATTATTAGATATTAGTTAGACCTTAAATGATGATGAAGATGAAAATGGAATAATTATGTCATAACAACCGCCCGAGCTCTGCCCAAACACTCTTGTTGATCAAATACACTATAACATATACTCAGCCAAAAAAGAAAAAACAGGCATTTTTTTTTTCAGTATTTTTCCCAGGTAGGACTATTATTTTGTTTGTTTCACATAACGTGTACAAGTCGAAACTCAGTGGATTCTTCAAAAAAAAAAAAAAAAAAAAAAATCGAAACTCAGTAAACCAATTAAAGATATTTGTGAGATTGAAAAATAAAAAACCAATTAAAGCTATAGAAACGTTGACATGTACTAAATGCAAAATCGAAAATGTACTAAATGCAAATCAAATCAAGTGAGACAACGTACATATAAAACCTTATCTCTTTACTCGCTTTGCCCGTACGAGGGCATCTTTTGCCAAAAAAAAAAAAAAAACCAATCAATCCAAAAAATGATAACATACTATGATGTACTAGCAAAATTCTTTGCAGCTATTAATGTTTTCAGCACGAACTATTCAAAAACGGCAAAAACAAATCAAGTACACTATCCATAATAAGAACCATGATAATAATTGTGAGTTATAATTAATTCAATAGATAAAATTAAGTGGTTTCAGTTAGTTTAATTTGTAAAGTTTTTAATGATTAAATAAGAAATTTTGAGTTTAATTTTCACTTACATCAAAAATTAATTAATATTTTAGTCTGATATTGAAAAATGAAAAAAATTGTCAAAATATTAATATGAGCTATTTTTTGTTGTCCTAGGGAAACTATTTGCATACTCTTTAGGAAACTTTTTGCAATCCCACATCGAAGACAACTAAATAAGTGATGGTACACTATTTCTTCAGCTTCACAGCTTATAAGACAGTAAGTGAAGGTATATTATTTCTTCAGCTTCATAACTTATAAGACAGTAAGTGGAGGGAGTTGTCTTCGATGTGGGATTGCAAAAAGTTTCCTAGGGAGTACGCAAATAGTTTCCCTGGGACAACAAAAAAGTAGTCCACAATTAATTATTTTTTTTTTCTTCATGTCTCATAAAAATTTTCTTTAAATGGATTATTAATCAGTGTCTTAGGGACACTTATTATCCTTTCTAACAAAAGAATGAAAAAGATTGAACCCTCTTAACAAAATGTAAAATTAATTGTGATGGGACCAAAATTCAAATTTGTAGCGGTGCTTGCATTGAAAAGCAATTCGTGTATATTAACGTGATGGATATTAAAAATTAAAAAAAAAAAGCCACCGGCACAAGTAGACAACGCAAAGTGGTTTAGGGAAAAGCAGAAATAATGACGTAACACTCACATGGGGAGAGAGATGCTGGCATGGGACTGGGAGAACACTATTCGGGTTTCCCAAAGCCCTCTTTACTGTTACTGTTTGGCTGAGCTGAGATGATGAGGCCAAATCCAAAGCCAAAGCCAAAGGAAACCCCTTTTTCTGCTTCCTCCAAACATTCTCTCACCTCTCTCAACAGCAACAACAATACTCCCTAAGCTTTGCTGCTTCTTCAATCTTTCAACCCTAAGACTAAGATCTTTCATTGCATGTTGCTCTCTCTCTCTCTCTGTGGAAAATGCATTGCAGAGGTGAGCTTCTTCTTGGCTATTTATCAGTTTTTAGTTTTTTATATTTTACTTAGTGTGGAATTGTTGAATGTGATTTGTTGGGGTTAATTTTTTGCTTTTGATATTCTAAAAAAGGTAACATCTTTGGCCCTTTTTGGTTTTGATTGTTGATTTTTCATTCATTTCTGCTTATGGGTTTAAAAGATTGTGGTGAAATGTTCATGGGATTTCTGCTTGTTTGTTTGTTTTTTTTTTTTTTTTGGTTGGGTTTGATGCTCTTTTGATTGAATGCATGAATGGCTTCTGCTCTTTTGATTGTGGTGAAATGTTCAGGTTTCTCTCTCTTTCTAATATACACACACGTTTCTATATTGTTCTTAAAGGTTGGGATCTTTTCAATTTGATCTCTTGTGCTCACTGATTCTCTGACCTTAGCTCAACCATTGCTTGGTTTTTCCATTCTGGGGATTTGTATGTATTTAACTCTTGTTTTTCCTGAGGGCTACACTGGAGGGGTATGTTATGTTTTGTAGGTAAACTTGGACTTGTTCACAATGAAAACATCCACAGGAATTGCAATCATGCAAACCTATGAAAATTCCTTTCTCCTCATAATACATCTGCATTATTAGTATTATTTTTAAATATGGAATGTCGCAAGAGTAGAATGAATCATATTTTTTTCCCCAAATTTTATTTTCAAGAGTTAATATTTGCTTTTGCATGACTATGAACATTGAAGGTATTTTTGTACTTGCTGGCTGCATGCCTTTATTAAATTTCTATGTTTCAATACTTATTTATGATCCATTATTTTGGTAAAGCTAAGCTAACTTACAACACCAGAAGATGAGACAAGGGTTGTATGGGAAGCATGGGCTAAAACATATATTAGAGAATTGAACTATTTGAAAAGGGATCTGCGCACTTTTTTCTCTCTCCTGTTTATGTTCTCTGCTAGGTTTACTTTAGTTAGGATTGAGTGGGTTTAAATGTGAGATGTCATAGAGAATAAATTATGATATTGGTTCCTTCTAATCTTTTCATATTTGTTGGAGTTTTTATAGTGGCTTACCTAATTGGAAAGCCTAAAAGCTTCTCCCAAAAAGTATCTGTTCCCTTTTAAACAATCCTGTTACACGTGCTTGTTGAAAAAGGAACCAGTAGAAACTATAAATAGATTGACGTGTCTTGCATCTTGCAATATTACAGTTAAAACCAAGAATTTGTTGGTATTATTCATTGGGGTTGTTGTTGCCACAACTAAATGAAACCAACTGTCTTTGTTGTTACCATATTGCATTCTCATTTCAGTGCGCTGCCCACCCCCCCCCCCCCCCCCCCCCCCGGCCCAACCCAAAATAAAAAGAATGAAGAACTGAACATACACGCCCATGTGTGCATACATAAAAAGATAGCATTAACTGTTACTCATTGTTTGTATACATGGTGCATATGAGAGCCTTTAATGTACAGAGCAATCTAGATATAATGGTCATCTAAAACTAGCCTTTAATGTTACTCATTGTTTGTATACATGGTGCATATGAGAGCCTTTAATGTACAGAGCAATCTAGATATAATGGTCATCTAAAACTAGCCGTGGTGACTTTGATTTTTTGTCTACTACAAACTATCCAAGGACAATAAAAGAACCCCTAAAATTATACTATATACATGCATCATCCATCCATACAAAATATAGTGAATCTTATAGGATGTTATGTTCTTTGAATGAAAGAGTGGAAAAGACACAAAGAGAGAGAACTAAGTGGAGATAGGGAAAGAGGATGAAAGTTAATTAAATGACATGTAAACATGTACAGGGAGCTAGAAGGATGTAGATAAAGGAGGAGGTTCTAAAGAAAGAGACCAAATTGCTCTTGTACTTGGGAGCACTGTCCAGCTTTCCTGCATCTCTCTTACCAGTGGGTTTAAATAGGGAATGCAGCACTATTAGAATGTGCCAAATTAAATATCATGTTAAAGTTTTCATTAGAATAATATATGCTTTTGCATGTCGGTGAAAGGTGGTGGGTATTCTTAATTATTGGTACATGCCTTTATCTGCCTGCACATTTTCTCCATCATTTCTAATAAGGCCAAACTAAATTACAATGTGGGGGGGAGTAGATAAAAGGGTGTATGAACAAGTATGGTTAAAATGTACCTGGAGAAGTCGATCATTTGTAAAGGGGGACTGGCCTACTCCTCCCCCTTCCAGTTTCCCTGCTTGGTTGATACCCTAATGTTTAGTTCATTTAAATGTAAAATGTCATAGAGAGTAGATTTTTCATAGTTGTTCTCTTATAACTAATTCATAGATTTGGATTGCATGCATAATAAATGGTTGCCATGGCATGCCAATCGTGAAAATGAAATAAACATGTCATATTACTCTTTATTCCGCTATTTCTTTCCAATTATACTTGATAGTCGAGGAGGAAACAGTAGAAGCCATGCACACTTACTAACTTCCTTTTTTATTTTTTAATTATATATATAAGTAACATAAAATTCATTAAAAATGGTACTTATCCAAAAAAAAAAAAAAAAAATCATTAAAAAGAGCGAGAGAATATTGACAGAAGATACACATTTACACATCTCATGATTTTCAAAAATACCATTAAAACTAAGAATTTGGCGGCATCTTTCTTCTCAGACAATAGGTGTTGCATCACATATTGTTGCCCAATGAAAGCCGAGTGCCACTCTTGCTAACGTTTTTTGTTTGCAATCTCACTCTTCCTCTTCCCCCCCGTCCCTCCCCAAAAAAGAAAAAAAAAAGAAAAAAAAGAAGCTTAAGCCAACCTATATATATTACTCTAAGAAGTCATTATGTATCACTACTTGTAGCTTTCTGCATAGCTCAAATGAGGGCCATTAACAACATATACCAGTCTAGTTATGTAATAGAATAGAAGATGATAGCATCTAAATGAGCTAAGGTAACTAAGAGCTATTATTACTACATACTATACAAGTCAAGGAAAAGAGCCTATGTTTACTCTCAGCCTCTTTGATTGGTAGGCGGGCGGGTCAAACCACCCCCCCCCCCCCCCCCTCCTCCTCTCCCCCTTAAGTAATTTTCTGTTGTTGTGACACTTTGGTTAGATGTAGATTGGTTAGAATTTTATAGTGTGATGCCTTAAGTATTATATCAAATTATATTTTACAAACGCCATCTTTTGGGGTTAAGTATACTATATGAAAGGGTTGGAAAAATAATAAGAGAGAGAGGGAACAGAGTACAGTCTGGATGACATACACAGATTAAGAGTGCTAGAGAGAAGTAGAAAAAGGGAAGAGGGTTCTAGAGAATCAAACTACTGCTGTTGTACTTAGGAGCAAGCCTATCTATGTTTTCCACAGCTTTACTCTCTTCTCTCCCTCTCTCTCTTCCTTCTCTAAAGTTTTGCATCCCTCTGGGCCTCTTTACAAGAGGGGTTTGGCCAATTGTGAAGGGATGAGGCTGTTGAAAAACTTCTCTGTTCTCTCTCTCTCTTACATATACACACACACATACATCAGCAAAATCTATTAAGCTTGAACGCTTTAAACTCTTATTAAATGTCTACCCTTCTTGTCTTTGCACGTTGATCAGAACATGGGTGCAAATGTGGGCCTTTTGGGTTATTATTATTTTTATTTGTAAGTAGAATTGTTGAATGTAGATTTTGGTATCAATTGGTATTTGAACTATTTAATTTAGTGATTGATTTGGTGGTTTGATCTGCAAAGCAGGTAGGGTATGTGGTATATGGTGATTGTGGCTCTTAATTTACCATGCATTTTTGGATGTGGAATTCTTGTATTGTTCAGTGTTAATTTAGCATGCAATGTAATCGATGGAATGTACTGATCATATATGACTTTGTTGGAGAATTCAGGAACCTAGACAGGGTTTCGCACTTAATGTAAGCCTGGGAGGTCCTTATGTTTAGTATTAAATATCTACATTATTTGTATTGGTGTTTCAATGTAATTAGCAATAGTATAGTAATTCTGACTTGACACTTTTGGCGTGTCTTGAATGTATTAACTTATATTTTATAAATGGAATTTCCCTCCATGATGGATATAGGTACTTTTTTTGTCATGATATAGGGTAAATGAAGTTGCTCAAATATAATGTGGAAGTTTTGTCTCCCATTTTGTTTACTTGAAACTCAGGAGGAAAAAAGTCTGCCTCAGTTTTATGGAATGCTATTTCACCTTTATTAAGTTTCCAATTTAGTAAAATATGTTGATAAGTATATTACACTCTCATGCGAAACACACATTTTTTTCAGACTGTAAAGTTGTGAGAATGTGTTACTTAAATGAAAGCTCTTGGAAGTCATTGAAAAAGCCTTGTAATTAAGTTGAAACATTTAATGTGATTGATGAAGCACAAATTGCTTTAAGTATAATGAATGCAAAGCAGTAGGTGTAATTCTGTAGCTATTTACGGTATGATTTAGAACCAAGAGTCATACGATGCATATTGTAGTGCTCAATTTCCTTAAATGCAGTTTTGCTGCATTCCAGTAACTCACACAAACCAAATGTTATGTAATAACATTATTTTCTATGAGTCTGTGACACATTTATGAGTCAAACGTTAGTGGACAAAAATTAATAGATATGATTGATGTCTTTTATTTGGTAATGATATTGATTTAATGCAAGTTTCTCACTTTAGACAGTAGGTTGGTAATTTTTGCTGAACTCATGATGAGTCAAGCAATGGGATTGCTACTATGTAGTAAATCTCTCTTTTTTGCCAGAAGGAGAAATATCTATGAGGCATTCAAGAATCTTATACTTCCTATTTAGCTGAATGAAATTTGTATCTCTGACTTGTCCAATCAGTTGGTATGTCTTGTTCAAAAAGGAAGAGGAAAGAGAAAAGCTTGTCATTCCACATTGAGTAATGGGATACGCCTGTATATATCTTATACTTCCTATTTAGCAAAATGACATTTATATCTTCGACTTGTCCAATCAGTTGGTACTTCTTGTTCAAAAAGGAAAAGAAAGAGAAAAGCTTGTGTCAAGCCACATTGAGTAATGGGATACACTTGTATATTAAAGGAAAAGAAAAACGTAGATTAATAATAACCTTCTGATGCAGTTAATATATAACATGCCTTTCTGTTCAAAAGAACCGCCATTCAAACCCGTCTAATTAGTTTTGTTTTGTAAAACATTGAAAAGGGGTCTCATCTCACAAGAACTAAGATATGGACATGGCTGGTGGCATGGGGAGAGAATATAGAGAGCTGTTGTTTTATTTGCTTGTGTTTTATTATAAGTTGGAAACAGAGTTGTAATATTTGTTATCCAGAGCATTTAGAGTATTGTATGCATGCCTAATGCTTGATTCTTTGCCTCTTTCCTATTTGTCAGTGACGGAGCCAAAGGCATGCCTACCATGCTTTTTGATGGTCTGGTTTTCTATGCTAGCTGATGAATGAAACTCTAGCGGTTGTAAAGTGGAAAAGTGGCATTCTTAGATGTACCCCCAAATATCCTATCTTGATGACCCGAAAATTGTTTACTCAGGTGAGTTCAACTCCCTTATATCTTGTTTGGAATTGATTTGAAGAAGATTGATTGTTAATTCAGGGAACTCAGCCTGTGTTTGTGCTTAGTGTCATATATTTGTTCACAGTTAGTCCCAACCCTAGGAAAAGGAGGGTTGCGGTAGGTTGATTGCCAGCTTAAAATTTACTCACTCTATTATGAATGGATCCACTTTAGAACCAAAGGTTGGGTTGTTAAGAAGCAACATATTCATAGAGTGAGTATTGCTGAAATGAAAATGTTAAGATAGATAAGTAGAAATACATGGAAAGATAGGATTTGAAATGAGGAAATCCACTTAATGATAGGTGATGCAGGAGCATTACCAAAAAAAATTTCAATATTTTATTTTGAATTTTCATTGGATAATTTTGGATTTTAATGTTTTTATTTGTTTAGTTTGAGTTGTGATGGGGATTGAATTTCATGTTCTTAGATAAGGATTAGTTTATTATTTGGACTAGTATTGGATTAGTATTTGAGTTCGATTAGGATTTGTTTTAGGGATGTTTATTTTTATCTCTTGCGATTCCTAGAAACTGTATATAAAGCTTTAGATGGTTTATTTTGTATTCTTACAATTATTAATATTATTCAGAGATTATTCGTGCAAAATTTGCATTGTGTTTGGTTGTGAATCCAAACAACCTTAGGTGGTGAAGCGTAAGGTTTACCGTGGGACTAATCTAGGTGGGAAGACTAGGTTGTCTTGTCCTACATCAATAGGGGTAGCCCCTATTTATGAACAGATGAGGGAGAGTCAATTGAGATGATTTGGTTATGTTTAGAGGAGAGTGAGTATTGTATCGGTAAGAAAGAGTGAGTTGATC
Source organism: Quercus robur (assembly GCF_932294415.1). NCBI lineage: Eukaryota > Viridiplantae > Streptophyta > Magnoliopsida > Fagales > Fagaceae > Quercus > Quercus robur. The sequence continues at coordinate 29,382,265 of NC_065541.1, read as the reverse complement.
CAAGTTGAGGGAACGAAAAAAGATAAGAGGAAGAACCAAAATAACATTAGTAGAAGTAATAAAAAAGGACTTGTAAGGGACTAATAGAGAGTATGATTTCATATAGAATAAAATGGAGGAAAAGAATATATGTGACCAACCCTAACTAATTTGATAAGGATCTGAGCCAACCCCGAAAATTTGGAATTAAGGCCTATTATTGTTGTTGAAATTTGGGATTAAAGCCTATTATTGTTGTTAATTGTTAAATCAGGGGTGAGGTCATATCCAAGTAGATGGAATGTAAACAAACCTAAAGCAAGCATAACTTGTAGCTTATATCTCCCAAAACCTAGCATAAAAAAGCTACAAAATAAGACAGCGCTATTTGCACCCATGTAATGACAGACTGTGCAAACCTATTATTTCGCTTTGACCAATGCAGCTCTAACCCTTCATAGATCATGTGGTTAATGGTTATGCTCTTTCCAAACCAATTTAGACAGATTGCTTATCTTGGATGCCTTAGTGAAGGTGGGAGATTGTGGATCACAGTATCACCCAACACACCACAGAAATCATTGTCTGCCCCTTTGGGGCTGACGTTGTTGCTAGAATGAAGAATGACATTATTTTGATCTAGGCTCTGCTTATTTGCAGTTTTTTCCCTAAATTTTATAATAAAATAATAATAGAGGTGTGTAAACCCAAGCACACAGGGAATATACAATAGGATAACCTGATAAAGACGAGCAACGAGGAACATCATCTAAAGTACAGTCTGTCCATAAGAGCTACAAAATCTGAAGCAGAAGATGGCCTGGCAGCTTACTCTCACTCATAAAGTGTTACTAATAACTGAGACTTCAACTGGATTATTGAACGTTCTTTGCCTTTGAAAGTACACATTCCTTTCTCTTTGTATGGTTCACATCAAAATCGAAGTAAATAGCCCCTAAATTTCTGATTGTGCCTTTTTTCCAAATTAACCTTCCAACAAGTCAAATAAATCCAGCACCCTTTTTGGCATCACCCAACTCACTACTAATAAGCACAATACAAAGTCCCATAAATCTCTAGGTACACCACAATGTCAAAAGAGTCTATGGCCTCCTAATATCGCTCCGTAATTAAAATATTCCTCTTCCTCAAATTATCAGATGTTTAAATTTTACACCTCACTTGTATCCAAACAAAAAATCAATGTGAGTTGGAGGTCTAACATGCCAAATATGTCTACAAGGAAAGTGCTGGTTACCCCCCATTGTTAACAACTTATGGTAAGTATTTACTTTTAAGCCATGGTTTTTAGATTTAGAAAGACTTCAGATCATCTTATCCTCTTGAACCTAGTGCACCTTAGCAGCATATAGATCCTCCAAGAAAGAATCCATGGACTGTAGCTCCCAATCTTGAACTGCCGGAAAAAAAGGACCCCACTGAGTACTGCCATTTGACACATCCAAATAATCAGCCCCTATTGCCTCTGTTTTTAACAATTTGGAAGAGCTCTGGGTACTGGTTCTTGAAGCTATCATCCCTACAACTGCGATCATACCAATAATGAATTCTAGTACCTATCCCCCTCATGTAACTTATAAAACTTTCAAAATAATGCAACCTTGGCCTATATATTTCCATAGGCTTATGCCATATGGACCCCTTACAACTTCATCCCATATTTCTCCCACTCCTCATTGGATGGAATCCCTCTCCAGCTTAACACACCACAACCATTTATTTAAGGTGAAAATACCATTTTGGTCCCCACATTTTGGGGTTATTGTCAACTTGACCCTAAAATGTAAGGACTAAAATGGTATTTTTGCCTTTATTTTATAGGGCTTGGTTGCTGATAACTTTTTAATCCCTAGTCCTCCCAAATGAATAGGATGCAAACTGAGTTCCAATTAAGTAATTGAAATTTTGACTCAACCCCATTTCACTCCAAAGAAATCCCTTTGAATTTTTTTCCATTATATTTGATACTCTAACAAGAAGAGGAAATAATGACATAAAATTTGTAGAAAGACTAGGATGCATACTCTTTGGTAAGGCGATTTGTCCGCCCTTTGATGAATCTTGAAATTGTTTTAGAGCAACTAGAAAGAGAGTCAATATATTTTCTTCTAGCTTGCACCGGTAAGAAAGAGTGAGTTGATCCAAATTAAGGGAATTAAAAAAAGTAGAGGAAGACCCAAAATAACATTAGTAGAAGTAATAGAAAAATGACTTATCAATTTAGGATGTGCAAGAGAATATGACTTCAAATGGGATAGAATAAAGAAAAAGAATACATGTGGCCGATCCTATTTAATCTGTTGAGGATTCATAGTCGACCCCAGAAATTTAGGATTAAGGCTTGTTGTTGTTGTTGCTATCCTTTTTTCCATTGTTTCTAAAATTCCATCCCAAATAGCTGTAGTTTCAAAACGAGCTCCTATAGGTAATCCCAAGTATTTTAATGGTAGAAGGCTCCTTACAACCAAGAATGCCAACAACTCTTTCAAGGTGCCTGGGCACTCCTATGGGGACACTTTGATTTGCCCAAATGGATTTCTCTTGCATTGCCTGATAGCTAGTGAGTTGTGGAGTATGGTGTTTGCGCTTTTTGGGGTTTTTTTGCGTTATGCCCAAGGATGTAGTGGATTTACTAGCTTGCTGGCCAGGCAAATTCAGGAAGCATAGAAATGGGGCAATTTGGATCATGGTTCCCCATTGTTTGATGTGGGGTATTTGGAGGGAGAGAAATGCTCAAACTTTTGAAGGAAATGAAAGTCTCATTCAGGAGATGAATAGGTCTTTCTTCCAGACTTTGTTTGGGTGGACTAATGCTTTGGGTGTTTTATCTTTTTCTTCATTTGCGGTTTTGCTTGATAGATGTACTTTGTTTACTTCTTATTTTTGTTTTCTGCTTATAACTATCTTAATACATGTCCTGTGTGCTCTGGCCCTGTTGTACTAGTTTTTTCTTTCAACGAAGTACTTTACTTATCAAAAAAAATTTCAAATCACAACAATATCAATTGTAAATACCTTAGTTGGTTTGGCATAGCGTCACAGTCAGATGAGTGCATCATCTGCAAAGATTGAATGGGAAATGTTGAGATCTTTGTTTACCAAATTCACTGTGCAACTTGATTAAAAACCCCATCCACTGCATTAGAAATCAATCTACTCAAGGCCTCCATCACAAAGACAAAAAAAAATGAGTGTATCATCTGAAAAAATCAAATGGGAACTGTTGAGGAGATCATTGTTTACCAAATTCACTGTGAAACTTGATTGAAAATCCCATCCATTGCATTAGAAATCAATCTACTCGCTTTCATCACAAAGATGAAAAGAAGTGGGGATAATGTGTCTACCTAATGTATACCCTTTGTGCTTGCCGAAAAGCCACTAGGAGTGCCATTCACCACCATTGAGAACTGGACTGTGGAAATGCAAAATGCAATCACTTCCTCCACCCTTCTCTAAAGCCACACCTCCTCAGCATATACAAGAGAACACCCCAATTAATATGGTTATATACCTTTTCCAATCTCTCCCTTAGGTCCATGGAGAAATGCATTTTGAGTGTTTGGATGGAAGTTCTCCCATCACATTCTTTAATCTATTTGAAAGGACCATTGCAAGAATTTTGTACACACTTCCTATAAGCTCTACTTGTATCATTTTAGAGATAAGAGCAATGCAAGTAGCATTTAAACTCTTTTCAAACATACCTTTATCATGTAAGTGGAGGTAAAATTTCATTATATCTTTATGTCACCACACTCCAACAGGCTTGGAAAAAAGCAATTAAGGAGCCATCCGGTCCCAAAATTAGTGTCCCCCCCATTGGGACATTTTAAAGCTTGAAGAATCTCTTCCTTCTCTCCCTAGCTAGTTGGCTGTAGTTGTGTTGAGAGAATTAAACTGGTTGGCTGGTTGTCCCCATTTGGTCAGCCAAGTGTTAGATGTTTGAGTTGTTTAATTTTTAATTTCTTGTTTGTCAAAGATCAGATGGTTTCATTTTTCTGTTTGACTTTTTGACCAACCAATGAAAAAAGAGTTTTCTGTGTGATATCTTTTCATTTTGACACCCTACTTTTTTTCTTTTCTTGGTGGAGGACCTGGAAGTTCATAAATTTCTTCATATCTTAAAGTGCTTTTTGGCCTCAATTAAAGTGGGAAATTCTGTCATTAGAAGTTAAATTGAAGCCCTAATCCAGGTGCTATCCCATTTTCAGTTGTGGGAGACTAATTGTTACTGGGTCGCCTGGATTCTTTGTTTTGTGGTCTTTTAGCCTGATATTTTGGACTCTTGGGTTGCATGTAATTCAGAGTTTGAAAGTTTTGGGGGACTCACATTGTGTGCTTTTGATCTCTAAATTTTGCAGGCATGATGTAAAGAGTTCTTATGTGATTTTCAGGAACAGCTTATGCTCTTGTTCTGTCTGTAGCTGTAAAGTTAATGCTATAAAGTTATGAAATAGTTTGACTGTGCCATGCATGTTTTCTGATAATTTATAAGTTATTGATCTTGCAGATTTTGTAACGATTTCTGGTTGCTGTTATATATAAGTTGTGTACTTATTGCAAGCTTATAGATCTTATGCATTTAGTTAAACTGCTTTCTTTCTTTGTAGGTTTCGTAGCAATTACTGGATGGTATTTAACCACTTCTCAGCAAGCCAAAGGCCAATTAAAATGATTTCATATGGATTGAATGGCGGGTTGATCATTGATCAAGAGGAAGATCTTTAGTTTCTATTGTGTGCTTGATTTAATGAATGGAGAAATCCTGTAACTCTTCACCACATCAATTTGCAATGTGGTAGACTTTGCCTTTTGTGATATTAATTATATGTAGAGCAGAGGAAATAGACCCTAGATGAGTTGAAACTGCAATCAATTGGAATAGATGTTGCTTGGAAAAGAAATTGAGGACTTGCGTGATGATGGGTTTGAGGGATCAAATGATGAGCACCATATTTTCAGAGAGGTATTCTTTGGTAATGATATTGATCGTGCTAGTAAGAGGTGTCTTGTTACTGGAGTAATTAACTTTGAATGCGAGTCCGGTAGAAACGTAGATACATCACTCTGTTCTAACAGCGAAAACTCAGTTGTAACAAGTCATTCTTCCTCTAAAGATATACATTTAGAGAATGTTTATAATGTACCCATGGATTGTGGAGAAACTTCTGCACCAGGGTGTTCTCCTAACAGATTCACTTTGGTTGAGATGAATGATGCTGATGTGAGTGTTAAGCGAATGAGGTTTTCTGTTGATGAACTGCCTAATACCACACCTGGTTCAGGAAAGATTTTGAGTTCCTCAGTGGTTCCAGAAGAAATTGTTTCTGGCATGTTGTGTCCAGCTAGAGACCCTGTTTGTGAAAAGGTGACCTTCCATTTAGTTGAATCATCAAGTCGGGGTGTTACATCTAGTTGCTATCTGTTGAAGCAACATGTGAAAATGGACAGACCAGGCTTTTTGGATGAACAAGATGTTCTAAAGTGTAGATTGCCGGGCTTGGATGGGAATGATGGAAAAGAAGTAATTGTAAGTAAAGCCATCGCTTCACCTGCTTCCCAAGAGAGCTTTGCAACCAGGTTATTGATTGCAAGTCCTTCTATTGCTGTTGCAGAGAGGTCTGGGTCTCCTCTACAAGCTGAGGAGAGACCAAGGCTATTAGAAACTCATAAAATGGATCTATCTAAAATGTCTCTGAAGACCGACCCTATGAAAGATCCTCGTCCTCTTCTCCAGTACCATATCATTCACTTACTTGAGGCAGCGGGATGGTGTATTGAGAAGTATAAAAGACCTAGTAGGAGTTATATGGAGTCAGTCTATATAACACCAAAGGGAAGGTCAATTCGTGAATTCCCTAAAGTTTGGAGGTTATGTGGTGAAGTTTTATTTGAAGATGGGTATATTTTTCCGCAGAAGGACGAGGGTAAGGAATGGTCTAATTTTAGTCAGTTCTATTCAGATCTATCTAATACATTAATAAATATTGAGGAGATGTATCATTCAGAAACTGCTAGCACATTGGCTCATTGTTGGAGGCTTTTAGATCCATTCGTGACTGCTGTGTTTATTGATAGAAAGATTGGCACATTGAGAAAGGGAGAGGTGGTTAAAGCAACTCGAAGTTTTGTTATTGATAAGAACAAGAAAAATAAGGCTGTTTTGGCCTTGACAAACAGTGTCAAACGGAAGTTTCCTCTGAGACATTCATCTGCTGAACATGCATTGACAGAGTTTGAGGGTAACTACCATGCCAGCAGTGAACAAGTCTCAAAACATGGCGGACAGGAAAATAATGGGGCAGTGGAATCTCTGACAGGTGTATTTAATTGTAAGGCTGACAATATGTGTTTGGTGGATACTGTCAATGGGATGGGAAATCAGTGTAGTGGAATCTCTGGGAACAAGATAAGCAGTTGTGGGTCGCATAGCACATTTTTTAAGTCGGGTAGTTGTGTCTATGATGTTCTTGTTAATTCCAGAAATTCCAACAGCATGCTTGGAGGGTCTGAAGCTGTTTCCCCTCATCAGGATAGTAATACAAATTCACCAAGCTCTGATAAACAGAGTTCTGACCATAATGTGATAATACCTAAGGAAGTTGCAGAAGATGTATCAATGGACTCTTTGGAGAAGAAAGATAAATTGCAAGAAGGCAAAGTTATCAATAAGGTGGAAAGTCATCTTCAGGGATCATTGGTTGACCATCCAAACTGCACAAGTTATGGTCTGGATCATTCTCAGGATTCAGAGGCAGTTCAGCAGTTTGAATGTGGTGAGCAAGAGGGTGGGCAGTACTCTGAAACTTCTAAGTTCAAAATGGTTAATAAATTTTCTGCAGTGGATGTTTTGAAACGGAAGTTCCGCAGGAAGTCTAGAAAGATTTCAGAAATCAAATTGAGTACATTATACCGAAGTGACATGCAATGCACAACTTCTACTGATAAGGCTGACTTGCCCGATATCAAAGCACATGGATATTTGTCAGGTTTGAAAGAGGTCCAGGAGTACCTCAGTCCAAATGCAAGAAATCAAGGAAATCACAAGAACTCCTTATCTTTAAGCTCTACTCAGGATCAAATTGAGAAAAGATGCTCAAGGTTGAAGAAAGTACATCATGATCATAATGGTTCTAAAACTGGAAAAAAGAAATCAAGTAGATGCCAAATTGACGATGATGACCTCTTGGTTTCAGCCTTTATAAAAAACAAAGATTTCAGCCCAAGTACTGCTCAACGTTCTAAAATGAAAGCCTACAAATCAAGAGCTCTGAGAAAGCTTAAAAGCCAACAGGGTCATTGCAAGTTGCTTCCAAGAAGCCTGGGTAGTGGGGGGAAGCACTTTAAGGATGGAAAATGGTATTCTGCAGGAGTAAGAACAGTGTTATCATGGTTGATTGATGCTGGAGTCATATCTCTGAATGATGTGATCCAGTATCGTAACCCCAAGGACGATGGTGTTATTAAAGATGGTCTGGTTTCCAGGGATGGCATTATTTGTAAGTGTTGCAGTAAGGTGCTTACAATTTCTGAGTTCAAGATCCATGCAGGGTTCAAACTGAACCGGCCCTGCTTGAATCTTTTCATGGAGTCTGGCAAGCCCTTCACATTATGCCATCTTCAAGCCTGGTCTGCCGAATACAAGATCAGAAAAAGTGGGATCCGGCTGGTACAAGTTGATCCGGACGATCAAAATGATGATTCATGTGGGCTGTGTGGTGATGGTGGCGAGTTGATATGCTGTGATAACTGTCCCTCTACTTTTCATCAGGCTTGTCTGTCTACACAGGTTTGTCTTTTGCTAGAATTGTAGGTTTATGCTGGTTTGCTTTTATCCATCTGCTTCTTGTCCTGTTCCTCTCCTCTTTCATGCAAATATATATGCTTCTTAGACCTCCATGGTTCTACCAACTTGATCCAAATAAAATAATTTATTATGAAAAATCTAAACCAAGTATAAAATTTTAGGGTATGTTTGGTAACTTTTTTTTCCCCTTATTTTCTGTTACCAAAAACAATTTTCTATTTTTAAGACTAAAAAAACACGTTTGGCAATCCAAAATGGACAGAAAACAAAAAATGTTTTCAAAACTTAATTTGTGAAGGAAACTGAAAATATGAAAAATACTGTTTTTAGTTTCTAATTTTCAAAAGTTAATGAAAACACATATTTAATTTAATGAATCTGTCTCATTTAAATGAGTTAGCATTAGAGATTAAATCCTAGTAACAATATATTTTAGTATTTTTTTTTCTTCAAAATTTTTTTTTTTTTTATTTAATTTCAACTAACCAAACATGTTTTTGATTTCAAAAATACAAGAATTTTTTTTTCTTTATATTTCCAAAAACAAGTTTTTGAAAATAGAAAACAAAAACTGTTACTAAACATAACCTCAGATATTTTATTTTCTTGACTAATTTTCTCACCCTTAAAAAATATAAGATATCTTTGTAAGTAGTGGCATATTCTATAATTCTTTAAAAATATAAGATTTCTTTGTAAGTAATGGCATATTCTATAATTCAAGCTGCAATGACAATTGAAAAACCGTTAAAATATTAGAGCATTCACGTCGCTGATACTAAAAAATTTAGCTTTTAGCACCCAAATTAGCTACTTTATCTATTTTAATTCACCATTTCGCAACTCACTCAACATCCCATCTCTTATTTTTATATCTAAGTTAAACACTATTCATTTATTTATTCTTCTCTCCCCCCCTCTCTCTCTCTCTCACTTCGTCTGATCATCAAATGGATATCCACCCACCAGCCACCACACAAACTGAAACCCACCCAACACCAAAATCAACTCAACCTAAAAACAGCAACCTAACCACCACCATGGCCCCAAGCCAAAATAAAACCAAACACCACCACAAAATCCCACCTTTCAAACCCAAACCCAAATCTCCAAACCCTAACAAAATCAACCAGTAACCAAACAAACAATAGGAAAGAGAGAGATTTTCAGCCATAGATAAAACAAAATAAATCAAAAATAATAATAAAGAGATAGAGAAGGACGAGAGCTTCGGCCATGGGTCTTGGCTAAGTCCGGTTGAGAGAGAGGAGAAGATGACAGAGAGAGGGAGAAGTGAGAGAATGAAAGAGAGAGGCGAGAGTCGGTGTAAACTGTAAACAGAGAGAGAAGGAGAAGGAATAAAAAATAGTTACCTTTCAGCTACTGTGAACTGGTATTGATGGCAGTTTCCTGTAGCTTGGGTGCTAAAAATTTTAACTTTAGTACCATCAATGTAGCATGCTTTTTAGTGTTTTGGGTGCTAAAATAGCTTTCCACCAATGTGAATGCTCTTATTAATCAGAACTGAAAAGGAATGATCTTATTATTTGACTATCTGGTAGATAATAGCATCAGTTCATCAAACTAGGAAGTTCTAATATGAAAGTTTTGTTTTGTTTTTGGGTTTATAATTGAATAAGGCATGCAAATTTTCTCTTATTAAATTTATTGATTAGTTCTGTATCCTGTACGTGTCATGCCAAATTTTTTTATTCTATTACTGGAGTGTTGGCAATGGAAAGTTTCATTGTTTTAGGGACTAGTATTTGGAAGGCTACTCCTCCATGTGCATTGGGACCATTTGGATCACTAAGATATGTTATATGATGTCGTAATTTCTATTTCTGCACTCTTTTTGTGCAGACTTATTGTTTTTGAGGTGCTTATTATTCATTTTCCTTTCCTCCCCCTGGGGTAAGTTTGTAGATCAATTTTCATTATTACCTCTAGGTGATTTTTGTATTTATATGGTCCAACAGTTTAAAGTCTTACGTATTGTGTATCTGAACATTGTTGTGTGTTTAGTACTATGGAATAAAAAAGAACTCCACTTTTGTGGTGATTTTTATTTTGGATTGGTCTCTATCATTTTTGCTAAAAGGCTGTTCTTCATGACAATGATATGTGTCTAATTGAGTAATTGAACTTTGAAACATTGATCCATACAGACAGATTTTGGCCATTATCCTTATTATGATCTCCAATTGATGGATACTATTTGGTCCTTACATATATAACATTTGCTTATCAAAATAAATTAGTGTGATATATATATGTTCCTTTTTTAGTGCATATAAACTTGAATTCCTGTTACTTATCTTGGGAAAGAATTTATTTTCCGCCAACGTGCATTTTGGCACTGTTTATTTGTGTTTCTCTGGAACGCGTGATATCTTTACATTATGCATTTGGCTAGTATCAGATTATTTTCTTGCATTCGGAGAAAGCTGATGATATCTATTTATTCACTCTATTCTTTCTGAATGTTTTCCTTTTCTTTTGGTTCCAAAAATAAGGCGTCTTGTTTCTATAATTGCCTTACAGTTTTCCCTTTTATAAAGATTTGTATTGAATATGATTCTTTAAGAGTTGTAGGTTTTTCTCCATACTTTCACTAAGTGAATGACCTAATTTTGCCTTTGTACTTCAGGAGCTGCCTGAAGGCAGCTGGTACTGCCCGAATTGCACCTGTCGGATATGTGGGGAATTGGTTAATGATAAAGAGGCTTCAAGTTCTTCTGATGCATTAAAATGTTCACAGTGCGAGCATAAATGTAATTCCCCCTCACCCCAGTTCTAGATCAGTTACTCTCCTTGTAGCTAAAACTGTTCCAAAACTGTTAATAGCTCGAGAAATTTTTTATTTTATTTTATGAAGAAAGATGTTTCAAATTATGTGGATGGTTTGAATTTTTTATATGGGTAAATAACTCATAATATGACCTCTATTTCACATATTTACTTAAACATCTGGATTGGCATATTGGGTAGTTTTTTTTAATAAGTATTATGTCTTTAAAATAGGGGGAAATAAAAACAACTGACAACTATCAACATATCAACCTTAGCTTGTCTGTGAAGCAGCAAATTCAGATGCTAATATAATTTCCATTCTAGACAATTTAGGTACTAGATTTTTTTTTTTTTTTTTTTTAAAATTTTTAATTTGGTTTTAATACATGCATTGTTCTGGACAATATAGGTACTATGATGTTTTTAATTTGGTTTTAATATATGCATTGTTCTAGACAATATACTACTAGAATATTTTAATATGGTTTTAATATATTCATTGCTAGTGAACTAACAAATACACATTTTTTCTAGTGTCATCTGCATGTAATGAAGTTCAATTTGCTTCCATGGGGTGAAGGTAGATAAGTTTGTGCATTGTCCTTGAAGTAAGCAAGTGTTTGTGATATAATTAAAACCACTAGGAACTTGCCTCTGCTATCTCAGTTTTATATTAAGGATCCTGTAGAGTGGTTGCAGTTTTAGCCTTTCAGTCATGCTTTATCCATATTGCTTTTCCTGGATATATGTTTGCGTAATATATGTGATAAACATAGTTTTCATAGATAGACAATGAGTTGCACTTTTACATTCAGACAATGTTTTTTCCATGGTGCTTCTTGGGAATATGGTTTCTAAGATACCTGATAATTATACTTTTTATATATAGATAATCAGTTGCTACTTTTACACATAGAATATGTTTTGTTCATGATGCTTTGCAGTGATTTTGATGTCTAGTTTACTGATCAGCATAATTTGGTGAACAGATCATGAGGCATGCATGAAAAGAAAAGGTAGATATGAAGGAGCAGTATCGGATATTTGGTTTTGTGGTGGAAGCTGTCAAGTGGTACCTTACTATGTTTTCTAGACTCTAAATTTTTCCTTCTAAATGATCTGTCGAATTTAACAAATGAAAGAATTAATTATCTTCACTGGTATGTTAGTGTTGCTGGTGAGGTAAGGATTGGCTATGAGTTACAGTTATTCTTTTCCTCATAAAACGTATGTTCATACTTGTTCATACTTTTATGTCCAATCCTCCTATTGTGACTGGTTGAATCATCATCCTGAAATTATTATTAATTTTTTTTAATGCTAGGTAGGCAAACATTTGAAAATATTGATTCTCTTATTTAATAGTATCTAGAAGCATGACGTTGTCTTCTTTTATTAGGGAGATTTATTGTGTCTTTGTTTACTTTTAATGAGCAGTTGCAAAAATTTGAGTGACTATGATTGTCAGAAAGATAATTCTTATTAGTTTGTTTCTGCTTGCAATTTGTGTGTTTTATAATTCTTGTTGTAGTTGTGACGTTTTTACCATATTTATTACATTTACCCAAAGGTAACTGTGTATAAACTTTAATAGTATCCTGAAAGCAGTATAATTCCTTCTTCTTACATATTTCCTTGTGCCCTTGCCCCATGTGCCTTTTATTCTCTATCAATTTTTTTTTTCATCGAAAGAAATGAACTTCTCTATTGACTTAGAAAGGGAGGAAGTTTGACAATTTTCCTATGAGTTTTCCTGCATTAGTGAAAGATGCCCTTATCTTTGACTTCAGTTTCCTGCTGTGTTCAAACCCAAAAGAGATATAACTATCTTTTGGAAATGAGTTGTTTCTTCCACTAGAAGGAGATAAGTTAATGCACTAATGCTGTGCATGACTGCTTAATTTTATGTGGCTACTGTGGTAAATCTACTTAGGAGATTGCTTTGTGCCTATGGATCTCTTTTCTTCCATCCAGTAACAGTAATTTCATATAATTTAGTCATTTTATTAGTCTAAATAATATTAAATTTTTAAGAATTCACTGGTATGTGCAGGTTTATTCAGGTCTTCAGTCTCGTGTTGGGCTCATCAATCATGTTGCTGATGGTTTTTCATGGATGCTTCTTAGATGCATACATGATGATCAGAAGGTGCATTCTGCCCAGCGTTTTGCACTTAAGGCAGAATGCAATTCAAGATTAGCTGTTGCTCTTTCTATCATGGAGGAATGCTTTCTTTCCATGGTGGATCCAAGAACAGGGATAGACATGATACCCCATGTTTTGTACAATTGGGGGTGAGTGACTTGAATAGTCTAATTTTCAGTTTTTTTGTCTCTTCATATTATTATTATTATTATTATTTTATTTTATTTTTCTTTCCATTTCTCTGCTGCTCCTTTCTGCCCTTGTTATGGTTTCTGCATGGTAATACAATAATTTTAGGGCAAATTACACTTTGATCACCTTTAGTTTGAGGTTGTTGTCAATTCGGTCCTTAACGTTTTAATTTTTGTACGGTCAATCTTAATGTTTGATATCATTGTCAATTTGGTCCCTCCCTCTGATTCTGTCCATCTCAGTTAAATACCTCATATACTCAAATCATTGTACTTCTAGTGCTCATGACTGTTGTAACCACTTCGCTAACTACTCCAACGGACTTGTCTATTTTGTTGGAATTCGAACTAGTGTAATTCTCCTGAACATAGGTTACTGCCATCTCTGCTATTTTTGGTTCATCCATGTGCCATCTTCCTTCATCATTCATCAGACTTGTTATCATATTTTTCTTTCTTCTCTGGCTGGCTTTTGGGCGGAGGAGGCTCCTACAAGAATGCTGGGCAGAAGAGGTGTTTCATGATTTATTGAATTCGGGTGTTAGAGAATATAATTTTGACTTAAACAACGTATTTTAATAGTTGTTTTTTCTCTGTGATCTTCAGGTCAGATTTTGCACGTCTAAATTTTCATGGATTTTACTCAGTGGTCCTAGAGAAAGATGATGTGCTAATTTCTGTAGCATCCATCAGGTAGTATGAATATATATGCCCTTGTAAGTGGATTTTCTAGATCATATAACTGAGACATTTTGCTATATGTAAACATTGTCCCATGAAGATCCTGAGTAACAATATGCTATTGGCTTTTATTATTATTTTATTTTGCTGAACAATATGCTATTGACTTAGAATACAAAGAAAGCAATCATTTTATATGTAAATGGCATCTATTACTATTAACATTGGTTTAGTTTAGCTGATAGTAGTCCTTATTTATTTTTTTAAAATTCTTGAAAAAAGATGTAATGGAATCTTTCCATATGCTTCGATCATCAATCACACCCTTAATGTATTATTATTCACACCCTTTGATATGATTAGTAGTTATTAATGTTTAATGCTTCTGACATATTTCTTTTGCTATCTGTTTATTTTAAAAATATATTATTCACTGCTAGACTGTCTACTGAAAGAATGTTTTGAATTATCTTTCTTCCTGATAACATGATATTTGAGGATATGCTATTGCAGTTTCCCATGATGTATAGATAGATGAAATTCTAGAATTCTTCCCATGTTCTTTTCTGTTTTCAATTCTTCCTTAAGTGAAAGTCCATTATATTATGAATTTTCAACTTTTGAAATTTTAGTTTTTTGGAGGGTGCCTGTTTGCTTCCAGTTTACTGTTGGTTTTTCCTGACCTTTATCTATTTACAGGGTCCATGGAACTACAGTTGCAGAGATGCCTCTTATTGCAACTTGCAGTCAATACCGCCGCCAGGGAATGTGTCGACGCCTTGTGACTGCTATTGAAGAGGTAAAAATTTGTTCTTTACTGTGAATATATTGGACAGTTTTGGTAGTAACTGGCTTTTATCGATTGCCCAAATATTACTTGGGATGAGGTTTGCACATCCCAAATATTTATTTGAACTGTGGCTCTTTTTTTTTTTTTGGTAAGTGATCTTGAACTTTATGGTTCTTGATGGTATTAAGTTATGAATCTTTTTTCTTCTTTTCCATGAAGAAGATATTTTAATACTTCCTTTTAAGTTTTAAACAGCATTTTGTTTCTCGACTGCCTTATGAGTACCTTACAAAGTTTCCTAATAAGATAAGGACAAAAAAAATAAGACACAGTTTCCTAATATATTTAAAAAGTTGAGGCCATCTGTGTTGCTCCCCCCTCCCTTCTCTCTCTCTCTTCCCCAACCCCTCATCCCCTTTCTTTCTTCTTCCCCTTTTATTTTTCTTGGTAAGAGATCTCCATAGCTTATGGGAGTGAACTTTTGTAGTTTTATATTTCCAGATTCCACTATATTCTGCTACAACCTATGAGTAGAACATACCATCTTTAGTTTTCTGCACAAGGTATAAACTTTCAGAACTAAAACTCCAGTCATTGTATAGAATGTAGATCAGAGATCAATTTAAAGTTCAGTATTCCCACACATTTTCTTCATATCGAGTTTTCCTATTTGCTTCTTTGTGATATTGTTTGTCCGTGGCGGCATGGTTCTCTAGATGCTAGCATCTTTCAAGGTGGAAAAGCTTGTGATATCTGCCATTCCGAATTTAGTGGACACATGGACAGAGGGTTTTGGCTTCATACCATTGGAAGACAATGAAAAGAAAAGTCTGAATAAGATCAACTTGATGGTTTTTCCTGGAACAGTTTTGCTCAAAAAACCCTTGTGCGAAAATCAAAAGGCAGATGGACATTCTGGTGAGTGTTTCCTCTTCTCTTTGTATTACTTCATTCATGTTGGCATTTAAATTTTTTGAGAGTTTAATTTAATTCTTGGGTGATGAAGGACCAGGTGATAAATCGCCTTTACGAACAGAGGAATCAACAAAAGTAGATACTTGTTCCAAAGGAAAGCCCATGGCAGAGTTCCTACAGCAATCTGATGGAAGTTCTGGCACTAACCAAGTTGGTGCTAAATTGATAATCGAAATAACCAATGGAAAGAATTTGCACGAATTTGAAGCTGATGGTAAAATGGCAATCGATGATGGTGATACAGGACAAGTAGATATATCGTCAATAGGAATGAAAGAATCAGCTAAACTTGGTATTCATTCTGGAGGTGAGCCTATGATGGACTCTGTACAGCAGTCTGAGGGAAACTCTTGTGCTAACCTAGTTGGTGCTGAAACTAAAATCAGACTTGTGGAAGGCAACAATTTGCAGGATTTAAAAGTTGGTGCTGAAACAGAGATTGAGTCTGTACAGCAATCTGATGCAACCTGCTGCACTGTCAAAGTTGGTGTTGAAATGGAGAATAGATTTGTCGAAGGCAACAGTTTGCAGGAATTCAAAGTTGGTGCTGAAACAGAGATTGAGTCTATACAGCAATCTGATGCAACCTGGAACAGATTTGTGGAAGGCAACAATTTGGAGGAATTAAAAGTTGGTGCTGAAACAGCAATCGTGTCTGTACAGCAATCTGATGCAACCTGCTGCACTGTTGAAGTTGGTGCTGAAACGGAGAACAGACTTGTGGAAGGCGACAGTTTGCAGGAGTTAAAAGTTGGTGCTGAAACAGAGATTGAGTCTGTACAGCAATCTGATGCAACCTGCTGCACCATTGAAGTTGGTGCCGAAACGGAGTATAGAATTGTTGAAGGCAACAATTTGCAGGAATTAAAAGTTGGTGCCGAAATGGGGATCGAGTCTTTACAACAATCTAATGCAACCTGCTGCACTGTCGAAGTTGGTACTGAAACAGAGTACAGACTTGTTGAAGGCAACAATTTACAGGAATTAGAAGTTGGTGCTGAAATGGGGATCGTGTCTTTACAACAATCTGATGAAATCTGCTTCGCAGTTGAAGTTGGTGCTGAAATGGAAATCAGACTTGTGGGTGGGAATTTGGAGGAATGTAAAGATGGTGCTAAGATGGGAATCATTCTGTCTGCAAAGAAGTCTAATGCAAACTGTGGCACTAATGAAGATGGTGCTGAATTGGACAACAGGATAACAGAAGTCAAGAATGGGCAACTAGGTGAAAACCAAGGAAGTAGTTTGCAGGACCAATTTTCGAAGCTGTCCTGTGAAGAGTTGGTTCCAACATTAGGGGATAGCCAGCCTGAAATGGTTTCTAGTATTGAATCTTCAGGTATGTATGATGAAACACAAATCTCGTTGGATGAACAGCTACAGACAGCCCGTGAGTTGAATGATAAGCGGAAATAAATTATATATTCAGAAAAAATTATGTTATGGTCAGGGAACAAATTATTTTAGCTAGTTGGCATGGCTTATATTATATAAATCTGAAAGAATAACAAAAATGAAAGGTTTAAACTCCCCCTCACCCCCTCCAAAATTTAAAAAAGAATATAGTAGAGGGAGAGAACAAAATGAGGACTGAAGTAATGCTAGAGACATGGAAAATTTTACAACTTTTTGGGATGGCAAATTCTGATTGGTGGAACATCAATTTCACATGGATATCATTGACATTATTGTTGTACATCAATCACGATATGGCATCTCAACAAGTGAAAAAAATAGTTGCAAAATGAGAATGGAATTGTCTTTTGGAGATGGTGAGCAATGCAAATATAGAAACAGGAAAAGACAGACAATCTTGAGAAATAGAGTAATGCTTCATATATATATATATATACACATTGTTTTGGAGAAAACCTATATGTCGGGTTTGTTCAAATTACCCTAACATATAACATATTATTGATATATATAAGTATACATTGAGATTATTTTTTTGCCCCTAGCTTTATACTCATAACACTCCCCCTAAAGCTGGAGAGTATTTTCATGCAATCCTAGCTTGTTACATAATAAATCCAAACGAGTTTTACATAATGCTTTAAACATATCATCAATTTGGACTTTTGTAGAAACATATGGAGTAGCAATTACACCATCTTCTACCTTCTCCTCAGTAATATGACAATTTACTTTTTTATGCTTGGTTCTCTCATGGAACACAAGATTGGAGGCAATGTGAATTGCTGCTTGACGATCACAATGCATAGTCATAGGCATCTTCACAACAAATTTTAATTCCTCAAGTAAATGCTTAATCCACATAAGCTCACATGATGTGTGTGTCATGGCTTTATACTCAGCCTCTGCAATAGATCTGGTAACAACAGTTTGTTTCTTTCTTTTTCAAGTAATTAGGTTTCCTCCCAGAAAAGTGCAATACCTAGCAGTGTATTTTCTATTTGATGGTGATCCTGCTTAATCAGCATCAATATAGGCTTCTACCTGTAGATGACCATTAATTTTATACAAAAGACCACGATCTAGATGAATAACTGCATCCCAATGTGGAAAGCGAGGATCTTTCATATATTGGCTTAAAAAATTGATTGCAAATGATATATCTAGACAAGTAATGGTGAGATAGTTTAGTTTACCAACCAAATGACTATATCTCTCAGGATTAGATTACAGCTTTCCCTAATCTTCATACAATTTGACATTAGGGGTGTGTTTGGATAGAACTTATTTTGCTGAAACTGAAAACTGAAAACTGAAAACACTGTAGCAAAATAATTTTTAAATGTGTGAATAGTGCTGTGGGACCAATTTTTAATGAAAAAATTGATAAAAAATGAAATTTGTGGGTCCATGAATAGTGCACGGACCCACTGATTGACAGAAAAGTAAAAAAAACAGGGCCAAATAGTACTGAACAGTACTTTACTGTTGCGCTTGTCCCCTGAAACGCGTGTAGAAAAAAAAAAAAAAAAAAAAAAAAAAAAGGCAAAACGCAAAACACAAAAGTAAAACTCAGACGTGGATCCAAACTTACACTAGATCCATAGGAGTCTCCATTGGTTTAGATCCTAACAAACCAGTTTCATCCAAAATATACAACACATACTTTCTTTGTGATAGACTAATACCTTCTTTAGATCGTTCTACCTCAATATCCATGAAATAATGAAGTTTTCCAGATCTTTAGTTTGAAAGGAGTTTTGTAGGTATCTCTTCAAATCATCAATACCTTTCTTGTCAACCATTGATTTTAATATCATCAATATATAATATCAGTAAAATCTTTTTTCTTTCAAAGGTATGAGAAAACACAGAGTGATCAGAATGGCAACACTGCTATCCAAACTTTAATATTGCTTTATTGAATTTACCAAACCAAGCTTTGGTAGACTGTTTAAGATCATAGATGACCTTATTCAACCTACACACTTTTCCAGACTCCCCCTAAGCAACAAAACCAAGTGGTTGCTCGATATACACCTCTTCCTTCAAATCACCATTCAAGAAGACATTTTTAACGTCTAACTGAAATATTGGCTAGCCAAAATTAGCAGTCAAGGAGATCAAAATCCTAACAGAAGATATTTTAGCAACAGGTGAGAATGTCTCTGCATAGTCAATACCATATGTTTGGGTATACCTTTTGGCAACCAAGCGAGCCTTCAAACACGCAATAGAACCATCAGGCAAGTACTCACAGTATACACCCAACGACAGCCAACAATAGTTTTTCCTTGGAGGATGAGTAACCAAAGACCAAGTAACATTTTCAGACAAAGTAGACATTTCTGCCTCTATAGCAGACTTTCTACTAGGGATGGACATAGCCTCCTAGACAGACTTAGGAACAACAATAGAATTCAAGGACGTGGTAAAAGCATGGAGAGATGAAGACAAATGACCATAAAAGAAAAATTGAGAGACAAGATGAGAGGTACAATTTTTGTGCAAAGCAATTGGAAGAGAGTTGGGATCATGAGGCAGGTCACTAGGCGGGGAAAAGTCTTTGTTGGAGGTTTTTGCCGACAACGATACACCTGGAGTGGTTTCTAAGAAGGAGATTCAGCAAGAGATACAGGCAGTAAGCGAGGAAGAAAAAGAAAAGAACTGCCACTATTAAGACTCATCAAATGTGACATCAGCACTAGTGAAACGACAACGAAGAGTAGGTGAATAACATTAGTATCCCTTCTGAGTACGAGAATACCTAAGAAAAACACATTTAATTAATCTAGGATCAAGTTTATCACTCCCTGGACTTAAGATATGAATAGAGCACACACAACCAAAGATCTTAGGAGGTAGGTGAAATAAATGTGAATTAGGAGAAAGCACAATATAAGGGATCTGACCACCTAGAATAGTGGATGGCATGTGATTGATTAGTTGGCATGCAATTAGAACAACATCACTCCAATGTGATTTGGGAACATGCTTATGAAACAATAAGGCACGAGTGACCTCTAACAAATGACGCATTTTGCATTCAACAACCCCATTTTGTTGTGGAGTATGGGGGCATGAAGATTAGTGAATTATACCATGGTCATCAAGAATTGAGACAAGATGTATGAAACTATTCACGAGCATTATCAGATCGAAAAATATGAAGTGAAGCATTAAATTGAGTCTTTATTTCCATAAAAAATGATTTGAAAATTGAGTACAATTCAGACCTTTCTTTCATAAGATAAAGATAGGTGACCCTAGAATAATCAACAAAAGTGACAAAATATCTAAATTCCAATAATGAGGGAGTGTTTATTGGACCTCAAATATCATAATGAACTAAATGAAATGGACTACTAACACGACTCTCACACCTAGACACAAATGGCACCTTATGGTGTTTAACCAAACGACATGCTTCACATTGTAATGACTCAATTTAATGACACCACGGGATTAACAACTTCAAATTCTTGAGAGATGGATGGCCA
Source organism: Quercus robur (assembly GCF_932294415.1). Classification (NCBI taxonomy): domain Eukaryota; kingdom Viridiplantae; phylum Streptophyta; class Magnoliopsida; order Fagales; family Fagaceae; genus Quercus; species Quercus robur. The sequence continues at coordinate 29,361,963 of NC_065541.1, read as the reverse complement.
ATGCGACAATGATGCTAAAGAGGTGATAGACAGTAAGAAGCCACTAAATTGGAAGAACCACGCTGATCCAGGAATAAAGTCCATCGGCTTCATGCCCTCCACTAAGAATCTTCCTTGTCTTGAGATCTGAAAGATACAATGAGTGGATAAAAAAATGGCAGCACAATTCAAAAGTTTAGTAAGCTTACTAATCAACAAAAGATTAAAAGGAAAATCGGGAATATATAAGAAGAAGAGAGAGAAAGATTAGGACTGAGATTGGCAATGCCCAAACCAGAAACTGTAGTGGATGAGCCATCTGCCATAGTAACATTGGGAAGACTACTAGAGTGCTCAAGATTAGAGAGTAAACCTGAGGTAATTGTCATATGATCAATAGTACCTGGGTCAATGACCCAAGGTTCCTGAGTTGCAAGACAAGCAATGGAAGTACCTTGGTGAGCCAAGGTAGCTATAGAACCAAACCCAGCAGAGTTAGAATGCATAGACAAGAGGCGGTGATACTCTTCCTCAGGAATAGAAACTACTCTGGATGATATATATAGGTATACACTAACATATAACATATTATTGATATATATAGGTATACATTGAGATTACTCTTTTGCCCCTAGCTTTATACTCATAGCATACGTAATATTTTGGCTAAAATCCAAAACGGACCCTCTTAAGTTTCAACTTTTATCATTTCAGTCCTCTAAGTTTTAGATTTGTTATTTTAGTCTTCTAAGTTTCAGATTTTGTCAATCTAGTCCTCCGTTAGGTTTCTGTTAATTGTTATCGTTTACTCTGACCAAAATGATGCCGTTTTGAGCTCTTTTTTCGTAATTAAAAAAAATGAAAAATTGTTATTACAACAAAAAATAAAAATAAAAAAACACCACAGAAACTAAGGGGAACGATGCTGTTCCCCTGCAACTAAAAACAAAACAAAAAACCCCACCCCCATTAATACCCTAGCCTCATCGATTTTTGAGAAAAAAAAAATTAAAGAGTTGAGGGATTGACTAAGGGAAAAAGAAAGAGGGGGAAAGAGAGAGTGAAGGAGAAAATTGAGTCATATAAGTCCTTTGCTTAATATTGAGCATCCAAAAACAATTCGGGTATAATGCCACTAATGATAAATCAAGCAATATTCACTAGAACATTCCAAACAAAAAATATGATAAAATTTTCATTTTGTGGGTGAAAATTATGAATTTAAGCAAACTATTAGACATAGTAACAAAAACAAAAACAATGCCACTATATTCGGTCACTGCAACTAAACCACAGGTCATTTATCATTTCTGCTTTGTCACTCCAAAAAGATAGATAGTCAAAAAAGCCAATAATATATGATCCGAATGTAAAGTGTTAAACTCAAAAATGGAAAGCAAGAAGTACAAACGATAAAGAAGAATCCAGGACTGATTTTAATCGACGCTCAATGTGGATGACCACTTACGACGGTAGACCTAGACAACCTTGCCCTCGCAACCCTTGAAGGTGCCACAAACAACTTGGACCTCATCGTCTTTTTGCACGGGCATGGATCGAACATTGTATTTGGATCTGAGCATGGTGGAGACAGGTGCGCTCATGAGGACTCACCTCATACTTGATGGGGCAGTGAAGTGAGCCTCACTTTCTTTCTCTTTCCCCCTCTTTCTTTCTCCCTCAGTCAATTTCCTCAGCCCCTTAATTTTTTTCTCAGAAATCGGTGAGGCTAGGGTATCGATGGGGGTAGGGTTTTTTATTTTGTTTTCAGTTGCAAGGGAACGACGTCGTTCCCCTTAGGTTGCGTTTGGTTCGATGTAAATCAAATTTTGAGTGTAAAATGAATGTGGGGGAAAATGAATTCCTGTAAGGAAAATGAAATCCGGGTGTTTGGTTCTACAATGAAAAATAGTCCAGAAAACAATTTCTGATGTTTGGTAACATTCTGATAATGCTATTTTCCTACAAAGTTTTCACATTTTCCTAGCCATTTTCTCAGCTCCCAACCAAATTTTATAACAAAAAATTTCCAAATATAAGGCTGTGTTTGTTTTAGTGTAAAATATTTTTCGGGTGTAAAATATTTTCAGGTGAAAATATTTTCGGGAAAGGAATATGTTTTCTAATGTTTGGTTGCATTTTAAAAATTATATTAGAAAACAATTTTCAGTGTTTGGTAATATTCTGTAAATGCTATTTTCCTACAAATTTTTTACACTTTCTCAGCCATTTTCTCAGCTACCAAACAAATTTTATATAAAAAAATCCACAACCGCCCACAGAAAATCCACCACTATCCACATAAAACCCACCACCACACAACACAGAAACCACCAAAACGCCACCACCCATACCACCACAACAACAACAAAAAAATCATAGATCAAAGAGATCAAGCAGATTAGCGAAAGAGTGATTGGCGAGAAAGTAGATCGGCGAGAGAGTGATCGGCAATCAAGCAGATCATCGACGATCAGACCCGGTTCAAAAGGAGAGGGAGATCAAGAAAGAGAGAGATTGCAGCGCGAACTGCGAACTCGGCGACACGAACTCGACGGCGCAATCTCGCTGCTGCGTCTAGGGTTGGGGCACGATCTTGCCACTGCATCTGGGGTTGGGCCGCTGCTCACTCTCCCTACTCTCTCTTCTTTCTCTCTCTCTCTGCCGTTTTGCGAGTCTATGAGTCCTTCTCTCTCTTTTTCTCTCTTTGCACGTCTGTGAGTTTCGGAAGTGATTTAAAGGTAAAATAAAAACGGAAATGCTTTTACGCCCGGGAGCTCTTATTTTACGGTGAACGCAGAAAACAATTTCAGTTTGACCCAATTTTCAGTAACTACCAAACACACACGTTTACGGAAAAGCATTTCCGGAAGTGGTTTGAAGCCAAAACAAACAACGTACCCTTAGTTTCTATTTGTTTGTTTGTTTTTGTTTTTGTTTTTTTTTTTTTTTTTTGGTAGTAAGAGTTTTTATTTTTTATTTTTTATTATTATTTTTAATTATGAAAAAAGAGAGCCCCAAATGGCGTCGTTTTGGTCAAAGTAAATAGCAACAATTAACGGAAGCCTAACGGAGGACTAGATTGACAATATTTGAAATTTAGAGGACTGAAATGACAAAACTAAAACCTAGAGGACTAAAATAAATAAATAAATTTTTTGAAACTTAAAGGGCTAGTTTTGGATTTTAGCCTAATATTTTTTACTAACAAATTTTACAACTTTCGAGTTGTCAAGTTGTTATTAACTTTTATCTGGATTCATCATTAACATTATTTTATTAATTATCATTAACACCTCACCACCTTAAAAATTTTATGAAAAATAATTGTGACTCTAGATTTAGTTGCGAGAAATATCACCACCTCAAAATTTTTATGAAAAATAATTACGACTTTAGACTTAATTGCGAGAAATAAATAGGACCGAAGACGTTCTGAGAAGCCTGAAGGTCATATTTTTCTTTATCCTATTGGCGTTGTAGTAGCTAGCCCAAGTTCCCAACATAGACAACTAGTGGCCTAATGCTTTCTCAAATAGCTAGCCTCCCTATATTATAATGTAATATATTATAAATCCGGTTTAAAACACTAATGTTATTATTTTTGTGTGTGTTTTAATAAGTATTACTCTTTACTTAAAAAAAAAAAAGAAAAAAAAAGAAAAAGAAAAAAAGCTAGCCTCCCTAAGAACATTTGCTAGCCTAGTGCTCTCTCAAATAGCTAGCCTCCCTAAGAGCATTCACAGCAGTGTAGCTATAATGCTATATTGCTAAAATTTAGCTCCACAAACACAAAAAAACCCCTGCAGCAGTGGAGCCATAGTTAAAAATTTTAGATGAATGGCTACAGTGCACATCTAAAAATAGATGTGCACTGTAGCTCAAAGCTAAAAAAAAAAATAGTTTTTTATTACATCTCTCTCTCTCCTCTTTGATTAAAATAGTCCTCTCTCTCTCTCTCTCTCTCTCCGACTTCTCTTCATTCTTCTTTCTTCCTCAAAAAATTTTTTTTCTCTCCAGCTCACCGGCCTCCCTCATCCCTCAGCTCGCCGGCCTCCCTCATCCCTCAGCTCGCCAGCATTTGCACGTGAGGTGCTAAAAATAAAATTTAATCTAGCACCCTAAAAATATATTTTATCTATTTTAGCATACAATTCACAATTTACCCTACATCCTATTTCCTATTTTAACACAGGTCCCATAAAATAATGTAAATCATTTCAACGGTTTTCACCAAAAAAAGAAAAAGAAAACCAGCAGTAAGTTACCCCCAACAACCATCGCCACAACCACAATCCAAAACAAACCCACACCAAACACAAGCAACAATAGCTAGCCGACCGCCACCCACGGTGAGATCAACCAACACCAACCAAAACCACTACGACCCAAACCCAGCAACCAACCATGACAAAAACATTCACTGTGACCCAAATTAGAACAAATCGCTAGCAACCAATCTCAACAAATGCCACAAACGCATGCTTATTTTAACAACCATTGAATGCCAATTGTAACAAATTGCCACCAACCGAGCTCAATGCCGATATGAACAACCACCATAAATGCATGCCAATTTGAACAACCATTGCACGCCAATCTCCATCATGATCCACCCCAATCTCCACCTCAAAGGCATTGGTGGCAAGGTTTGAGAGAGAGAGGCAGCAGGTCACTGTAGCACAAATGTTTTATTTATTTATTTATTTTTTTGTAAGTTTTAGTACACTTGATGTAGGTGTGTTTTTGCTCTTTGGGGTGCTAAAATATGATTTTGGGTGTTTTAGCACAACCAATGCTAATGCTCTAATACATGAAAAACTGACTAGTATTCATCCAGGAAGATAGAGAAAAGAAGTAAAAACAATGCAAAAATACCTTTTGGTACCTCTTAGTTTGAGTTTGTAGTCATTTTGGTCCTTTTTACAACCTACTCTCCAACATGTGGCTTGCAAACGACTATCCTCACCATTATTATATTGGACACCAAAAAATGAGAATAAATGAGTAGTGCTATGGGGATAACAATTTTACAACAAGTTTACCTCAACTCCACCTTTTGGGCGTCATTGAAACTTTATTTACTTGGTGGAGAATGAAGTAAATGTTGGTTCGTGTGTTCCAAAAAATTGGTTGTCTAGGAATAAAAATTTTGTCACATTTTTGCTTCCTATGCTCCACTAATGGCAACATAGCAATGACACATGTTGTTTTTTTTTTTTTTTTTTCTTTCCTTATAAAATAATTAAAGTTTAATTTTTATGGAAAGAATCAAACACATGAAATTCTACCATTCGTGGAATTTAGAATTTTTACTTGTCTTTGTTGTGAGTCCCACATTCGTTAGAAGTGTACTCTTTCTTCTGTTTATAAACAATTGTGGACCTTCTTTGATATCTTGAGATATAAGGTCTAATGTGGGCTTGGGTCTCATTTAAAGAGTTCGTTTGGTAAAGTTATAAATGAGCTTTAAAGGGTTTGGTAAAATTATAATAGAGTTTTACAGGATTCCTGAAGGGTTTTAGTGTTAATGGAAAAAAATAGATAGAATCTAGGAATTAGCAAGTAGGCATGCTTAGAGCCAACTAGGAGTACAATATTTGACTTATATAGGAGTACTTGTGAGAGATTGCGCCCGCGGCCTTGTTTTTTGGTGTTGGGCCAAACCTACGTGAATGGGGTGAGTTGTGTTATTGTCTCTCAAAATAAATGTTTGATCAACTATATTTTCCCCTTTAGATTAAGGGTTATACAATGGAGTTGTCACTTATTTAATTATTGGAATAAATAAGAAAACCAAAATTGAAAAATTCCTCATTTTATTGATTTGCAAATGACTTTACATTGATCATAAGAAATTACATGGTTTTGGTCCTAGATACAATCTAAGATAAAGTACATGACTTTGTTTCCTCGTTACAATCTAGAAATTGAAAATTACATTGATAAGCATTGATCTATCAACCCTTGATCTAAACTCTGAGGCTATGTTAGAAGATGGGGAAGGTGTTAGGCACTCATCTTACCCGGTGAAATCGGTCTTCTAGACTATGGTGGCCGACATTCATATCATATCATCCAATATATTATCAATCAATTTGTATGTTGAATTTGATATGTGTGCATGTGATACACACTAATTCAATTTATTAAGCATTGCATTTGGATTAAAAAACATATTTAAGGAATTTAAATAAACACTAGCATGCATCTTAATCTCATCATAATAATATAAAAAAACAAGTTAGGGAAAGAGATTATACTTGCATGTAAGATTCACACGGTGGAGGAGGAGACTCTTGATGGAGCTCCTATGGGTGGAGTAGAAAAGAAGAACTAGGAGAGGGAGAGTGAGTCTCACCAATACCTTGAGTCTCAGGAAGACTAAGATATGACAAGACTACTCTACTTCACTAGAACTCAAGTGAGGAGAAGAGATGGGGGCTTTTTGTATGTTTGGAATGGAGGAGAGGAGGGGTATATATAGCAGTAGTGGCAAAAATATGAATGGAAGATCATTTAATAAGGGTTGACAAATGATAAAAAAGAATCATGAACCTAGACCCTATTTTAGACTTTGGAGAAAGTTGGTGCATTAAATGTAGAGATTGGTGGGAGTGAAGAGCAAACAAAATTCGGTTTTCTCGTAGTTATTGTAACAGCCTGCAGAAACAAATTCAAAAAATCATATCTTATTCAATTCGAATAGGAATTGTCTCGTTCTTATGCTCAAATTGAAGCCCCGGAATGGTGAGCAGAAGTCATTTGCTAGAAAATAATTTTAGCACAATTAACATTAATAGATCCCAAATTAGTTTCCAATTAACCTAGACCCTATTCAATGAGTAAGATTTCTCATTAAATAATTAATGTTTGACTATTTAATTAATTAAATATGTGCAACCTTACCATAAGATGTAGTCCTAGCCAATCAAATTATGACACGTCATTAATCTCAAATTGATTATAATTATAACCAATTGGAATCAATTGTTCATAATCACATATAATCATACTCAATTTGTGATAGTGCATCTCGGCTATTAAAACTTGATTTGTTGATAACTTTCAATCTGATGGTTCGATTAGGGCTTATGACCAGTCAATTTGATCGTTACAACATGAAGATCATTTTGATGAAATGAGATTAAGAATCTAATGGCCAGAATTAAGATGCCTATTTCCAAGGTGAAATTACCATTTTACCTCCATGTGAGGTTAAATGCGGGTTGCAAAATAGGGTGTCAACAGTACTAAACCCTAATTCTAATTGTCAAAGGAAACCCTAATGACTTATTACCCAAAAAAAAAAAAAAAAAAAACATAGACTTTAAGAGAAAATACTAATTAGCCAAATTAAAAACTATGGCCTAGAATAAAAATACAATTGATGGCTAAAAGGAAATAAGACAAAGGTAAAATAAATCTTTGTTTGCCCTTCCTACATCATTCTCCCTTAGTTGGAGAATGCTTGACACTGTGACCTTGAGTTTTGAAGTGGGTAAAGATTAGAATTCTGATACAGGATACTAGCACCAATTCTTCAATCACTTTGGTGTACACTAGAACAAAAAAAGCCTTGTATTCCATCACATCATTAAATCCATTTAGAATTACAAAATCGAAGCGTGGAATTAGGGTTACAAATGAGACAATCTTTTCTTGAGCTACAGAAAGCACCATTGTATTAGTCTGGTCCACTGCTTTAAATGGTCTAATCTTATGCTCCATAAAGGGCTGATCAGAAGTACACTCATTAAATGCTATTTTCATGTCATTTGCACCCTATAATGTTTTACTCTCTTGTCAAGTCTGCCCTACATTGAGTATAAAGGGAAAATGCTATGGACACATAAAGTCCCACAACTTTTGCCAAAATTCGTCATGTGATAAGTTGTGAATGGTGAACGTAAAATGATGGGTCCACACCTCCATCACTCACAACTCACCACTTGGCGAGTTGTGGCAAAAGTTATGAGACTTTATGTGTTCCTAGTATTACTGGATTAGTATAAAGGATTGTTCAGTAGGCTCTATGATAGGAGAAAATCTACCCTGTTTCCGTTGCTTGCTTCCTCTCCCTCACATGAGGGAGAGGAAGCATGTAGCGGAAACTGAAAACTAGACATTGAAAATTGCATTTTGCATGTTTTCAATTTCATTCACAAATTGAGTTTTGAGAATAGTTTTTGTTTTCTGTCTATTTTGGGTTACCAAACAAGTTTTTTAGTCTCAAAAATAGAAAATTGTTTTTGAAAATAAAAAATAAGGAGAAAAAACAGTTACCAAATATACCCTTAGTGTTGAACAACTTTCATTATATCTTTCGAGGTTGGCTCCATGGTAGACTACTTTGGAGTGGGCTTAGAACATTCATTCTATTTTCTTTAAATGGTGCAATTAATGTGTTGCTCCATTGCCTTATGTTTTGATCTTGAAAATTACTATAATGTGATTTGGGTAGGGATTTTTGTCCTAAAGTATTGACAAATATTCATCGTAAAGTTTTTCTTTCATAGGAAATTCTAATGACTTATTACAAAATACCCTATTATTAAATACTAGGGCTAAAATAAAAGGAAAAGAACTTAGTTATAGTACCTTAGGTGTTATTCCTTAAGTTTTCCTCTTAAGATTCAGTCATGTGGCTACTTAATTAAAAAATACACTTCCATCCCATGAGAAAAAATCCATATAGCAGAATCTTAAAAGGGGAACCTAAGGAACAGCACCTAAGTACTGTACCTAAGTCTTGCTCACAAATAAAAATACAACTAATGGCTTAAAAGAAATAAAAGGAAATTGAAATAAATCTTTGCATGTGCTTCCCATATTATTGTGTCGTGGGTTTTCAAGTATGAAATTTACTTTTATATACTCATTACTTTGCATTTTATTAAGTCACTTTCAAATATTTTATAGAGTTATTTTTGGTAGCATAAAAATTGAACATGAAAGAGTCTTATTCTAACTAATCACTCACTCGTGCAATGCACGAGAAAACTATTGGGTATATAACATGTACCACAATATATAATATTATATGATACATAAGGGAAAAATATAGATCATTAAACAAACATACAGGAAAAAAAATCTACAATTAAATAGACAATCAAATTATTTCAATAATACAAAACTATTCACTCACTGTAAACCAATTTGAAAACCTTTTTCAAAACCCAAGCAGCCTTCTTTTATTAAGAATTTCAATAACCAACAACTTGAACAATATTACCCTCATGCAAAGAGTTGTTTTCTTTTTAATTAGCAATCTCATAAATTGGGAGGCATGACTTTGGACAACTTAAATATCAAGAATCATAAAAGAGAGAGTGATATTGTTAGGAATAGAAGTTGCTATCAACAATGGCTTGAAAGCTAAGAGAGAGAGAGAAATAGAAGTCAAGTGTTATTTTGTTTTGACAGTTTACTAAAATAAAGCAATATAGTATAGTACATTAAAGGCTTCATCATCCTCTGCAATTTAGAACATACAAATCATGAGCGAACCTTATTATGAAGGTCAGCATTAACAACCTGAAAGTATATTAAAAAAAAAATTAGGCCTTTTGAGTGGTAATTTGAACTCTAGTAGAATAACCTACTAATAATTTAACAAAATTGATTCCTAGAAGACATCATGGTTTTGCTACAAAGGAGACCAAAATATTGATTATAAATCACTAACATTTGATCTATGTTTGCCAAGGTCTTAAAGGAGACAGCAAGTTAAAATACTGATCCAATTTTGGCTGCCGTAGTCACTAAAATAAAAAAGAGAAACATGTGAAAGAATTATGATGTTTTCAAAAGATTTTGCCAGTTTACTCTTAAAATTTAAATCTTAAGAGCTAAAAAAACATCAAATTATTGTAGAAATATTACTTGGTAAACTACTGTGTTGCAAACTTGATAGTATTGAAAGTGTTAAGATCATCCACATCTTTATAAAAGCTCTACGTCAAAGGAACGAAAGAATTACCTTCTCTAAAGGGCATTCTAAGTACTAAAAAAATTTATTATCTTGTGAAAATTCAAAAGACCTTTGAACATTAAATCATAGCATTTGATATCCTGTCCTCAACTTCAAAGTTATCAACATAGTAGACATTGTTTTGAGTACCTGTATGAAGCAGGTAAATTAATATCAATGTCCAACTTTGAGGCATATATGTGAATAAATTAATAATAAATAGGAACACATTTGTACATTATACCAATTTCAGCAAAAGTAAATTAGTTATAGTTTGGAACTTAATTTGGAGTATATTAACCAAAGGATTGTAGTGTCTTATGAATAAGGACTATCCTAACCATAAATATATAATCCCATCTGATTGCTTCAAGTCCTCAACAACAAACATACAATCACAAAAGAGGAATTTCTCATAAACATTACAATAATTACAAACAACTTAGAACTCCACTGTCCTCTTATTGTTCATCAAGCTTTAACTTTAGCACTCTTAAGAGTATAGAGATAATTGAATTTGTTAGAGCAAATTGCTCTATCTGATACCATGTACATGAAAATTGGCGATCAGTTCATCCAACAATCTGTCCTTGAATCTTGGCCAACAATTTCAAAGTCAATATATGTCCATGTGTATCATCTTTTCAGGAGAATAAGGAAGATCTTAAGCATTCTCATGCATTCAATTGAGATTGGTTAAAGTTTTTATGGCCTTCCAATTTTCTAAAAATCAATCAAAATATGGTGAGATTGGTCAAAGTTTTTCTTAAGACAACCTATATTTTCAAATTTTGAAAACCAATCCAAACATAGAAGATCTGAAGCACTCTCACAAAATAATAACATTAATACAAAAACAAATCGTGATTTTTTGTTTTAAAAAATTACTTGAAGAGTTTGTGTGCTTCTAAAAGAAACAAAATACTTCAGTCATCAATCAAGGGCCATAATTATAAATTCAAAAAATAAATAAATGGTAGTACCTAAGTTGTAAGAAATGTCCCAACCTCCATCAGCATTTCATCGGGGAGCATTACTTTACTCCTACCAAGACCACCCTCCTTATTTTCCTTCCAATTGACAACTCTCCATATATAAGAATTCTAGAATCAAACAAAATATCATTCAGGAATTTTATCAAACAGATTGTATATATAATTTTTTTTTTTTTTGAGAAGAGTGAAAATTAAGTTGTTCTATTGCCTTCTATTCATGAAAATCATATAGCAGAATTAGTAAAAAGATGTTAGAAATAAGATAAAGTAAGGGTTCTTTTAGTAAAAAATAAAGTAGCTTTTTAAAGTTTGAAAATGGAAACCGATGGCTATGCCTTCTTCTGCTTTGCTTCTACTTCTTTATTTAATCAATAGACTTGATCTCTATTTCAAGTAATACAGCCGCAACATTGCAAGTGAAGGCTGTGGATAACTGGTTGGGTTGCACACTTTACTGTCTCTCTGCATATTTGTAAATGTAATTTGCAGACATATAAATGTTCAACTTTTAGTATATTTATAAATGTTCTATGTATTAAACTTTCCCAACAGAACAACAGAATAAAAGCTAGTGATGGTTCAATATTTAATGGTTTGAAAGTATGTTTACGTTTTTGGTGGGTAAACACTATGCCTTGGCGCTAAATTAAATTCAACTTCAAATGCTTGACCCTCTGCAAAGCAGAATAGGATCCAGTAGCAAAGCCTTGACAATGGTACATTATCCCTATTTAATGTTGCTAATCTTGGCTTTGCATGCTAACCCATAAAAACAACTACGATACAAAACTCACAACCCAAATTCAATACCAAGGCTTAAAAAGATAAAAACTTTTTTTTGAAGACCCAAATGTAATTCACAGGAATTGGCAAAAAAAAATTGATTTTTAGGGATCTTGAGAAGTGCTTTAGCAGTGTTGAGAGACATATCTAAATTAGAGAAAAGAAAGACAAAAGCAATCAAGTTTACAAATTCGTGGGTGCATATGGCACTCTTAAAATCCAAATTGACTTCAGATTTCAGTATTACTCAAACTAAAACCCAATTGACAACAATTATTAAATTAAAACTAAAATAGAAACTAAAACTGAATAAAATTTATGAAAAAGACATGAACTTGTACAGAAGAGGCAGAAGGTTTGGAAAAAAAGAAAAGAAAAAAGAAGGGGCCTGAGTGGAGACAAAGAAGGCTGGCATTTTAGGTAGCCAAATAATTATTCAGCCAAACAAACGACTAAGCTAAGCTAAATTGGAAATGCTAAAAAAAATCTAAATAGCAAAATAAAGCAGAACTTGAAGATAAAGCAAAACCTGTAGGATTGTTGTCAGATTTTGAGAGTTAGGAGGCTCTTCAATACTATCTCCACTACGAAACTCATTCATATCCACAATATTTTCTTACAAAACTTGTAGAATCTGATTTTCTATTTATTCATAACCAATTCAAATGCGAGCATAATGGTTAGTATTACCTAGATATAGTCTTCTCATTCTTCTTCTAGCCATCCTTTAGAACCTTATCTTGGATCTGGTGTGGCACCAATATATTTGAGTCACTGATCTCTTTCAAATTAGAACAGATTTCAGTTCCCTTGTCCAATACAGTGAACTTGGAATGAGTTTTGCTTCCTAAATCTTCTAGTAACCTTTGTTGGACACACTTTTGATTCTCTTATCTACTCTTTGCTATCTAGGCATATTGAAAAAATAATAACAGATAACAGGAAAAAATCCATTAAAAGCACATTCTATTTGTAAATAATCTGCATATCAATAATCATGAATATATATATATATATATATATTTATTTATATAAAACTAATTTAGGACCAAGCATCGTTTTAAGAAAATAACTCACTCAAAAAAGATACATTTGGATAGGAATTTCTAAGACATTTCCTAAAGACATCATCTCTCAATGAAGCTTAAATATGAAAATATTAAACCAATAGACAAACATGTGCCAGAAAATCAAATGGCATTCAAGATAATTAGTGTTAGACTTCTATAGGATTAACACAATGCAACGTCTGTATCTTAGAATTGAATAATACCAAAGATCGGCACACATATAACACATTAAAAAACACATACACAGGAGAAAAAACCAATAGATCATTTACTCAAAAAACTCAAAGGTCAAACACATAAAAGCAAATGCATAAAGCCACGCCTATATAACTTTTAAATCATCCAAATACAGCAATATTTGAAGAAAATTTAAGGATTTTCCCTCCATTCAGTGGCTCCTACGCATCTTTTTTTTTTTTTTTTGTCCTTTTCAAATCTATTAATCATTCTACAACATGAAAATCATAATCAATATGTATACATCTCATCAAGCACAAATAACGTATTTGTTAATGTTCTATTAGTTAATTGAAAATAGTCCAAAGTTTACTACCAACAACATAGGAGTTATAGCTGTAACTGGAGATTGTACTAACTTCAATATATATATATATGTATCTTTGCCTAAAAAAGTTTGTAATTCCCATACACACACACACAAATCCAGGTTATCTTAGACTTAAGACTACGAAAAATTTAATTCCAAACAAACCAAGAAAAGAAGACAAACTGTACTTCATCCAAAAACGTTTTCTATTTAGCATTGCAGCCAGCGGAGCTTTGATGGAGGTTAGGTTCTATGAGTTAGAGAACATTTTACTTTCGAATACAATATTTAACATTGAACATTTTATTTTGTATAAAGAACATTATACTTTTAGATTTCAAAATCCAACAATTTCAATACCCCTTATAAATAACATAGCAGGTAAGAGGGAAAACAAAACTCAACAATTAAAGTGAAATGATTAAGTTTAAAGGATTACTAAACATTAAAACATATGTAGGATTTCATTTGGTGGGTGTTTCCCCTGATTTCAATAGATAAGAGAGGAAAAGGGTTATGAGTCGAAATTCCTAAATTGACAACAAACCATAAATGAAGAGAATATTAGGAAAAGAAATTAATACCTCTACCTCTGCTTTAACGATATTAGAGGCTATAGATTGCAGAGAAAGAAATTGAAAGATTTAAATCCAAAAGACAAATTCAAAACAAACCCATTACTAAAAATATTGAATAAAAATAGTCACATATTAGAATTCCAAATCGGTTAGGTTTTATATATTGAGAAACTTGTAATTAGTGTTTTAATGAAAACCCAAAAAAAAAAAAAAAATCAATTATAGCAATATATAAAACATAACAAAAGCAAATATAATTTAATAGGATTATTGTAAATTAAATTGAGAAAGGCAATTTTTGAGAGAAACCAAAAAAAATCAAATCAGAACCTAATGTAATCCAAATACCTAAATAAAAATCATTCCAACCAAATTTCTCATACCTAGATCTAAGAAAGAAGAAAAAAAAAACTTTACTTATGGTAGTTCCAACAATGAAAAAAGGGTTAGGAATTGAAATTCCTAAATTGATAGAAAACCTAATTGAAGACAATAGGAAAAGAAAATAGTCATAGATTAATTGAGAAATACCTAGAGAGAATGATCTGATGTAGGGGCCGGGTCGAAGATTTAACCCATGGTCAAGCTTGGGTCTACGTTTGAGAGAGAGGCACCTATGGTAGTGGAGAAATTATAAAGTCCTCATGGTGGACAAGTGACGTGGTCCACCATTCCACTAAAAGACTCCCACCTATTTAAAATTGCTGAGTTAGAAAATTTTTTAAAACAGAAACTGATTACTGACTCAGCAATTTTAAACAAGTGGGAGTCTTTTAGTGGAATGGTGGACCACGTCACTTGTCCACCAAAGGACTTTATAATTTCTCCATGGTAGTGCTTGGGTCTGCGTTTGAGAGAGGTTTGATTCAGATTTTTATGATTGTGTTTGCTTTTTTTTTTTTGATTAAATCTCGGGTTTGCTTTTGGGGAAGAAAGAGAGGTTTTTTAATTAGTTTATTAATTTTAATAGAAAGAAATAAATCAGATTTAATTTTTTTTTAAATGGTAATGTGTAAAATTGTGAAAATGTCAACCAAAAATCAGAGCTTTCGATTATATATATATATATATATATATATATATATATATATATAGATAATGATGATGATGACAGAGATTTAATACTCGTCTATTGCATAGACGAGCTTGTAATTTTAGTACTCATCAGTTACCCCTTATTCTTGCATTGACCTTTTGGATGACTATTGGAATATTGACAGTTTACACCTATTTTGATGAAGACTCCTATTTTTGAATGCCATTTATATCACATATTTCTTGCTAATCTTGATAATTAGGTAGAACTTTTGATTTGTTGATATTGTTGATCTTGCCTGCTTCTTTAAGAATTTCGTTGAAATGGTTATGCCCTCGGTTTTTATACTTGTGACTTTAACCATACAACTTTATTCTTATTTTGAGAATTGGGCTGTTTATATGATTTTGTTCATAGGTTTTAATCTTATGAGTTTGATCACATGACTTACTCTCGTGTTGAGAATTTTTTGTTGTCAATGTGATTTTTCTCATTGATTTTAACCTTGTGGGTTTACTCACGTGGCTTTTACTTTCGTGATGAGAATTTTATCATCAACATGATTTTACCCATTGGTTTTTAACCTTGTGAGTTTAATCATATGACTTACTCTTGCTTTGAGAATTTGATCGTCATTGTGATCGTACTTGTCAAGTTTTAACCATGCATATTTAATCATGTGACTTACTCTCACTTTGAGAATTTCATTCGTCATTATGATTGTACTCGTCGGTTTTTAACCTTATGAATTTAATCATATGACTTACTCTCGCTTTGAGAATTTAATTGTCATTATGATTGTACTCGTTGGTTTTTAACCTTATGGATTTAATCATATGACTTACTCTTGCTTTGAGAATCTAATCGTCATTATGATTGTACTTGTCGGTTTTTAACCTTATGAATTTAATCATATGACTTGCTCTCGCTTTGAGAATTTAATTCGTCATTATGATTGTACTCATCAGTTTTTAACCTTATGAATTTAATTATATGACTTACTCTCGCTTTGAGAATTTAATCGTCTTTATGATTGTACTCGTTGGTTTTAACCTTGTGAATTGAATCATATGACTTACTCTCGTTTTAATAATTTGGTTGTCAATATGATTTTACTCATTTGAATTTAACCTTATGTGATGATTTTACTGTTATTGAGATTTTCATCATCTACTTGGTTTCACTCGTTGGACTTCAATGATGGGCTTTCTTCTTGAAAATAATTTGTCTTTTGTATAGTAAATAAGACTTTTAGATTTTCCAAGAGAACGACATTTATTCATGTGGGGGAAATTGTCCTTTTATTCATTCCTGCTTACAAAACAGTTTGATGAAAGAAAATTGAAAATATCACCTAACTAAAAGTAATACCTCTTAAGGTGCTCTACATTCCATGGATGAGGTGATTGTTTGCTGTCAAGTGATTTGAGGTAATAAGTTCCTCTTCTAGAATACTTGACGATATTGTATGGGCTTGTTTACTTTCGTTGTCATTCTTTCGATTGGGGGAATGATCCTTCTTCTCCTTCTTTTTGTGTTAGGGCTCATCAATTTCTTCCATTTTTTTCTTTCCATCTATCCCCTTCGTCGTTAACGCATCCTCTCCGTTCATGTACTTCTGGGCTTTGAACAAAAGGCTAATCATTGGAGTCACTGGGGTCTTGGCTAACGAAAAGATGAAATTCTTGGTCATCAAGCTAGCCTAGAAGGCCGTCAGTTGAACTTGGTCGTTAGCTTCGTCTATCTCCAAGATTGCTTGGGTGAAACACTTCACGTAAGCCCTCAAAGTTTCCCCTTCTTGCTGTTTTATTGTTAGTAGATGCGAAGTTAGCCTTTTGTGTCTTTGGCCACCAATAAAATGTCGTACAAAGGAATCACCTAATTGTTCGAAATTTGTGAGCAAAGATATTGCTAACTTGCTGAACCAAACTCGAGCAACTCTTTTGAGAGTTGTTGGGAAGGATCTACAGATCACTTCATCGAGTGTCTGCTAAAGGTTCAACAATGTCTTTAAAGACTCTATGTGGTCTAGTGGATTTGTATGCCCGTTATAAGTAGTAAGGTTGAATTTAATCAACCATTTTATTGCCTTTATTCCGTACCAATTTGCTTGTAATTCAGCACTTAGAAACCCTGTATTTAGGTGGGAATCATGTAAGGATAGTGTGTGAGAGAGTGTGAAGAAATACTTAAGAATGTGCACTGAAGCAGGGACTCGTGACTGGATCTCGTGGGTGGCTCACGACTGGCAAGCTGTGAGATGATGCACACGAGTGAAGCATGTAGAGAAACTGAACTGTCATGCCAGCTGTAGCACTACAGGACAAAAAGTCCAGACTGACCATTCAGTTAGCTCGCGACTTGGACTCGCAACTCAGTCAAGTCGCGAGGCCAAGTCACCAGTCGACTCTGTTTTAGAAAAACTGACTCTTCGCATTCCTTTCTCACTCCAGTATAAATACCCCTTATACCCACGAAATATTGAGAGCTTCCGGAGAGAATTTTAAGAGAGAAACCCTAGAGAAAAAATAGATTGACTCATCCACAATCTTTACATAGTGACTCTTCAAATTCCTCAACTCTCACCCCTCCATAGTTACATCCTTGAGAGGTTTATTAGCCAAATCCTTTTTCTCACCATACCCATATCTGTAAGAAGGCTATTTGGTTCTTGGGAAGCAGTTAGGAAGGGACCAATTAATATTAGTTGATGCTATGGGCTATAGCGGAATTCGGTAAGCTAGAGAAGACAAAGGTTCGGCGTAACCTCGTTAGAGTAGGAGCTTGGAGGGCTTAGGTACACTGGGTAGATTAGGCTTGGAGGGTCTTCTGCTGTTCATGTATCCCAACTTGACTCTCTAGTGGATTATTTACCGCTTGGAGGGCGGTGGAGAGGTTTTATGTTGAGGATTTCGGTTTCCTCTTCGATAACATATCGCTATGTTGTCTTTGTGTTTGCATCCCTCTTCCCTTAATCTTTGCTATTTAAATTCTGCTGTGGTTGTGATTTTATTTGGTTTAGATTATGTTATCAATTCTGTTTTAGCTTATTTAAATTTTCTGCACGTACATTGTTTGTTAATAAGCTTGAATTGGTAATTTGTAATTTGGGGGTCTAAACGTTCAAGAGTGTTTTACACACATTTTGAACATTCATAAGTCTCCAATTAGGGGAGTTGAAACTTCGATGGGAGAGGGCACTCTAGGACCTCACTAGTGAATGGAGAGTTTTTTCTTTTGATAATTCCATCTAGTTTCTTGGATGACTTTCCTTTCAAGGCATTTTTATTCGTTCATCTCTTTCCTCATGCTCATCAAAAGCTCATCATTGTTTCAATTGGACTGCCTTGTTCACCTGGAATTGGACTACTTTGTTCACCTGGAACTTTCTTCCCTATTACTGGTTCATGGGATATGACCTTCCTTGTCATCGTTGTTCTAGTTACATTGGCAAGTAGGCACGTTACTATTCTCCTGAGAGAGGCAATGCCTCAACTCCTCGTTTTGTTTGGTCAATTCTTCAACACTTGTTGCTGGCGTTTGAATTTGCTGGGTCATCTGCATTGGATTAAATGGGGTTGATGAACTTGGATCCATTGGGTCGTTTGAATGGTAGAGCTACGAAAATCTGTATGATTCAGATCTACATTCCCCACAGATAGAGCCAAACTAATTAAGCCAAAAACGGTCGTTAGTTAATGACCTTGTTTGAGCTATGACGAGGTAATGTTCCCTGTAAAGATGAGAGAGAAAGGCATCGGAGTGGCGTTAGCCAACAGTTCTTTGATGATTAAGTCAGTTGAATTCTCAATATCTTTTAGAGAATCAGAATGTAATTCTGTATGTTTGAATCTGTGTACCTTTCTCCTATTGCTTGGTGGCTTATTTATAGCCTTAATACAACTATTGGGAGGCTTATTATGAGTATAACTGATGGTAGCCTCTTAATGGCTATCTTCTTGGCTGTCTTTTGTAATGTATTCCTCAGCTTAAATGAGGCTTAACTGGCTCATGGTTGGCCTTTTTGACCATTGGAGGTCGTCGATTACGAAGCCATTTATGACTATGCTATTAATGTTGTGTGATCGTCCTTTCAAGGACAGCCCTGTGGATTGGATGCTCGTCATTTGTAAGGACGAGCCTGTAGATTTAATACTTGTCCATTGCATGGACGAGCCTGTAATTTTAGTACTTGTGAACTTTTATTTTATTTAATTTTTTATAGATATAATAAGATTTGAATTTATAATCCGTTTAACTAAAATTTCTCTTTAACTTTAGGTCAAGACACTGATGAGTTTCTTTATGATAGAGTAGAGATTCGAACATAGGTCCTTTGTCAAATACTCTAAACAATAAAGCGCTTAATATGAGTTAAATCTCTTTATTGTAAAAGTTCTATGGAATTTTTTTTTTTTTTTTGAAATAGTAAAAGCTCTATGGATTAAAACACTACAACTATACCAAATGGAGAGCATTCACATCAACACGTGTAAATTTTTGTCTATTTTAGCATCAGAATCTACATTTTTTATTTTATGTACTCATTTTTCAAAATACCCATGTCATATTATCTATTTACACTAAATTTTGTTAAAATATCAAATTTTCTTGATTTTTTAAAAATTGTTTCTCTTTCTTTACACACAACAACTAGTATTTACTCTCTTTCTTCATCATCCAAATACATAAAGAAAGAATAAAAACTAAACGCAAAATTTATACAGTTAGAGCACTCACATTAGTGAGTGTATAATAGAAAAAAGTGTAAAATTTACATAGTTTTGCATAAAAATGACTCACATAAGTCGGTATATAATTGTGTAAATTTACAAATATGTTATAGTAACGGTATAAATTTACAATGACACTATTCATTTTGCATTTATTTTTTTTCATTATATATCCCAAGAAAGAAGGAAAATAGTGGATGGTGATTTTTGTGTGTAAAGAAAGAGAAACAATTAAAAAAAAATCAAGAAAAATTGATATTTTAATGAAATGTAGTGTAAAATAGATGATTTGATGTAGAGTGTTTTGAAAAGTGAGCATGCCAAAAAAAAAGTTCTTATGCTAAAATATATAGAAATTTTTGTACGAGCTGATACAAACATAACTTTGCATAGCCTGATATTGGTGAATTTTGGACCTTTTATTTATTTATTTATTTTTATATAAGGTAGAAATTCTACTCTAACCTAATCTAAGTGTATATGTGTGTGGAGCTCCCTCTTGGAGACTTGAACCCTAGCCCTTGCCCCCCACACTCCACAAGCACTTATACTTGTGGACTTTTGACTAACATATGATACTTTTTATATTATAAAAAGTGCTTTAAAAACTCAATCTATTTAGCTTTTTTTTTTTTTTTTTTTTTGGTTGAGAAACCTGACAACAAGCTTGTGGAAATATTAAACTGAAAACAAATTAATGAATATCCAAAAGGACAAGTGGAGAAATGTCTTCAGGTAGGTCTTCCAACCAAAACCTGAATCCCCAACAAGTCTTTGGCCTTTTTAGCAAGAGCATCGGCCACAACATTACAAATTCTTTTAACATGACAAAAAAAAAAAAAAATGGAAATCACCAGCAAGGAAGAGGATATCCTCAATGATATTCCCATAGGAAGCAAAACCAGACCCTTGAGATAGAGCATTAATCAACACTGACGAGTCACCCTTAAAGATAACTTTTTGATGCTCGATTTCTCCTACAAACTGTACTGCTCTGCGACAAGCTAATGCCTCTAATTCATTCACATTATAAGATAGAGGATTAGGCATGGATAGAGTTGGAACTGCTTCACCACACCTAAAGAGGGTAAAATGGATGTAGACGGTCTCATTCTATTGAACCAATCATAAGCAATGGTACTTTTTAGCTCGTGATCAAGATGATGGAAGAAGACGGGGGGCGTGTACACATGAAGACGGACTCTCCATGGAGGATGGATTAGAAAGCGGACGGATACAAAGTGGACGGTGGCAAGGTCACATGGCATCCACATGGTTTAAGTAGTCCTCAAGAAACTTCAAAATGAAATATCTTGCGCTTCACGATAAACCCTAATCAACAAAATAGTTATATGGAAAGGATTTCATAAAATACGTGCTTTTATGAGGATCTTCCTTATAAGGAAAAGTTCCTTTTCCCCAAGAAAGAAAAAAGGCGGTTCTATATTACTATAAAAATCCCAAAGAACTCACAAATCAAGGCACACATAATTTACCCTAGCTCTAATACTCTAGAGTTGTGAAAGTTCCCTAACTTAACCTTTGGAGGATCTTTGGCAGGTACCACATCGGTACTCTCCTAAGATCTTCTTGTTCTATGTTGTGTAAGTGTTGTCTTGAGCACGTGAGGACTGTGTGATTAACTGACAATTTTTAGCATCATCAGTTGGCGCCTTCTGTGGGGAGAGATAGGAAATAAGCCATACTTAACGCTTCTCAGACAAAAAAGTTGGATGGTACTTACTTGTTCGATGGCAACCACCACTAACCATCAAGGTGACGAACCACGCAGCACGACCCTTGAGCGATAGGTTCAAACTCTTGCGACAGTAGTGGAATGCCTTTCCAAGCAAAACCATGATCTAGAAGAGCAGCTGCGCCAAAAGAACATGGGGCTTAACACTCAGGAGGAGGACCAAAAAGGCACCAGCGTTAAGCAGAGGGACTAAGAGGGGTCGGAAGGTAGCAACGCCCCAAGCAGACCAGAGCGACAGGACACAAGCCGTCCATCTACCATGGATACAGCTCCACCTCACATAGTCATGGAGATGCAGATGATGAAGGAATTGATGGAATTTATGATGAACGCCTTTAGAGGATGGGTGTCTAGTGACCTCGATGACTTGGTCCATTGAATTGATTCACCATTCACCGCACCCGTCACTTCGTTCCCCCTTCCACTGAAGTTTCGTATGCCGAAGTTCAGCATTTGGCTCGTCCAAGAAGGCTCGCAAAACCTACCAATGGATGGTTCAGAACATCCAGTTGACGGGATTCGTCCCAAAGATGGTGCAGATTGACAATCCTATAATTGGGTTCACAGAGGAAGATGCCAAGCGTCTCCACCACCCACAGACGATGTGCTCGTGGTTAGCATACGGGTGGGGGATTACAACACCCACTTAGTCCTTATGGATAATAGGAGCTCTGCTGACATCCTTTACTACCCAGCATTCTAGTAGATAAGGATTGATAGAGAACGGCTGATTCCAGTTAACGTGCCACTCGTTGGATTCGGAGGGACAAGGGTACACCCCCTAGGAGCAGTCACTCTGCCTGTAATAGTTGGAGATTACCCACAGCAGATCACCAAGGATGTTATGTTCCTGGTTGTTGATTGTTCATCCACTTACAATGCCATATTGGGTTGCCCCACTTTGAATTCATGGAAGGCCGTAACTTCAACTTATCGTTTGATGATCAAGTTCCCCACCGAGTATGGCGCACAAATGCTACATAGTCATGTTGAAAATGGACGATCATTTGCAGACTATGTGTATAGTGGAACAACGAATGGTGGCAGAACTGGTGGAAGGACTGGAAGAAGTACTCCTTAATGATTCTAAACCTGAACGAACAACTAGGATCAACACTTTGGCTAGCTTGCTAGTCCGTTAGGTGCTCACAACATTCCTAAAGGAAAACCAGGACGTGTTCGCCTAGAGCCATGATGACATGCCCGAAATTGATCCGTCAATCATAGTCCATAAGTTGAATGTATCATCCTTTTTCCCTCCCATCCGATAGAAAAAATGGGTGTTCGCACAGGAGCGAGACAAAGCCATAGCAGATGAGGTGCGCAAGTTACAGGAAGCAAACTTTATACAAGAAGTGTACTACCCCAACTGGCTAGCCAACGTGGTGATGGTTAAGAAAGCCAACAGAAAGTGGAGGATGTGCTGGACTTCACAGACCTAAATAGGGCTTGCCCGAAGGACAGTTATCCTTTCCCGCGGATTGACATCTTGGTGGACTCAACAGTAAGACACCAGCTACTAAGTTTCATGAATGCATTCTCTGATTACAACCAGATCAAGCTGGACGAGGCCGATTAAGAGAAGACTTCATTTGTCACCAGCCAGGGTCTCTTCTGTTACAAAGTAATGTCGTTCAGACTTAAGAACGCAGGAGCCACGTATCAAAGGCTGATGAACAAAATGTTCATACATTAGATTAGGAGGAATGTGCAAGTTTACGTGATCAACATGCTGGTAAAAAGCATACGGGAGAATGGCCATTTGAACGACCTCCAAGAGACTTTCGACACCCTTTAGTCCTATAACATGAAACTGAATCCAAGCAAGTGTGTGTTCGTGGTGATGGCAGGAAAATTCCTAGGGTTCATGGTATCCCAAAGAGGTATTAAGGTCAACCCGGATAAGATACAGGCCATAATGAAGTTAACCCCGCTAAAGACTGTTAAGGAGGTACAGAGCCTGAACCGTAAGATAGCTGTACTAAATAGGTTCGTCTCAAGAGCAACGGATAAGTACCTGTCCTTCTTCCGCACATTGAAAAAGTCCTTTGAATGGATGACTGAATGTCAACAAGCATTCGAAGACTTGAAAACATATCTTTCTTCCCTGCCACTACTCAGCCTGTCCAAACCAAGGGAAGAATTGTTCCTACATCTAGCCGTCGCCCCAGCCGCTGTCAGCGCGACTTTAGTTAGAGAAGAGAACGGGGTACAGAAACCCGTGTACTTCACAAGATGAGCACTCTGAGGAGTGGAAGAGAGATACCCCCCGATGGAAAAACTCGCTTTCGCCTTGGTAACTACGGCGAGAAAGCTTAAGCCATATTTCCAAACACACTATGATCGTCCTAATAGACAAGCCCCTGCGAAGGGCTTTGAGCAGCCCTGAAGTTGCTGGACAGATGGCATTTTGGGCAATTGAGTTGAGCGAGTTTGACATACAGTATCGACCACGTACGGCTATAAAGGGCAAGTGATCGCTGACTTCATCGTAGAGTTCACTCTTGTGGAAGGCTAAGGGGCAAAATTAAGCCCACAATGGAGCATCCACACGAATGGATCTTCCAACAAGAAAACAGGTGGAGCTGGTGTGGTACTCCACAGCTCGGAAGGGGATAAGTTCGAATGCATGGTCCATCTTGATTTCCCTATGACCAATAATGAGGCAATGTACAAAACTTTGATAGCGGGGCTGGATCTCGCCAAAGTGGTAGGAGCTGCAAATATGGTCGTGTACTGCGATTCCCAGGTAGTGACTAGTCAAGTTAATGGTGACTGAGACTGCAAGAATGAACAGATGAAGAAGTACCTTGAGTAAGTGAAGAATCGAGTAAGCGACCTCCAAGTGAAATTTGTTCAGATATAAAGGGAGGAGAATGAGAACGCCGACCGTCTTACTAAAGCTGCATCAGCAAAGTACATACTTATCCCCAGTCAGGTACTATCTTTCATTCAAATCTCACCATTAATAGACGGCATCAATGTGTAGGAAATAGGTTCCGAGAACTATTGGACGACACCGATAATCTCCTACCTAAAGGATGGCGTGCTGCTTGACGATAAGGAAGCTGCAAGGAAGTTGAAGGTTTAAGCAACACGTTTCATTCTGATTAAAGACGTTCTATACAAAAAGGGTTTCTCCCAACCGTATCTGAGGTGTCTCATCCCCGAGGAGGCAGACTATGTCATGCGAGAAGTTCACGAAGGAATCTGCAGGAACCATTCTAGGCTGCGATCATTAATGCACAAACTTATCTGGGCAAGATACTATTGGCCTACCATGCAGAAGGATGCCATTACTTACATCAAAACATGTGACAAGTGCCAAAGGTTTGCCAACCTCATCTGGCGGCCGTTAGAAGAACTCACTCCAATGACAGCCCCATTGCCTTTCCTGCAATGGGGATTGGACATCATAGGCCCATTCCCAACAGCAATTCGACAGCTGAAATTTTTGGTGGTTGGTATAGACTATTTCACCAAATGGGTGGAAGCCGAAGCACTGGCCACCATCAAGAAGAAAAATGTGCGAAGTTTCGTATGGAAAAACATCATTTACAGGTACAGTATACATAGAGTGCTGGTCTCAAACAATGGGAAGCAGTTCGACAACGACACATTCAGAGACTTTTGCTCACAACTAGGGATCAAGAATCACTACTCATCTCCCGTCCACCTTCAGGCCAATGGGCAAGTTGGGGTCACGAACCAATCCTTGCTCAAAATTATTAAGACCAGGCTCGAGGGGGCAAAGGCTATATGGCTGGAAGAATTGCCAAGTGTCTTATAGGCATACAGGATGACAGCAAGGACACCTACAGGAGAGACATCGTTTCAACTAGCATATGGAAGCGAAGCGGTCATTCCAACTGAAATAGGGCTCACAAGCTACAGAGTAGGAAACCATGACGAAGGTAGAAACGACGAAGCAATGCGCTTGCAGCTTAATCTGGTGGACGAGGTCAAAGCAACGGTTGAGCAAAGGTTAGCACGATATCAAGACCTCATGGCCAAGCACTGCAACTCCAAGGTTAGACATAGGGACTTCTAGGTTGGAGATCTTGTCCTAAGAGGGTAACAGGCATTGCAAAAGACACCTCCCAAGGAAAGCCAGAACCTAATTGGGAAGGACCTTATAGGATCGCATCATGGCATAGGAAGGGAACTTACCACCTGGAGACATTGGACTGGCAGAAGTTGCACCACCCCTAGAACACGAAGCACCTGAAGAAGTACTACCAGTATACAGCAGCATGGACAACAATACTCCTTATTTCCATTTTATCACTTTTTAGTTAAATTTTTATTCCTGTTAAGCTTGAAGGGTAGATTTTTCATTTTCCAAAAACAATTTCTATACGCGTATTTATCACACAATAAGAGGAATTATTCAAAAATGCCATGAGTATGCTATCTACATCTTTACATAATCATTATCAAGTCCATAAAGTGGACGAGCTCAAATTTTTCCAGTCCACAAAGTGGACGGGTTTCATCCTTAAGAGATGAGTATAACAAGTCCATAAAGTGGACAGGTTCAAGTTTATCTAGTCCACAAAGTGGATGGGTTCATTCCAAAGGGATTACTCAAATTTAATCAGTCCGCAAAATTACCATACAGGTGACTTGTATTCATACCAATCCATGAAGTGGACGAATTCATCCCGAAGGGATGACTCAAATTTATTAAGTCCATAAAGTGGACGGATTAACCCTAAGGGGATGACTCATAAAACCCAGGAACTGGACGGGCTCAATGGTTGACTTATAATCGCTTAGTCTACAAAGTGGACGGATTCATTCTAGCCAATGGCTTGTATTTATTAAAGTTCACAAGAGGGTTCATCCCAAGAGTTGGTTTACAGATATTAAATAGACGGATATCTTGCACAAATATCTATATTGTTAAGCATCTAATCAAAATATTATAAAGGCCCATAAAGGGAAATGTCTACATGCAAAAGCAATAGGCAACGGTTAAAATTAAACGTAAATATTGTTCTTCCAAAAGATCTTTACACTTAAAAAAAAGAAAAAAAAAAGCTAAGTAAAAAGAAAAAAGTAAAACTACTGCTGGACGGTGGGGGTTTCTTCATTCTTCTCTTCAATAATCTGCACATCTTCAGGTTGATGGGTACCATGCTCGACGGATTTCTCTTGATCACCAGGAACAGCATCCCCGTCATCTTGAACGTTGACGGTTATGTCCTCAGCGAAGAGCTTGTCGATCCCTTCCAAGTTAACTGGAGGGGTTGGAGTCTAGCCTCTGGTATCAATTGAGATGCGGGAAAGGTCCAAGTTCGGAAAAGAGGCTTTGACCTATTGGAAGCAGTCATCAAAACCATCAGCAAAGGAGTTGCTGAGCTCCCTTAGGAGGTCATCAAAATCACGATATTCCTTAATCGCATCCTACTTTGCCTGATGGAGTTGACTCTTTACCTCCGTGACCTCGCCCTCTTTGTCCTTCAAAATTTTCTTCAGTGCTTCGACTTGTGCCTCCAATTCCTTTAAGAGCTCTTTGGTCAAGTCAAGCTTCCCTACTTGGACGTCCTTCCAGGCCAATAGCTCCTGTACCTCCGTCTCCTTAGTGTCTAGCTTGTCCCTCAGACGGCTCATAATCGTGAGGTTTTAAAAAGACAACACTGGAACAAAACAAACACAAGTGGACGAATAGACATACCTATGCCAAGCTAAAAGGGCTCGTCTCCCCTTTGGCCTCTATAGCATGATTAACCAAGACTGAATAGTCATCGTCCTTGATAATGGACGAGAGCTACTTGAGGGCATAGCTTGAGTCTTCACGAAGAAGGACGGGGTGCTCCTCGATGGCAAGAACCTGGCCCTTCATCAGTCCTTTCCCCTTGCCCGGACCTGGCTTGAGGGGTAACTTGCTGATGGTAGGGGTCTCACCAATAGTTGACCCCGACCCAACCTTTGGTTTCTTAGGTAGACGGTCCACCTTTTTTGACGGTTTTCTCTTGGTGGATGGATTAGCTTGACCCATCTTAAGGGGTAGGCTACCCTCTAGTTTCTTCCTAGCAATGGCTTGCTGCTTAATGAAGGCTTTCCTCTTGCTATCTTCCATTTCTGCATAAAAATGGATGGGTTAAAAGCTAAGCTTCTAAAATGCAAAAAACGAAAGTATTGGGCAACGGACTTACGTTGACGGACTCGTGTGTCGTAACGACGGGTAGCCTTAGTTGGTTCAGGACTGTTGCAATACCAGTGGAGGGTATCCAAGGTAACCAACTTCAACCACAACCTCTCCGATAGCTTAGTGGTCGTAAAGATCCTTTCCAAAAAGCTCCACTCTTCAAGGGTGACTTTTGGATGATCCCGAGCTAAAAATAGAGACGGTTAGAATATTAGACGAAATAAACAGTAGTAAATGAAGACCTGAGATGGACGAATACATACCAGATGGGGGCATTATACCCCAAGTTTTGTCCACAAGCATGCACTCATGATTATTGGGATGACACATCTAGTCATCCACTTGAATGAAAAAGTAACGACTCTTCCAGTTTCTATTCGAATCAGGAGTGTCGCATACTAACCTAAGCAACGGACTCCTAAGCACGAAACTGTACATGCCCCTTGATTGGGTGATCTTGGACGGACGATAACAATGAAAATACTCTTCCACCATCATCCTTCATGCCCTGTTGGACAAAACCCCATGCGGGACTTCCGCACCCAGGAAGACTCTCCAGGCGTTCGAAGAGATTTGGGTGACGAATAGTCCAAGGTACTGAAGAAGACGACGGTGAAGGGCACTAAGAGGGAATCTCAGGCCTGCTTTTAGCATCTGCTCATACACACTAACGTCTTCCAGACCTTCATAATATCACTTTTCACGTTTGGAGGGTAGATGGATTGGTATGTTGATAGGTATCTGGTATTTCTCCTTAATTGTATTAAAGTGTGTTTGCTTGATGGAAGAGTTGAAGTCATTAATTGTCCACAATGGAATCATGATAAACTCCCTAAACCCATCAGGGCCTATGACGGATTGAGTGGGGGGTTCATCATCAGCTAAGTCATCATTGGAATCACTCTCCGACCCATCCACATCCATGTCCTTGTCCTCTCCCACGGAAGAAGAGTTGGTTAATAAAACCCTTTCACTATTGGAGGTGCCGAGGTCACCTTGACCTGACGGAAACACCTCATTGTAGCCCGCTTCTTCGTAGACCCACGATTGTTCACTGGACACCTCACTAGACATCGGTCACCTACACGTGACGGATAAAAATCCTAAGACTCTATAGGTCTATACAGGTGACGAGCGTGCAAAATTTAAGTAAAAAATTAAAAAGGGGGGAAGTATAAAAAGAAAGGTACTTACAGTTGAACAGTGCGAAGCAAGGGGACGAATGAATTATAACAGACGATCACACCAATTGGACAGCATAAAGGTTTGATGAAGAAGACGGTAACTCTTTGATCAGAAAATTGGTTGCGAAAAGTAAAAAATAAGAGGAATGAGCAACATATATATAGAGGGAACGGCATGGAAGACGAAGGGACACTTCGGTTTGAGCAATTAACCACTAAAAATATGACATGTGCCCCTATTGCATTAATGACCCTAGGCTAGCTTATTAATCAAAACACATCTCCCAAAGTTAAAGTTAGACCGTCACTCCACGGATTTGTCCTAACATTATGTGACGGACCTGTAGAGTGAAGGGGCAACTGGAGAAGGTAAAATGGATGTAGACGGTCTCATTCTACTAAACTAGTCATGAGCGATGGTACTTTTAGCTTGTGATTAAGATGATGGAAGAAGACGAGGGGCGCATACACAAGAAGATGAACTCTCCATGGAGGACGGATAGGAAAGCAGACGGATACAAAGTGGACGGTGACAAGGTCACGTGGCATCCACATGGTTTAAGTAGTCCTGAAGAAACTTCAAATGGAAATATTTTGTGCCTCATGATTAACCCTAATCAGTAAAATCGTTATAAGGAAAGGATCCTGTAAAATATGTGTTTTTATGAGGATCTTCTTTATAAGGAAAAGTTCCTCTTCCCCAAGAAAGAAAAAAGTCGGTTCTACACTACTATAAAAACCCCAAAGCACTCACAAACCAAGGTATGTATAATTTATCCAGTTCTGGCACTCTAGAGTTGTGAAAGTTCCCTAACTTAACTTTCGGAGGGTCTTTGGCCGGTACCACACCGGTACTCTCCTAAGGTCTTCTTGTTCTGTGTTATGCAGGTGTTGTCTTGAGCACGTGAAGACTGTGTGACTAATTGACGATTTTCGGCGTCATCAATGTCAATCACGTATAATAACCTCGATACTAGCCAAGTTTGACGCTTTTAAGGCCAATGCATCGAAGTTCACTTTTTAGTGGTCAACTTCTGGAGTACGCCACTGCCATAGAACCGGAGGGAGTGGCAGCACTGGTTCAAGTTCCTGGACAGCAAGGAATTCGTGTAGATAGTTGCCTGCCATGGCACACAAACTGGCTAGAGGATGGACTGGTCGACTAAAGTGTAGAGAATTTCTCTAGTTTCAAATCAACCAAGTTGTGATGGCAAATATTTTAGCGCTATGTTCGTCTGGTACCTACAAAAATTTGGAAAACAAATCACAGAAATCTGATGGAGGAGAGTTAACCGCTTGGTGAAACTAGGTGAAGGAATTCCAAACGATAGCTAACTCCCTGCAATACCAGATAACATGCAACATGTTCTCCTCACGAAGCTTGCATTATTCACACATTGCTGTATTAGTGATTTGGCGGCAACAAAGATTACTCATGGTACGCAGCAAATTATTGCATGCCCTCCAAATGAAGTGCTTGATTTTATTAGGAACTCGCAACTACCAAAAGCCATTCTAGAAATTCCTATTTTGTAGCAAATTAGAACTACTTGCATTCTCAAGTGAAGCACAAGAAACTAGCAATTTGTAAGCACTAACAAACTTGACAAAGTGTGAGCCCAAATGATATGATCAGATGGAGCTCTATTCAGGGGCGGCGTTATGTAGAGTTCAGGGGGTTCAAATGAACCCCCTGAACTAGCATTTTTTGTATAATATATAATTTTTTTGTTTCTAATTTTTTTTTTTCCCCCTAAAATTAAAATTTGAACACCCTAACCCTAAAACTTTTTAAAGTTTTGTTGAAATAAGCTTAAATATGATATTCTTAACAATATCATAGTCTTTTTTAACACAAAAAAAAAAAAAAAAAAAAAAAAAAAAAAAAAAAAAACTATTTAGATCCTAACAAATATGAAATAAACTAATAGAAAATTCTTAGTTTACATTGTACTATCAATTTAAGATTTATATTATCTCTAAACAAATGTGTATTGTACATTTTTGCAAATTTGTACAATATTGTACACATTTGTTTAGTTTACAATGTAAATCTTACATTGATAGCACAATATAAACGTATAATTTTCCTAAACTAATAAATAAAATTATTTTAAGTAGTAATAATTAAAGTTCACTTAATGAAAATAATTAATATATTCATTGTATTAAGAAAAAATATGTCAAATGAACTTATAGTTTACCATTTATTCTTTTGCTAGTACATATTATGGACAAATTTATAATAAGAAATCTTTTTAGAGTGCAAGATACATCTCTTACCCAAGATATATCTTCATATTAACCTCCCTAGAAAAAAATCCTTAACTGCCACTGGGCCTCTATTTTGAGAGGATGCCTAGAATTGCATCAAGTAAAAAAAAAATGACATAATAAATCTTATGATTTTTGTGTGGGCCTTATATATTGGTCTTCTACTTACTACGGCAATCACGTTGATACTGTAGGTTTCCAAGTTGGTGAAATGTCAGTCTCGTATTTGTTAAACATGAGTCTTCGAATGGTGGGAAACGATTTGAGAGACAATGAGAGTCTGGAAAACGTAAGGTAAGTTGTTCACGTCTTAGAAGCTATGAAATAAATATTATATTTTATATTTAAAAAAATAAGTTAGGACATACATGATACAATTTTTTTTTTTTTTGGGTGAGAATCTTATTGTAGCTGATGTTTCGTTTGTTTCGATGTACAATATTTTTTTCATTTTCAAATGTTTGATTGCATGTAAAATATAGTCTAAATATACATGTAACAACCAGCAAGTTTTTTTTTATACTATTTGAAAATTGAAGGAAAATTAGTTAGGAATACATAAAGGTAAAAGTTAAAATATTATAGATTTTAAGAAATCACTGCATGTAAAAGTCATGTGTTTTATTAAATTTAGCATGTGATTAATATCATACGTACAATTATATTCTATTGAAGGACAATTATCCATGCATCTGAAGTACTACTTGTTTAAAATTCTTATTTATAATCACTTTAAGTAATGTTAGTTTATAATATTTTCATAATAAATTTTAGGTTACAAATTATTATTATGCTATTAACAAATAAAAATATAATATTAATAAGGTTCAGATTAAAATGTATAACAATTTACCCCCTTAAAATTTTGTGGTAAAATTATTATAAAAATGTTAATCCAATGAAAACTCTATCATAACAACTTGTGAATTTAATAAGTATTGTGGTTTGTGAATAGTGAATATTATTATTGTGTAAAGTATTGTTTAGAGTTTAATCGGAAACAAAAAGGGCGAAAGATGCGAGATCGAAATTCATAATATTGGTAACTGCCACAGTGGCAGTAAAGAGAAAAGAGAAAGAAAGTAGGAGGGAGGAGGAGGAAAGCTTCTCCGAAGTGGGTGAGTGATTTGTATTTTTTTTTTTTTTTTTTTTGATTCCATGAAACCCAACCCTACTAGTCCGTACACTCCTACTAGACTAGACTAGACTAGATATTAGCATCACCATCACCATGCCTTCATCGCCCAAGTTGTTCCACGCCCAGAACCGCCCTTCGCCGGCCTCCCCGCGCAGATCGACGGTGCTTATCCTCGCCAGCTGCCTTCTCATCGGTCTCGCCGGCTTCATCTTTGGACTCGCCGCGCTCCTCAGCGCGCCACAAAAATGCGCGAACGCTGAGCCAAGATCGATCCGAGTCGTCTGGGAGCGAGTTGGAGACGGAGTCGTCAGAGATGGCGATGGAGATGGAATTGGCGTAGATCCGAATATGAAGAAGACGAGGAGGAGGAGGCAGAAGGTGATGGGTTTCGTCGGCATTCAGACCGGCTTCGGATCCGTGGGACGCAGGCGCTCTTTGCGCCAGACTTGGATGCCATCCGATCCCCAATCTCTTCAACGGTCAGTATATCCATTTTTTTGTTTCTTAACCTTTAATTCAGTATTGAATTTGAAAAATGGCTTTGCAGATTGGAAGAAGCAACTGGATTGACATTCAGGTTTGTGATTGGTAAAACCAATGATAAATCGAAGATGTTAGAACTAAAGAAAGAAGTTGCAGAATATGATGATTTCTTGCTATTGGATATTGAAGAGGAGTATAGTAAACTCCCCTACAAAACGTACGTTGCTGCTCTTTCTGCTCATAGCTTCTAATTAATTTGCTACTTTACAAATCTAAATTTTGTTTTGTTTGCAGATTAGCTTACTTTAAAGCTGCATATGCACTTTTTGATGCTGATTTTTATGTTAAGGCAGATGACGACATATATTTAAGGCCAGGTGAATATATTGAAAATCTTCAGTGTGTTTCTAAGTTTTCTTTGAAAGATTTTTTTTTTTTTTTTTTTGGCATTCATTTAATTAGCTTCCATTAATTGTCAGATCGCCTATCGCTGCTGTTGGTGAAAGAGCGGTCTCATTCGCAGACTTACCTTGGGTGCATGAAAAAGGGTCCTGTTTTTACAGACCCTAAACTCAAATGGTTAGTCCTGTTTCTTTATTTGAGGCCCTTGATTTCTTCCATTTTCATTTCTCTGCATTTTGACTTTACTAAGATGAGTTGCATTGGAAACTAGATTATGAGGCTCCAATTAAGGGAAAAATAAATTGAAAAAGAATTGTTATGATTTTTAATAGTACTTGGATATTCTGTTCCGGCTCCATTTATGAAGAAAAAGAAAAGAAAAAAAGTGGGAGTTTTATGCAACAGGTATGGCCTTTTTTATAACCCTAAGGAGTAGCACAATTGGCTAGAGATCACATCTCATAAAGTAGAGGTCACTAGAATGAATCTCCCAATCTCCCTTCCCTTGGTGTCAAAACTTATTTAAAAAAAAAAAAAAGATATTAGATTATTAATGCTAATCTATCAACTTAGAGATGATTTTCAATTGTAATTGGGTATGCTCCAGCTCCATTTATGAAGATATTGGATTAAAAAAGAAAAAGAAAAGAAAGAAATGATTATATGATTTTAGCTTAATGATAACCCTAAGAAGTAAGAGGTCAAGTTTTGGTGCGATGGCAATTGCCTTCCATCAAAAGCAACAAATTGTAGATTTGAGTCCACAAATCAGCATACCCTACAAAAGTGGGAGTTTTATGCAATGGGTATGACCTTTTTATAACCCTAGGGAGTAGTCAAATTGGTTGGGGACCACATCTCATGAAGTAGAGGGTCTTTTATCTACTACCCCGCCTTTGTTCTATGCATTCATTGAATTTAATATGTTGATTAAGGTAGAGTTCCATAAAAACTCCCACCTTCTTTGAAATATCAAGAACAGGTCCTGTAGGTTGAGCCCCCTTTCAAGGAAATATAGAATAGCTGGAACATTTAAATAGGTTTGAGCTTTTATCAGATCATAAAAACCCACTTTCCAAAGATTTTTTTTCTTCTCTTTGATAGTAGTATGAATCTCCCCCTCATTTTTACCTTGCAAAACTTACTTATAAAAACAATGATATTAACTTAGTGATGCTAATCTTTCGCCTTGCTGTGTTGGGCTGGTACTATTCTAACCTTGAACAGATGAACTACATCAAAGAGGCCAAAATAGTCAATTGCAAATGTCTCACATCTAGATGCATTCTTTCCTATCTCACATCTAGACACATTGAATTTTGTTTGAAAACTTATAAATAGTGGCAATAGAATTGGGCAAAGTTAAGGTGTTTAATAATTAACAGAAAAACTATCTGTTTTTTACGTTTTCTTTTCCCTTTTTTTTAATCATTAAGTTTTGATCAATTCGGTTAAATTATGCAGGTTCGAGCCACTATCCTATTTGCTTGGAAAGGAGTACTTTCTTCATGCTTATGGCCCAATATATGCCCTTTCCGCTGATGTTGTTGCAAGCTTGGTTGCTCTTAGAAACAATAGGCAAGTTTGTTGCTTTGCTTGTACCTCCCTACTTAGTGTCAATGTTTGGTTGGCCTTGAAAAAATTTATTATTAGGAATTTGAAGTTGGTATTTATACTACCACATAAAGAGAAGTGGGCTGAAGGTAGGTTTTTTTACCCCTCCATGTTCTCCTTGTATTCCACAGTTCATTTATTTAGAGGGTGTAATAGTAATCTAAAAGGTGGTCTCAGCATATTGATGAAAATTCCCACTCCTCTCTGCCCTCATCCCATGGTGTTTGTTATATCAATTCTATGCATCTGATTTTGGGATATAATTTCTAGTCATATTTTAATGTGCATGACACTGCCATTGATGGTTTGCATGTTAAATCTATCGGCAGAACATGCATGGGCTGTAGCTGTACACACACACACCCAATTTTTGTATAATATATATGAATGACAAAAGTTGAAAAAAACCATAACCCTTTGTTGCCATCTTAGCTGAGGCCCAAGCAATTAATTTTCTATTTAAATTGCTCCCATGAGTTGTTAAGTTGTTTAGCAGCATCTGGGATTTATAATTTGCTTTTTGGAGAAAAAGTCCCTAGCAAAACAAACAAACCTTTAGTGAATGCCTAAATTGTTTGTGGTCCTTTTTTACTCTAACCCCCACCCTCTTTTTCTATTGTCTTTCCTGTTAAAAAGAAAGTTCTAGTACAGGAGGTGAATGCATGTGCTACCAGCCATGGCCTTGTTTTAATCTTTGAATGACTAGTAGTCGGTGCAATTTCCCCTCCTCTCCTAGCAAAAGAAATCCAAATTACTGAGGTTATATACTCACAGCACCACCTATAGTTTCAGTAGCCCAAATGTCTAGTGGTTTTAGGCTTCATAACTGGATGGGCTCTTGTTACATGTAGAATATGCTCAATGCTGAAGATATTTTGGTTGATTTATTTTGATCTTGTGGTGTGAAAACCTCTTGAACTGTTCTATAATAAAGTGAAAAGATAAATGTCATCTTCCAAATTACATGTTTAAATCACATGCTTTCCCAATCATCATGTTTTGCTACATAGATCTCTTATTAGGAGAGCTATTCACCAGTAAGGCGGCTTGATTCTTGCTTGTCTTTACTTCCATAATCTGCTTATTGCCCTTATGCTTCTGTGAGTGGTAGGTGAAACCCATACAGTAATATTAGAGCATAATCTTATTATTCATATTACTAAATGAATAAAAATTCCTACAAAGGTTAGTTTCTCTTTGGACAGCAGCTTTGGGACAAATTTTGACATTTTATAATCTACAAAGGCAACAAGTGGTTGTGGTGGATTGGAGTTGTATGTGTAAGAGTAATGGGGAGATTATTGATTACTTACTTGTACATTGCCCCGTAGCTCACTAGTTGTGGAATATGGTGTGTTTGCTATTTGGGGTTCATTGGGTCATGCTGTGTTATGTTGTGGAACTTTTAGCTAGTTGGGCAGGCAAGTTCAACAGACAGAACTTAGGTGCTTTGGAGTATGATCCCTTATTGTCTTATGTGGGTTATTTGGAGGGAAAGGAATGAGCGTACCTTTCAAGGAAATGAAAGATCGATTCATGAGTTGAAGCTTTTCAGACTTTGTTTGAATGGGCAAATGCTTCGGGTGTTCTGACGTTTAATTCTCTGCCTGATTTGCTTGATTTTGTTATTTTCATTGTTATATAGTTTATATTTTCTGTTGTCTCTATCTATTGCACCCTGCCTGTGTGCCTTGTTTTCTTTGTATTTTTTTTTCAATTTTCAATGAAGTTTATTACTTATAAAAAAGTAAATAAATAAAATCCTGTATCCCAACATGGTTGTTCCATTTTATGCTCTTTGCCTGCCACATGTCCATTTTTTTTTTCCATTTAAAGTAACCAAAGTATTAAACGAAAAAAACTGGTGAAGTAACCAAAGTATAAAAGAAAAAAAATTAGACAAATGACATATGATAGTTGATGGAGTAAAAAGTGGAACACTCATAGTAGGACGAAGGATATTTTCTTCATTACTAAACATGATTTAAGTTGTGGTCAGCTATCTTGCATCTTTGCTTCTTTTATTTATTTTTTTGGTACAAACTCAATATGATGAATGAAAATTTGTGCGTGTGTGTGCGCTTTTTTTTTTTGGTTGAAATTGAATAAAAATACCATTTGGTTACCCTTGAAAAGGTGAATCATGATGGAGAAAAATGATATATATATATATATATATAGATAGATAGATAGATAGATGCATGTAAAAGCCACATTTCTTTTCCAAAATTTGAAATATCTACCTTATTTAATTGGAGAAGATTTAGAGGGACTTCTTGTGGGGGATCTTCATGTGGAGTACAAAATCCATTTGGTTATATGGCCTACAATTTGTAATCTGATACATCAACGGGTTTTGGGAATTTGGAAGTTGTTGAGTTTCAATCAACCTTTATTGGGAAAATGGTTGTGGAGGTATGGGTTGGAATGGGAATCTTTATGATGGAAGGTCATTGATAGAAAATACGGTACAAACAGATGTGAGTGGCACTCTAGAGTGGTAAAAGGGGCTTATGGAATGGGGTTGTGGAAACATATCAGAAAGGGATGGGATAATTTTGCATCACATACCTGGTTTGAGGTAGGGGATGAGTGATGACTCCCACGTATTGTTTGAAGAAACCATTGGGATGAAAGTGGCAACTTTCAAGACAGATATCCAGAGTTTTTTAGATTTGCCAGAGATAAAATGAACTATTTTCTGACTATTTCGAATGGGTACATGGCAAGGTGCATTGGAACACCTTTTTTCCCCAAGAGGCACAAGACTGGGATTGGATTCTATGGCTCAATTCTTGGATGATTTGTCTGCTGCACAGATTACTCCTACTGATTGTGATAAATTGGTTTGGCTTCCTTCTCCCAAGAAAGGATTTCAAATAAAAGGTTACTATAGAGTGCTTCAAGAAAGAGCTGCTGATACGTTCCAGTTCCCTTGGAAATGCATATGGAAAACTCTATCCCCAGTGTCTTTTTTGTGTGTGTGTGTGTGTGTGTGGGAGGCAGCTTTAGGTGAAATTTTTGATAATGAATAATCTCCATAAGAGGACCCATGAAAATACATCAGTTTCTTACTCGTGCAAAGGAACTATTTCTTGGCAACTTGGACAACTTAGAATGATGTTTGTCCTGCTATCACTAGGAAGATCAGGATCTTTACAAAAAGGCTTTATAAAGCTTTCGTCTCATTGTTTTAGCAGATTGGTGTTATTTGTCTAAATTGGCTGGTTAAACAGTAAGTCATGTGTCGCTGTATTGCCCTACAGCTTCTGATTTGTGGGCTTTCTTATTCTGCTTAGTTGGGATTGCTTGGGTTATGCCAAGTTCTGTAAACTCTATGTTGGAGTCTTGGAGTTGTGTATTGGGCTCTTGTAGATGTACAACAGTTCAGGGGGGCAACCCCAGCATGTTTGATGTGGTGCATTTTGGGAGAAAGAAATCGCTGTATGTTTGACTATAAGGAGTCTAGTGTGCCAAATCTTAAGTTTCTTTTATGAAGACTCTTTATGAATGGGGTTCATATTTACTCTTTCTCCATATTCATTGATGGAGTTTCTAGACTCTGTGTCTTTGCCATTAATGCTACGACTTGGATCTTTTATTTCTCCTTTCTTTTTCGCTTTGCTGTTTTTTTCAGCACTCTATACCTCCTGTATATGCATTAAGTTTTTAATAAATTATAATTACTTATAAAATATATATATATATATAATAATGTCTCTATCTTGTTCAAAAATTACAGTTTTAGGATGTTCAGCAATGAGGATGTTACAATTGGGGCATGGATGCTTGCAATGAATGTCAACCATGAGAATAACCAAGCACTATGTGAACCAGAGTGTACACAATCATCTATTGCTGTCTGGGATATTCCTAAGTGTTCAGGTTGGTGCTTCTTGCCCAAATAAACAATAGAAGTAATTACTGAAGAAGTTATATCCTTTTAGTATAAATCCATTCCTCAGTTTTATAAAATTGCCTGGAGATACTCATATTTCTTGAATTTATTTAGGGGACCACAAAAACATCCACTTCATGCTGGGTTACCATACTACATGCAGTTTACTGACTATTTGGATGGAGATAAAATTGTTCCATATTTCATATTATCCACCTCATTTCCTCTTCTTATACATTTGAAGGCGCATAATTATCCTTAGGCTTTTGGTTCATAGTAAAAGGAAAAATTTAACCATTGCAAAATGATGAAGTCTAAATGCCAATAAGGACATGCTTAAATGACCTATTTGTTGATAAATTAATGACAATTATGTGCATGATCAAGGCAGTAGTCTATCCTATAATTCAATGAAAGGCTTAAGTGATTGATTTCTAGTAAATTGACGACAATTATGGGCATGATAAAGGCACATCTATCCTATAAAATCAATGTTAACCTCATATTTTCATGTACTGCATAAAAAATTATGGAATATATCAGATTCATGAGGATAAAATTTTTAAAAAGTGCTTGGTTATTGCTCAATAGAGGTATGTATTACTCTAGGATAGTATATTTCATAACATTTCTATTCATGCAGGGCTCTGTAATCCAGAAAAGAAACTATTAGAACTTCATCAAAGGGAAAGTTGCTCAAAGAGCCCAACTCAGGCATCTGATGACTAGCATGCATGCAGTTTTTCTTTTCTTCCCAAAGCCAGTAAACTGAGAAGATACTTTTAGAAAAATGCTTGTTCCTATAAGGTCCTGCTGCTTCCAAATTTTATTCTTTCTGTCCTTTCTTTCATGTTACAATTCGGTAAAAAGAAAAACAAAATTTTACACGATACATCTTAGACTTTAATTTTTTTGGGTGGGGGGGTTGTAGAATGTGGGAAGACAGTTAGTCATTAGTGATGTGATGAACCATGTAAACTTTCATTCCTTTAATTGAATATAATTCTTTAAAACTTTCTATAGCTTGCATCAATTTCCTCAAAGTCTTGCCTTAACAGATCTCTTAGTGATAATGATGAATTGCACGTTGGGTTTAAGGTTTTGTTTGCTTGTGATTGCTTACTTTATCAACAATAATATCATTATTAGGCTTTTGTTTCTTCTGTCAAGTCTGCACATATACGAGCTAAGGTTTATGCTTCCCTAATATTATATTATTGATTTTTAATATATTATTATTATCCTTAAATCTTAACTTTATAACCGGCCTCAGGTTATGCTAATTTTGGCCCAGACTATACTGGTTGATTTTCTGCCTTCGCTGAAACAAAGATGATCAAGTGTAATTTTTTGTATGGAAAAAGTAAATGGATTAATAAACTCAGCCCATGGGGCCTTACTGGGGGCCTAGGCTATGCATAAATTAGACAATTTTAAGTTCATCCATGATTCAACTAAACTACATTTCAAATTTGACGTGGAAAGTTTGGAAAATGTCATTTTATAGACTTGTTGATATTTTGCCTTTACATACCATGTGGTAAATTGTAACCATAAATGCAGTCAAAATGCATATACTTTGTGTGCGTTTGGATACCATTTATTTTGTTGAAAACTGAAAAAATAAAAAAATAATTTATGGTTACCATTTATTACTGTTCAGCACTGTTTATTGGCCTAAATATATTGTTCATGTCCCATGAATAGTGCATTAAGCGCTGGTTTAAAAAAAAAAAAAAAAAAAAAGCCCGAAATGCAAAACGTCCAAAACATGATCCAAAACAAACACTTCATCTGAACTTTTTGAACACCAAGTTGCAGGTTTGTTGTAGTTGGTCTTAGTTTACAATTTAATTTTTGAAAAAAACATTGAAAGGTAACATTGTTATCCTTTAATCTGTTTGCCTTTAAAATCTTTAAATGCAAAATTGTAATTTTTGCATAGATAGCAAATCAAGGTGTTGACATGACATGATAAAAATATTAAAAGTTAAAAATAACTATTAATTAATTAAATGTTAGAATTCAAGAGACTTGTAGCTTAATTTGCACCTCTTAGTGTTTCTAATGGAGAAATTAGGGATTTAAATCCTACTACCTCCAACTAACAACTATTGACATAGCCAAAAAAATAATAATAATAATGGTAGGAGAAATGGGTGAAATTGATATTTTTTACAATCTTGAAATGAAAAATTGCAATTCTCAAATTTGTACGCAAATTGAACTTAGATCACATTTTAAGGATCAAAACTGTATTTCAACCTTAACTTTGACAACCATTTTTGGAAAACGCTGTCAAACATGGCTGGAATTTAATTATGCTCTGTTTGTTTCGTTGAAAAACCTTCTGTAAAGATAGTTTTCCACATTTTCCAGTGTTTGGTAGCACAAAAAAAATTAGTTAATGGAAAACTGTCTTTGGTCAACGGAAAACCCTAATAAAAATAAGGCTTATTTTTTATAGGTTGTTTTCCAAAAAAAAGTTTTAGAAAACAATCTCTCTCTCACACGTTGCATCTCCTATAAATATTATCTTTGTTTGTAACCATGATAAACATAATTTTTTTGGCGACTTCTTTCTCTTATGGTAAGATTTCTCACTTTTTCTCTCTTCCCTTTACTTTTTCTCTACTTACACCCTCACTGTCACTAACTGTGGTGTCTCCTCTTCCCATAGATCTTTCTCTCTTCTCTCTTTTCTCCATGTTTCTTTTCCCTTATGTAACACAATTCTCTAATTAGATTTTTTTCCCCCCTTCACTAATCGGTCAATAGCTTAGACTTGCAAGGGAAAACAAATTTGTAGTGGTAATTATTTCATTCCTCTCAACCAAAATCCCAATTCTTTGCCTTGAACTTCAAACTTGATTTTCTTTTTTCTCTAAGAAATTTTCCGTTTGATGGATTCCAGGCAGAAATTACTTCTTTTTCATACATAAAGTGCAAAAAAAATAAAAAATAAAAAGAAGAAGAAGAAGAATAAAGAATGAATAAAGTAAAAGATGAAAATTTTAAACATAGTGCCTATATTGCTCTAAATTGCTTTTACATGGGACAATCTTTACCTTGGACTAATAATATTGTTATATAATGAATGATAATTGTTTAGGGGAATTGCATTTGTTGGCAAATACTTTTTTTGTTGGAAGATACTTTATGCAGATACTATGTAGTAATGATATATTATGCAGTACATTATGTAAATACATAATTTAGATTAATATTGAAGACTTGTGGTTGACCACAATAGACAATTAGTATACCAACAAAAAGAGTAGACAATTAAAAGTTATTATTATTTATACTTGTTGAAAAATGTATTCCCCTGTCAAATATATATATATATATATATATATATATATAGATATATATTTATATATAGACAAATGGTTGATGTATATGTGTGTGTGTACGTGTGTAAATACGTTATTGTCCATATATATGAGCAAAATAAGTGGTAGAGATCATGAAAGTTTGACAACTAATTAATTTTGATTGTATCTATTGTTAAAATTTTAGTATGAAAACCAAATTCATTCTTGGTTTTTTATTTATAATGATTACATTAGTTGGTTTATATAATATACATGTTTTAAATTATACAAGAAATATTTTTAAAAAATTGCATACCAAATACCAGAAAACATTCTTAAGCTCATTTTCAAGATCATTACCAAACACTGAAAAATGAGACAATTTTCTAGAAAATGCTCTTGGGAAAATGAATCATTTTCTAGAAAACGTTAATGCTGAAACAAACAAAGTGTTATTATTATTATTATTATTTCTCTCCACTGTTCTCCTCAACTAGCGCAAATAAAACATTTTGACCCTGTGACCAACGAGAACTAGGGCAAAATAACCGTTCTCATTAGTCATTCTGCATTTGAGCTTTTTTTTAATTGATATGGGTGATTTCTTTGCTACATTCATCTTTATAATGTTGTTAGGTGACTCAATGTGACCCCTCTCTGTCTCTCATCCATTTTGATTTTCATGTTATAGGTGCCCCATCTTCCGATAGTTCATCAAGCAGGTAGCAGTGCTATGCTACCATTTCAAAATGCATGACACTATCTTATCTTGGTATATTGTGGATGACATGCTTACCACGAGTAGTCTAATTTGCTATGTGTACCCAAAAAAATGTCAAATGTGGGCAAAATTTGCCAAACAGTATGATTCTGAAAAAAATTTAGGCGAATGGCATGCGTTCAAAGTTTATTAGTAAGTTGGATTGTTTTTTGGAAATCAAGTATAGCAAAATCGACTTCCAGCCAAAATCACCAAAATCGAGTTTAATATACTCGACTTCCTACCGAAAATTAGCTCTGAGATGGATAAAAAAGGAAGTCGAGTATAGTAAGATCCAAGATAGTCTGGGGCCTAAGACAAAAATTTTAAATGGGTCTTTTTACCTCTAAATATCACTTAAATAATATTTA
Source organism: Quercus robur (assembly GCF_932294415.1). NCBI lineage: Eukaryota > Viridiplantae > Streptophyta > Magnoliopsida > Fagales > Fagaceae > Quercus > Quercus robur. The sequence goes on along the minus strand of NC_065541.1, from coordinate 29,318,915 downwards.
ATTTATTTTTTATTATATTTTTTAATTTCAAAATCTATTATTAATTTATACTCATTAATATAATTAATTCACCCAAAGTGAGCTAATGATACTATATATGTTTTAAGTGACACTGATCATATTCTTGTCACATCAGTTTGTAAGTTTTTTGTTGTCAAATTTCTATTAACTTTAGCATTTTTCATTCACTTAATGAAGATTGGGTTGCATTTCTATTAATTCTTTTTTTTTTTTGAGAAAATGCTAAACTTAATACAAATTTTATTACAAAAAACTTACAACCTAATATGGCAATGAGGTGACACCTCAACGAAAGAATAGATGAGTATTGAATTATTTCATGTGATTGATGACATGTCAATTTATAGGACTTATGTAATAAAACTTGTAATATATTAGCATAACTCTAATATTTTAGGCATTCTTTAAAGTGGGAAAAAATGTATACGTAACTCACAATTTTTTCTTCAATTAGAGAAAGAAAAAAAACCTTATTGCCCCCATATTTGGGGGCCTTTCTATGTTAGGGGGACTTAGGCCATGGCCTAAATGGCCTAGGCCTAGGGTCGGCCCACACATACACACACACATGTGGTAGAATAATTGTTAGTCCAAAATAAGGTCAGCAACAATAATGAATATTAATGACTGCAGACAATGATGAAAGTAAAAGTATTCTTTGCAGATTTAGACTAAAAAGAGCCAAAACTCCAACTTACATTACCTTATTACCCCTTAAGCTTATAAAGTTATGTAGTTTGGAAAGTAGGTCAAAATAGCTATTATCTTAAATGAGATTGTAAAAGGTTTGATTCTCTGAGTGAGGGAGGAAAATGAATCCTAGTGATGCATGCTATACTCTTCTGCCGTGTATGCTCTACTTTTTCTCTTCTCTCAAGTGCTACTTTCTTTCTCTTTTTTCACGATCTCATTTTCTCTTTAGATTGCTTCATATGTTTTTCCTTGATTTTTGTGTTCTCCTCTTATTTTGTTCATAGGTACTATTTCTATTTATACTCCATATTAGACCCACATGATTTCTCCCTTTTACCCTTATTTTCACCAACCATTTTGTCTGCTACAAACATTCAATTGACACCCACAACGTACTACCCACTATCTTCTAACCATGTATAGGTGGGTTCAATCCTACTAAGGGGCCTTGACTGGTCTTTCATAACAAAGCAATTCTCCATTTTGCTTAAGGATAAATTTGCTGAGAGACCCTTCCATCTCTCTCTCCCTAAACCGTTAAAAACTCCCATTAATTCTCTTTGTCCTCATCCTCTAGAGTGTATCAAATGGTTCTCACATACTTTCTTCCCATTTTTGGTAAAGATGTCTTCCTATCAAGGCATATTCCCAAAAGTGGTATTGATGGGATACCAAATCTAGATCCTTTCCCCTCCTCCACCAAACCACACCCTTTGCATCTTGTCAACCGTGGGCCCTGCCTCTCCTGCATTAGATGGGTTGTAGGACAACAGAGCCCCCAGCCTTGATGCGTTTGTCTCTTTTTTGGTTTGGCTTTTTTCTCCTTCACTCAATTCCTACTACTAATACTTGTTGTCATTCCCTGTTTCTTTCTATGTTTGTCATTTCCTTTGGCTTGACTTTTCTCTCCTTCACACGATTCCTACTATTGACACTTGCTGCTATTCCTTGTTTCCTTCTATTGCATCTCTTCAAAATAGGTTTGACTCCTATCCTTTTATACAAAAGGATTTAGGCCTTTGTGGGCCAAATACTCTTTACTAGATCAAAAGGGTCTTGGCCCCAATTTGCCCTAATCTGCCAAAGTCATTCTGTAGAAGATCTATATTCCATTGCAAGCCACTTTCCCTTGCATTTCTCTTTCAGCCCAGACGTAATTCTTGGCTTTTATTTCCTTTTTGTTTTCGGGCCTTTCTTGCTCTTTAGTCTTCTTGGTGGGCCTTTGGGCCTTGCTTTTTTTTTTGGAATTTTGGATTACGTCCCAACCTTAAAAATGGGCATCAACAATCTGTTATGCTCCCACTCACCTTTTCTTGCTCCCACATACATATGATGCATTTAAAAAAGGAACAATTTAACATTATTTCTTACCATTAACTTACTAACGGAAAATACTTACGTGAAAAACCGTGTGCATTGTTGGCACACTTGAAGTTTATGGCAATTAAAATAATATTAAACCTCAACAACTTAGCAACTAGTTTGGACCTCGATGGCCAATGATTCTCTTGCCACTGCATGCCACCGCCACCATTGGCAGTGACTTCTCTTCTTCTTCCCCCTCTCACTTCCTCTCTCCTCAACTTGATTTGATCTCTTTGAACTAAACCCAAAAACACAAATCTTAGAGATCAATCGGTTTGCGATTTGATTTTGACTACAGATTTCAATTGACAATTTCGATGGAGCAGATCTAAGTAGAGAGTCATTGAAAGCAATATTGTCTCAAGTGGATCTGAGGTTTTTTTTTTTTTTTTTAGCATTTAGAGAGTGCAAAATTTTATATTTTTGAATATTCGCCTTGATTTGCTAAGTGGGTGGATTTTAATTGAATTCTACCAATTTCCTAACAGACAAATACATCTACAACAGAGTTTGGTTGTAACAGGTTACGGATCCAAGAAAAATTAAATGAAGCTTGCCATTCACATACCTTAACGTATTAAGAGGTTTCTATTTTTTTTTTTTCTTCTTCTTGATTTTCTTTGGACTTGCTGGGTATTTAATCAACACATCATGCATTAATATTCAAAGAAAAAAAGTTGGGACAATTATTGGTGCCTTGGTTAAGATTTTTTCATTTTTTTATTAATCACTCGGTTAAGGTTGAGGTAGCATAAAGATGTGAGATCTTTTCCTTAAAAAAATTGCAAATTTGAAAAAATAGTATATATATATATAAAAAAAAAGATATGTTAAACAATCATATGATAATAGGCGGTAACCTTGAGTCTTTTAACTATGTAAATAATAAAGCTTTTCCCATCGTTACATTAATTTAGCTAAGGCACAAATTTTATTACCAATAGACTACACACTTGCTTTGGTGATAGTTTAAGTAAGGCCCAAAACAATAGATTATTGTTATTTCACATGTGTATTACAATTTATGCATGCCAACTGTGTCCCAAAGTTAATAAAACATTAAAAATTAATAAAATTCTATCATTCAAAAAAAAAAAAAAATCCATGGGTTGAGTTAAATACACCAACTAATCCAACTTGCTAGTGACACTAATAGGTATGTGGATGGAGTGATCACTCTGTGGCTACGAGGTAGAGTCAATTGAGAGGGGCAAAAAGCTCTCAAATGAGAGGTAGAAATTGGGTAAAGGTTATTGGGTTTTTGTGATTTGTTTTGCTAGGAGTTGTAATTTATTGTTGTAATTGTTTTTGCTTAGACTATGTCCAAAGATTTTTTTATTATCCAAATATGTGAATTGTTTTGTAGATTTTTCTTATTGTCCGGATTTGTAAATTGTCCAAATGTTTGGCTAAAAGTTTTTCTTGATATTCTTGGGACAACCAAACAAGGAATGATTTGATGAATTTTTCATTTTTAGAATTTCTTGGGTCAGCTTGTAAATTTTTGGGGAGAAAGAGGGGGGGGGGGGGGTATAAATAGGAATAAGTTACTCTTTCACAGACATCAATGACAAACTAGATTTCATACTCGATCAATAGAATGAAATTTTCATGTTTGTAAGTGTTTTCTACCTCGCATGAATTATCCAGGAGTAGTCTCATAACTTAGATGCTACTACCTCCCAAATAGTCAACTAGCCTAATTAAGAAGTCGCAAAAATGCAATGGGTTGGTGCTAATATGTGCCCTAGTTTTGTTCTGTTGTGTTGGTATTGACGGTGACCTGCCCATTTTTAGTGGAACAAAGTTTCTTTCTAAACTAGTTTGGGGATAAATTCTTCAAATTTCTCATATGTTTATTTTTTGAGGGTGAAGTTTAAAAATTTAACCATTGAATTTCATGTTCCTTATGTACTTAATATACATATCAAATTTCGTTTAAATTGGATATTATTTACTATTTGATCAATAAACTTATTTTTTATACACAATTTTAGGTCACCAAAACTTTAAATTTTAACATTTTGATGACATAGTAGTTGATCTTTGATCTTCTTAAAATTTTGCAAGCATAAAGTATATAATAAGAATATGCAATTCATCAGTTGGATTTTAAAAATTCACACTCAATTTAAATATATATGAAGAGTTTGTAGGGTTTATCTCCAAACTAATTTGAAAAGACAATTGTTTTAAAAGATGAATAACTTTGCTTTACTAAGAACCTACTGGAGTACCAGATTCTATAGCATATAGGTTGTTTGGATTTCCCAACAAACATGCCACATTAGATAGTCGGGTCTTCAATTAACATTAAGTGTACGTTTGAGTTAGGATTAAAAATTAAAATTATTTCACTATTCAGCTTATTTTTGCTACTATTCATTGGCTTTATTGCTCTTTTTGGCACTATTCATGGGCCCCACTGAACTATTTCAACTAACTTTTATCTTTATCTACATTACTTTCAACAATAATTTTTCAGTTTTAGCAAAATAAGCAGCCACTGTACTATTTCAACTAACTTTTACCTTTATTTACAGTACTTTCAGCAATAATTTTTTAGTTTCAGCAAAATAAGCAGTATCCAAACACACCCTAAGTGTATGTTTGGCAAAAATTAAAAAGCTAGTTTATTTTACCATTCAGCTTATTTTTACTACTATTCATGGGCTCCACTGCACTTTTGGTACTATTCACGGGTCCCATTGTACTATTTCAACTAACTTTTACCTTTATCTACAGTATTTTCAATAAAAAAGTTTTCAGTTTTAGCAAAATAAGCAGATCCCAAAATACCCTAAGTATAAGTTTACAATTGCTTTGAAGCGGTACCCATAGTCACATTCAAAATATCATCAACTCCTTATGATGACAAGTGTTGGTTGTTGTAGGTCAAACTTTTTTCTTTTTCAACTCCCACTAAACAAATTAATATAACTAAATATTTTTAAAATATAATCAATGAATTGCATGTTCTTTATGCTTTTAAAATACATGTTAAATTTCATGTTAATCGGATGTTATTTATTATTTGATCTATAAACTTATTTTTTATGTGTTATTTTGTACCACAAAAACTCGAAATTTAAACATTTGATTAATGACATAGTTATTGATCTTTGATTTTCTTAAAATTTTGCAAACATGGAGGATATAAGAAAAAAATGTAATCCAATGGTGAATTTGTGAAAATTTACATCCAATAAAAAAAATATTGAATGGAGTTGTAGGCTTGTAACTTTAGTCTATAAACACAAAAAAATAAATAAATAAATAAATAAACTGGTTGTTAAATAGACTCATTATATTGTTATTCTAATATATACTGAAAGTTATGTTAATGCTACATTTGGCCCTAGGGAAAAAGTTTTTGACATTGGATTGTAGGGTAGGGGATGTGATTGCTCATATTGTTGAAGGTGATGCTGAAAATATAAACCGAGTAGTTTTTGCTTAGAAAATATAAATAGACTCATTTCTCTTGGGAGAATTATACTAGAAACATTGTGTTAATCATTATTTTAAACATTGCATTGATTGAAATTTATAATGGTTGACTTTCCATGCATTGCATAGATTTGTGACTAGGGTTTCATGTATAACGGGACAATGTTTTTTTTTTTTTTTTTTCTTTATTTATAAAATTATTGGATCAATCTATCAGAATTAATTATTAGATTATAAACTTGATGATTTAATATATTAGCGAAATTTCTTTGTAGTTTTAAATTTTAATTTTATTTATATTGAGAAATACGAATATATAAATAAATAAATAAATATATATATATATATATATATATATATAAAATCATATTGGGTTGATATCCATTAAATACTTGATAAAGATGATAAGAATAACAACATGCTTTAATCAGACTAGTTTCTAAATTATTTAAAGCCGAACATGCTAGGACAGTCTAGGCTGGGTGTGTGGGAACAAGTGAGGTGATGTTTGGAGTTGTAATGATTGTGGAGTTTGCGAGTGATGATGAGGATTTGGGCTGGCGTTAAGGACCTCCAGGGAGATCAGATCAGATCAGATCAGGCCATTAAGTGCATCCACCACGTCCACGCGATTGACATTATTGTTGGCATTATTATATTTGTGGAGTTGTGAACTTCAAAATTATTATAAAGGAACCACCACACCAACTCCATAAATATAAGTGTTTATAGGGTGTGGGGGATAAAGGTTAGGGTTTAAGTCTTCAAGAGGGAGTTTCACACACATATACACTTAGATTAGACTAAAATAGAATTTTATCTTATATCCAAAAAAAAAAAAATATTATAAAGGACGACCTGTTCAATGGATGTCTTTATGAGGACCAAATTTAAACAATGTAACTGGTCATTGGTAAAACAAGCACAGCTTTTATAATTCAAGTATTATGGGAATTTATATAATTTTATTTGTTTTGTCAGCAAAAATAAGAGCAAATTAATTATGTTCTTAGCGCGATATCTAATACTTTATATAGATCACAACCCCACCCCAAACCTGTTTCCCATTTCCACTCATTGAAAAATTCAAATTGACTTACAGCGGCTCAGGAAATAATCCACGTCGGCCCATCCATTTAATCATCAAATCCCTACCAATAAAACACGATTTTGCCTAGTCAGCATGTTCCTCGTCAGTACGATGGACGACCTTGAGATCCTATATGAGAGAAAACACTCAGTAAATAATGACACCAGTTTGGGGCCTGTCAAGGACCCTCCGATACTTGAATTAACTTAAACTCTTTAGAAATCAGTAATCAGTAGAGTAATTTGTGTGTGTTCAATGTGAATTACTTACTTGTCTCTCCTAACTTTATATAGCCTTTGTGTGAGTAAATATCCAATTTGTTGGCCTTTCCTTACGTTGTACCTGAGCTGAAGGATTAATGGCTCAGTAATAGCCACTTAATCCCAGCCCTTTAATGTTCGTAATGGACATTAAATGCACAGAATTGGATGGCAGTAAAGGCTCTGTGCTCATTCATCATTTGATCATTAAATGCTATTCGGGATTAATGCGCTTACGCTTGTCCATACTTTTACTCGTCATTGGCATGGACGGTTTGCAATATGGACGAGCATTTTATCGCTATCCGTTAGCTGCCCCCTTTAATCCTTTTGTCGTCATTAGTTTGGACGAGCAAAGGAATATGAACGGTTTTGATGGTCCAACTGCCTTCGTTTTTTGAGATTTTTTTCCAATCATCATAAATGTGATGTGACTTTCTCGTCAGACAATTGACACGCCCTTTTCTGATTTGTCACGCGTGTGGAAATTTTATGGAACTTCCCGTGCCTTGATTTTCATTTCTTCCTTTTGAGAAACGTTTTCTTCTTTTTCTAGCTTCTTCAACCTTTGTCTTTGGAGTCCAAAGCTCTCAAAAATTCCCAACTTCATCCTGGTAAGTTTTCTCTACTCTGAATCTCCATTAATGGTTGATTTTGTTTCTCTTAGGCAACAAACTCCCTCTGTTTCCTTTTTCTTTGCTAGACTAGGAGTTTTCCTTGAGCATTCTAGTGGGAAACGTCCCCAAGTAGGGTTGTTCTTACCCCGTAGCTATGCTGCACTTAGACCTTTCTTAGTTACCCTTTATTCTCTAATTCGACACTCTTTGATTAAACATCATTTGGAGATGGTTGTCATAGAGGAGGGAGATTCTAAACTTAGGTCTAGTGAGCTTGAGACAGGTCTGTCTTCAAACTATGAGTCTGAGGAAATAGGTGTGGACACTGCGGTGTCGAAGCCTTTGCAAACCCCAAACCCACCTTTGTCTTCTTCTTCGCTTCCTTTTCATGCCTCTCTAAGTCTTGCTATCTACAAACGAAGCATTTGAGGTCCATAAGAAAAAGATTTCAATTCCCTCGTGGCACCGTCGCTCGCTTGCCTCGTCCAAATGAGAAAGCTTGTGCCTTGCCCATGGTGAGGTGTGCTTTTACAAAGCTGCCTTCTTATGTGGCCTTCGCTTCCCTATTCACCCATTCATAATTTTGCTTCTTTCCTCTTTCAATCTTGCCCCTAGACAACTCGTCTCAAATGCCTGGAGGACGATTATAAGCTGTATGTCAATTTGGGTATCCGTCCATGAAGGGGACATGATATCACTGAACGAGTTTCTTCATTTGTATTGTCTGAAACCCTCTACCCATTATGGGTATTATGAGCTTTTGCCTTGGAATAGGAATTATAAGATTGTCTCTAGATTCCCTTCTTCCTTCCATGATTGGAAATCATGATACTTTTTTGTTTCTGGCTCTGGATGGGAAACCATGAGTGACAACCTTTGGGGTGGAGTCTCATGGTTACTACGGAAATGGGAGATCCCATCTCTTAGTGCGTATTTTTGAACTTTTTTTTGTTGTTTTTTAAAGACGACCATTGTATCATATATGTAATAGTTCTTTTGACATCTGTTTTGCAGTCATTGAATGACCTGACTTGGAAAGCCATTACTAGAGCCGAGTTGAAGCTACTTTAGAATTTGCTCATGGGATTGACAATTTTGACGACTTGGTGGATCCTCGTCGTCTATATGACCATTGTCTTGGACCTGAGCCTTCTCGATACATGTTAAGAAAAATACTTCGAGAAGAGAAAAGTACGCATACCTTCCTTCTCCTTTTTTTTTTTTTTTGTTCATTTGTTTCTGCTTCTTGCATCTCTTTTTGATTTTGTTTTTACAGAAATGGCCACTAGGTATAGCAAGGATAAATATGCACGCGTTAAGGGGATGAAGAATGAACCTCTGTCTCAGCTGGCTATTGAAACGAAGAAACACAAACTGAATAGGAGAAAGGTGAGACAACCACTTCTCCCATCATCTGTACTGTCCCCTCTTCTCCAACTCCGTCTCTCAAGATGGTGACATTCTCACCTCCCACCACTTGTTCCAAAGGGAAGAGTAAGATTTGGAAAAGAATTTGGGAGGACCCAGCCACAGGTCTCGGTCGGGCTCATAATGTGGTTACTAACGAGGACCTTAAAGGGTTGTCTTCCATCCAATCTCATGAGTTGGTCAATCGTCACATAGATAAGCTGGTGCAGGTATTATGCTCGCTTCTTCACCATTGAATTTTTTTATTCTGCCCACAAAGTGTGACTTTGTGATCCCCTTCCAGGTTCTTGGAGAGTCACTATGTCTAACGATTGATTATCTGCACACTAAGGAGAAAGTGGTGGTTGCCAACTCCAAGGTCGAGTCTATAGAGGCTGAGAGCACAAGGTTGCTGAAAGATCTAATTGAGGCTATGGATGAAGCTACAAAGGAAAAAGGGTCAAAGAGCTCAATGAGGCGCTGAAGGTGGAAAAGCTTCTTGTCTCTCAAAAAGACGACGAAGTTTAGGTTGCTCTTCTTCAGATTGATGAGGAACATGAGAAGGTGATCGATTAGTTCCTGAAGTCTAAGTGCTTTGCTAATCTTCAGTTCATCCGGTACTACAAAGGCTTTGAGCTCCTGCGTAAATGGATGGTGAAACATCATAACCAAGCTATGGACTTTTCCAACCTGGACATTAAGGCCATTGACACTGATGTTCTTACTGATGAAGCTAAGGAGCAAGAAGAAGCTACTGCCGATGCTGTTGAAGGTAATGGTGCAACTGAAGGCGGACCAACGGACGAGGTCCATGTCAATGAGGTTGTCACTGCACCTTGAAAAAAGACTTTTAATATCTTTCTTCTTTTTTCTTTTTTGAAAACTTTGGCTGCCTCGTGTTTTGAGGCTTTAACTTAAAAAGAATGGATATCTTGGATGCCTCCTGTTTTGAGGCTTTTATATCTCGTATTTAAGAATAGTAGATATTCTGGGATGCCTCATGTTTTAAGGCTTTTGTCTTTGGAAGCAATGACTTTTGTAGACTTTAAGCTTTATTCATGCCTTTAGTCTTGGTTGCCTAAACTTTTTTCAATGCAGTTCCCTTGAGAAATTTTGCTATGACTCAAACTTGAAGTTTTAATCATAACTTTAAACTTCATTGTTTGGGGTTCTTTTGTCATACATGGTATTTCCCTTGAATGTATGATCTGAACTTGTTGTTGGAGCTTTTGTCATTAGTGACATACTCTTGTGGTTTTATGGTTTACACTCGTCATCGGAGTTTTTACCATTGATGATATTTAAACTCATCATTGGAGCTTTTACCATGGATGATGTTTATGATTTAAACTCGTCATTGGAGTTTTTACCGTTGATGATGATTTAAATTTGTCATTGGAGTCTTTAGCATCGATAGCACTCCCTTATGAAGTTATGATTTAAACTCATCATTAGAGCTTTTACCGTTAATGATGTTTATAATTTAAACTTGTCTTTGGAGTTTTTACCATTGATGATGTTTGTGATTTAAACTTGTCATTGGATTTTTTTACCACTTTTATGATTTAAACTCATCATTGGAGTTTTTACCATATTTATGATTTAAACTTGTTATTGGAGTTTTTACTATGTTTATGATTTAAACTCGTCATTGGAGTTTTTACCATGTTTATGATTTAAACTCATCATTGAAGTTTTTACCATGGGTATATGTTCATCTATTTTTCATGATCTAACTTCGTCTGCAACTTTAACCTTGAGATTGTGTTGTTATGGACGACTAAGTCAAGGATCAAGCCTTTTGAAAAAGAGATGGCTTATGGAGCCTTATTATTTCGTTCATCCTTATTTATGAGGGGATTACAAGGGAAATAACTTGACCAAACTAAAATACTTAAAGTAAAAGCAATGAAATCTCACTTATCTAATGCATTGTCAGGCGAGGTACTCCTATGGACGAAGCTTATTGATTTAGGTGCTTCCTACTGATAGTACTTCTTGAGGTGCTCCACATTCCAGGGATGAGGCAATGAATTGCCATCGCGGTCCTTTAGGTAGTACCTTCCTCTTCTTGAGTAATGGATGACCTTATATGGACCTTCCCAAGTAGGGCATAACTTCCCTTGGGTTGGGTCTCTGGTGGCTTGTGAGACTTTTCGCAGTACCATATTGTCAGGGTTGAACCTCCTAAACTTTACCCTTTGATTGTGGTACTTTTCCATCTTCTGCTGATATCGAGCCATCCCTAGGGTTGCCTCATCTCTAACTTCAGATAAACAATTCAAAATTTAATCTCAACTCTTCATTGTTTGAACTCTCGCCATAATGGGCTCGCCTAAGGCTAGACAACCCCACTTTAATAGGAATAACTGCCTCCGTACCGAAGGCTAGCTTGAGTGGTTTTTCTCCTATTAGTGCTCTTGCAGTTGTTCGATAAGCCCATAGTACCTTTGGTAACTCTTCTGGTCATGCACCCTTTGCTCCCGCAAGTCATGCTTTGATGAGTTTGAACAAAATAAAATTTGTTACCTCTGTCTGACCATTCGCTTGTGGATGGCCAGGTTACGAGTAGTGGTTTTTTATTCCCAGCTCTACACAAAATTCTCTGAAATTTCGGCTATCAAATTGCCATCCATTGTCAGAGATGATCATCCTTGGGATTCCAAACCTCCAAACAATATTCTTCCAGACGAAGTTCTGTATCTTGCTTTTGGTGATTATTGCTAATGGCTCTACTTCAACCCATTTAGTGAAATAATCAATAGGGACAGGTAAGAACTTAACCTGTTTCTTCCCTTGTGGGAGTGGACCAATAATGTTAATCCCCCAGGTGGAAAATGGCCATGGTGAGGAAATGCTCGTCATTAGTTCTCCAAGAATGTGCTGCACATTTTCGAATCATTGACACTTATCGCTTTTTTTGACAAGCTTAACTGCATCTTTTTGCATGGTAGGCCAAAAGTAGCCTACCCTGATTACCTTTCCAACTAAAGGTCGAGGTCCTGAGTGATTATCACATATGCCTTCATGGATCTCTCGCAACACATACGTCTCTTCTTTAGGATTCAGGCATTTTAGGTAAGACAATGAAAATCCCCTCTTGTAGAGTTTTCCGTTCATGACAGTGAATCTTGTTGCTCTAACCCTAACCTTCTTTGCTTTGGACGGGTCCAATGGGAGCTGGCCATCTTTGATGTAAGAAAGGATCAGGTCCATCCAGGTGCTTAATTGCTGGACTGGGAAGGCCTGTAATCCCTTTATGCTAGGGATTGTCTGAACTTCCATATATAGCCCAAGCTTTTTGGGGCATCTTCAATTGATGCCAGTTTAGTGACCTCATTAGCAACTAAATTGTTCTCCCATGGGATTTGCTCGAACCTGACATCATCAAAATCATCAATCAGTTGACTCGTCAATCTCAGGTACCTCTTCATTCTTTCTTCTTTTGCTTCGTACTCGTTGGTTATTTGCCTAACAATTAGCTTAGAATCGGTTCTCAGCTTCAAATTTTTGACTCCTAGAGCTTTTGCAATCCTTAAGCTGGCGAGGATCGCTTCATACTCTGCTTCATTATTTGTCGCTAGAAATTGGAGTTGAACTCCATATTTAAGAATGTCCTTCTCAGGCAAGGTCATAATCACACCGACGCCTCTGAGTCCTACGATAGATGAGCTGTTTGCACAGATCGTCCAGTACTCTACTTCCAGATCTAGGTCTGGAAGAGTGAATTCAATAATAAAATCTGCTAACATCTGGACTTTGATCACTGTTCTTGGCCTATATTCAATATCAAACTGGCTTAGTTTAACAGCCCACTAGACCATGCACCCTACTACATTTGGCCTGTTCATGGCTTTTAGAATTGGTTGGTCTGTCATTACGATGATAGTGTGAGCTTGGAAATATGGATGGAGCTTTCTTGAAGCGAAGATTAATGAAAGGCCATTTTCTCTATCTGTGTGTACTTTGCTTCAGCACCTTGAAAAGCTTGACTTATGTAGTATACAAGTTGTTATACCTTCGATTCCTCACAAATCAAACCTGAACTAACGGCTGTTTGTGATACAGCCAGATATAAGAACAAATCTTCTCCTTCTACAAACGGGCTCAAGAGTGGCAGCTTGGCTAGGTACTCCTTGAGGTTCTAGAAGTTGCTTCACACTCGTCTGACCATTGGAAGGCCTGCTTAAGAGTTTTAAAGAAGGGGAGGCACTTATCAGTGGCCTTGGAGATGAGCCTGTTCAATGCTACAATTCGTCCTGTCAGCCTTTGCACCTCCTTAACTATCTTGGGAGAAGTCATGTCAAATATGGCTTTAACCTTCTCTGGATTTGCCTCAATTCCTTGCTAAGATACCATGAAATCAAGGAATTTTCCTGATGAGACTCCAAAACCACATTTCACAGGGTTGAGATTCATTCTATATCTTCTCAAAGTATCGAACGTCTCTTGGAGGTCGTCAAGGTGGGTTTTTGCTTCCTTGATTTTTACGAGCATGTTGTCCACATAGACCTCCATATTTCTTCCTATCTGCTTGTTGAACATTTGGTTTACTAGTCTCTGGTACATGGCACCTGTGTTATTCAATCCAAACTACATGACTCTGTAACAATATAGGCACTGGCTAGTCACGAATGTAGTTTTCTCCTGGTTTTCCTTCTTCATGAGAATTTGATTATAACCTAAAAATGCATCCATGAAGGTTAGCAGTTCATGGCCAGCTGTTGAATTAACGAGTTGGTCAATTCTGGGAAGGAGAAAACTGTCCTTAGGGCATGCTTTATTTAAGTCTGTGAAGTCCACACACATTTTCCACTTTCCGTTGGATTTTTTTACCATGACAACATTGGTGAGCCATTCGGGGTAGTAGACATCTTCAATAAATCTCGCAGTTAATAGTTTTTCTACCTCTTCCATAACTACTTTGTTTCGCTCTGAGGCAAATACTTGTCTCTTCTATTGGACGAGCTTCTTCATTAGGTCGACATTAAGGCAATGCTCTATCACATTTCTGTCAATTCCCATCATATCTTCATAGCTCCATGTAAAGACATCCAAGTTCTTCTTCAAGAATTTCACAAGTTCGTCCTTTAAGGACGGTTGGAGCTCCTTCCCTATATTGGTAGTTTTGGAAGGGTCTCTTTCCACCAGCTCTATATTCTCTATTTCTTCCATGGGCTTGGGCGGCTATTCCTCCACCATCCAAGTTTGATTTTCCTTGGACACCAGGACCATTTGGTAACATTCCCTAACTAAAAGTTGGTCTCCACAGATTTCTCCAATCCCTTGGGGGGTTGGAAATTTCACCTTTAGGCCGTATGTTGATATTGCAGCCTTAAGGCGATTAAGGGTTGGTCATCCTAGAATCACATTATAAGATGAAGGACAGTCAACAATTAGAAAGTCTACCTCCCTTGTTACCTGGGCTGGGTGAGTCCCTGCTGTAATCAATAGCGAAATTATGCCCTTTGGATATACTCGGTCCCCACTGAAATTAACTAGAGGAGACCCGAAGGGTTTGAGGCATTTGGACTTAACTTCATCTGCTGGAAAGTAGTCATGTACATCACGTCTGTCGAGCTTCCGTTATCTACCAAAACTCTCCGGGTGTTGTGCCTTTTAATGGTTAGCATGATAATGAGGGAGTCGTCATGTGGTTACCTGACTCCCCTTGCATCTCGTTCGGAAAAAACAATGTCTTCATCTCCAGTATGATGATGTTTGGCTATTGGGTTTTTTATATGAACACTATTGACTTGCCTTTAGACTGCCTTTCTCAAAGACTTGTATGATCCCCCTGCGACCGGTCCTCCAATGATCGTCCTTATTTCTCCAACGACTTGTTTAGGATGATCCTAATCATCTTCTTTGTGGTCGTCAGTAGACTTCTCCTCCGCCTGATGGCAGGTTTGGTAGTCTTTCTTGACAATTTTTTGGAGTTTTCCTCTCTGGATTAACTCCTCTATCTATTCTTTCAAATCCCGACATTTGTCAATGTAATGACCATAATCCTTGTGAAAGTGACAGTACTTCTTTGAATGAAGATTTTGCATGAAGATTTTGTCCACAGGCATTAGTAAAGGAATGAAATTCAACTTTTTCTTCGATGGTGCTTCCGAACTACTTTTGCTGGCCTTGGTATCTAAGAGATTGTCTTTGCGATCCCTCTTCTTGCCCTACGACTCAGCATTCTCTTCTTTCTTCCGTTTGCCCATCAATCCCTTTGCAGTTAATGTATCTTTTCCATTCATATACTTCTGTACTTTGAACAACAGATCTGTCATCAAGGTTGGTGGAATCTTTCCTAGAGAGAAGACAAGGTCAAGATTGTTCAACCCTGCTTGGAAGGTCATCATTATCACCTGATTGCCTGCCTCGTCAATTTCAAACACTGCTTTGTTGAAGCGTTTTACATACTCTCTCAAGGTTTCCCCTTCTTGTTGCTTCACAGTTAGCACGTATAAGGTGGGCCTCTTATGGCTTTGGCCCCCAATGAAATGGCGGACAAAAGAGTCGCTCAGCTGCTCAAAGTTTGCAATAGATGCTGCGGGCAGCTTGCTAAACCACACTTTTGCTACTCCTCTGAGGGTTGCTGGGAGAGATCTGCAAATCACCTTGCCTGAGGTCTGTTGGAGGTTTAATATCGTCTTGAATGCCCCTATGTGATCTAGGGGATCCTTGTTGCCATCATAAACCTCTAGCTGTGGGAGATGAAATTTGGGAGGTAAGGGACACTCCAAAATGCTGGTAGTGAAGGGTGAGTCTATCCTCTTGATCATGCCATCAAGATTTATCGCTGTCTTTCCCTTCATGGCATTCTTGACTTCATCTAACTCTTTCCTCATGTTTTTCATCATTTAATTATTACCATGAGTTGACTATGAGGTGTGCTTAGAAGTTTCTCTTCTGCTATTTCCTAGACTATGGGCTTCGTTGTCATTGTTATTGCGATTATGCCGTGACTGTGACGTATTAGTGCCCTCTGGACGCACTCGCTACTTCAAGTCTTCATTTTGTTTCATCAATTCTTGCACATTGGCTGTTAGTGCTTGGATTTGTTGAGTCATCACCACCGGGTCCGACAGTGCGGTTGTGGTTAAGTCCATCGATTCTAAGGAACTTAGTCAGTAGAGAATTCAACGGCTTATTGATTGATAGTCTGTTGTCCCCACAGATGACGCCAAACTGATAAAACACGATTTCACCTCGTCAGTATGTTCCTTGTCAGTACAATGGATGACCTTGAGATCCTGTATGAGAGAAAACACTTAATAGATAATGACATTGGCTTGGGGCCTGCCTAGGACCCTCCGATACTTAAATTAGCTTAAACTCCTTAGAAATCAGTAATCTGTAGAGTAATTTGTGTGAGTGTTCAATGTGAATCACTTACTTGTCTCTCCTATCTTTATATAGCCTTTGTGTGAGTAACTATCCAATTTGTTGGCCTCTCCTTATGTTGTAACTAAGCTAGAGGATTAATGGCTCAATAATGACCACTTAATCCCAGACCTTTAATGTTCGTAACGGCCATTAAATGCACAGAATTGGACAGCGGTAATGGCTCCGTGCTTATTCATCATTTGGTCATTAAATGTTGTCTGGGATTAATGCGCTTATGCTCGTCCATACTTTTACTTGTCATTGGCATGGACGGTTTGCAATATGGACAAGCATTTTATCACTATCCGTCACCGACTATTTTAATTTAGATTTGAGACATAATTTTTTTTTTCAAGAATCCAATGCTCTAAAAGATCTCATGTAAATCACACACAAAAAAATTAAATTAAATTAAAATTAAAACAAATGCCCACATGTCTCGCATAGTTAGAAAATTGGTGAGAATTAGAGAATTGAATAAAAGGGATCTTGTGTAGTTAAAAAAAGGGTTTGGCTCACCTCCCACTCAAAATTCTCCCATTCTCTCCCATTTTTATTAGGATGAGTGACACATGTCAAACATAAAACCCAACAATGAAGACAAAACCATCAAAGTTGTTTTTCTGTTCTCTTTCTCAAATCATTTTCTTCTCTTCTTGGCCTCTCTCTCCTCTCTCTAACATCACAATTAGGGCTGTTTATGGGTCGGGCCGAGTCAGGTTTGTGCCCAACTAGGACTCAACTCGAAAACTTTAGGTGGTAGAAAATGTAACCTGAAACCGACCCAAAATAATCATCGAATCTTCCAATCAAGTTTTAGGTTTTGTCACCAAGGCTAAGATTTGGCCGGATCCGTCAAGATCTAGCTGGATCTGTCGAGATCAAGCCTAGATCTCGCCGAATATGATCTAAAATGCTTGAAAAAATCACTGGTCATCGGAATTTATGGAAACTTCGAGCGGGTTAGGTTTCACTAGTTTTGAAAGGGAAGACCCGCAATTGACTTGCCAGGGTCAAGTTTATGGAGGTTGGGACTTGTGTCCAACCACCAGAGTAGTTGGACTGGGTGGCAGCGGGTCGGGTACGAGCGAGTTGGGCAGGTGGGCGGGTGTGTTGGACACCCTTAATCGCAACCGTGAACCGTCACTTGAGTCTTTCTCTAAGTTCCTTTTTCTCGGTAAAATCATGGCCCTTATGCTCTTCAAAGAGAACCCAAAATAATTCTCCTCGTGCTCTCTGTTCCTCTATTATTCTTGTACTCTCTTTATTTTGATTTTAATTTTAATTGTTTAAAACTATAGTACTGTATTGTCTCTAAATCAACAAGATATTTTCCCTTTCATTTTTCTCTTATACTATTCTGTGCTCGGGAAAAAAAAAAAAAAAAAAGCACTAGATTTGGTGGATAAAGAAGTTGAGTTGAACCGTTTAGATCTGCAAATCAGCGCAAAAACCCCTTTTTTTTTTTTTTTTTTAATGAGAGATAACTTGGTGAAATCTTGATATTTCTCTTCGTTCCATTTCAGATTTGAGTTATTCTCTCATTATAGAATTCAAACAGTATTGGTGATTTTGCTTCTTCTCTGGTAGGCACTGAACTCAGAGAGAGAGAGAGAGCAATTAAAAAGAGAAAATGATTTTGGAAGGAAACATTAGTAACGTGTATTTAACGAGGGTTTGTCTTTACCATTGGATTTTATATTTGACAGGGGTCACTCATCCTGATAAAAATGAGAGAGAATGGAAGAATTTTAAATGGGAGGGGAGCAGGACCCGTTAAAAATTTGGTGAGAATTTAAGAATTTAATAGATGGGGATCTTGTGTAGCACTGAATCTTATAAAGATCCAGGTCTTGACATCAATACCCCCACTTGAAAGACAACCTTCTCCCAACATGTTACTGGTTCTGATACAAAGATGCCTAGATCGACGGAACTCGTTTAAGCCTTTCAGCAGCATCCATTCACTTATTCTAAGTTCTAAACTTTTACTCAAAAATAACAAAAAAACAAAAAAAGAAGCTTCCACTTATTACACAATTTTAATGACAATATTTTTCCCCCTCTCAGAGAGCAGACATAATAAGCCAATGGCTTCAATAAAATCTACAGCAGTGTACATAAAATATCAAGTACCATTGGAGGATACTGGAGAGCATCAACTTCAAAACTACTGATGAGTTTGTACCAACTGGTAAGCCAAAGCAACTAGCTTTTAACAATGACTTAAAAACAATTTTGACTAAAGAAACCTACCAGGCATGAATATTATATATAGAATAGTTTGCCACTTAATGGCCCATTTTATCATACAAGTTTCACAAGGCTTCCATGAGAGGAAAACAATGAACGGACAGCAACTGGAAGCTTTGAGAATATTAAACTCCGATTGTTCAAAGATCAGTTGTACCAAATTTCCATTTAAAATTGACAGTCAATAGCATACATTTCATTAATGTTATTCAGGGGAAGCAAAACTTTCCACCATGTCATCAGGCACCACTTGCATATAAACGGGTCCACTCCTTTGCTGAAGGATAGGTGAAAACAGAAAACAACAAAAAGAGAACATATTAATTGAACTCCTTTAATTGGTGTTACAATATCAACAAATTTTGAAGAAACCAATGGAAGTCAAGACTCACAACATTACCTGTTTCAACAGCTTCAGCCTCATTCGTTTTCCAATGCTTCGCAATGTTCTCAGAAAGTGGATCATCAGGGTTCGGAGCACTCAGAAGAGCTTGAATGCTAACAAGAAACAATGCCAAGAACTTCAACATCAGCTACTTCTGTTTTTCTCCAGAAAATCAAATTCTAAAAGATCACTTTATAAAGAATTCAAACTCTTTGCCCAATAGAAGCAAAAAAATTATCCAAATTCATATATTGTCCCCTTCTCCACAGGTGGTTTCAATTTTTTCATATCTCACTGTCAGTTCTAAAACTAGATTGAAAAGAGACGGCTAAATACAATTAATAGCTGGAGGAAAAAAAAAAATTGCAAAGCAGTTAATGTGCCAAGAATATTTCCCATTGGGTTTAGGAGAGAAGATTCCAGAGTATGCAGATAGAATACTTATATAAGATCATAATCAACTATACCTCAAAAGTACAGTTCGAATTTGAAGAGCAGGACTCCATTTGTCTTTCAGAATATCAAGGCATATCCTTCCAAGCTGCATTGAGAAATTTTTTCCATAAGAGGCACAAGATATACTTACTTCTGAAACCTAATTTGAGTACAAAAGTAAAACCACACATAGCCTACCTTGTCAATGTTAGGATGATATATTTTGGTGAGAAATCGGACCTGTTGGAAGGAATATGGTTAAACACTAATGAAGCAAATGCACACAAGTTTCACAAGGGAACTTCACAAGAGAGCTTCAATGCATTACAGAATCAAATGCACACAAGCAACCGTAACCTTACATATTTTTGGATTTGTATATATGAACAAGTTACAAAAACAGAGAAATACATTTATCAGACAATGCACACAACAATTCTATCAAATTAAACACCAGAGGAGAGACAGCCACCCATGTTCATAAGAAATAAAAGTTTTATTTCATAAAAAAGTCAACCTACTACAACCCTCTTTTATCTGGGCTTAAGACTTGCTATGCAAAAGGATATAACAATAAAGTATGACAAGGCAGTTGTTAATCAGCCAAAAATAAAACGGTATGACTTGTGCCAAAAAACAAAAAAAAAAGGGGGGGTATGGCTCCCCTCCAGTTTATAATTCTCCTGATTCCTCCTATTTTAAAATAGATGAATGACACTTGGAAAAAAAAGTGATCCAACAGTCAAAAACAAAAAAGCCAACTTAATCTTTTTAATTTTCTTATCTTTCTTCCTCCTCTTCAATCTGCAATGTCACCACCATCACTTGAGCATGTGAGAAGGTGACCCATTGCTAATCGACGTCAGAGGAACAACAGCCAGCAGCAGCGCAAGGCAACCAAAAGCATTTTTCTTGGGTTGAGCATCATGGGGGTGTTGCGTGTCTGGGTTTGGGTTACAGACTCTGCAGCATCGTGGGTCACAGTGGCGGAGATTTGGGTTGACGCTGGGTCGATGGTTCACAGCAGTATATGCGGCAGGTCATCGGTGTGAGGAAAAGCTGAGGTTGACGATTTGAGCCGCCGGTGGCTGTGATTTGTGGGGTCTGGTGGATTATGGTGGCAGTGGTAGGTGGTTTCGGTTTCAGTTTGGCTAATTTTTAGCCTTTATATTTGCGATATTAGGAGTGCAATTTATTGGTTTCACCAAGCGAAATTGATTGAAAATGGGCACAGTCTATTTTCCTATAATGCAATACTAGGTGTGTTGGTAAGAGCAAATATGATTAGTTTGGCCAAGGCTTTCTATGCTCAAGTGATGGTGGTTACGTTGCGGAGTGAAGAGGAGAGGAAGAAATATGAGAATATTACATAGATTAAGTTGGCTTTTTTTTCTAACCGTTGGATTACTTTTTTTCCAAATATCGTTGATCTATTTTAAAACGGGAGGAAACAGGAGAATAATAAACTGGAGGGGAGCCTCACCCTGCCAGTTCAAGGCTAGTTATTAGAATTTGCTTTACATGGTATGAAACCATAAAGCACCTCAATTTCACCACAACAACCGGACAAGTCTGGAATGAATACAGAATCCCAATCAATACCCTGGGTCATATCAACAAGTTCATAGTTATTACTACCATGTTTATCCCATAACCAACCAAACCATCAATGATTCCATCCCAGGTCACATGGGCAGTCAACCAGCACCAACATGGGTACACTCCAAAAAAAAAATTTTTAATTCTAAATAACCTAAAAAGGGGGGTTTTTTTTTTTTGGGGGGGGGGGGGGGGGGGGGGGGGGAGAAGCAATATCTAGGGTTCGAACCCCATCACCCCAATCCCCTACTACTTAACTTGCCAAAAAGAAACCTAAAAGAGGTTCAACAAGAAACAATTCCAAGCATCATAAAAATCATGGAATCATTTCTCAAGACCATCAACTCTAAATTCAGTTCCCAAACAACTAGATAGTCCACCTACAAAGGATGTTCTAAATCACAAGCCAATGACGATCTGAATCATATTTCTTTCTCACATATGATATAGCATTCTGCATTTTAATTATGGGATAAAGGTAGAGGAAGACAAATATAATAAATAAAATACAGTAACAAAGAAGCACACAATATCTACAACCACTTTCATGAGAAGCCTCAACATCAGAAACAGATGCATCCTACATAAAGCTGGATCAGCTGATCAAATAGAATTAGGTTGAGTGCTCCCACCCTTCCCCCTCCACCCCGCCCCCTACCTCTGCCACAAGCTCTTCATGTGGTTCCTATACAATTTCCATCACCACCATTCCCTTCTTTCCCACAACATCTTCCACCACCGCCTTGTCCAAATGCACAAGCCTTCCCATCCTACGCTCCCCAAAATCTTCTCCCCGCCCCACAGTATTTCTTCCCTCCACATCCTATCCCTCTCCAACAAACTTTCTACTGGCCAAGTCACTATACACCAGCCCAACCCTCCCTAAACTTAAAAGATTTGAACCCCAAACCTTCTACGTTACAACATCCACCAAAATCTTGCCAATTCCCATACTACACAAGCTAAGCTTCTCCTAAATCAGGGGGGACAGTGGGGAACTCTGCATCTTTTCGTATTGCCTCAAAGGCATTCTTCTTGGCTTTTGATGGGGGTTGTATGGATTCATATTCCATCATTGAAAAACAGGGCAAGCATCATGGTTCTATTCGGGTTGGTAGATCGGGTTCTGGATTCAATCATTGCATGCTTGGTAGAGTTATGCTGTTGGAATTTTAGCAAGCAACATTTTTTCAAACGGTTTCATAAGAATTAGAAAATATTGGAGTTTTCTAGTAGGTCGAATAAGGGTGGTATTTTAGTGGAAATATCAGAGTATCATAATGGGGCAAGACGTGGTTGTCTGCATGTCCCAGAAGGATTTAATAAGGGTGGCAGGGCTTTTCTTGAAGTGAAGTTAACGTGATTTTTTCTTGGGAAAATCAGCTTCTAGGCCAGGGAAGGAGGTGGTTGCCACAAAAATCCACTGGCAATCCAAGGAATCAAGTTTGGAAAGAATTTCATGGGCAGACAAATTAGAGAGGATTTAGAGGAATTTCATTTGGGGGAAACTTGCTGAAGTTTTTAAATATCCGCTTGTTGCTTGGGAAAAGGTTGTTTGGCCGGTGGAGGCAGGTGGTTTGGAAATCCAAAGGATTAGGCTGTTTAACCAAGCTTTGCTTGGGAAGTGGCTATCACGTTTTGGAAAATGAAGTTACCCATTTATGGCATCAGATTATAGCCACCAAATATGGGGAGGGCAATGGAGGTTGGTGCACTAGAGTTGTTAGAGGGACTCATGGTTGTGGGATGTGGAAGAACATTAGGAAAGGTGTAGAGAGTTTCTTTGATCATGTGGTATATAAGGTGGGAGAGAGATTCGCATTTGGTTCTGATACGACCCTTGGAGTGGTCCTATTTCTTTGAGAGATTTGTATTCAGAGTTGTTTGCCTTTCCTGTGGCTCAAGAAGCTCGGATTTCTGACCTAGTTTTTACTGCACCAAATGGGGGAGGTAGAAGCGGGAACTTACTTTTCCATCGTGACTTTCATGACTAGGAGTTGGAGAGATTTTACTCTTTCTTCGAGCATATCTCCTCCAAATTACTAAGGGGATAGGGTGATTCGGCAGTTGACTCGTAGTGGTGTTTTTTATGTGCACTCTTTCTATATTTCATTTTCAGAAGCCCCTTCTGTTTCTTTCCTTTGGCAGAGCATCTAGTGTGTTAAGGTACCTAAAAGGGTGTCTTTCTTTTTATGGATAGCTACTAGGGGTGGGATTCTTACAATCGATAACCTTGTTAAGAAGAACTTGCCTCTTGTTAATTGGTGTTGCTTATGTCAATGTGATGAGGAAATTGTGGATCATCTTTTGCTCCATTTTAAGTATGCTGATGCTTTGTGGAGTGAATTCTTTCTTATGTTTGGGGTTGAGTGGGTGATGCCAAACACAATTTTCTCTCCTTTTTTCATGGAGGAATTGGTTAGGGACTCATTCTTCAAATGTTTGGAATATGGTACCTGCGTGTCTTATGTGGTTAATCTAGAAGGAATGCAATGCCTGAACATTTGAGGACATTGAGAGACCTATTGATATATTGAAGTCTTTCCTAGCTAGGACTTTCTTTCAGTGGTCTCGTATTTGGGGTTTTACGCATTGTATTATCATGTCTAATTTCCTTATTTCTGTTAGCTATTCCCTTTGATTTGTTTGTATTCATTTCAAGTGCAGTAAATTTACTATCATAAACACATTCTAATTCTCTTATCAATAAAACCTTTATTACCTATCAAAAAAGTAGGTTGAATTCAAGCCAAAGGCAGAGTTGGCAGAGTGAAAATTGGGCAATGTCTTGATTTAGCCGGGATTCAAAACTAACCTATTTGGCAATTCAATCAATTGAACACCTTCAAGATAATTGGGCTCTTCATAAAAATGATTTGGCTCAGAAGCATATGCAAAAGGGACCTACATAATATAGGTCAAGTCCAAGCTTGATCTAGAATATGAACGCTCTAAATCTGCCCCACAAACTCTCTTTCTTACTCTTTTTGAGCAGGGTCTGCAGTGCAGAACTTAAAAAGCTATCACAGGCCAGCCAGCCAGTTAACCTGTTTAGTTTGGGAAGCCCTCAACTTAAGATCCTCTATAAAACCTAGCCAAAAAATACTAATGGCAAATATAAGCCAAAAGCTATCACAAGATGTTGATTCTAATCCTCAATGCCCTCTTCGCTTTGAGATTTCTAACAGTGATATAAATACCCACTTCTAGTTTTATAACTACAAGATCTAAGGGCTTCTTTCATACAAGTTTTGGATAAATCAAGTGAAATATAGATAGGTTTTAATTCACATTAAAAAGGAAGACAAACTCTCCCTTAAAACACAGTAGTGAATAATTCAAATATAAATTAGATATTCAAATTAAGCATGGAAATCAAGCTCCAAGTACATTCCAATTTCAATAGTGATATCCAGGTCATCAAAGTAAAGTGCATTTTTTAAAATACTAAGTCAATCTTGATCTTCATGTTTGCTAAATAGAGCATATTACCATATTCTTGGTGAATTGTGGGTGACCATGATTCCATATAAGTACACTAAGAAATAATGACATATACAGTATCCAATATAAAACTACTGGTCCAAAATACACAGTTGGTCCCTAAACACTCATGAGCAATTTTTTACTTTTTTCTTTTTTTGACATAGGAGAACTTCACTCAGATTACTTGCACATCATACTATACAACAATCCTCACTGTTAATCAAACTCGTGCAGGCAACTGACCCCACCCAAAACTAGTTACCAAGAAATCCATGGGCTTTTCACCCCTAATGGGCTAAAAGTAGTTTATCCTCATGGCTAGGAGGCTCTCATGAGCAATTTTAATTCTTGAAATTTAAAGTGGTCACTTTTAGTCCCTAAAAAACTTGAAGTTATCGATTTTAGTCCCTAACAAACCTAAAGTAATCACTTTTAGTCCTTATGGATTGATGACATGTCAATTAGTTTGGCCACATCATCTAAGGGACTAAAAGCAATCATTTTATATTTCAAGGACTAAAATGCTCATTTACTAAATTTTAGGGACAAATAGTATAATACTAAACTGCTAAAAATTAATTCAATGCTTGGTTTTATGTGACAAATCACAAAAAAAATCAATGCGTTGTTTTAAATGGCATCTCATCTTGTCTAGATGGGGTGGGGGGTGTTCCTTGAACTTTTGGTGTCTTCCCTATTTAGACATCATATATAGTAAACTGTAATAATAGAGTTGTTACTAACCCCTAAGGGTTAAAATACGGATGGTGACCATGCCTCAAGAAGTGGAGGTTACTCTCATTCAAATCTCCCATTCTCCTTCCCTTGGGGGCATAGCTTACCATAAAAAATAAAAACTAACTAAAACAACAAAAAGAAAGTTTGTACAGCTAATCAACAAAAACTTTTAATTGATTTCAAATCCAATATATTAAATATTCCCAAACATGAGAATTTCATATTCCCAAAATTCTTACCAACCCAAACATTCCCATGGATGCCAGCGTGTATTATATTGAAAACCCAAACCAAACACTACATTAGTGTCATACATAGTCTTTCTAGAGAAATGCATGGTCCTAAGCTACCACTGGATTGAAGCACACTCAATAACCTGAATGATCTCCATTTTTTAGCTCTACCAACCAATAAGGCATGGTATATCACCAAATTCCAAGCATGTTTCAGCACAAAGGATAAATTAAATGTTTGGAACAAAATGAACTTAGACGTTATAATGTACAATGAGAACAGCAACAAGAATAACATGTCTCTAGCAGGTTCTAGCTATTAGGAATTGTAACCACAATATGAAATGAGCCCCATTTTTCAAAGGAAGGCAATGGTCAAATGTACAATAAAAACAGCAACATCTCATAAATGAAGGAAAACCAGTGTAGATGGAAATGACCCCAAATCAAAGTACCTTAGGAGCAGCCATTGGATATTCTTCAGGCAAAAATAGTTCCAACTTGAAAACTCCTCCTAAACAGATATTTCAAAAGGGAGAACACATAATGTCACATAAAACGTACAAATTAAACTATGGAGAGAGAAATGTAATAAATGGAATTTCTTGACATATCATATATCAAAACATAAACAACTGCCAATTTACTATCACTAATTAATTAATCTAAAGCTCAATCACAGGAAAAACTAAATCATTACTCAACACACAAAAAAGGAAACTTTCTAAAATGTTAAAAGTATCACAACCATAGTTTTTTTTTTTTTTTTGGTAAGACGAAACCATCACAACCATAGTATAGATGGGTCTGTTATTGGCTGGTGCAACCGATGTGTCAATATTGACCTTTAAAGATGCTTCCTCATGCAGCAAATCACTGAATGCTGTCAAACTCCAGCAGAGCCCACAAGGCAACAACCATTCAATATATTGTAAACATGGTTCAAAAGGGGTGGCCCATATAATCATTATTTATAAATAGCAACTAGATCCATCACATACTCTGCTTATTTTTTTAAAGGCCTTACATTTAGGTTATGAACTGAATTTTTAAGAGCAGTTTACATCTAATTTTTATTTTTTTAAAAACATATATAAATGATTAATATATTGTCAGGGCAATTATTAAATGGGGGAAGAGCAATAGCACTTTGGTACATCAATATGGTAATACTTTTATATTGTGTTCTACAGTTTGCTCACACCACATGTTCAAACCCCAGATGCCAAGCACCATAGAGGGTGATGATACCACTTGGGCTATCACTCAACCCCCAGATGCTTGATTAGAATCATTAGATATAATGGACAACTTAAGATGGTGACTCAAATTTTCCAGCCAAACTAATTGACCTTTATGATGTTTAAAAAACGAACATGTGTAAACCAAGGACCACTTTTCAAATAATATCTTACAATGAAAATTTTAGTATTACCACGCTAAATGCATTTGTCTTCTATGCCAAATATAGAGCTAGAACATTCAAATGAACATACCATAGCTTTGAAAATTCGGACACAACAGTATTGTTTCCAAAAGCTTTTTTTTTATATGGAAAGTGGTATTATCACCTCAAAAATATATGTTCTTCCGGATCTTTCCCAAAACTGTCCAAAAGAATCATTCAAAAGTGCAAATTTGACAGCTGAAAACAACTTAAAAACGATCAACTCTTTAAAATACTTCCAGCATTCAATCTCAAAAAACAAAAACATCTTCAAGAATGTGTAGCCAACCAAGATAGAATACTAAGGTAAATATTAAGTCCAAATTGCATGCCATACAGCTAGTTACCTTCGTATGGAGACTGTGTTGGGCCGAGGATCATTACATTAAAATATCGCATGTTGTCCTCTGATGGAGAAGCACTAATTCCCGGTGCTGAACAATAAATCACAAATTAGATCCCAGCAAACCCTTAAACCTTCACCCTCACAATATAATCAAAAACATCATAGCACAACTACATTATATATCTAAATTCTTTCCAGTGAATTGAACACCCAAATAGAGAATTTTTGTCCTCCAGCTTAGCAGATTTTCCTCCCACCTGACTTGGGTGCAACAAATAATGATATCACCCAACATACCAAGTGAGCACTAATAATATTTTCTTTGGGGTCAGTTGCCTAGTTGGTATCTTCTAAATTCTGGGTTGGTTGGTTCTTATATTTCTTAAATTCAGAATTCTATATGTTGAAACGTGTAAAAGTTTTTAATATTGCATTTTGGTATGTGATCACAAATAATGGGAGCACCGGAATATTAGAGATTAATAAAGGTAAAGATATATGTGTGTGTATGTAATTAGGTATATCTAATGGGAATTTAGTGCTTTTTTTTTTTTATGGAAACGTATTAGCAAATAAAAAAGAAAAAAAAATTGAATAATTTAAGATTGTAAAGGTACCAAAAAAAAAAAATAGAGATAGAAAAGAGATAAAAGGAAAGTAAATATAAAAAAAAAATTAAAAAAAGCAGTAACCTGGTTCACTTAGAAGACGCTGAGTTTCCTGGAGGATGAAGAACACAAAATGATTAGACAAAAGATTACAGTTGTATGGTGTGGTGGTGGGGATCGAGTGATGAAGAAACGAACCTTGATGATTCTTCGGGGGAGATTACTGTTGGCCATTTTTTTCTTTTGATTTCCAGACCAGACCCACGCTGTTACTACTACTATTGCAAATTGCAATTACTTTTTCAAAATTAAGACGACAGTGCCGAGGACGAAGACGAAGACGAAGACGAAGACGAAGCGGGCTCGATTTCACCAATTTCTGCCCTTTTTATATTGCGCAATACCCCCTTTTCTTTTCTTTTTCTTTTTTTAATATTCGGCCGACCTGTGATTTTCTAATAGTTTTGGGCTTTCGATTATTTTTTTATTTTCATTCTTTTCGCTGGTACCTGCTAACAGGAGATTCTAATATTTTGCCCTTAATTTTTTTTAAATTTAGCAATATGCTCCTATTTCGAAACTATATAGGAATATGCCTCTGTTTCGATACTCAATTACCTTAAAATCGAGTTTCAATAAAATACTCGATTCGTAAAAAATCGAGTTATGCCCGATCAAACTTTAAAAAAAAAAAAAAAAAAGCAAGGAACTTGATTTTACGGAAGTCGAGTTCCAAAACGCTGCTATAGGGTTTTAAAACGTCACTATAGGGCTCCTTGAACCTGGTATGGGGACTTATAAAAACTTTTTGCAGAAAAACGCCGCTATAGGGTTTTAAAATGTCACTATAGGGCTTAAAAACGTTATTATAGGGCTCCCTAAACGGGACGATGACACTTTTAAAAAATTTTGCTAGAAAATGCCGCTATAGGGCTTTAAAACGTCACTATAGAGCTTAAAAACGCCACTATAGAGCTCCCTAAATATGGGGTGATCATACTTGTAAAAATTTTTGCATTGAACTCGATTTCCTGAAACTCGAGTTCCGTGCAATTTTTTTTTTTTTTTTTTTTTTTTTAATTTGATCGGGCATAACTCAATTTTCTATGAATCGAGTATTTAATTGAACTCGATTTTAGGGTAATCGAGTATCGAAATAGGGGCACGCCCTATATAATTTGCAAACAGGGGCATATTGCCAATTTTTAAAAAAATTAAGGGTAAAATGCCAGAATCTCCCCTACTAACATGCCAAATTTTAGAGAATAAGGTTTAGGAATATTTTTCCAAAGAAAAAAAAAGGATTATTAAGATTTTTTTTTTAAAATTTTTTTTAATTCAATGCTGAGGATAGAGACCAGCCTCTCCTAAACAGGGTTGAATTTTTCACTCAATTTTTTGTCTGTAATAGCCCTAAGTCCCTAACTTAGTCTCACCCAACACCACATACACGTACTACAAGAAACACTTAAATTATATAGAGACTCACACACACAGTACACACTATGTTTACAGGGAACCCACTTCCACCCTTTATTACTTAGTTTCAAGTACAAAGGAAACTCTTTACAAGCCTAGAAAAATACATAGAATTCTCTCAAAGGCCAATTACACTCTGTTGTTGACACCCCCAACTTAGGGTCATATACACAGAAATAATTGCTGACAGTTACTATCTAGTAATTGCCTAAGCCTTGGATGATCTACCACTTGTGGTCTGACTTAGAACACTTTCAACTAATGTTGTCTTGCTCTGTTCTCCACGTTTTCAACCCCTACCTAGCAAGTTTGAACATCAGGAAAACCATGAACTGCTTGGTAACTGCCCTATAACTAACTGCTCTTACACATCAGTACATTCACAACCCATGTCTCTGCAGAACATGGGGTTTCTGCCCATCACTCAGCAACCCACACAATATGTTTCCTCATGTTTTGGGAGGCTTGGCCCATGCCTAAGCCCTCCCCATCTGTAGACACCGCATTTTGTATTCCTTACGACTCGGGCCTTCATTCCCTAATGATGGTAAAATTCTAAAACCCAAGGTTGGTTTAAGGCCCGATCAAATTATAAATTGACTTGAGGTTTTTATGGAAAATATAACTCTTTTATGAATAAAATAAAGCTATTTTTAGAAAATATTTGCCACGGAAATCCTAAGGCTACGTACCCATACACGCATATGCATATGCAGATTTGATGTATAAGTACACATACACGGGCCTGCATACGTAGCTTGGTTCTAGAAGCTATGAAAGGCACATTTTTCTGCATTAAAGCTGAGGTTTGGAATGAATCTCTCATCATCTGGGAGCTATTCCAAACCCTAAATTTTCAACTATATAAAGCATTACATGGTATATTTCAAAAACATACAAAAAAATCCTAAGGGAAAACCTAAGATTCCCTAGAAATAGTGAATCAAAGATGGAGTTTTTCACAAAACATCCTCAAGTCAATTTTCTTTTGATTAATTGGGACCTTTTCCGGTCTTGATCTTCGAGTTTTGAAATTTACTAATCAATTTTGTTTGATTGTGAATAGATTTGACTGAGGGGAACGATAAATATCAAGCCAAAGAGCTTTTGTTTTGAGGTATTAGTTCTAAACTTTCTTTTTCTCATTTCATTGCTTTTCCATGTTTTAATCTTTCTGTTTTCTTTATTTTCTTGTTCATTTGTGATATAACATGTTTGTTTAAGTTTAGGTTTTCTTTGTTTTTTGTTTTAAAGCATATTAGGTTGCTAAATTTATAGTTTTAAGTTCTACTCTATTTTTTCTGTGTTTTTGGGTTAAGGTTCTAGGGCAAGTCTACATGCGCATGCTTCTAGCATGCGTACAAAGGCTTGAAGTATGCATATGCATACAACTAGCCTGCATACGCAGGCCTATGTATGTGCACGTATACTCTTGCTTAGAAACCCTAATATGAGTTTTTTGCTTCTTTTTCTTTATTTCTTTCACATAATATGCCTCTGTTTTGACCCTCTTTTATGTTTTTGAGTCTCTGTTTCTCTGTTTGATTGTTTGTTTTCCTTTAACATGCTAGATTAGGGTTTTTCTTCAATGTTTTCTTTGTTTTACCATGAACATGCATATGATATGATCATGCATTGATGCATAGGTGTTGTGATACAGTAAAGTAAGTAAGGTAAGGCATGCATTCACATGTACATGCATTTGATTGGGATATGATCTTGTTTAGATTCGATGAATGTGACATGTGAACTTGGAATATGTTTGTGTTCTTGATGCTCTCTAATAGTTCTTTGATTCTGCCATGATTTGTTTGCTGCCTTGAACGATATGCATGATAGATATATGCTAGGTTTGGTGTAGATTACCATTATAGATGTATGCTAGGTTTGATGATATGATAAGCATGATAGATGTATGTTAGGGTTTAGGATGAAATGTCATGTTGTATGCTTAGATGTATGCTTGTGTGTGTGTGTATGTGTGTGTGTAGAATGCAATATTGAATATACCTTTAATGAGATTAATACATGAGTCATAATGAGTGGAAGCTGACCCACGAGTCGGGTGGTTTTGGATGCCTAACACCTTTCCAAAATCGTACCTAAACTCTGAACCCATACTCTGGTACTAAGATCAGTCCCTCCATGTAAGGTTGCTATGTAAATGGTTCCTAGACCTAATCTAGGCGGTGACTCCATCTTTTCTCCGCCTTGGTCCACTCGCTCGAGTCATACTCCCCTTTCCTTCTAGAAGGAAAAGCCGTTTGCGCCCATACAGCATGCCCACATGCAGCATACCAAGTAACTGCCATCAGGCCATTAACATCTAACCATGCATTTAGCCAGCACCCACTAGCCCAATGCCTCGCACATAGCATCTAATCATCATAGCAGCCCAACCTTGTCTTACACACAAGTCACCAAACCCACACACAAGTAATCAACAACTATGCCACCAATGCCATGCACCACCACATAGGGTCAACACCACCTATTGCTGCCCACCATAAGAACCAACTCTACCCACTATGGCACTCCTCTTCCATGGCCTTAGGACATCATGTGGAGTAAGGTGCCTCCACATGCTGCCTCCTCACACTGCTCATCAATCCAACTCGAGTAGGGGGACTAGGCATGTTCCCCTCAAAGAGCCCTTTGGAGCATTACTAATTTGGTATAAAGAGCCATCAATATGTTGAGAAAACATGAAGCCAAGTAACTAGCCTAATGCTGCCCAAGCACCCCTATTCCTTATGCCATCATCAGCAACAAGTAAAGTTCCTAACAAACCACCCCCACCAAAAGAAGTCAATGTCCTTATCGGTAGGGTAGCTTCAAATGCCTTCACCTCCTTCTCAAACTACCATAGTGTTGATGCCTTCTCCCAACTTGCTTCTGATTCAGTACCCCCTTTCCACTTATCTAAGTAATAAGTTATCATATTTTCTCCCTTTCGATAACTTGTTACCTCCTTATCAAGAATTCTATCTACATCACAGTCAAACTACACCATGACAATAGGTGGAGCACGTCTTGTCTCATTTCTTGCAGGATCCTTACTATCCTCATGGCAAGGCTTTAGAAAACTCATGTGAATCGTTAGGTAAATCTGCAACCTTTCTGGCAATTTCAACTTGTAAGCAACCTTACCAACTCTCTTCATAACTTCAAAAGGGCCCTCACACTTTGGAATCAAGCCTTGATGCACACTCTCACTTCTAAACTTCCTCCAAATCTATGGAGTTAGCTTCAACAAAACTTTGTCCCCAACCTGGACCTCAAGAGGTCTCTTCCCTTTATCAGAATACTTCTTCATCCTTCACTATGCTTTCAACAAACTATCTTGCGCTTCTTGCATCAGCTCTTGCTTATTCATAGCAAATCTATATGTTGCACAACATCTTCCCCTAAACGTTGTTTTGCAATCTCATGAAGGGTCAAAGGCTGCTGCCCCATTGCCAACTCAAATGGACTCATTCATGTCAAAGAAGACTTATGCGGATTGTAAGCAAACTGTGCTGAATCCAACAAGTCCAGCCAGTTTTTGTATTGTGCAATTACATAATGCCTCAACTAATCTTCTAACATTGCATTTATCCTCTCAATCTAACCATCTGTTTATGGGTGACTAGCAGTAGAAAAATTCAACTATGAACCCAGCAACCTAAACAAAACTGTCCAAAACCGACTAGTGAAACAAAAGTCTCTATCACTCACAATATATTCAGGCAAACTAAAGTACTTCACCACATTTTTGTAAAATAGATCAGCAGCCACCTTTGTTTGTGCAAGTATTTGGGGTAGCAATAAACACTACATACTTTAAAACCGATCAATAACTACAAACACTTAACCCATCCCTTTCACTTTAGGCAAAATCAACAATGAAATCCATTAAAACAGAAACCCATGGATTCTCAGGAATAGGAAGAGGTTGCAGCAAATCAGCTTCCTTTAGAGTTATCCCTTTGTCTTGTTGACAAACACGGCAAGTTTTAACATACAACTCAATGTCTAACTCCATCTTAAGCCAATAGTAAGAACGGGATAGTAATGCATTCATTCTTTCCTTACTAGGATGTCCTGCCCATTGTGGATCATGAGTCTCTTTCAACAGCTCTCTACGGATCTTGCCACCCTTTACATATAGCAACCCATCCTCAAGCCAATAGTGACGCACTAGGCCTACAGTCACATCCTGCACCAATTTCTTGTAGGTAGCATCAAGCTTTGAACTCTCCTTGATCCTTTCCACAAAGTTTGACTCAACTTTGGTCACGGCAGCAACATATTTGCACTTGTTTGTGGCTAAGTGCATCTGCTATTTGGTTGTGCTTGTTAAGTTTGTGCTCCCACACAAAATCATACTTCTGCACCAACTCTTGCCATCTAGCTTACTTAGGGGACAACTTCTTTTGTGTGTTGAAGAAGGTGTTAGCTACATTATCAGTCCACACCACAAACTTAGGCCCTAATAGATACACTCTCCATGCTAGCAAACAATGCACCACTACAATAATCTCTTTCTTATGTGCCGAACAATTCTGTTTTGCTTCATTTAGTTTCCTACTCTCATAGGCAACTAGATGCTTTTCTTGCACCAACACACCACCAATTGCTTTGTCAGAAGAATCAGTATGGACTTCAAAGAGCAACTCAAAATCAGGCAAACGCAACACCAGCTTACTTGACACAACAGCTTTAAGCTTCTCAAAAACTTCTTGGCATGCATCTGTCCGTACCCATTTCTTGTCCTATATTAGTAAATCTGTAAGATGAGCAACCTTCTTAGAATATCCTTGAACAAACTTCCTGTAATAGTTAGCCAACCCAAGGAAAGACCACAACTCAGCCACTTTTCTTGGTGGAGGCCAATCAAGGATCGTCTACACCTTCCTCTCATCCATCTTCACAAGACCTTTACTGACCTTATACCCTAGGAACATAATCTCTTGCTGGGCAAACTCACACTTCTCTTTCTTGACATGCAATTGATGTTCCCTCAATTTGGACAACACCTTCCTAAGGTGTTCCAAGTGATCCTCCAATGACTCACTATATATCACTATGTCATCTAAATAAACCACAACAAAACAGTATACAAACTCATAGAATACATCATTCATCAAATTACAGCATGTAGCAGGGGCATTTGTTAAACCAAAATGTATAACTAAAAATTTGTAAGAATAATACCCTATCACATAAACTGTCTTTGGTTCATCCCCTTCAGTAATTCCCACTTGCTAATAGCCTGACCTCAAGTCCAGTTGGTGAAGTAAGTAGTTTTGCACAATTGTCAAACAGATCTTAAATCAAAGGAGCCGGATACTTGTTCTTCACCGTTACTTTGTTCAAAGCTCTAAAGTTTACACACATTTGCAGTGAACCATCTTGCTTCTTTTGAAACAGAACCAAAGCACTATAAGGAGCTTTGGAGGGCTGAATGTAACTAGAATCAAGCAACTCCAACAATTGCTTCCTCATTTCAGCCAACTCCATAGGGGACATTCTGTATGAAGCCTTCGAAGGAGACTTTAAGCCAGGAACTAACTCAATCTTGTGATCAACAGCACACCTTGGCAGAAGGGTCTTAGGCAATTCTGGTGGCATTACATCACCAAATTGTGGATAACACCAGTATCAAGCATTGCTTCAGCCCCATTCCCGTTCATCTCCACTTGAACATAAGACAGCCCCTTAGAAGTACCTTCTGCACTAAGTGCATTCGGCAATTGTAAGGGGTTCACCCGGCTGGGAACTTCTTCATCAGATTGCCCCTTATCATCTTCAGCAACCATGACATTAAACTTCTCACGCTTAAGGCAGTCTCTTGCTTGATGAGGGCCATTGCAGATGAAACAGCCTACATTCAGTTTGGCTATTCTTTGCTTTGTTGAGAAGTAGAACTCTCCCCCTTGCTCTTGTTAACCCAATTTTTCTTCTGTTTACCCTTGTTCTTCTTGCCATCATTCTTATATTTGTCTTTACCTTTGTCATTGGACTTACAATTTTCATCATCCACACTTGGCTTAGTGTATTTGTAGTCCACTAAGGCATTTGTAGCAGATATAGCAACGGGCAGATTATGCACTGCCTGCCTTTTTAACTCCAACTGTGCCCAAGACTGCAGCCCAGACATGAAATTGAAAGCTTGTCCTCCTCAAACATGTTTTTGATATCCAGCATCAAAGAACTAAATGTCTTGACATACTCTCACACCATGCCAATGCTTGCTCACTCTTAAGTGCAGGAGATTGTAGCAATATAATTCTTGGAGTATCAAGGTCGAACCACAAGGAGCAGGATAAATTCAAAGACAATATAATTAAACAATAATTTGGGTGAAGAAGAAAAGTACTTTTGCTCGGTGATTGTTAACAAGAATAATAATAAAAACTGATTTAAATCAGTAATGTAAATACTGGGGCATCGAGGTGTTTCCCTATATCAATATGAAATTCTTTGTGATCTAAGAAAATATATATTTAATAATTGATTGTTCTTATACAATTAAAAACTTATGATTCGGTTGAAATGAGATAATTCAAGAACGCATGATAACCTAGATTAATAATGTGGTTAGAATAGTTTTCAGAAAAACCAATTCACTTTAAAACGTGATTTCTATTTGAAACTATTAGAAATTCATCTAAACAATAAGAAAAACATTATTGAACTTATTGAAAGCATGGAAGAACTAATACATCAAAAGAAATCTAATTGAACTATCAAACATTTTATTGTCTAAAATCTTAGAAAGAATCACATTGAATATTCATACTGTATAGAAGAAACATAACCCCTAACCCTAGCAAAAAGTTTATGTAACACCCCGAATATCTTTATTTGAGGTTATTATATATATATATATATATAATTGATAGGTCATAAGTACTTTTGTTAGTAATTGTAGCCCACTACACCATTAAGCCCACATCTCTAATGCGTTAAATATAAGGTAGATGAAGAGATAAATTACTAACCCAGAAACACAACAATGCAAAGAACAGAGTAGAACTTAAACAAAGAATCTAACAACCTAACATGCTTCAAACAATAAAACAAAGAAAACCTAAGTTAAGCAGACATATTACAACATAAATAAACATAGAAAACAAATAGATTAAAACAAGAAAAAGCAAAGAAATGTAAAAGAAAGTTTAGAACTAATACCTAAAAAACAAAAGCTCTTTAACTTGATTTTGATCATTCCCCTTAGTCAAATATATTCACAACCAAACAAAATTGATTAGTAAACTTCAAAACTCAAAGATCAAAACCAAAAAAGATCTCAACCAAAAGAAAATTGACTTGAGGATTTTTTTGTGAAAAACTCCCTCTTTGATTCACTATTTCTAGCGAATCTTAGGTTTTCCCTTAGGATTTTCTATGTTTTAAAAAGGCACCATATATGGTTTTTTATATTGAGAAAATGGGGGCTTTGGAATGGCTCCTAGACAATGTGGGATTCGTTCCAAACCTCATTCTTTAATGCAGAAAACTTGCATTTCATAGTTTCTGGAACCCTAGCATGCGTTCGCATGCTCATGCGTGCGTACGCATGCATAAAGCTCATGTACACAGGTCTAAAGCATGTGTATGCATATGTGTGTCTGCGTACGCTTGCCCTAGGGTTTTCGTAACCTTTATTATCCTAAAATATTCAACTCATAAAAGAGTTATATTTTCCATGAAAACCTTCCTTAAGTCAAATTAAGTCTGATCAGGCCCTAAACCAACCTTGGACTTTACAGTTTTAACATCATTGAGGAACAAGAGCCCAAGTCGTAAGGGAAACAGAATGTAGTGTCTACAATCGTAGCAGCCTTAAAGTACTGCTCCATTTCCTAAAGAAAATTCTCCAAATCCTTGGCACTTCTAACATCATTAAAGGGCTTTGGTTTAAGCACCTTCACTTTTCTAGCCAATTCCCCCTCCCTAGGAAGACCATGCATTGCCCTCTTTAACAAGGCAATTTCTGTCTCAAGTTGGCTTTGTGTCTCTCTTGCTACACTGTTCTGGGCATCCAATGTGGCAGCCAACTCTTCAACACAAATCAATACAACATCCCTCTTTTCAGTAAGTTCATTCCTTATCATAGAAGTTTTTGCAAAAAGTACATCCAATCTGTCATATACAGAAAATTGTTCTCCCTTTGCAGGAACCCCAAATATGGTATCCAAGATAGTCACTCTTGCCTTGGTGTTCGAAGACATTGCAGCTAGACTCTGATACCAATTGTCATAAGGTTGAATTTTTTATTTAATTTTTTGCCAGTGATGGCCCTAAGTCCCTGACTTAGTCTCAACTAACACCACACACACACATACTCCAGGAAACACTTATAATAGATTATATAGGGACCCACACACACACAACACACATTATGTTTATAGGGAACCCACCCCCAACCTTTATTACTTAATCTTAAGTACAAAAGAAACCCTTTACAAGCCTAGAGAAATACACAAAATTCTCCCAAAGGCCAATTACACTTTGCTGTTGACATTCCCAATAGCATTAAAGTCATATGCATAGAAATAACTACTATGGCAAT
Organism: Quercus robur; assembly: GCF_932294415.1. Taxonomy (NCBI): domain Eukaryota; kingdom Viridiplantae; phylum Streptophyta; class Magnoliopsida; order Fagales; family Fagaceae; genus Quercus; species Quercus robur. The sequence continues at coordinate 29,281,060 of NC_065541.1, read as the reverse complement.
TACTACCTAGTAACTACCTAGGTCTTGGACAATCTGCCACTTGTGGTCCGACTTAAGGGACTTTTAACTAATGCTGTCTTGCTCTGCTCTCCACGTTTTTAGCCCCTACACAGTAGGTCTAAACATTAGAAAAATTAGGAACTTCTTGGTAACTACCCAATAACTGCTTCTGCATATCAGCACAATCACAGGCTATATCTCAGCAGATCATGAGGCTTCTGCCTATCACTCAGCAGCCCACACAGCGTGTTTCCCCACATTTTAGGAGGCTTGGCCCATGCCCAAGCCCTCCCCATTAGCAACATAGCCCACACGGCATACCCATATGTAGCAAACCAAGTAACTGTCATTAGCCCACTAACATCTGTCCATGCATTTAGCCAGCACCCATTAGCCCAATGCCTTACACATAGCATTTGATCATCATAGTAGCCTAGCCCTATCTTGCACACAAACCACCAAGCCCACACACAAGTAATCATTAACTAAGCCACCAATGTTGTGCACCATCACATAGGGCCAACACCACCTGCTACTCCCACCATAAGAACCAACTCTACCCACCATGGCACTCCTCTACCATGGCCTTGGGGCATCATATGGAGTAAGGTACCTTCACATGCTGCCCCCTCACACTACCTATTAATCCAACTTGAGTAGGGGGACAGGGCATGTCCCCCTTAAAGAGCCCTTAGGAGCATTACTAATCTGGTATAAGGAGTCATCAATGAGTTGAGAAAACATGAAGCCAAGTGATTGGCCTAATGTTGCCTAACCACCCTCATTCCTTATGCCATCATCAGCAACAAGTAAAACTCTTAACATTTAGGCAGGTTAGAACTTGGAGTATAGAATGAGAGTGGTTCGGATAAGTGGGTAGGATGATTTAAACTCTAGATATCTCCATTAAAAGTACAATGAAGATATCTCATAATAGTTAAGATGAATATTACATATTTGTGACTTAAGTAACTTTATTTTGATATAAATTATTGGCATCACTTTTCTTAACACCAATTATATGTTATCAGCTCAATAAATTTACTACCATAATTTTGATGACTCAATCCAATTCACTTATTTTAAAAATGAATTTATAAGATATTTTAAAATTTCTATAATAAATTTATTTTAATAACATTAAATGATCCTAATAAGTCATGGAATGAGCAAGGGTTAAAATCATGGGATTCAATGCCGGTCCTCCACCCATGTACACCAAGGAATTATAGGAAAAATCCTTCAATGGCAAAGGATTAATTTAAATAAATGTTAAAGTAGGGGTGGCGCTACACTTTATTCAAGGGGCTCAAATGAAACCCTTGGCTTAAAATTATATATATATATATTGTTAAGACATATGTAAATCATATTAGGAACATATGTCAATGTAGAATTGGCTAATCCTTTGACAAAACAAACTTTACTTGTAATTTGGTAGATCTAGGATGTGTTTAATACTTCAAGGGATAAAGTTTCAAGTCCAAGTGTTAAAGCCATGCAAATCTGTTTAAGAATCAAGTGAAGAAGTGCGGGATTTTAAAACTCGACAGCTAGCTCGACAGATAGAATCTATCGAGGTTTAAAAGGCTGTGTAAGCCCGATGCTTAATAGCTGTTCAATAGATAAGCTATCTATCAAGATTTACGAAAATCAGATTTTCAGTTCTAATTTCACTCCAATCCGTGTATATTTGTTTAGGCTTTCTATTTTCACAATCTTAAACATATATAAGGATTATTTTAAGGGTTGTCACAGCTAATGCAACTAAATGCAAAAGTTTTTCATAAGCATATTATGATCGGAGACATATACCCTAGTTCATCTTTCCCTTTAAGAAGCTACTGCGTTTGTATGCTGTAAGGTTTTGTAACTAAGGAGCTTCGTGATCTTTATCGTGTTGATGAACTGAAGAACTTTGCAGCCAACATCCTTCTCAAGTTGGTGGTTAGTCACGTACTTGGATCCGTGCATCAATTAGTTAGTCACGTATTAGGAGCTGTTCATTAAATGGAGAGATTGTCACTATAGAACAAGTCTAATTGGGTATTGGGGTAAAGGTTCAACTATAGGTTGGTATAAGGTACTAGGATTCCTTAACTTGTAACCGCTTGTTGTGATAATAGTAAATTCTCGAGAGTGATGACCTTAAAGTCACTCGATAGGGTTTTTGCTTTAAAAGTTTTCCCCATTCGTAAACAAATCACCGTGTCAACATTATTTCCCACTGCATATTAACTTAGTTGGTGATTTGTTTGAGCTACCATGCGTATTGCATGTTAATTAACTTAATTAATTCACTTGACTAATTAATTGGTTAAGTTATCACAAGAGGTCAATACATTCTTGGCCTATCAAGTAGTATCAGAGTGGGCACACTCTGATTAGGGTTAATCTTTGCTGTGTGATCCATTGACCCTTATTGTCATGAATAAAAGACAATCGTTGATTATACCTCCTTTATTTGATGGCACTAGCTATGCATACTGGAAAGTACACATGAAAGCTTTTTTGCAGTCATTAGATGAAAAAGTGTGGCAAGTTGTGGAGATAGGCTAGACCAAGCCTAAGGAAGCACCGGCTGATTGGGATGATGCAAAGATCAAAGCGGCTAACTTCAACAGCAGGGCATTAAATGCCTTATTCAGTGCAGTCACGAATGAGGAGTTCAAGAAGATATCTTCCACTGAAACTACAAAGGAAGCATGGACCATCCTTCAGACAACCTATGAAGGAACCAAGGCTGTCAAGGATTCAAAACTTCAGAGGCTTACTACAAGCTTTAAAGAGATCAAGATGGAGGAAGATATGTCATTCGATGAGTTCTATACCAAGCTCAAAGACATAGTGAACTCAGCCTTTAATCTTGGGGAAACCATTTCCAAACCTAAGATTGTTAGAAAGGTACTCAGATCTCTACGTAAGAGATTTCATACCAAGATCACCGCAATTGATGGAATCCTGAATGCCTTCACTGCTAGAGTTGATCCTACTGATAAGGGTTCAGAAACAGTAGATGATGAAGAGGACTTCGTGGATTCTAAGTTTAAGAAAATAGAAGATCAAGATGATATCTATACAGCCTATGAAAAATTGTATAAGGTTTCTGAGAAGCATGAGAAATTATATAAGCTGGCCACCAAGAAGCTGAGTGATGTGGAACTTGATCGAGAAGAGCTTTCCACAAAATTCAATGAAGCTAATTAGATTATTGGAGCACTATGATTTGAGAACAATTTCTTGGCTGAGAAGACCAAGAAGCTTGAGGTAGAGCTTTTCCAAGCCTGAGCTTAGTTGGAAAGGACTTCAAGTGCAAAACTTGACGAGATGCTCAACTTTCAGAAATCTACTTCTAATCAAACCGGTTTAGGGTATGATTTCTTTTCTCCTAGTATTGCTTCTACTAGTACTACAGTGTTTGTTTCTCCTATTAATAATGTTGAATTTGATAACAATGATGTCAAACTATGTTAGTTAGTGAGAACATAGATAAGGGTAAATCTATCTTAGGAGCACCCCCTAAACTTGATAAGAAAAAAAATAAAAACCTTAGGGCTAAGAAGGGAAATACTCAAAAGCCAAAATAGAAGAAGCAGCATCTCTGCCATTACTGTGGAGCAACAAGACATACTCGACTAAATTGCTATAAGCGGTTAGCCACTCAATAGAGCAACAGTATGATCTCATCGGGAAATCAGAATCAGTTTCCATCCTCTTTTGCTCCTCTTAGAGTTCTATTGAAAGCCCTCGTGTTCCTTTCAAACTTGAACGGTTTCAATTCTTCCCCCTCACCGTCGGATCAAGGGTTCATCAAACGAAAAGGTTCTTCCAAGGTGTGGAAGGAAAAAGGCTCTAAGTGATTTAGTCACTTTTTCTATCTTTTCCTTTCGTGTTTTTGAGTATGCATTACTTGTGTATTTTTCTTTCTTATTTTGAGCCAGTTTAGTTTTATACTTTGCTTTGTTTAACATGTTTTGTTTGTTTATTTTCAGTTTTTCTTATTTTGTTTTTCATAAAAAAATTGAAAAAATCAGAAAAATACAAAAACAGTGTGCGTTTTGTATACATTGGTACTTATGTACCTTGAATGACCATTGAAATGAAGTTTTCTAAACTGTCTTTTGTAGTTTAGATGAGTATTTCTATGCACAACTAAGCAAGTGAGCTTTGTAGCTCATGTTTGTGATGAGTAAGATTAAGTAATCTCTTGTACTTAACACTTGTATAATTCTTTTTGACGGGAAGGGCTAGAAAATCCTAAGAGAAAGGCATAAATAACCGTCTCACCACTGTTGCTCGCTAATCATGAAATGACATATGTATGTTTCGGCAGAGCAAAAGTGCAATGTCAAAAGCTTAACATAATTTGATATTTCTTTTCTCTCTCTTATATGCCCATACATGGTTTGTTTAAAAGAAAATATGCAAGGAACTGTCACTTTGTAAACAACTATTTTATCCTTGAGTACCCGGTTTAATCTTTTAGTTATTCACATTTATTGAAATCCAATTTTAATAAATATAAATTTTAGTAACTCCTTTCTAAAGTGAGCACCCTGAATAACTAGTTCCTATTAAACTTATCTCAAGGGGAAATTCGTGTCTCTATAAAAAAAAATTATGGATTCCATCTTGAGAATATGTGTTCCCTCAACACTATGTGTGGTTACCCAACATATTGAGGTTTTGACCGTGAATATTAGATCTCACTTCTGATATATCAAAGTAATCTACATTTCATGATCGGGTTCACTATCCTCTTAGGATTGAGAGTCTATGAAATTAGAAGCCGTGAGATTAATTATTCAGGTGACAGTTGTTGATTGAATAATTAATCTCACAGGGGTTCAGTTCAATATGTCTTAACTTTTAAAATATATCAACACATTAACACATCATCTAGAAGTCTCCACTTCCATGATCAAGACAAACCATCTTAGTTGATATGTTATAGTTTTCGCAGATGAAACGCCCAATTTCATCACCAACTATGAACTACATTTTGAGTTTACAAGGAACTTGTGATTTATATCTTTTGTGACTAAATCACATAAATCACATACAATGCATCTCAAGGACTATGATAATGTCCCATTATTTCATTTATAAATAGTCTCATATAATTAAACAATTTAATTATTTATGACATGCCAATAAATTGGATTTTAGGGTATAAATTCCAACAATCCCCCACTTGCCCTCAAAGACAAATATATCATATATCCAACACTTATTTCCCTTTAGAGTAATTCATAGTCACCCTAAGGCAAGGTTTGAAAATAATTATCTTTTCTACTACTATATCTCACGTACTCAAATCTCTCTAATGAGATAACACTTACGCTTGTGTATCTTCACCAACTAGGCTGAACACATATCTCGAAGTCCAACTCCATAAATCACAATCAAACTACAAGTCAGTATTTGTACAACTAATAACCATCAAATCCTTACTTTAGTGGACAAGCATATAATCCTTCATTCTCCTAAGATATTTGAGTATATGCTTTACTCCCACTAAATTAAGTGATCTTAAATTCAAATTTGATATTTGCTTACCATGTCCACCGCAAAATAGATATTTAGTCTAGCATATAACATAGCATAAAGACTTCCTATTGATATAGAATAAGGAACCGTCTTAATATACTCTTCCTTTTATATGTCTTAGGACTATAGTCCTATATAAAGGAACTTCAAACTTAAAAGTGATAGGCCAAAAACGAATTGAACCCTTGTGATAAATTAATTGATTAATTAGCCAAACTTATTAATTAATCAAATTAACATACAAATGTGTGGTAGCATAAACAAATCACCAATAAACTAAGTATATAGTGGAAAATAAATTGACACAGTAAATTATTTACAAATGAGGAAAACCAACATGGCAAAAACCCCATCGGGTGATTTTAAGGTCACCACTCCCGAGAATCCATTATTATCAAAACAAGCGGTTACAAGTAAAGGAATTCCAGTATCTTATACCAACCTACAGTTGAACCTTTACCCCAATACCCAATTGGACTTGTTCTGTAGTGGAAATCTCTTTATGTAATGCATGACTCCCAGTACGTAACTAACCAATTGTGCGGATCCCAGTACACGACTTCAATCACCAACTAGAGAAGGTTGTTGGCTGCAAAGTTCTTTAGTTCATCACACGATGAAGATCGAGAAGCCCCTTGCTTATAAAACCCTACTATGCACAAACACAACAGCTTTTACACAAGAAAGATGAACTAGGGCAAATTCTGTCTCCGGTCACAATTTTCTTGAACAAACTTTACTCAACACTTGTGCAACTTGTTCCACCTTTGATAGCCATTAAAATAATCATTTTATATGTTTAGGATTGTGAGAAAAGAAAAACCAAACATACAATCATGGATTGGAATCAAAACAGTCCTGAAAAACAGAACTTCATAAATCTCGACAGATGCCTATCTGTCGAATTACTGTCGAGCCATGGGCTTGAATAGTTCTACAGGTCTCGATAGATGCTAGCTGTTGAGCTAGCTATCGAGTTTTAATGAACATCACTTTTCACACTCAAATCTTAGATAGACTTGCATGACTTTAACACTTGAACTTGAAACAAGGTTTCTTGAAGTATTAAACACATCCTAGATCTACCTAAATACAAGTAAAGTGCGTTTTGTCAAAAGATTAGTCAATTACATAAAATAATGACATATGTTCCTAACAAGTGAATCACATATGTCCTAACAAAAAGGAAAGAATCCTTTCTTGAAATATTTCATGTTATACTTGGCTAGAATCTAATCTATTTAAGCAGTTTGAGATAGACCCAACATCCTAATTTCTAAATTTTAAAAAATTTTAATTCTTAGGATGTGATTAGTCTTTCCCAAGTACTTTATATCAAACTGGACTAGACAACAAAAAATCTCCATTGATGACAATAACTCTACATCATTCTAAATGATTAGAATGTCATTAACATACATTAAGAAATTTATTATTCTATATAAATTTTACACATGTAAGGCCTTTTAATACTTGATCAAAATCAAACAACTTGATTGCTTGATCAAAGATGATACCTTATGATTCAAATGTTTGCTTTAGTTCATAAATGAACTTTAAGCAACTTGCATACTAAACACTACTGGCTCTTTGCTATCAACAAGTCTACTTATATCATATAGATATTTTCCTCAAGGTTGCTACTAAATGAAGCTTTCTTGATATCCATTGACATATTTCATCCAAATGAAATATAATGAATAAGAGAATCTTGATAGAATCAAACTTGACTATTGGTGAAAAAAACTTTTCATAGTCGAACCATTTCTTTTTGAATAAATCTTTTCACCACTAGTCTTGATTTTGAAGGTTTTCACCTTCTAATATATCAATCTCATTTTCTTGTAGACCTATTTAAAAACAATAGGCTTAATGCCACTAGGTGCCTTTACAAGTTCTAGACTTTAAATAGAATCCAATTCTATTCACATAACCTTGATCTAGTAATCCATATTCATATCATCTATTGCCTTTACGTAGGACTGAGGATCAAATTCATATCCTTATGAAATGACCTCAAAAGTTTATTCCAAAAGTATGAATCTATTTGATAATCCTCCCACTGCGATATTGTACTGGTATAATAGTTATCTACAGAATAATGTCTTGTAGTGTATTTAATACAACCATCTCATTTCTAAATGTATTTTATAGTTGTCCTACAACAAATACTGGCATTTTTCTTCTAAAACAATCTATCTTTAAAAGAGCTCTATTCCTCATTTATGTATGCTCTGACTTGAAGAAGTCATTGGAACTTCATTCCTTTACAACAACCAAAAAAAAAAAAAAAGAGCCCTAGATCATATTATCCTCTAAATAGAATTCATAGACTGAGAATATAATAAAATAATGGTTTTAAAAGCCCATCTTTCACCAATCTTAAATATCATTCAGATTAATAAGATCCAGACATAAGTGCCAAAACATACAATACCAAAGGATGAAAATTTTCTCTTTAAAAAAATAAAACATGTAAATTTCCATCTAGAAGACAATCATGGACAATGCTTAGCTTTACTAAAACAGAAACACTTTCCTTTTGGTCATACTTTTGAGTCTAATTTCCTTTTGGCAATTACTAGGACAACTAGCTTGTCCAACTGTCTGGTATTATAATTCATCTTCTTACCACCCTTACCTTTCAGTTCAGGCTAAGAATTTGAATTAAATCATATTGATCCTAGCCTTAGCTTTTAGGATGTCTTCCGTCGCATAGAACTCACTCATCAATTCAGATAATATAAAAAGAATTTATTTTCAAAACAATTTGAATTGATCAAATGATTCTAACAAGGACTTACGGATCATATCCGAATGAGATTAACATTTAATCTCTACATCCAAGAATTCCAATTCATTTAAAAATAAAATATTTTCATAAAATGATATAGAATTGTAACTTCTTAAGCCTTTCTTAGCACTCAGTATGATTCATACCAAACATCTCATTTAGACTTAATATAAGGTCTAAGTCTAATACTAACTCTTGCATCTCATGTTGTAGCACAATTGAGATAAAAGCCAATGTAACATTTTAGCATTTCAATGAAGACTATGATCACATCATAAGCTATCTTCCATGAATGCATCATGTATAGGAAATTATGACAATGCTGAATCAAAACATAAATATGTACTTTAGCTCCTTTAAGCACCATGTCCTAAATTATTTCTTAGTTAATGTGATTCTATTAAAATAGTAGTTAGAGAACAAAAATTTGTGACAACTTTATTTTGAGACTATGAACTTAAATACCAGGACATTATATTTTGTAACCACTACCATATAATATGGAACCCATAAAAATATATCATATTAGGTCCAACAACAACCCAATCCATGTCTATAATTCCTTGGTAGCAAGTATATTATAAACACTATGATTGATTGAGAACTATTCTCATTATTAGTGCTATCATGATAACTCTTATCAAACACTAATAACATGCCGTATTAACTTTAGCCTCTAAGTAATAATTACATAGCTCCTTTGGGAGGTTCACATTGCACTTAGTCTAGTGTACACCATTATCTAGAATCATGTGTAGCCACATTTCATTTCTCTTATAGTGTTTAAACTTGTAGTACCATAAAACAAAACACCCTCCTTTGGGATCGCGAGGCATATATGCCAAGACAAGGTGCTTGTTATCACTACTTTAAACAGGTAAATTCAATCTTATAGTTCTATGAAGTAAACACCCTCCTTTGGGATCGCGAGGCATATACACCAAGACGAGGTGCTTACCCACACTACTATGAACCGATAATGGAGGCCGTGAGATCCAACCCTTGCATCTCTCTCCCACTAGAAATTTTAAAACAAGTGGATTGTCCTAAAATCATTGTGATCTTATCACAATTTTAACCCTACACATCAAATGTATTTAATTGTTTAAATTCGATGTGACGTTACCAAGTTACGTCACAATAGCATAACAAACATTCGCACAATCACAAAGAAGTTTAATCATGTAATCCGTGAAGTAAATATCCTCCACTTGGAATGCAAGGCTCAAGGTCAAGACAAGGTACCTACTCACATTACAATAAACTTAACAAAAGGGTTATTTCAACACTACCACTCATTATTTGGGTTTTTCTTAAATAATTGTGATCCCATCCCAACTAATAACCTTGCACTTGTTGGAGACTCTAATCTCATTAGAATCACTAACTAAAATGGAAGTCCAAAACTATTTAGGATTCCTTTAAACACTGATGGATTAAAAATTAGTTATATAGAACTCTATCCTTAATTTACTAGATAAAGTATTCTAATCTCATTAGAAACTATATAACTTTAATTAGAATTTTAATCTCATTAAAAACCTAATTAAAATAAATTAAGGACTTTTAATCATAAATCAATTTGGGATTAAGAGTTCTATTTAACTAACATCTTTGATCTCATTAGGTCTTTTAGTTAGATAATGATTAATAAATGTCTTTAACTTTTAAGGACTATAAAATTAATCACTATATATAAAACTATGTGTAATCTCATCACACATTACCTTGCCTTTTATCAAAGTTTTAGCACTTAATCAAAAACAAGTGAAAAATTCAAAATTCAATGTCTTTGATCAGTCGAATCTATTACTCGATCGATTGAGACAATGATGAATTTCATCATAGAGTTTCTACTTGACTTGATCAGTTCTCGATTCCTCTTCGATCAATCGAAAAGTACATTCGATTGATCGAAAGGAATTCTCGATCAATCAAAACTCGCATAACTGAATTTTTTCAGAATTTTCCAGCAACCGTTTTTGACATCTTCATTGCTTTCTTGCATCAAAAATACCTTTTGATTTTATCAATGAAGATTTACAGATCAAACATAAAGGTTTTCAATATCATTATCGAGAACCATAATAATGCTAGAAACTTTGAAAACATAATCCTAATCTCATTAGGAATAAATTTCATAATCCTAGCATGAGCATACTGTTTGATCATAAAATAAAATAAAATGCAAGGCAAGCAACAATATGATGAATCCTTTATAAACAACGAAAGACATCACCTTCATAAAAGGAAATACTTTGGACCACTTCATCCTATACAAACGTTTTGCATATAAACCCATATATGTATATATATATATATATAATATACGGATTCAATACATCCAAGGCAATTAACACATGCTTATAAGATGGCCAACAAGCATTAACGTTAAATTGACTTATTATCATTATCCCAAATAATGAAAACAAAGATGGCCATGGAAACAGATGTTAACACGTTAATAGCATCAACAATAGTTATTGAATAAAATGCAACAACTATACCCAATTGCCTACTATATCCAAGCGGTGCAAAACGTCCAAGCAGTGCAAAACGTAATGCTCATGCTTGACCTATATACCAGTTTCATTTAAGAAACTTTAAAACTGATGCCAAAGGGGAGTATTAAACGGTTACACGTACATCAACGTACATCATTCCTATCCGATCATGTTTATAAACTTATCTGAATAAACCCACTTGTAATTAATGTAGATGGTATCTTACACGTATACAAACACCAAAAAACACAAGTCAGAAAACAGAAGTTACAGCCATGCCCACAACAATAATTAATATATCTCATATATTAATCACAAACTCACGGGTTTAAAGTTTATAGAACAAAACATTATGCAGAATAAACTACTTCAGAAATTTTCAAAATACCAAGAAAACGGTTTTTTTAATTCTAAAACTCAATCACATGTTATACAAGCATGATATTGAAGACTGCTCTGATACTAATTGTTGGAAAAATTGGTTTTACATCTCATACAAAACACTCAGTGGAAGCAACAATCACGTATTTACTTCATTCATGAGAGATAACATGTAACCTTGAATTCTAGAACAAAGAATAGGAAGTGTACCTTGATGTAGGGAAATTCAAAACCAAGACTTGAGAATACCTTTAATCTTCATCTCAATTCCACATGGTGCCCAAGAAGGGTGGTCTCTCAATCAGTCTTTTTGTACGTTGATTCTCAAAGAAGTTCTTCTTCTCTTTTTAGAGAAAAATTGTTTTATTTTCTTTTCATCATACGTACATACTAACTTCCTTTGTAGTTACTTTATTAAATAACTCTTATTAAATAAAAACTGATTATCTAATTGGGTTAGCCTTTTAGGCCTACCTAATTGGGCTTTAGTTTGTGGCTTGAGATGGGACCAAAAGGAACAAATAACACTTTAGCTCCAATGGACCTTGGGCTTTTCTGTCAACTCTTGACAAGTCCAAAGTTACCATTAATTATATTTAATACCACTATAAAAATATAATTGCATTCTAGGTCTTATTAATAAATTATATCTCAAGACTTTAATGATATCATTTGACCCCTTTATGAAATATCCATTGTGAACAAAGTCATAAGGAACTGTCACTTTGTAAACAACTATTTTATCTTTGAGCACCCGGTTTAATCTTTTAGTTATTCACATTTATTAAAATCCAATTTCAATAAATATAAACTTTAGTAACTCCTTACTAAAGTAGGCGCCCTGAATAACCAGTTCTCATTAAACTTATCTCAAGGGGATATTTCGTGTCTCTATAAAAAGAGATTATGGATTCCATCTTGAGAATATGTGTTCCCTCAACTCTACGTGTGGTTACCCAACATACTGAGGTTTTTACTGTGAATATTAGATCTCACTCCTGATATATCAAAGTAACCTACATTTCATGATCAGGTTCACTACCCTCTCAAGATTGAGAGTCTATGAAATTAGAAGTCATAGGATTAATTATTCAGATGACAGTTGTTGATTGAATAACTAATCTCACAGTGGTTTAGTTCAATATGTCTTAACTCTTAAGACATATCAACACATCAACTAGAAGTCTCCACTTTCATGATCAAAACAAACCATCTTAATTGATGTGTTATAATCTTTGTAGATGAAATGCCCAATTTCATCACCGACTACGAACTACATTTTGAGTTTACAAGGAACTTGTGATTTATATCTTTTGTGACTAAATCACATATAATGCATTTCAAGGACTATGATAATGTCACATTAGTTTATTTATAAATAGTCTCATATAATTAAACAATTTAATTATTTATGACATGCCAATAAATTGGATTTTAGGGCATAAACCCCAACACCCCCTTCCTGCTTTACCTGAGGTACTAGGCTCCTTCATCAGGTGCTGACTCCTAAGCCACCATTTGTTCTCAAAGCTTTCTTCTGAATTGTGGGCAATTGATAGGACATAACCCCCCCTTCGTTCTTTGTGCCCATTGGCATGCCACTTTGAGCTGTCTAAATCCCAGCTGGTTTTTCCCTGCATTTCCTAAGGATCCCCCTTTGACTCTGTTGGATCCTACGCAACCTAGCCCTACTCCTACCTGCCTCCCTTCTGGGCTTCCTTGGGCACAATCTCTTGCTTAAGCCCACGGCCCATGCCTCCTTTTATGCCTCTTTTTTCTTCCTAAGGCCCTATACTTTATTCTTTTCTCTCCATGGGCCGAGCTCCTTACTTCTTTATTTTTTTTAGAGGGCGAAGCCTTTCTTCTTCATGGGCTGGGCCTCTCTGACTTTTAAGGGCCTGGGTCCTTATTGCAATTTTAAACCTCAACAATTATCAAAGTTCATATTCAGATAAATATAAAATAAAAAGAGAAAATTTATTTATATTAACATATATATATATATATATATATATATATGAATGTAAAAGATATGGATATTTTTTATATCATAATATGTTTATCTACATCTTGTTCACTAGAGGGGACCAATAATCTGGAGAAAGAAAATAATATGTAAATAATCATTCATGGTATAAGAGTAAGGTCACGAGTACTCACAAAAAAGAAAAGAGAAAAAAAGAGTCCACCCATTTATTTACAAATTTATAGCGGGTGTTTGGTAAGTCAAAGAACCAGTCCAATTATGATACACAAATGAAAGCAAAATTAAAACCAATTCAAAAATTTCAAATTAAATTATTTTTTTATTATTATATATAATGTGTCTAAAATCAGCTAAGGGCCAGTGTTACTTTAAATGTAATTTATCTTAAAGTCTATCAATCTAAATACTTGTTTTAGTTTATTTATTCTTCTAGATTAGATATTCCAATTAAATCTTTTTAAAAATTAAATGTATTGAAAACATAACTATCAAGTTGATACTAAAAAAAAAGGGTGGGGGAAGGCTAAACACAACATTCCTATATTTTGTTCTTGCGTTAGTTCCACAAGTTGATTAGTAAATCCTAACCCGTTGAAAAACAAAAAGAGAACAACTTCAACTTTGTTTTTGGGTGTGTAAGTGGAGAAAAGGGAGTAAGCATTTATAAATTAAGAGTTCACAAATATTTAAGATGAATATTTTTAAAGAATTTTTTTATACAAAAAAAAAAAAAAAAAACCAAAATTTCAAACTAATTTTGATTCTAACGCTGATTATCAAATAAAATAAATTCTGGGAAAAAAATTCAAAAATAGTTTACAGTGAGAATATACATGTAAAAAAATTAACATTAACTTGATTTTGGAAAGAATATGAATTTTAAAAACCAAAGTAAAAAACTTAAATCTTTTTATTAGAAAAATCTAATAAAATTGAACAATGAAAACAAATAATATATATATATATATATATATTTGGTTGAGAAGAATAATAATCATGTTTTTAGCTGGCATGAATATGATTATTGATTTATCAAACACCCCAGAATTCATATATTCTTAATTTGGCACTTGGCATTACCTATGTTCCAAGGAACATGTCTAAAACTTCTTCAAAAAAGAAAAAGAAAAAAAAAAAAAGAACATGTCCAAATAAGCTTGTACAATTGGACTTGGGAGTTAAGGGCAGCACGTTTGCGTTGGTCCAAAGCTAGCTGACCTTTCGGTTAGGTGTGTTTGGTCCACAAGCCCAATGCCGAAAAGAAAAACCAAAGTGCAAATGCCGTGTTGGAGGAAAGAGGAAATTTAAACACACACACACACAAAAAAAAAAAAAACTTTGATACTTGATGATGTGGCACATTTTTAGTAGTGAGTAAAAAATAATGTTAGTGGTGGATCTAGATAAAAACCAATAAGATTCTAAAAAAAAGGGGTATAAAAACTAATAAATACTTGCCAACTTAATAAGTGTGAACAAAGTTGTCAAATTTTTTTGTTTATTTAATAGCATTACTTTCGAAAGAACATGTCAATGGAGCCAATGATTGATGATTTTATCTCATTTTTAACTTTCTTCCCTTTTCCTTTTTTGAATTTGATATAAAAATATTGAAAAAGTTTAGCTACAAAATTGTTTGTAATTTAAGATTACAACCTTATTTAATATCTTTTTATTGGAGCTGAATTTTGAGAATTCTATCATTGGATTACATCTTCTTCTTATATCCTCCATGCTTGCAAAATTTCTAGAAAATTAAAAATCAATAGTTATGCTATCAATAAATTGTTTAAATTGCTAATTTTTGTAGTTTAAAATTATGCATAAAATATAAACTTATGATAATCATATAGTGTATGATATGTGATTAACATAAAAATTTGACATGTATATTAAGAGTGTAAAAAACATACAATTTAATGTTTAGATTTTCAAAATATGTAGTAATGTTTATTTTATTGAGTAAAGTTATAGACTTAGGCTACAACTAATTTTGTAGATAAATTTTGTCCTAAAAATATAAGCTTCATTTGTTTCATTGTGAAATTTGTTCATGTTCAACAACAGTTTTAAAGAAAAATATTTCCTTTTTAGTGTTCAGTTATGTTATTGAAAAATACTCTAAAAAAAAACATTTTATGGTATATAGCTAAGCTTATATGAAAAATCACAAATTTTCATATAGATATGAAATAAATTAAGTTGCATTTTCTTAAGCCTTCAATTTGGTTGGAGTGATTATAGGGAGAATGGATAAAATATGGGAGAGAAAATGGTGTTTGTGGTTATTTAGTTTGTAAAGCTGTAATTTACAATTATATGTTTTGCTGGCTTTAATTTTGTGCCAAATTTGATTGTAATTATGTTCAATCTTTTGTACCCTGTATTTATTGTGGGATTTAATTGTAAGGGTTGTGTGATAGAGAGAGATAGTGTGAAGACTTAAGCAATTGAAGATAGAAGAGTTTTCGTAGGTAGCTCGCGACTAAGCATCCTGCGAAATGATGCATGTGATTTGCATATGACTAGAATGCGAAGAGTCAGGACAAGATGGAGACAGCTGTGTTTCGCGAGTAGCTTGCGAGTATGGCCTTCCCACGAGACATTCGCGAAACATTCTATTATGCCAAACTGTGTTATTTGATACACACTTTTTGTACCCACACTATATATACCCACATTACCCACAGATGTTGAAGAGTGCTTCAGAGAGAAAACCCTAACCACAAACCTTGAGAGTTAGAGATTGTTATACCCACATTTCTTTACACAATTGCTCGTGGATTTTCCTCAACTCCTACCTCTCCATTTCCACACCATTGAGAGGTTGATAGCCCAAACACTTACCACACCCTTTTGGAGTGTTAAGTGAGGTTTTGGTGCTGCTGGGAAGCATTGGAAGAAGCCAGGCTTTGGTGGATGCAATCAGACGTATTGCGGGATCCGAAGAGCTAGACATGACACAGTTCTGAGAAGTCTTATTGAAGCAAGAGCTTGGAGGGTGTTGAGGTCCAAAAAATCACAAACACTAAGGCCCAAAGAAATAACACAATAGGCCATAAAAAAGATTGAGTTTACCACAAGGAATTAGACAAGCCTTAGCACTCATGAAATTCAAGGAAGAAAGAGAGAAGGCCCAGCCTATCTAGACTAGAGAATTGGAGAGAGCCCAGTGGGAAGAACTAATGTAGGATTTCAGAGGCTGTCAAAGGTTCGAGATCCCCGGGACGCGTAAAATGGATTAGGACAGGTCAAGGGGAGTGCTAAAAAGGCACAAGAAACGAAGGGTAGATACGTCATTCTCAAGCGACCAGTGATGCAGCAAGAAAGTTGAAAGCTTAGGATAGCTATTCATGGCAAAACGGACGGCACCCCAGGGAACCCATAATGAAGAGCTATAAAGGGAGGCAGCAGGGAAAACCTTTGACCCAGCAGGAATGGATTCCGCCCATTTGGGAAAAATAACAAAGAGAGAACGACCAAAAGCTGAGTCTGAAAGGATGAGAGGCTTGGAAAAAATGAGAAAACAAGAACTACTCCCTAAGTACGTTCTGGAATGGAAAGTCAGCCATGGGCTTTCAAAGATACAGCACCAAAAGGAGGAAATTATAAGGAATAGAGAAAGAATTAGTCTTCTAGGTGATATGCACATAACGGGCTCTGGTACCTAGGGGAGCAAGGGAGGGGAATCAATAGGACCCCAGACCTTTGGAATGACACTATAAAAAGGGGAAGGCAGCCAGTAGCAAAAGGGGGGAGGAGGATTAGAGAAGAAAACTCAGTCAGAACTGAGAAAAGTGAACATTTCCCGGTATCCCAGATAGCCACTATAGAACATACTTGGATTCAAAAGGATTCAAACTTTGCAAGTTTTAGAGGCTTGAATAGTCATCTAAGTCTATAATTTTTGAGCTTATTTGAACCTTGTAAAATGTCTTAGTGAGTATTTTGTAATTTGCAATTAAGAAAACACAACGAAATATTTAATATTGACTTGAGGATCTCTAACATTTATTCGTGCCCTCTGCTATTACATTTGCTACTTTCTTTTTGCTTTTTTGCTTGTTGTTCCGATATATTATTGCTTGCTAACATGTATTTCTTGTAGGACCCTGCTCTATGCATCACTTGATTTGTAAACAGTCATTTAGCTGCGGTGAACCAAGC
Organism: Quercus robur; assembly: GCF_932294415.1. Classification (NCBI taxonomy): domain Eukaryota; kingdom Viridiplantae; phylum Streptophyta; class Magnoliopsida; order Fagales; family Fagaceae; genus Quercus; species Quercus robur. Next base: position 29,263,677 of record NC_065541.1, on the reverse strand, counting down.
CCAGTCCCTTCAAACGATAACAACTGGGCCTAAGGTCTTTGCTTCAATTTGGGCCTGGACTTTGTCAAAAAAGGACCCTCACATTTTGGCGACTCCACTGGGGACTAGGTAAAGGAGAAGGAAGAAGCAGTCCCTTCGCAGAGCATGGCTCCAAGGCAAAGGAATATCAAAGGAACCAATATGCCACCTGCAGCCTCCGAGCCTGTGGGAGAAAATGAAGTGGCCTTTAGGTAGAGGAATGAGGTGACTTTGGTAGAACAGGAAGTTGTATCAGGCTAAAGACATGCAAGACAAGAGTCAGACCCTGTGGCTCGAATGGTAGAAATGTTGAAGGATTTGTAGCAGGAAATTCACCTTCTTAAAGAAGGCAGGACACAGGAAATCAGGGACAATGTCCCCCCTATGGTTAACCAGGACAGGGCCTAATCGGAGGGTGGGTCAGTAGTATGAGGGGGTGGCAACCCCCAATACCTGACGCTGGCTGATGTTAATGCTCTTTTGGAACAAGAAAGGGAAAAACTCTCAAGTCTCAAGGATCCCCAAGCAATTTTCCTGAGTTCCCCATTCCCACCAGAACTCCTTGGCGTGCCATATCCCAAAGGATATGAATCGTCGAAGTTCCATCCTTTTGATGGAAGAAAAGGAAGTGTTGTGGAACACGTGAGTAGATTCATTCACACTATAGGCCCCTACGTAGGAGACAGAGAACTGTGCCTAAAGGAGTTTCCTAAGTCCCTAGTGAACAGAGCATATATTTGGTACACCACGCTGAGACTTGGGGCCATTAAGACTTGGGATGAAATGATGGAGAGGTTCTACGCAAAATATTACCCCGGTGAGGACAAGGTCACGTTCCGAAGCCTTCAGATGGTAAGACAAAGACCTGGAGAAGATCCTGTCCAATTCATCAAAAGATTTGAAAATATTTCTTTAGATTGTTATGGAGACCATGAAGAGAAAGAACTCATGGAGACTTGCATTTCCAACATGCTCTTTGATTACAGGCGTGTTGAGGTTCAAAATTTTACGAGAAAACCCATTCCATGAAAAGTAAAGAAGGCCCAATTCAAGTAGCAAGAAGAATTAAAATCAAGGCCTTATGTATGTTTAGATTTCTAGCAAAAAGGCCATTAAAAAAATACAATGAAAGAATTGGGCCGGGATACCCAGAGGCTCGGGATCCTCGGGACATGTAGCACAGCGTGGGATTGAGACAGCTTAAGAGGGGTATCACAAACTAAAAGAAACGAAGAACAAATATGTCTTTCTCAAGCACCCAGTGGTGAAGCAAAGCACCAGAGAGTTTGGAGAGTGACAATTCATGAACAAAAGGCTGGTACCTCGGGGAACCCAGAATGAAGAACTATAAGTGGAGGTGGTTGGAAAATCTTTAACTCAGCAGAAATGGATTCCACTTACCTAGGAAAAATGACAACAAGGAAAGACAACCAAAAGTTGAGTCTGAAAAGTAAGAAGCCTTGAAAGAAAATAGATTAAAGGTTAGCTACCCAAGGACGCCCCGGAATGGAAAGTCAGCAAATGACTTTTAGAGAAACAGCACTAAAAGATGAAAATTATTAGAAACGGGGAAAAAACCAGCCATTAAAGTGGCTGACATAACAGTGGCTTTGGTACCTAGGGAGCCAAGGGGGGAGAATCAGTGGTATCCGAACTTTAGAATGACACTATAAAAGGGGAAGGCAGCCAACATTGAAAGGGAGATTCAGCAATAAGGAATCAGAACAAGAATCGTTGAGAAAACTCTGTCAAAAACTAAAAGAAAGTAGAAAACAGTGTCCGGTATCCCAGAAACAGCCACTATAGAACATACTTGGATTCAAAGGGATTCAAACTTTGCAAGTCTTAGAGGCTTAGATAGCCATCTAAGTTTGTAATTTTCGAGCTTATTTGGACCTTGTAACACATCTTAGTGAGCACGTTGTAATCCACAATTAAGAAAAATAATGAAATATCTCATATTGATTTGAGGATATCTAACAATTATTTCGCGTATTTCTTTATTACATTGTCTTCCTTTACTGTTTTTTCCTGCTCAATATATATATATATATATATATATATATATATATATATATATATATATATATTCTTGCTTGTTAGTTTTTTCTTTTACTCAACTAAAAACTAAGTCTTTTTACCGGGGTCCTCACTTCAACTTGGGCCTTGGACACACTTAGCCTCCAAAGAAACATATGCCAAAACATTTACACATCAGATATCACTCTCTACCACAAAAATTCTTCTCACCTAACTATCTTGGAAGGCAATGCTTAAGCAAAGACGCTTGGACTTGAGTTCCAAATCCCACAAGTTTTGTGCAAAGGCACTAAATCTGTGAGAATTGGGGCCAGGATCCTCATGGCTGAATCATTCTCATGAAATTCATTTACATATATGTATATGTATTAACATGTATATCCTAATTTAAGAAACTAACAATTATTTAAGGATATGTGTATTGTATAGGGTGTTTTTTTTTGTGTAGGACCTATAGAGGTAAAGGGAAAGAACAAAACTCTATTACAAAATAAGCATGGAGAAAGATCATATAGTTCAGAGAATCAACATTCTGGGTTCCTATAGGCCTAATACTCCCCGGGATCCCACGACAGTACGCCCGAGATCCCACGATAGTACACCCGAGGTACCAAGTGAAGAAACTCTTTTAAATGTTTATACAATAAAAGATAAGCCTTAAATATTCTATTTCAATTTCTTTCTCATTGTGAATATTATGAATACTTATTTTACTTATTTTGTAAGAGTACAGGGTCATTTTATAACACTAAAACACTTATAATGGTATTTTTATTACTTAGGAGGAATCGCATTTTCGTCTTGAGGAGCTTTATATGACTTGCGCACAACTTGATTTGTAATCAGCCCATTTAGCTGCGGTAAACCAAGCCCAGTCCACCAAAACAATAGGTAAAGCCCAAGATCCTTGTTTCTACATGGGCCTGTGTGCTAAGAAAAAAGTACCCTCACAAGGCTCAACCTCGAAAATCTATGCATCACTTAGTTTGCTAACCTATTATAAAGAACTAGGACAACACAGACTATGAGAACAAAGAGGGTGCCAGTACCCCAGGCCATGACAGCATCGGTGAGAGAAAAAAGGAAAAGGCCCGACATGAAAGTGTTTGAAGAACCACCAGTAACACCATGTACCGTAAAGGAATTAAACCATGTCCTAAACAAATGGATTGGGGATGGGATTGTTAGGCCTTTTACTGTGTCCAGGCCACTTGCTGAGGAAGAAAGGAAGAACCCCTTGTTTTGTAGGATTCATAATTATGTCAAGTAGTCCACCAAGGACTGCTGGACCCTTCATAGACTCTTTCACAAAAAATTAAGAGAAGGAACATTGGAGCTCACTCAAAAAGAGCCAGAAGTGCAAAGGAATCCCCTGCCCAACCATAAAGGGAAGGGGGTGGTGGCCGTAGTGATCCATGGGAACCTAGCAGAAGCAGAAGAATCTAAAGGATCCTTCCATCTGAGCATAGTCAGAACTCTCCAGAAGAATCCCAAGTTCAGGTCGCTATTCAACCAGCTAGGATTTGGACTAGAAGCAAGAAGGGTGGCCATAGAGTCCCTTATAAGTATAGCAGCAGATTTAGGAATGGAATATTTCACAGCAAAATCCCACGCTAGTCGAGCTTACTTGGAGACAACCAATGCAATAACCTTCACAGATGAGGACATGGAAGTTGAGCATCCAAACTACCGTAGACCCCTTTATCTAATGGCCACCATAAATGGTGTCCAAATTAGAAGAGCATTAGTAGACACAGTGGCATCGCTCAACCTCATAGCACTAAGTACCTTGGAAGCCATAGGCCTAACTGGCAAGAGGATCCTGGGGGTTCCCATGGAGATAACAGGATTTGGAGGATCAACAAAATCGACTGAAGGATATGTGCAGCTGGCCCTACGAGTAGGACCAATAGTGGTCTTGACAAGATTTCATGTGATCAATTCAGAAGTTTCCTATCATGTACTGTTGGGACGCCCATGACTCCATAAGCACCGCCTTATTCTATCCACGTACCATCAATGTGTTAAAGGAAGGTTAAATGGAAGGCCCGTGAGAATCCCTGCCAACTATAGCCCTTTTAGCGGGGGAGAGGTGAACTTTGTGGAAATAATATTTTATGATGAGTTGGAACCAGATGATGAGACTCCCACGTCCGGGATCCCAGGAGCACTTATCCTAGAAAAAGAAGAGGGAGGGGGTACCTGTGACCTAAGAAATCTCTTGGAAAGGAAAAGGCAAAAGTGGGACCCCAGCTCCTCAGGATCTCAGGAGTGCATTGTAGTGCAAGAACCCAGAGAAAGGCTGATTTATCATTTATGAAGGCACGCGGGGCCTGAATGCATCATGCAGGAGGGTCTCGGACCACCAGATTGTATGATGGCCCAAGAAGAGATTCTATGGGAACCAGTTAAGGAGGCCCAAATTCAGCCTGAAGAGGAACTAAAAGAAATAAACTTGGGAGCCAAGCTAGGATCCCAGAAGACTGTTTTCATTAGTAGTCAGCTCGCAACACAAGAAAAGGAGCAATTAGTGACCTTACTCCAAAAATACATGGATGTGTTCGCATGGACCTATGATGAGATGCCTGGTCTGGACCCAGGACTGGTGGTCCATTCTCTCAACGTGGATCCAGGAATCAAGCCAGTAGTCCTACCAGTCAAGGTCTTTCACACTGATGTAAAAGGTCAGATAACTCAAGAAGTCAAGAAACTACTAGCAATTGGTTTTATCAAGCCCATCCAGCACCCCAAGTGACTTTCCAACATAGTACCCATGAAGAAAAAGAATGGCCAAATCCTTTGCTGTGTGGACTTTCGCAACCTGAACAAGGCATGCCCAAAAGATGAATTTCATTTACTTAACATCGACCTTCTTGTGGACTCAGCTGTAGGAAGCTCTATGTTTTCATTCATGGATGGGTATAGTGGGTACAACCAAATTCGCATGGCTGCCAAAGATGCTAAGAAGACGACATTCAGGACTCCAATTGAGAATTTTTATTACACTGTGATGCCCTTTGGCCTAAAAAATGTAGGGGCCACATACTAGCGTACTATGATAGCCATCTTTCATGATATGATGCATAAGGAGATGGAAGACTATGCAGATGATATTATGGTGAAATCAAGAACTAGAATGGGACATCTTCAAATACTTGAGCAAGTTTTTGAAAGGTGCCAGAAGAACAAACTACGCATGAACCCCATGAAGTGTGCCTTTGGGGTATCTACTGGAAAATTTCTTGGGTTCCTAGTACATCACAGAGGCATTAGTGTGGATCCAGCAAAAGCCATGACCATTGCAACAATGAAAAGGCCTACAACAGTAAAGGAACTCAAAAACTTCCTAGGGAGAGTCTCCTACATCAGGAGGTTTGTGCCAGGATTGACTTCAGTAACAAGCGGTTTATCCAAACTGTTGAAAAAGGGGGCTGAATTCACTTGGAAAGTCGAGTAGCAAGAAGCCTTCCAAATGATCCAACAGATCATAAATCATCTTCCCACCCTTCAAGCACTAGTACGAGGGCAACCCCTGCCATTATACTTAGCATCAAACGCCTAGGCAATAGGAGCCTTGCTGGCATAGGAAGATAGCGATGGGAACGAGCAACCCTTTTACTATGTGAGCAGGACACTTAGGATGCTGAGACCAGAACCTAGTGCGCGGGAAATTGTAAGTGATGCATTATCCAAAATGGGCCAAAGTGCACAGGAGATTGAAAATTCCCCCGAGGTTACAAGCCCACAAAAGCCCAAGAAATCGGCTAAGCATATGAAGTCAGTACAAACAAAAGACAGGCCAAGGGATTATGAAGATCCAAAATGGTAAATGTCAAATAAAGAAACTTGCTAGGGTGCAAGGGCTAGCCCAAGGTAAGGATGTTGAAGCCCAAAGCCCGATTATAGGATTAAAATGCCAAGGTTCTCTAATCTTTTTAGAGGGTGAAGAAAGCGCAGTAAAAAAAAAAAAAAAAAAAATGTGAAGGTTTAGTTGGAAGCTACAATGAAGAGGATATATCGGCAGTGCTGCCGGGAGCCATGAATTCTTTAGGATGAAACTGTTAGGGGCTTGGTAACCCTCAGTTAGTTTGAGCATTGCACGACCTTGTGCGACAACGAGCTCCCAAAATAGTTTTTCTTTCGGAAACTAAGGTAAAAACAAAACATATGTAAATAATTAGAGACATAATTGGGTTTGCAAATGGGCTTATCGTCCTGAGCTATGCTTGTAGCAGTGGTCTGGCGCTCCTTTGGATGAGAGAGACTGACTTGGAGATCAAAAGCTTTGGTAATCATCACATCGATGCAATAGTCACAAAGACGAGTTCAAGCTTTAAATGGAGAATTACAGACTTCTATGGCCACCCCCAAACACATATGAGGCAGATTTCGTGGGACTTGCTTACTTTCCTGAAAGACCAATTTCAACTCCCATGGATTTGTTTCGGTGAATTCAATGAGATTTTATCCATGGAGGAAAAATCAGGTGGACCATTGAGACCCCAAGGCCAAATAAATAACTTTAGGAATGTGGTTAATCATTGCGGCTTTAAGGTCTTAGGCTATGTTGGGTTGGACTTTACCTTTTGTAACATGCAAGCAGGAGATGGAAGGGTATACCTGCGACTTGACAGAGTGCTTGCTACAAATGACTGGGTTGACAAATTCAATGAGGTTAGAGTCAACCACCTAGTTGACTCCACCTTAGACCATTGTGCTCTGTTCATATCCAACCCCAAAGCTCCTAAGCAACCTTGTGCTCCATGCTTCCACTTTGAGGCTATGGACAAAAAGAGAGGAATGCAAGGAGATTATTGAAGCGGTGTGGTACTTTGGAAGTGACTTGAACACACTAGAAGGGGTAGCTTCTGCTTTTAAAGCTTGTGCCTCTGATCTTAAGGTTTGGAGCTCAGCAACATTTGGGCAATTCCTAAAGGAAATCTAGGAAAAAAGGAAGAAGCTCAATACATTGATTTAGCTTGATAGAGACGGGTCTTTGGGTGAAGAAGTAAACCAAGCAAGAAAGGAAATCAATGATCTCCTGGACAGCGAAGAAATTTATTCGAGGCAACGCTCAAAAGCTCACTAGCTTAGAGAGGGAGATAGGAATACCAAGTTTTTTCATGCAAGGGCCTCTAAAAGAAGGAAACAAAATACAATCTTGGGAATCTAGGATAAAGATGGAAATTGGTGTGGGGATCAAGATAGTATTGCCAAGGCTGCAATTTCCTATTTTGAGGAAATATACTCCACCTCCTTCCCAAGTCAAATAGAGAATGTAATTGATCCCATCCCAACCAAGGTGACTAATGAAATGAATTCAAAGCTTTCTAGAGCCTTTACCAGAGAAGAAGTGGTCTTTGCCCTCAAGCAATTGCACCCCACAAAATCGCCTGGTCCTGACGGTATGTTAGCACTATTCTTTCAAAAGTATTGGAGTATTGTAGGTACTAATGTCTTAAACATGGTTCTAAATGTTCTTAATTCTGGCATGTCTCTATCTGAAATTAATAGAACCAATATTGCTCTTGTGCCAAAAACTAATAATCCTAAAGAATGACTGATGTCAGGACAATTAGCCTCTGCAATGTGGTTTATAAGCTTATCTCAAAAACTCTGGCTAACCATCTCAAAGCTATCCTTCCACATATTATTACAGAAATCAAAGTGCTTTCACGGCTAATAGGCTCATCACTGACAATGTCTTGGTGGCGTATGAGATTATGCACTTTTTTAAAGCAGAAAAAAGGCGGGAATGATAGCTTCATGGCAACAAAACTCAACATGAGTAAAGCTTTCGACAGAGCCGAATGGATTTTTATTGAAAAGGTTATGAGGAAGATGGGCTTCAATGAAGGTTGGATCAATTTAGTGATGAAATGCATATCCTCTGTGTCATACTTAGTCATTACTAACGACACGACTCATGGAAACATTGTACCTACTAGGGGGCTCAGACAAGGTGATCCACTATCCCCGCATTTATTCCTTTTGTGTGCGGAAGGCTTCCTAGCCCTTATTCATGATGCAACAAGGACCAAGCAGCTAAATGGCATATCCATTTGTGGGGGTGCACCAAAAATCATTCACCTCTTCTTTGCGGACGACAGCATCCTCTTCTGTAAGGCCAATGGTGATGAGTGTAACAAGCTTAAGGAAATTCTTGGAATCTATGAGTCTACCTCGGAGCAGAAGATTAACACCGACAAATCCTCTATCTTCTTCAACCCAAATACTTCAAGGGTTAATTGCTCTCTTTGGGGGAAAAGGAAGTTCTCATCAAAGTAGTGGCCCAGGCCATCCCCACTAACATGATGAGCTGCTTCCAACTTCCAAAGAGTCTTTGTGAAGACCTTGAAAAAATGATAAGAAGATTTTGGTGGGGGCAGAAAAAACAAGAATCCAAAATGGCCTGGGTTAGTTGGAAAACGATGTGCAAGCCAAAATCTCTAGATGGTATGGGTTTCAGGAACTTGCAAGCCTTTAATCTTGCCTTACTCGCAAAACAAGCCTGGAGAATCCTCACAAACCCGAGCTCCTTGGCTACTCGTATCCTCAAGACAAAATATTTCCCTTTCAGTGATATTCTCCATGCAAACTTAGGCAACAGTCCCTCCTTCACCTAGCAGAGTATTTTCAACAGCCTTGAAGTCATTTGAAGTGGAACAAGATGGAGAGTGGGAAATGGATGACTAATCCACATTTGGGACGACAAATGGCTCCCAAACATACAAGGTCATTACCCCTCCTTGAGCCCTTGGGGACTTTCCAATGGTATCCTCTCTCATTGATTCGGTGTCAAGATGGTGGAAAATCGAGGCTATCAGAACTCTCTTCTTGCCCTTTGAGGTAGACACGATTTTAAAAATCTCCTTAAGCCATAATTTGCCTGAAGATAAACTCATTTGGATAGGGAATAAGAGGGGTGAATTCATAGTTAAAATGTGCCTACTTTGTTGAACCAAACTCCTTGACACAAAGGATGAGGGGGAACGCTCTACTGGAGACCCAAATGCTCAGCTTTGGAAAAAAATGTGGTCGTTAAAGCTCCCTGCAAAAATCAAGATCTTCTCTTGGTGAGTTGGCGTAAATGGCCTCCCTGTGCTTACAAATATGGTTGCGAAGGGTATGCAAATTTCTTGTGTCTGCCTAATTTACAGAGAGGAGACTGAAAATCTAATCCATGCCTTAATCTCTTGTGACTATGCTCTTTCAGTGTGGCCCCTTTGGCAAGACCGCCCTATTAAGGTACTGCTAAATGCAAAAGACTTCATTGGCCTAGTACACCAAATCAGCTCATACTCCATTGCCAAACATCTTGAATTTTTCTTTGCTATCTCCTGGTCTATCTGGTATAATAGAAACAAGCTTTTCCATAATGAGAATGGTCTGCCACCATTGCAAATCTGGCTAAAAACATTGTTGAGGATTTCTAGGAAGCCATCTCGGTGGACTTTCCCCTAAAGCAGACTATTCAGAGGGGTTGGGTAGCTCCCTTGTCGAGTTATTTCAAAGTAAATGTGGATGGCGTTTCATCCATAGATGGCTGTGGGACTTCTGGTGTTGGGGTGATCATTCGCAATGGGCAGGAAGGGTGGTTGCAGCCCTTTGTAAGGCTCTACCCCTGCATTACCCTACTGATTGGACGAAGCTCTTTGCAATGGAGCAAGGTGTTCTCTTGGCCCAGGAGATGACTCTTCCCAATGTCATATTCGAATTTGATGCTATCTCGGTCATTCAGGCAGTTTCCCAAGACCTCAATGGTGGTGCAATGGGTCACCTAATCCAAGGTATTCAACTTGCAAAGTCTTCCTTCTCTTGCTGTTCTTTTCATCACGTGAAAAGGGACTACAACATGGAACACCCTTTCCAAATAATAATAAATATCAAAAAATTTAGTTAGTTGTCACGTTTCAAAACAATGCTGAAAACTAGCATCTCGAGTGTCTAAAACTCGAGTTACAAGATAAAACTCGAGTTTTTAAGTCTCGATTTGTAAGCGGATGGGTCTAATGTGGGAAAAAAATCCATGTGGAAATCAAGTTTTAAAGACTTGATTTCTATAAATTGCAGAAAAACGCTGCTATAGGGTTTTAAAATGTCACTATAGGGCTTACAAATGCCACTATAGGGTTTCCAGAACCTGATATGGGGTGATCACACTTAAAAAAAAAAATTGCAGGAAAACGCCGCTATAGGGCTTTAAAACGTCACTATAAGGCTTAAAAACGCCATTATAGGGCTCTTTGAACTTGGTATGGGGTGATCACAATCAAAAAAAAATTTGCAGGAAAACGCCGCTATAGGGTTTTAAAACGTTACTATAGAACTTAAAAATGCTACTATAGGGGAAATTTATTTTGCATGGAACTCGAGTATTAAAGACTCAAGATCTATGTGGTATTTTCAGTCCAAATCGCCCAGCCAAACACTCGCAAAGCGAGTTTATAAAACTCGGGTTTTAATATGGATCTTGAGTTTCTAAAACTCGAGATGCTATTTTTCTTAAAACTTTGAAACATTGCCTAACTTACTACTTTGAATCTCTATTAACAGCTATTCTGCACATTCCCTCCTACAACATGTCTACCCATGAGCTTGCCCAATTTGCCAAAATGTAATCATGCCAACAACCTCTGGAAGGGTGTTACCCTGCCCTTCTTAGTTCATCTGATTCAACCAGGCCTAAGATGAATTTGTATGATTTTAGCCTTTGCTGTATTCCTTTTCTTGTGTTAATGAAATATAAGTTTTTTTTTCAAAAAAAAAAAATCATATATGATAAAAAAATATTTTAAAATTTTAGGTGTAATTAATGAGACTAATTGGCTTTTCTTTAGAAAACACTGAAGTCAAAGAAAAAAAAAGGTATTCTTGTCTCCCACCAGCAGCTATTTGATTTGATCTTTTGAATTTTGAATTCTGACATGAGTTAAGCAAAGGATATAAGGCAAAATTTGCCAAATAGTGAAAATTCTGAAAAATTTTAGCCGGACAGCACGCGTTCAAACTTATTTAGTTAGTTAGACTGTTTTTGAAAGTCGAGTTTGGCAAACTCGACTTTGGGCTGGAATACAGACACAATAGTGGCGTTTTTTTTAGTGGCGTTTGTCAAAAACGCCACTATAGCTTCCCTATAGTGGCTTTTTCTATAAACGCTGCTATAGCTACTAAAAAAACGCCACTATAGTGTCTGTTTTTTAGCCCAAAGTCGAGTTTGTCAAACTCGACTTTCAAAAACAGTCTAACTTACTAAATAACTTTGAACATGTGCCACGCGCCTAAATTTTTCCCATGAATAGTCTGTTTGGCAATTTTTTCCAAGGATATAATAAATCCAGAGTCCAGACACAACAACCTTACCTAAAAAGGAAATTATTGTATTTGTGTCTGATCTTATCGCGAAGACAGTATGGTCACTGGATAGGATATGAACATCATTATCATGATTCTGATTCACGTGGGATCTATTAAAATATAAAAATAAAAAAAATAATGTGGGATCTAATTGAATCCGATATAGTGCATTGAAGATTTGATGTAGCACTGGCCTGGGAGTGGATGCCCTGCCCGATTTAAATAGTGACACAAATAACAAAGTGTTTTAAACCTGTCACAGACAAAGCTCACAAGCCACAGCTTAATGGCCACACCATTATCATCCTTCAACTTCAACCCTTCAACTTCAACAAATACAAAAACCCTTCTTCAAAACCCCCATTATACTTATACCCACTTTTTGTCAAACTCTCAAACCCAAAACCCAGACCCAAAACTCACTATCACTGGGCCTTCTAGGCTGTGTGGCCATGTCCCCATCAGTGGTTCCAAGAACTCAGCATTGGCCATTCTGGCTGCCACCCTTTGCTGCTCAGGCACTTGTAAGCTTAACAATGTCCCCAATGTATCAGATACTCGAGATATGGCTTCCATTTTGACCTCCTTGGGTGCCCAAATCCATGTCTCTCTGTCTCAATGTGATGGCCAATACTTGGTTAACACTGATGGGGTCCACTCCGTCGAGCCTTGTTCCGATGCCATTCGCAAGATTCGAGGTGGGTTCTTCGTTATCGGGCCTTTGCTGGCTCGTTTCGGCGAGGCCACTGTCGCATTGCCCGGCGGCTGCGACATCGGGGCTCGCCCTGTCGACTTGTTCATTCGAGGCCTTCGTGCTCTTGGTGCTATTGTTTATGTCAGGTAGGGGTAGCTTTCTTTCTAAACTCCTCACTTTCCATTTCTTGATTTTCTGTACTCCAGCTATGCTACAGTACTCCTTTTGCTCTTTTCTTGTTTCGGTCTTGTTGATATCAATCACTCGATTCATTCTAGAAAGAACACAATTTGCTGACTTGTGCGACCGCCGAGTGGTCTACATTTTTTGTTTTGTGCAGCAACCCACCACATTACTTTGCTCATCGCACTAGAAATTGGGGGCGTAGAAATGCTTAGAATCATTTAATCATTATTTTAACACTATCTTGCGCGCGCTCTCTCTCACTCTCTCTCACTTGTAAATACAGTTTACCTGTTAAAAATGTAACTTTCAACTCAATGGCATGCATTGTTTTAACAAGTGGAATTGAGTTTTATTATCGTTATGCGATTTTGGCATGCTGTGTGGTTAATTGGCTATTGCACAAAATATTCCTTTTATGGTGCTGAAACCTTTTTTATTTTTTATTTTTTTTTTGCATCTGATGGATTGGGTATATTAATATCTATCCTTCATTAAAGTTCTAGGATTCTTTTCTTGGATTAAAATCAATTTGTTGGAAAATTATTATTTTGAGAAGGGGAAATGTGTATAGCAGATTAGCAGGTGTGAGAAATTAAGATTTAGTTTTGATGAACTTTCTTTCCAAAGAGGCTTCGATTGTCAAAATTGCAGTAATGTCCATTGGATACCTTCACATAAGTGATAAGACAGTGGACGCATTTATAATATAGCCATATGGCTGTAAATAACATCACTTTTAAGTGGGTTAGTGTCTTAAGATGGCCTTGTCATGTGGAATTGTCGTGGGCCTCATGGTTCCCAACATTCCTTTTCTTACATTGTCTGTCAGTGTAATTTTAGGGAATTCAAAACAATGACTTGAGAGGATTAGAGTGATGGATTCCAACTTGAATTATCTGATTATCTCACCCTTATAAGTTATAACATGGTCAATGATGTAAATTTTCTGCCTCCTGGGCATGAGGATAAACTGCTTAGCCCGTCAGGGGTGAAAAGCCCCTGGATTACCCGGTAACTGGTTCTGGCGGGTGGGGTCAGTTGCCCGTAGGAGTTTGATTAACAATGAGGATTATTGTACAGTATGCTCTGCGACGTGCAACTAATCTGAGTGAAGTTCTCCTATGTTATCAAAAAAAAAAAAAAAAAAAAAAAATGATGTAAATTTTCTATGGATGAGCTCAATCATTAAGTCATTATGAACATTTTTCGTTATGTCATAGTGATCATACTGCAAATTGGTTAATTTGGACACTATTAGTTTTTATGTATAATGGAGTTTGGAAAGTGCAAACTGGTGTAACTGCAAAATTTAACCACAAATGCTCAAGTTAACTGGTATTGTAGGTTGTAAGGTCAGTTCTTTTCTACATCTTACTTGATCTTACAGTTGGGTTCATCCAAAAAAGTTAAGAGTGGGTTGGAATTAAGTGATGAGAGCATAAGAGTGGATAGAGATAAGATTCCTAGGGTGTTAAATGCTTCACAAATCAAAGTGCATAGGCTAGCCCCGCATTGTCACTTTGAGTTGCCTACTTCATGTCTATTTTTATTTTTTATTGTCCCATCATAGTAATCAACACTTTTGAGTAGTTGTATTGTTACTTTCTTTATGTAGGCTTACGCGATGGTTGAAGTATCACTTACTTCGAATGGAAGTTTTTCTACTCCTATTCACATGGTGGTTTTGGTATTTAAGATTTGGGGCTTAGGTGTGTCACTCGTCTTCTGGTATTGTGAGTGACTTATGCGATAAGATTCCTAGGGTGTTAAATGCTTCACAAATCAAAGTGCATAGGCTAGCCCCGCATTGTCACTTTGAGTTGCCTACTTCATGTCTATTTTTATTTTTTATTGTCCCATCATAGTAATCAACACTTTTGAGTAGTTGTATTGTTACTTTCTTTATGTAGGCTTAGGCGATGGTTGAAGTATCACTTACTTCGAATGGAAGTTTTTCTACTCCTATTCACATGGTGGTTTTGGTATTTAAGATTTGGGGCTTAGGTGTGTCACTCGTCTTCTGGTATTGTGAGTGACTTATGCGATAATTTATGCAGTAAATCTTTGGAAAACTACTAGGATTTGAACGCGTCATACATTCAAGAAAATGACTGCTAATATTATCTAGAGAATTTTTATCTACTTCATATGATGGCTGCTACTATTCCTTATATAATAGATTTTTTGGAGAACCTTATCAACTACTTAGACGATAAGTATATAATTTCCCTTGGTTCCAAAGACTAAGCATTAATCATGCAGCGAACTGTGTAATCAACATAAGGACCCAGAAGAAATAAAGACTCCAACAATCCCTTTAGCTAAGAAGGTCTCAGTTGGGGGCCATGCCAATTTTATGGTTTCGAATTCTGAACCAGATTTATGTTATGAAAATCAGATATGCCTTCTTCTGTAAACCTTCCCAAACTGCTGATCATGTTCCTAATAAAATTAAAACTGAACTGGGTTCAGGCCAAAAATGAAAAGACATTTGAAACTAAAAAAAGAAAAAAAGAGAGAAGAAGAAGACTTGCATTGGAATCTACTAACATGCAAAGAATCCACTAAGTATTATTTGTGCAATATTACAGGAATGGGAAAGTTCAAGCTTGTACAGAGAATGGCAGAGGATTGGTAGGGGGGAGATTCCAACTTGATTACCCCAGTGTTGGGGCAACTGAAACTCTTATGATGGCAGCATGTATGGCTGATGGAGTCACTGTACTCTCAAATGTTGCCCAAGTATGACATTAGGAATCTCACTGATTTTTCTAGATTTTGGTTGTGAAGATGGTGGAACTTATTAATGAAATTAAGGTGTTGTCTAATGGAATAAATTGAAATATTGAACTGAGTTCTTGGCCCAAAATTTATCCACAGGAACCAGAGGTGGTTGATCTTGCTTGTTTTCTAACAGAGTGTGGAGCCTGTATAGAGGGAGCAGGAAGTGACCAGCTTATTATCAAGGGAAAGTGTCAATTGCATGGTGTTGAATGTACTATTTCACCTGATCGCATTGAAGCAGGCACCTTTATGCTTGCTGCAGCAATTACTCGCTCTTGCATCTCAGTGTCACGTGTCATCCCTTCCCATCTAACATGTTTGATAGACAAACTATTAACTTCTGGTTGCAAAATCAGACAGTGCAACCATGACACTTTTGAGGTATATAAATTTTTTGTAATTTTGTTTTTGTTTTTATTCTCATTTTGTTTATTGCTTGAGCTATTCTAATTCATCAGCATTGTAGATTTCAGCAGCCTCTACAGATGTTAAAGATCTGCGAGGTTTTGATATTAAGACAGGCCCATTTCCTGGGTTTCCTACAGATCTTCAACCTCAAACAATGTCTCTACTCACCACATGCATCGGTTCTAGCATCGTGGAGGAATGTGTATTTGACAAACGTATGGGTCATGGTATGTGGTAAATTAGTTGTCATGGTGTGGCATTGAATACTTTTTCACCAGCAGATTTTTCATTTTTCTTTTTGCGAGCAAATGTTTTAAAAGGGCATTCAAACTCAAGTTCAGTTTTTCCTGCCTAGAAATGAATTTTACAATTGAAAACTGGAATTTATTTCTGCCAATGAGCTCTAGCTCAAATGAGTTTTCCTTCCAAAAGAACTGGTGGAGGGTAAGGCTCTTGGTTCAAAACCCACTAGGTGCATGTCTAACCTACTAACCAAAAAAATAACTGGAACATGCTTCCAAAAATGTTTTTCCTATAAGATTGGAGGAGCATTATGATCTAAAAATGTGTGCGTGCGCATGTGTGTGTTTTGATGCTTGTCGTGCAGATGCTGTGGTGCTGCTTAGTACTTCATCTACGAAATGTGGAACCAACAGTGGCTACATTGTTACATTTTGTGTCAAACCTTTTTTTGTTTTTGTTATTTTATTTTATTTAATTAAAGATGCCTAATGAAAAGGGAGTCTAGGCAGAACAATGCTTATTATGTTTTATGCATCCTTGCCCCAAATGTTCATTCTTTTGCATGTTTCAAGAGCTAATATTATAAATACTTCAATATCTTTCATGAACTAATGTCTCGTGTTTATTATCTCTTTTGGAGTAGTAAAAGAACTGCGTAAGCTTGGAGCAAGAATTCAGCTTTGTGGGAGCACTGCTCTAGTTTTTGGGAAAGATAAAGGGAGGTATATTGTCTTAAAACAATGATTGTGTAATGCTTGCCTCATCTTGAGATATGTTAGATGGTGATTCTTTTCTTTTTTTCCTTTTGCAGTCCCTTGCGTGGTTCTCAACTAGTTGCAACTGATTTAAGAGGTGGGATGGCACTGGTATTAGCAGGATTAGCAGCAGAAGGAACTACAGAGATCAGTGGTGCTGCTCATATTTACAGAGGTTATGAGAATTTAGAGATGAAGTTTCAGTTTCTAGGAGCTGATATCAAAAGATTGATTCCCCTTGCATGTACATAATAGCAACCACAATACAAGCTTCCTAATTTGGAAAGGGATGCTCCTTTTCTCATTTTAATTAGAGTCTCGGGTGCCCATAGAACATTTGTTAATGAGTCATTTTAGGAAAATTGTAATACCACTTCTATAGAAAATATAAAAAGTTGTCATAAAAGTAAGTTATTTTTTTCTTTTTTTTCCATAAAAAGTATCTAAAAATGGTCTACTAATAAATGCTCTTAAGGCATTCATTAACTTTTTCATTTTAAATTTTGAAATCAATTTTATGTGGAAATTGGTTTTTCCATTACCGATTACCAATTTCCTTTGTAATATTTATCCATTTAGTTTTGCATGAGAGATATTAAGTCTTACTAGCAATAGGATCTTATTAATTTATTCCATAACATAACTTCAGCAGCATGGACCTCTTATTATACAACGGGCCAAGCATCCTTTTTTTTTTATTTGTATGATCATATGCCCTGCTCCCCTTAGAAAAACAAATGGTAGCCAATCATATATCAGTGCTGGTCCAACAATCATAGAGTTATTAACTATATTTAGAGGGAAGTCCAACTCACCCCGTAAGGCAGATAAGAGTTAACTTTAAGTGCTCATAAGTCATAAAGTTAATCAAACTTTGCCTGTGTAGTGAATTAGATGGAGCTGACAGTTACATGTGTGACCCTGAAGTGTTTTGGATAATTTTTTTGGTAATCATCACATGGTCTAGTTAATATGTTGAAAGAATTGATATTTCCAATTTCAGAATTAAGTCTGATATTAATCCATGGCTCCACCAGTACTCAAGTTGACCAACATTGTAATTGGACTTATCAATGTAGGGTTTCCAAGCTGACAATGAACAATTAGACCATCAATCAAATTAAGTTTAATCTAAAAAATTTTTCTCGCACAGCTTCTGTGCATTAATCTCTTACCAAGAAACCTTTCAGATTAATCAATGATTGGTTCTTTGTTACCCTTGTTTCTACTCAATATAACTTGAGCCAAGTGAGGAACAAAGTGACCTGATATTTATATATGTTAATTAAACGTCAGTAACATCAGCTGAAACACTCATCAATACCTTTATCAAATCAATAATAGTACGTATGATTGAAAATGAACCTGTATACCTTGCTCCAGCCATATAAAAATCCCTATATTTGTATCGTGGGAACCTTTGAAGCCACTCTGATAGAAAAGCACAACCATCCTTGGCTAAAATGTCACAAACCCCATAAGAAACCAAGAAAAGATAAAATTTAAAAAGAAAATATGAAACTTTTGTTTAGCTAATATGTGGGTGAAGGGTGAAGGATGGAATTGAAACTTGTATTGTTGACTTCATACTTTGTTGGTGTGGGTGTGTGTTTCAAACATTTCATTTATTGTTATGAGTCTCACATAGGTTAGGATGCTTTGTATTGTGTTAATATGCCACTGTCTATCTCAGTTAATATCTTAAAATAGTCGGCCTAGTCTGGACTTGGACTTTATTCATATCACATGAGATCCAACTAATTTTTCTTTGGGTTTTTATTTTCTCTTAATGACAATTTGACTGACCCGTTGGTTCTGCCCATTGGAGTTTAGCTTCGTTGGAAAGAAAACTCATTATTTTCTTTTTTCCAGCCCATTGGATATTTAACGTGTTCGGTGACCGTTTGGCTGACCCATTGGATTTGTCAGTGATTGTTGGGTCTGCCGGTTAGAGTTTAGCTTAGTTTAGTAAGCGAAATTATTATTTTATGGACAAAGTTTAGTTATAAAATTAGTGATAGGTTAAAACTATATCATTTAATAAAATAAACGTAGTTTAAAATCCAACCGTTAAATTATATGTTCTTTACGCTCTTAATACATATGTCAAATTTTGTGTCAATCAGATATTATTTACTATATAATCTATAAGCTTATATTTAATGCATAATTTTAAACTACAAAAATTTGCAATTTAAACAATTTATTGATAGCATAGTTATTGATATTTAATTTTCTAGAAAAGTTTGCAATCATAGAGGATATTAGAAGAAGATGTAATCCAATTGTGGATTTATCAAAATTTATTTCCAATAAAAAAATATTGAGTAAGATTGTAGTTTAAGACTATAACTAATTTTGTAACTAAATTTTGTCCTTATTTAATTATTTTTTTATGCTAATAAAACTTCCACTAGACCTCACATTGTTCACACATTCTTTCTTTGCTTCATTAGTGGAACATCTTCTGCTCTTCCTTGTTCTTCTAGTTTGATCTAGTCTTCCTTAGTGGAAGCCCAGGTCCTATTCTGCTGAACTCCTCTTGTACTGGTTTGCTCTTCCTCTCCAACATATTTTATTAAGTGCAGACCACACTTCATATTAAGTGCAAACTACACTTGCAAAAGGAAAGGCAGAGTACTAGGGTTGTTCTTGAACCTTTGTTGTTGGGAGTGTGTTCATTGCGAAGGTCAATGCTATAGTCTAATTTTGTGGGGTTGATTGGTCAAGGGAGTGACAAGCACCAAGTTCTACTTCAAGAGGCACGAATCAACTTTTAGGGACAACACTTTTGCATGATTCTATAGCAATGTGAGATTGTTCCTCTCTTCCTCTTTATTTTGTTCTTGCTAATTATTTGGGATCTTATTTGTCAAATCAAAACTTGTTTTTCATTAGAGTATTTCCAACGTACTTTTCATGAGACCACAGGGGGATCCAAGAAAAGTAGATTTGCATTTGCAACTTAACAAAAACTTCTCAATAATTGGATAGGTTTAGTCAAACAGAAGAATTATTGCAAAGCATCTACCTAATGCTCTGAAAATTCAGTGAAATACAATGCTTGAGTATGGATTAAGAAAGCCATATGATATATATATATATAAGCCTGTTAACTACCAGCTTCCATGTTTCTAAATGTCTATGAGTCCTTATATTCTGTTATATTTCTACATACCCCCGACTCCCTTTTTTTTTTCTTCTTGAGTTGTCAAACTTTTATTGATTTCTTTCTTTATATGAAACTCCTAAGTCCTAACCTCTCCACTCCTCTATTGATAGAAGCTGAGACGAGTGGCAACAATGGGAAACAAGGAAAAGAAAGGGGAAGAAAGAAAGGCGGAGATACTAAATAGAAAGGGAAGTTAACTGCTGAAAGTGAAACTATGTTAAAGAGTTCATAAAAATAAAAATAAAAATAAAAAAAGAAAAAGAAAAAAAGAGAGTAAGACTTAGATACAGTACTTATATGTTGTTCCTTAAGTTCCTCTCTTAAAATTCTGCCATGTGACTTTTTCCTTATGAATAAAAGTGTATTTTTTAAGTTAAGTAGCCGCAGGATAGAATCTTAAAAGAGAACAGCACCTAAGATACTGTACATAAGTTTTGTCCAAAAAAATAATAATAATAAATCATAAAGAAATACGTACAATAGAATATGGTTTATATTTATTTATGTGTATTTAAGAGTTAATAACATAATCTTTTCAAGGAAAAAAAAAAAAGAGTTAATAACAAAATGAATAAAGTTCAGCCAAAAAAAAAAAAAACACAAACAAAATGAATGGAAGTAAATAAATAATAATTTACTATTATGACTTTAATTTTTTTTTTTTCTTCTCAAAATAGGTCTAAAATCAATATTTCATCTGGATAATTCATAAATGTTCTTTTCAACTTTGGGAAGAATTTTCCCAAGAAAAAAAAAAAAAGGAAAGAGAATTCTATATTAATCATTCTATTTCTTCTTTGTTCAATTTCCAAATAAGGGAATACAATACATAAAGTATTTCTTAAAAGTTCATTTTACTTTTTGTCTCTCTTAAATAAGTTGAGTGTTTCCTCTTAAAAAAAAGAAAAGAAAAGAAAAAGAGTTGAGTCATGAGTGTTACCCCTTTGGTAATGACAGTGTGGTGGGCAGGATATAGCCCATGTGGACTACTGCAAAATAAGTTAACGAAAATTATAGTACAATACCCAGAGGGATATTACTACTTTTTACAGGTATCAAGAAAATGACAAAATTTCATTGCTTACACATAAGTTAAACTCGTTAAACATCCTATTAAAAAAAAAAAAATCGTTAAACTTGTCATATGGTGTAATTCCTCTTATTCTATGCATCTATAAATAATAATAAAAAAAAATCTCTAAGAGTTTCATTTATGAGGCTTATGAATATATAATTGGGTAAATTTTAGACAACTGCCATGAGATTTGGATTAATACCAACAAAGTCCAAAACTTCTCAAAACTAACCAATTTAGTACCTAAAAGACAACTTTGTTCCCAAATAGCTAAATGTTGTTATCTCTTCTAAGTCTCTTCCCTCTTGTCCCTTTCTCTCACCGAACCATGCCACCTACAAAACCCATAAGCCTTCACCGAAGTCAACAACTCCATTGAACAGCCATCACTGCTAAAGGTTAGTTTAGCATCAACTCTCTCTCTCTCTCTCTCTCTCTCTCTCTCTCTCACATTTTCTACCCACCCAAAAACAATAACATCAGCAACAACCCACGACTACCACCACCTCAAACCCAATGCAAAACAAAAGGATAAAAAAGAAGAGAAAAAAGAAAACTACTGAATGTTTCAAACAGCGTTCGCTGGCCACCCCAAAGCCAAACCCATCACCACCACAAACCCTCACCCATATCCACTAACCACATCAAAGATTTCTTGAAACACATCACAGACCTACGCTCATGACCACCCAAATCAAAACAAACCAAAAACTCACGGCAAACCATACCAAATCCATGACCACCCAAGCCACATGGCGACCACATATCTTAAAGGTCACCCACCAAAATTTAAATCCAAACCACAAGCACTAGACTCGAAGACATCCTTTCAACCATCATTTACTTGACAACAAAGCCCAATTCAAAATAGCAAACCCATAGATCTATGAATAGCATGCCCAAAATCCCATTTTTCAAACCCATACCTAAATCATCCAAACCTAACATCCAAAGAAAATCTATGGGTTTGCTATTTTGATTTGATTTATGATTCAAGTAGTACAAATTTAGATGTGTATTAAATGTCACGTTATTTTAAAATTTTAAATGACATGGCAAAATACCGAGTGAAACGGAAAGGAGAGTATGGGAGAAGCTTGTGAATTTAGAACCCTATAGAACATAAAGGATTACATACACATCATAACGTCTGGAACATACAATAAATATATAAATGGACCAGTCAACTAAATTCCATTGCAGAATCAGGTAAAACCTTTTAAGTATGAATAGTTAGCAATCTCATTAGCAAAATTGGGTGTCAAATGTAATTCCGGATTTTCTTCCTCAGTGGGTAAGGTATCAACGTTACCACAAACCGCTAAGGGTATGGTCAACCACACTTCAAGACCGCCCAAATCATTTTGGTATTCTTCTAAGCAGTTTATACATGCCAAATACGTTCTTCTCCTGCCACAAGTATGGGATAAAAAATGACCGAAACATGGCAGGTGAGAGCTCCCTGTCCAGGTAAGGCAGTGCTGCCACGGCCTGAAGAAGATACATAAAATTAGTATAATCATGCAAGGAAAAGTGAAGAGAAGAAGATTGATTTACCTCCCATGTTGACAAGTCACTTCCACGAGTATTGTAAGGTCGATTAAGCTGCAGCTCAACCAGAAAAGTACATGCCTCAAGATCCCGGAGCTGTAGGATCAAATGGTGGGTCATTAATGATATAATGGAAAGGGAAAACAGAACAAGTTTTGGCATATCAAACAATTTCAAGTTTAATTACATATTGCTCATCCAATGCCTTGTTCTTATTATTAAAATATGGTGGTGCTGCTGCAGTCCCTCCCAGGGTAGAATTGAATGGGAATGGCAGAAGACCTTGGAACCCATCATCAATCCATCGGACTTCTCCCACATAATCAGGAACAAAAAATGATGATGGAAAACGGTGCCATTCACTTCCGACGCATAGTACAGAACCTGCAGCATATAGGATCCAAAACATAAAAGATTTCGATGCGGAAAGAATTTTATTTTTTTTGTAATTTAGTCTAATTTAATTTTGGAAACAATTGTATTTTTATTGGTCAATTAGGTTTATTTGTATTTTATTTAATGTTTAATTTTGGAAACATCTGTATTTTTATTCAATTTCCTAAAGTCAATGATATTTTTTTAATTATTGGGATTTCCCAAGTCATTTAAAATTAAGTTCCCTTAGTCAATTAGAATTAAGGTTTCCTATGTCAATTAGAATTATGTAGTCCTAGTAGTCTATATAAGCATAGTATTGTACTCCTAATCCTATGATGAGGGAATTTTTTTTATGATGAATATGGTCTACATGGTTCAAAACTATTGAGAAAGCATTTAGATCCGGCTATTCTCAAACTTTTCTGTTTCACTCCAACATAACCCACTCATGAGTTTTTTATAATATAATATTTTTATTTATTTATTTTTATATTTGAATTAACCAATAAAAATATCATTGAAATCTCAAATAAAAAAGAATAGAAAAATCATACTTTCATATAATATCTTAATTGAATTGTACGTAATGATCAATAAATATTGTTTAATTCTCTATCTAAATGTCTCAAAATCCTAGCAACAATCTAATTTATTCTATAGAGATTTGAACTAGATTTTTTTCCTTCTTTTTTTGTGGTAATATGATAATTGGGGGTAGGACGACTCAAACCCTAGATGTCTATGTTAGAGAACACTAGGAGGTGCTAACCAATTGAGCTACAAGCGTCTTGCCATGAACTAGAATAAAATCTCTCTTGATATTGTTCCAATTATCTCCAGCCAACCCCAGATGCTATCTCCTAGAGGATATCTCTTGCTTGGTGTTGTCTCCAAAAGAGCCTAAGTGCTGACTCCAGGTTGCCTATCTTTATTTGTTTGTTCTTTAATTTTCATGTTGCATTGTTTGGTTTTGTCCTGCATCAGATTCAAATGGCTATATCACCTTTAAACTTTCGAATACCAAATAAATGATGTCCTTGGAATTGATGTGGTCTTTAAAATTGAGTTGTCTTTCCTATTCTCATGGCATTTTATCTAACTTTAGTTCCCACTGACAATAATGTGTCAGAAAAGTTGCTAAAGTGACACCAAAACTTGATGTAGGACAAATTAGGGATTTGTCTACATTTAGTTGTGGTGGGTTTAGGGTTAGGAAAGAAGAAGAATTAGAAATAAGTTAGGGCTGTTTAGGAGCTGTGTGAACAGTATCCGTGAACAGTAATCTTAGAAAGAAAGAAGAGAAAGAGAAGGAAACAACAAAGGCCAACATAAATATCGCTCAAAACACTCAATTTTATTAATCAACTCATTCTATTTTATTTGAATACAATATATATAAAGACTCTACTTGTACTAGTAGGAATCGTAATAGGATTCCTACTAGTATTTGGACTACTAAATAAAACCTAATAAATACTAACTTGGACCCAAAGTAAATAAACTTAAGATACTAAGAATACTTTAGAAGATTCTAGACTCAACTAAATTACCAAAATACCCTTAATTCACAGGAATTGCAGAAATTACAGATTTGCCCCTCAATATAAAACTGACCATAACTAATAAAATAAAAACCCAAATTAAAAACTGTTTTAACCCTAAAAGACTCATACTTAGACCATTAAAAGGGCACATCTTTCACTTCAATTGGACTTCACGAGGACCCAATAAAATAATTCTTGAATAGGCAAATTTGAAAAGTAATAGCATATTAATCTTCCATAACTCCATCATACTCCTGTTGGAAGAAACTCGGCCTCGAGTTTTAAGGTGTAAATTACAGAAAGAGTAACAAATAATTTAGGGAGAAGAAAATTTAGAAATGCTATTACAGAATTTCAAAGAAAATTCTTGGATGCTGATATCTGAAAAAATAAACTGAAAACATGCGTTTTAAAACAAAAGGAAATGTAAGTTCTGAATAAAACCACCATTAAGAAGTGTATGTTCCTAAGGCTACCATATCAATCAGACAGAACATTATTACTAGTAAAGCTATATTATGTTAAAGGGAACAAGAATACTAGATCATCCAGGCTGGTATAACTACCCTATCTCTTAGTAAGTGTCATCACAAAAATTTAAAAGGACGCACTTTATTGCATTTTAAATTTTCAAGAAATGTAAAATTGTTACCAACAAACATGTACTGTCACGCCTTGAGCTATTCATTTCCTATACCATTTCCATTATAAAAGAACATTGAAGCCAGAATATCAAAGCTACCTCTCATTTGAGACTTTCAAAAGAATACTAGGACAACTGCTTAGAACATTCCTTCTTCATCTCAAGATATGTAAGTGTGTGTGCACACACGCACGTGTATTGGGGGTTGGGGGGGTTGGCATTGTTTCCATGACTTGATAGACAAAATTACCCTAAACCTCACTTCTTTTAATGAATTAAAGGGGGTTATTTAGTGAATTCCTTGATAATCTCATCACCAAGAGGAAATAGTATCATATACATATAGGCAAGATATTGGCTGTTACCCGTTCCGGCATCGTAATGATGCTCTAAAAGCTTGTAAACCTCCAGAGGAGCAGAGTAACCATTAATCAATGAAAAAGTACGAGAATGGGAGGTACACAATATGAGGCTAAGAACCACAGGTCGAAGTAATTTGGCCATCTGCATATATACACAACAAGAAATTGACCATGGGTGAGGACTCATTATCGTATACTGAGAAATGCATGGGAAAATAGAATACACTTACCGTAACAATCAGGGAATTATCAGTGGGATTATATTTATCTCGGAAAAGATCAGGAAAGCTGTCGATGACAGCTGAAGCAGCAACACAAATAAGTGGGTATACTGGATAAAGGAACCTACAAATGTAGTTAGAAAACAATTATCATCAATAATATTTCCCCTGCACTCTTTTAATATAATACTGGAGGTTAAATGGATCTTGATTTCTTCTGATTACAGAACTTAGGAGACCTGAGCAAGAGGTTTGAAATTCAAAATTAATTATCGGAAACAAAGTAGATGATTCATAAATGCACAAATAAAAACCTTTACAGATAGCTGTAACATTATTAAAGGAACAGCCCATAGAAACCAGATAAGAGTACCCTTTTGCAGCCTTTCCAGTAATTTAATTTATAACATTACATGAAATAGGTTAATGCTATATACACAAACAAACCCATACTTATCCAAAGATTGTCCATTCAGGTTCCAGAGATAAATTAAGATCATTGGATTCACTTCCCAAGTAAATTAAGATAATCATTTTCCTAGTTCTTGACCTACATATTATAAAAAAAAAAAACTCTTATGCAAACCATTTATGCAATCAGTTATGATATATGAAGAAGGGTCAACATAAAATGTATTATCAAGTGCCATAAGTTAGAGGGTGATGCTTACAGTAATTCAAAAGAAGTAGAACATCAGAAAATATAATTTTTTATATTTGAAAAAAATCAAAATCATGGAAGAAAAACTATTGAAATGGACTTGTGTCTCATATATGGACTCCCACTCAATTTTGAATGGTAGACCTTTCCAAACTACCTGACACATCTATTCATAGATGCTACCTTTACACTGAGTCACCACCATTTCTTCTATCCTTGAACAAGAAATCACCTCTAACCTCCATTTTTCAATGAGTGAAGGTCGTAGAAAAATATGAATGGCATAAAGGTGAATTAAATACATCAACGTCCAGATTGGTCAGGAAAATATTTACTACATGCTAATTGCAAGTTACTAGCTGAATCTGCTTGATCTCAAATTTTCTCTCCAAACATAGGGATACGAGAATCTTGACTGACACTAGCATGACTATCTGTAGATGTGGCTTTACAAATGTGGGTTATACATGTTTTCCCCTTCCCAAAAAAGAGGGGCATGGACCAACACAAGATAGTGCTTTCTTTCAAAAAAAAAAAAAAAAATGGAACAGTTGAACCACAATCAAGCTTGCTAATTGACAAACATAGAAAAATTTCAAGTACATAATAAATTATTGTTAATATTAGTGGTTTTGGATAGCAAATGATAAGATTATAATTTTAGCATTGAAATGAAAAAAAAAATGTCAAGACACACAAATGTGCATGGAGTGGGGGGGATAGAAGGTATCATCCAAATCCACAACAATTTCTTCTTCTTCCTCTTCATAAAGTAAAATTATCAAACCTTTCTTCTTTGTGTGGCTGCAAAGACATAAATCCCAGCCAAATATACACTGGTGAGACCACAATCAGCAGGTCAGGGACATACTTTTTCCTTGCAATTGGCAAAATTCCCAAGAACAGCAAAGCGAGAATGAAACAGAAGTTAAAATTATTAAATCCATTCCTCAGATAATATAATGCCCCTTCAGTCCCATACAAATGACTTTCACCACCTCCTGCGACATTATATAGCAACAGATTCAACAAAGATGATGTCCATCGTCCGTAGTAGTAGTAGTCAACCAGTAAAGAGACTGCCTGCAAGAATTCCAAATATCTAACATTGTAATGTGCATGCCAAAAGTTACTTAATATGAGATTTAATAACTCTATCGATGCCAATTGCTAAGGTACAGGCATATAAATAATAGATCCATTAAAGTAATATCTAATGATCAAAATTAATGATTAACTTACAAGAAGAGAAAGGGAGGTGACAGCCCCAGCTACAAATGCTTGTTTAAACCTTCTAGCCAAAGAGTAGAATGTGACTGGCAGGAAAGCCAGGATTGAGAATGGCCAGCCAAGGATTACACCAATAGCTGCAACTGCAACTGCCATTGCAGGTTTCTCTAGAAGAAATAACCCCGATGAAAGAGAGATGGCATACATAGAGAATGAACTTGGCAAGAAACCTAGCAAACAATGTCAAGACAATGAAATATAAAAACCAAAGTATAATGGAGCAACTGAAACTCCAAATTTTTAATACTTGACCAAATACAAAAATATAAGGCATCACTAAAGACACAAGACAGAAGCACAATTTGCGAAACAACTTTGACTAATAGAAAGGTCCACCCACTTGTGCTAGCGAAAAAGCAGCCACTGGTTAAGCATAACATTGCAAGTGTGTAACAAGCAAGACGTTTTCCATACTTCCTGGAAAGGGCTACTACCAGAACAGTTTCTGTGATAACAGAGAGGAGACCTAGAAAGAGTCTTACAGCATAGAATACTCTCACCTGCCATGGGAAAGATATTGGTTCATGAATATGTAAAAAATAAAATCTAAAATGCACTTTTTGTCCCTCAAATATGGCCCAAGTTTGATTTCTGTCTCAAATTTTAAAAAATTTCAATTTTGCCCATGAAAAATTTTAAAAAAAAATCACACTTAGACCATATTTCAGGGACAAAAAGTATATTTCAACCTACTAATAAATCAAAACTGGGGTTACAAAGTATCACATATCAATAAAATATCAAAAGAATAGCAATCCAAGGGTATAGAGAAATCATACTTTTTCATCGCCAAACAACCAGGAAGCTGGTCGGCCAACTAATTCATGGAATAGAATATATAAGTATGATCGCAGTGCAAACTGGGAACTGCAGGAAGTGTATATGTTATAACAATACTCAATGTCTTAAATGAAAGTCATGTTAAACCAAGAAATATTTCAAAATAATTCAAGAAAGCTGGAGAGAAACAATAGTCTAACTATTCATCTTTTGATATGTAGGATTTGAAACTAAGATCGATGCCAATCCACCGCACCTTTGCAACTACTTTTTATTTTTATTTTTTTAAAAGATATATTTTATTGCAAAGAGACTAGTGGTTGAAAAGAATTATAAAAGAACAAAATTATATAAGGAGATAGAGGGACTCTATGAATTCCATAATGGAGATGCTATTAGTGAAGCCCCATGCATGAGACCAATCAAACAAAGAACCAGTAAACATAGGCAACAATTGAGTCCCTGTACTTTCCACATCCTCAAACCTAAACCAGTTTTGTTCCAGCTAAATTGTCCACATCAAACATAATGGAACTAAGTTCCAAATGTCCAACGAATTAACTGTGGTGGATCATAAAACACGCAACTACCTTACTCCTGATAACCCAATTTCTAAACAACAAACTAATATATAACTTTAGAAGAAAAAAACAGGGAAGCATGAAATGCAAAAGGTATGATAAATCAAACTTAATCATGGAGGCATGAACAAAAAAAAAAACTAAAGTGTTATGGTGGGTGCGTGGGGGTTTGCAAAAGAAAGCAAGATTAAGCAGGAAATTAATCGAGTCGGAGGAGGGAGGTAGAAGAAGAGCAGAAGACCTGTACTCCCAGGTTTGGAAGCCAGATTTGTAGAGAAGAAAATGGAGAGGCTCCCAGTAATTGAAGACCTCGTCGCAGTCGTGAATGATGTTAGATGTGGCGCTCATGTAGCGTAGCGTTCCTAGAACAAACAAAGGCAACAACCACCTCAATCCCTCTTCTCCTCGCGTACTACCACCACTAGAAGAAGGCTTGTCGTGCTTCGTGTACCACTCTCCTCCTCCTCCCCCTACTGATTCCGATGTTGCAGGATCTGACGCTGCTACTGCCCGCCTCTGCCTCGTCGATACCGACATCTTCACTCTCTTTCTCTCTCTCTCTCTCTCTCTCTCTCTCTCTTCCTCTCCTCAAATGATGCTCTCCTTCCCCTCCAAGCAAACCTATTTTTTTTTAGTGCAGAAGAGACTCTTTCCTCTTTCCTCTTTCCTCTTTCCGCTTTCTTTTCTTTCTTTTTTGTTTAAAAAAATATATCTGTTTTATTGCATTATTATTATTAGAACTCAACCCCATTTCAGAATTGCTTATTTTTTTCATACTCTATTTGCATCATATAATACAAAAAGCTAAAAGCAAACCTTTTTATTATTATTTTTTAATCTATGTTTAAAAAACGGTTCATAATCTTTCAAATATTTCTATATAATCCCTAATCTTTTAAATAAATGCATATAAAAAAAAGTATCTATGTGAAAAGAATTTCTATTTGAAAAAGTATGAAACTTTTTTTTTTTTTTTTTTGAGTAAAGACAAAGTATGAAATTATATACATAAAAGATGTGTAATATAAAGTTAATCTCATTCGCATAAGAATTTTGATATATATTTGCTAAAAGCAATATCCATTTACTAAAAACTTCTAAGAATGATAATGAATATCATCAACTTCCAGCAATAAGCAACTGAGTTTTGTTAAAATATTGTCACAATATTTAAATTTTTACAATACACGATGTCATATACTACAATTGAAACTTTACATCAAATACCTTCAACCATATACATCAATTTTTTTTTCATTTATACTTTCTTTTTTATCATTCTACATGAGTCTAGGTGCAATGTCTAGCTTACTTAATTTTCAATGAACACACATTTTAGGCAATAAAAGAAAAAAAAAACAAAACAAAACAAAAAACAAAAAACAAAAGACGTGTGTCATCGAATTTTCCATTAGATAAATTATAAGTTTCGAAGATTTAAACTTAAAAAATCAATGTTCTCTAGGTAACATATAAAACATCTTGTAGGGACACAAAATCTTTAACGGCCCGACAACGACGTTGGGCTCGCACACGGAAGGTCCCTCACAATAATATTTGTAGAGAGTGGGCTTGAAAGGCCAGCGTTGGATCACAGGGCGACATTTCGGGCCAGACCATAGTTGAACCAGTATGAGAACGAGCTTTGGGCTGGATATTCAGGCCCATCAATCTTGTATCTAGGAGGATTCGGCTCCTCGGATCATGTCCGAGGAGCGATGGTGCTGTCCCCGGTTACCCGTCGGAGGATTTTTATGTGGTGTCCGGCGTGTATTATCCAGACATTCTCTTTCATCAAGTCTTCCTCCAGAAGCTAGATGGGGGACCCCCTTTCTTTGGTCACATAACATTCTCTTTTATACTAGCCTACGTTCGTCGTCCTTCGTCCACGTGTAGGGTCGATCTTTCCAGGGCAGATATCTGTCCCATCAGTCTAATCCCTGAATTATGGGAGATGGTCCATAAAGCCTAAAAATCCGGCTCTGTTTGGGGCGATGTCATGTCAATGAAGGGTATTAAGGACTATTTCCGTGAGATATTTTCTGATCTTTCAAGTTTGCCTGTATCCCATTCTCGTCAATGGGGTTCTGGGCTTTCCGAGGACTGAGCGGTCCTCGGACCATCTTTGAACCACATCGGACTCACTATTTTTGGGCTTGGGCCCTGGCCTCCTTTAGTTTGGTGACCTGTGGACTCCCCATAAGCGAGCGAGCCGGGCCCATAGACTATTGGGCCCTACACATCTTATATCACCATTGCAACTTTGCAAGCATTACTATCATCTAAAACTCAGAATACGTGAAAAAAATTTTGGGATGTTAAAATTTAGTTGGAGTATTTTGGACATTACACAATAGAATATTTTAAGAATCATAAACTTTCATTAAAGTTTAACTAAGATAATAACAATATAACATATTTGCTATTTTCCAAAATATTAAGATGTTAGATGTGGCGCTCATGTAGCGTAGCGTTCCTAGAACAAACAAAGGCAATAACCACCTCAATCCCTCTTCTCCTCGCATATTACCACCACTAGAAGAAGGCTTGTCGTGCTTCGTGTACCACTCTCCTCCTCCTCCTCCTCCTGATTCCGATGTTGCAGGATCTGACGCTGCTACTGCCCGCCTCTGCCTCGTCGATACCGACATCTTCACTCTCTCTCTCTCCTCAAATGATGCTCTCCTTCCCCCCCAAGCAAACCTATTTTTTTAGTGCAGAAGAGACTCTTTCCTCTTTCCTCTTTCTTTTCTTTCTTTTTTGTTTTTTTTTTAAAATATATATATATATATATATATATATATTTTATTGCATTATTATTATTATTAGAGCATTCTTATCAAGCCTTGCATATGCTATAAATGCTATTTTTTAGCATTTTAAACCCAAAAATCCACTCCATCAAACCTGGTAAATGTTATAAAATTTGCAATTCTGCTATTCTTAATATTTTATTAATTTATTTATTCTCTCTCTCCAACTCTCTATCTCCCACATCTTTCTCTTTCTCTAGTTCTCTCTTCGTCTCCCACATCTCTCTCATTTCCTCTCTCTCTCTCTCTCTCTCTCTCTCTCTCACAACAAGATCGTACATTTGAGATCGGCTTTTTGGTGAGGAGAACGGCTTGATGGCGTGAGATCGGCGTGGAGGAGATCAACGTGGAGATCGGCGTGTTGTGTGTTTTCTTGTGATTGTTGTGGCGGTTTTTTTGTGGTTCTTGTGGTGGTGGTTTCTTGTTGTGACTGGAGTTGTGGCTGTAATGTTTGGTGGGTATCGGTGGTGCTTGGCGATGGTTTTGGTTGGAGTTGAGATCAGGGTGGTGGGTTTTGGCTGGAGTTGAGATCGAGGTGGTGGGTTTGGTTGGGGTTGAGAACGAGGTGGGTGGGTGGTGGTGGAGGTGGGTTGCTGTGGCTGAGGCATGGGTCTTGGGTTTGATGGGTTTCTTTATCCTCTGCCTCCCTCTCTTCCTCTCATGGTGAGGCTTCTCTCTCTCAAGTTTAGTTTAGATTTTGTTTTTTTTTTTTTTTGTTTTTTTTGGCTATAGGGTTGATTTTTGGATGGATGTTGATTGTGGTGGCAGTAGGTTGGCCATGGGTTTGGGTTTGCTGTGGAATGTTGATGGTTTATGATGGCTGACAGTGGCTAGCCATTGAGAAGAAAGTGGTGGAAAGAGAGAGAAAGTGGTAAAATAAAAATAATATTATTTAAATGCAGTTGTAAAAAAAATAGAATATTTGATGTTTGGTAGATTGTAAAATGGTATGTTAAAATTGATAAAGTAGGATTTTGAAGTGCTAAATGCTAAAATATTTAGCATTTTTGATGAGAATGCTCTAAGAACTCCATTTCAGAATTGCTTATTTTTTTTCATAGTCTATTTGCATCATATAATACAAAAGGCTAAAAGCAAACCTTTTTATTATTATTTTTTAATCTATTTTTAAAAAACGGTTCATAATCTTTCAAATATTTCTATATAATCCCTAATCTTTTAAATAAATGCATATAAAAAAAAAAGTATCTATGTGAAAATAATTTCTATTTGAAAAAGTATGAAACCTTCTTTTTTTTTTTTTTTTTTTTTTTTTTGGAGTAAAGAAAAAGTATGAAACTATATACGTAAAAAATGTGTAATACAAAGTTAATCTCATTCGCATAAAAATTTTGATACATATTTGTTAAAAACAATATCCACTCACTAAAAACTTCTAAGAATGATAATGAATATCATCAACTTCCAGCAATAAGCAACTGAGTTTTGTTAAAATATTGTCACAATATTTAAATTTTTATAATGAACGATGTCATATGCTACAATTAAAGCTTTATATCAAATACTTTCAACCATACACATCAAATTTTTTTTTTTCATTTATACTTTCTTTTTTATCATTCTACATGAGTCTAAGTGCAATGTCTAGCTTACTTAATTTTCAATGAACACACATTTTACGCAATAAAAGAAAAAAAGAAAAAAAACAAAAGACATGTGTCATCGAATTTTCCATTAGATAAATTATAATTTTTAAAGATTTAAACTTAGAAAATCAATGTTCTCTAGGTAACATGTAAAACATCTTATATCACCGTTGCAACTTTGCAAGCATTACTATCATCTAAAACTCAAAATACGTGAAAAAAATTTTAGGATGTTAAAATTTAGTTTGAGTATTTTAGACATTACACAATAGAATATTTTAAGAATCATAAACTTTCATTAGAGTTTAACTAAGATAATAACAATATGACATATTTGCTATTTTCCAAAATATTAAGGGGGGAAATTGCTTGATTTTAAAATTTTAGGAGAAATTGTGAATTACCCCAAACATAAAGGACGAAAAGTGTTTTAATCCTAAGTTTTTGTGTGTGTGTGTGTGTGTGTGTGTGAAATTATGTGTTTTTACTTAAAATGGTGCATAAAGAAAAAAGAAAAAAAAAAACAAAAACAAAACAAAAAAACAAAAAGTGAACCCAAGTAAGTCGAACAATAAATTTTGGCTCAACAAAATTGACTAAACCAAAAAAAAAAAAAAATCTAGAAACACAACAGAATGACACAACATTTTCGTAATATTTTTATAATTTTGTTATATTTTACTTTGACTTATAAATAATTGACACCACAGCAGTTATGAAAAATATTGTGAAGACAACAAGATGTCTTCACATTTTCACAAGAGAAATGTTATGTCTACAATATTTTTACAACAAATGTGATATTAAGTTATTTGGTTCATTTGATTTTCTATAACATTAAAATAATCTAAAATTATAAAATATATCACATCACCTTCTTAAATGGGGAGATTTTACATTACTTATTAGCATGGATGTAATAATTTATTGTTGCCCATACTAATAATTTTATTTTACTCATGAGTATGACTAAAATATCAAGAAAACCCTAAAATACCTTAAAAAAAACTTCTAAAATGACTAAAATACCCTTGGAACAACCAAAATGACTAAAATGCATTGAGAATGTCCGTAATATCCCTAAAACCTCCAAAAATGATTACAATACCCCCCAAAACTTTTAAAATGACCAAAATACCCTAAAACCTCTAAAATTACCAAAATACCCTCGAAACCTATAAAATGACTAAAATACCCTTGAAACCTCTAAAATGACGACCAAAATACTCCCAAAACAACTAGAATAACCAAAATATTCCTAAAACCACTAGAATGAACAAAATACCCCTAAACCTAAAAAACTACTAAAATAACCCTGAAGCTTCTAAAATGATCAAAATACCTTGAAACTTCTCAAATGATTGAAATACCCCCAAAACCTCTAAAATGATGAAAAATACTTTGAAACATCTAAAATGACAAAAAATTCCCAGAAACCTCTAAAATGACAAAAAAAAAAAAACCCTTGAAACCTTTGTATATAAACCCATAATTTCTCTCTTTGCTTTCTTGTGTGTGATTATGGTTTTTCACCACCTAACCCAATGTTCAAGTGACCACATGATTTTGTTCTCTTTATAGAGGAAAACACAACCGAACATAAACACACCTCAAAGGATGTATAGATCTCACTTTTATTTTGGTTCAAAGATGGCCACCCAAATACTTGCAAATACTATTTTTCTCACACTACATCAATAAATTTAAATTTAGAGATTGGATGAGAAGGCATTAGGCACCACACACATTCATCAACTACAAGCAAAAAAAAAAAAATATGAAAATTTTACATTTCCACGTCTATCACACGTGAAAGAAAACAAGAAAAAGGGAATAATAAATAATTGAAAATTTAACTGCCATCAAGTCACTTGTTTGATTAGAACCTGAGATCGCAAATAAATATGAAGCTTAATTCAAAGAAATGAATTCCGAATAGACTTATTCCACGAGTAAGATGCAGCTCTCAATTTCATCAATGTATGGATATGGTCTTAAGGCGAAAAGATCCATCATGTGAATTCAATTAATGATTGTAGGGAAATGGATATATAGTGCCTAATTAACATTAGCCCAAATACTAGAAATAAGCCCAATACTGACTGGCCCACTTTGAGATAAGCATCTCCAAAAGAATCAAGCCTCGGATCATAGACCAAGCATAGCGTCATCTTAAATCCAAATGCTGAGAACCCCATCCAAGGTCTAACCAAGCTTCAGAGGTAGAATTCTAGAAATCATGAGGTTCTCCAAGGAAGATTTCTGAAGCTTCCTAATGATTCTATAGTAACCTCTACATTAATGAAGTTCACTTGCCTAACACCACCGCATTTAATGCAAAATGACAAACCTGAACAGTAAAAGAAGCCTTAAGAGTCTTCTATAGGGGTGTCAAATGGGTGGGTTTTGGTAGGTTTAGGGTGGGCATAGTTGGGTTGGGTATATAAAAGTCATTTACTCATTTATTTCCTATTTAACTAATTACTTCTAACCTAAACCTAACCTAACCCAGTTATTATAGGTAAACCCCAACCCACCCAATTACTTAATAATCAAAATTACCAAAATTCCCCTAAAACTCGAAAATGACCAAAGTACTCATAAAATCCTTTAAATTTACCAAAATACCTCTTAAACCTAAAAAAGACCAAATATGCTAAAAAAAAAAACCACTAAAAATGACCAAAATACCCCCTGAAACCTAAAAAATGACTAAAATACCCCTGAAACTAAAAAAGGATCAAAATACCCCCTGAAACCTAAAAGTTACAAAAATACCCCTAAACCTAAAAAAAATACTGAAATACCCTTGAAACCTAAAAATGACCAAAATAACCTCAAAACCTAAAAATTGACAAAAATACCCCTGAAATCTAAAAACTGACCAAAATTCCCCCGAAACGTACGTAAAAATTGACCAAAATACCCACTAAACCTAAAAATTGATAGAAATACTCCTAAAACCTAAAAATGATTAAAATACCCCCGAAACCGAAAAAATGACTAAAATACCCCTGAAACCTAAAAACTGACCAAAATACTCCTGAAACCTAAAAATTATCAAACTACCCCCTAAATCTAATAAAATGACCAAAATACCCTCGAAATCTAAAAAATGACCAAAATAGCCCTGAAACCTAAAAATTAACCAAAATACTGCCTAAACCTAAAAAATGACCAAAATACCTCCAAAACCTAAAGAATGATCGAAATAACACCGAAACCTAAAAATTGACCAAAATAACCCCTATTTCGGTAGTTTTCTAGGTTTTAGAGGTCTTTTAGTCATTTTTAGGTTTAGAGGGTATTTTGTTCCTTTTTTTTTTTTTTTTTTAAATGTTTAGAGAGTATTTTGGTCATTTTTTATTTTTGGGGATATTTTGGTCATTTTTTAGATTTTGACGGTATTTTGATCATTTTTTAGGTTTAGGAGGTATTTTGATCAATTTTTAGGTTTAAAGGGTATTTCAATCATTTTTTAGGTTTAAGGGGTAATGATGCATGACAATCAGTAGGCTGGAATGTTTCAAGTTATGGTGATGGCTTTATGACCTGAAAAGAAAGAAAAAACTGTTAAGGATGACCAGTGTAACTCGGCCCAGGACCCTCTAACGGTTAAGTTAGTTTTCTCTCTAGAACACAAAGATGGGAAACTGTCAATCATAGAACTTAACCTCAGGTGAATGGGACTTGATCCTTTTATAGAGAGTTAGAAGTGGGTCTACTTGTTCGGATCCGCCACCATCATGGGAGATGTGTGTGGTTAATGAAGAAAATGGGGTACGTGGAGTGGATTATGGGGAATCCTCTCCATGTTTTAGGAGTAGTGCATCATGGTTTGGTTGTATGGAACCTTTTGAAAAGTTCTTTTAAAATTCACGAAGTGTTGTCTAGTCATCCATGCACTTGTGTCATGGATGACTATCCTGAGATTGGATGGTCTCGTTACCTATGGACGAATACTGTTCATGCACACATTCTTTTTGCTGAGCTTCTTTCCTCGCGAAGCTTTCTAGACGTGGTCTGGTTATGGATGACCACTTTGGACAAACTAAATTTAATTCAATCCCTATCAGTTATCCCCTTGTCCTTGTGTTGTCTGTGTTACTATTGGCTTGACATGTGGTAGTTTTTCATTGGCTGAAGCATTCTCCAGGTAGGATGTCAAGGTGATTTGAAATCAAAGGTTCAAGATGTTAACACATGGCATAATCCTAGTGGCTTACCAGTCACGTCATTTCGTTATTCAAAAAAAAAAAAAAAAAAAATTGTCGCGTGGCGCATTCTAATTAGTTCACGTCCTTTCAATTTCCCACCCTACTAACTATAAATAGGACAATACCTCTCCTACCCTCTCACATTTCTCATATTTTCTTCTTTGACATCAGTTGTTCAGCATTTTGTCTAGGAGTTTCCTTCTGTCCTTAGTCATCCTCGTTTTGAGCCAGGTATCCTCTTTTTCTAGTTTGTAGGTTTTTCTTTAGAGTTCTTTTCAAAATGTTTGAGATAATAGTGTCCTCGTCTAGTGATAAGGATGAGAGAGAGATAGAAGAGTATCATGATGAGAGTAACAGTAGTGGTAGTAGTAGTGAGAGTAGTAGTAGAAAGAATAGTTCTTTAGACGAGCATTACTCGTTTGGAGTTCCTAGTGTTCCTTTAGTGGTTCTCTAGGAAGAGTTAAGGCAAAGGGCGGCGTCAAGCTCTTTTACTGGTCCGTCCACTAGTGTTCTAGCGTTCATCCCCTCTCCAAGTGAGGAGGAGGATATTTTGTACTGTTGTGCTGTGATAAGAATTAACAAGCATTAAAGGATCCATTGCATGTTCTAGTTTGGCCTATTACTAGAGCAAGATCCAAAAAGATCAAAGAAGCACTTAATGGGCTGATTCAAGAGATTTGGGCTGATTCTAACTAAGGGTCGTTAATTGGCCGGGTCGGGCTAGCCCAGCCCATTTTTACTTGGCCCAAGGGCACATTGGACTGAGCATAATGGGCTATTAACTAGTTAACGGGCCGGGTCGGGCTAGGTCGAAAGAGAAAACCCCAGCCCACGACCCTACCCATAGGCAATGCCCATTTTGTCTAAAACGGGCTAGGCTACTAGGTTGGGCCTAGTGGGCTACCAATGGAATTGTGTTAGCATATTATTTTATTATTTTTATAAAGAAAGAATCATTTTTTTATAAGAGAATAATTAATCTATTTTTTTTAAAGAAAAAGAATCAAAGAATTTAATACTTAATTACAATATTTTTTTAACAGTCAAATCAATTTAATTTTTTTTAATTAAGGCTTCAAATAGTTTTTTTTTTTTTTTTTTTTTATCTTTAATAAAAAAAATATCAAATGGTTAATTCAAATTTGTTGGACTACTAGAAAAATATATATTTAATAAACTAAGTTTAGCACAATTACTTTAAGTATCTTAGTGGTTGGGAGAGTTCTCTTAAGAAATTTTTCTACAATATCTCAAGATCAATCTTTCATACAGCTCTTATATATTTTTGTTATAAATTCTAAGTTATTGGACTGGATAATGGGTCAGGCCAACGGGCTGGGCTACTAGGCTAGCCCATCGGGTGCCCATGGGCATAAAAACTAGCCCATGGCCTAACCCATTGGGCTAGTGGGCTACCCATGGGCCTCAATAACAACGGGATGGGCCACCCATTAGCTTGATGGGCTACCGGGTTTCTAGGTCAGGCCGTGGGCCATGGGCTATTTGATGACCCTTAATTCTAACATAGGACATTACAAGCTTGGCCCAAAGGAAGATGAAGGCATAATAAATTTAATCCAAGCTATTGAGGGTTGATCTAGCTTAATTAAGCGTGATTTATGGTGTGGATTAATGACTGATTGACTTTCTAGCTCCATACTAATTAATAGATATTTTTCCTATTCTGGAGATGCTAATTTTAGACCAAATCCACCTTAATTTTAGGCTTATATTATTTAGAACGTTTTTTTTTAGCTATTTTCCTATTTTGGAGCTGCTAATTTCGAATTAAATCAACTTTAATTTTAGGCTTTTATTATTTAGTACGTTTTTTACGTTTTCCTATTTTTAGTCATGTCTTATAAATAGGGATGGCAATTTTTGCCTGATCCGCAGGTACCCAGCTTGGCCCGACCCTAATGGGCCGGGTTTTACCTGGTCCGATTAGGAATACGGTCGGGTATGGGTTTTTTTTTAAAAACCCGAAGCGGGTCCGGGTTTTATAAAAAAACCCGAAACCCGACCCGGATATAACCCGATTAAAATTACAAAAAAAAGCCCCCTATATATATAGAGCTATAACTAACCCTAGCCCCTCATTTGTTCAGCAGCAGCTCGCCTCCCTCACAGTGCCTCACCCTCATAGAAGCACACTCAAGCTCTCATTCTCACTCTCATCCATCCTCATAGTCACAGCCACTGCCTCCCTCAAGCCATCACTATCACAATCTCACGGTCTCACCCACCGCATGGTCGTTGCCCCCCTCAAGCACTCACTCTCACCCACCCTCACGGCCTCACTTTTACTCAGCCACTCCTCCTCCATGCGTTTCCACGTCCACCCTGCTGTCGACGCCAAGCCAACATTCCTCCCTCTCTGATTTGTCACCGCTCACCGTAAGACTGTGAGAGTGAAATTTCCTAGATTTGCCAAGCCAACGTCCACCTCACTGCGTTCGTTCCCCAAATTTATTTTTTTTGGGTTAATTTCCTAATTCTTATATGATTTCTGTTATTGGGTTTGGTTGTATTGTTTTTGGTTTGATAATTGATTAATTCTGTAATTTTTTTTTTTTGGTGATTTGTGATGTGAAGTGTGGAAAATGAAAGCATGGGTCTTGTGATTTGTGTCTAGCTTACCATGCATTAATGAAAATGGCTTGGCTATGATTTGTAATTTTGTAATTTCTGATGTGAAGCCTAGAATTCTTTTTTTTAAAATTGGGTCAAGGTTTAGGGCCTTTAGATTGGGCCCTGAAGGGGGACTGCTGGACGGAGCCTGGCTAGGACAGGTCCGGGCCTTGGAAAAAAACCCGGTTAGTAAATAGGCCGGGTCTGGGCCGCGAGTCTTGGCCCGCGGGTCGGGTTCGGGTATGTAAAAACCCGGCCCAAACCCGACCCGTTGTCATTCCTACTTATAAATAGCATGCACTCATTGTAATAGAAGATAATTGACAAAAAACCAGAAAAATGTGAGGTTTTACTTCTTCTTTTGGTTCTTCAAGAACTGTGAACTTATTAGAGATTCTTCCTTGTGGCATTCAAATTTTATACATTCGGTTTGTGATTCAGTTATAATCATTGGGTCTAGGTTTGTTACTTATACCTTTGGTTCACGTTTCATTGATAAACGTTGGGTTAGGGTTTCTATCAAAATCTAAATTGTAGCTTTCTTGGGCAAATATTCCAATATTATTTGTTGGGTCTCAAAGCATGTCGATTGAGGTTCGCATCATGTTGTAGGCATTCCCTCAAGAACGGACGAGAAAAAGCAAAACTCTCTTAGGGGTTGGTATCAGATTCTAGATGATCTTAAACCTCGTCTAGTTGTCCCTGGTGAGTGGTGTTGTACTCCCAACTTAGGGGTTGGTATATATAAGGCCTACCTACTAGGGGGTCTTAGGTTACCTCTTAATGCCTTTGCTGGGGAGATCCTCTATAGGCTAGGTATAGGTATAAACCAACTCAACCCCAACGCATGGAGGCTCATTATATTCATGCAGGTGTTATAGAGGAAGGTTTTTTATGGGAGCCATCCTCTTACTGTGGACGAGTTTCTATACTACTATAAACCTTCGGAGATAAGTCAATCCTTAGGTTTCTATCAATTTTTTGCCAGAGGTTCCAGTTGTAGGTTGGTTAAGTCCCTTCCCTTGTCTGATGGGAGATGGAGGATGAAGTTTTCCTTCGTCTTAGGGTTTTGGGTAGGGAACCCTATTGAGGTAGGCAGGGACCCATTTCCTCCCTACATTGGTGAGATGGGTCATTTTCGTCCAGAGAGTATGTCATTTTTCACAGCTTGTATTACTTCTTTTGTTATATTTATCTAACTCCATTTTTTTATTTATTGCCATAAGACGACCCTCTGAGCAAATTCTTCCTAGACCACACTTTTTTGTAGACAAGACTTTCCACTTCTTAGTAACACTTTGTTGTCTCACAACTTGGGGACTTGGACCTGAGCCTACAGAAGAAGCACTTGCCCACGAGCTCACCACCCGTAGACATAAGTTATTCATTTCACTGTGTTTTGGCTAGATAATTTGTCTAGACTTTAACATATCTTTCTTCTTTGTATGAATGACAACCATGAAAGAAAACAAAGGAAAGGGTGTGGTTGGTGAGGAAGCTACATAGTCTAGGGATGAGGATATTGACCAAACTCGTCCTCCTATCTCGTCCACAGTGAAACTCTTCCCTCCAACCTTGTCGAAGAAGAGGAAGACGGTGTCCAAGAGATTGGACATAGGTAATCTTCCTAGCCGTCGAGGTAACAAGAAGCAGAAGGTTGACTCCTCAACACCATCCACCACTCCTATTGTGGTTCTTGACCACGTTGCTTCTGTGGCCAAGCCTAAGGTTGACGCATCTCTCACCCATCCTGATGTGGACCCGTCCAAGCCTCCTCCTGTTGGCCCTCTTGACAGTGGCCTATTGACTATCTTAAGAAGTGAGGGTCTTGCCTGGGAGAGATTCAAGCAGGAGGTGACTGATAAAGATGTTGCCATTTGCTATGACATGTCTGTGAAGGAGTTTGAACAATCCACAGTTCATGAAAAACTATAAGGTATTGTAGACTCATCCTTAATCTTTTAAAGATCTGAGCTTTACTTTGTTTTCTCATGTCCATATTCTTGATACAAGCCATGTCAAAGTTTATGGTGGCATCCAAGCAAGCCTATGAGCTAGACAAGACCAGGGTTAGGCTTGAGGCAAAGATTTGTGACATGGAGAAGGAATCCAGCCGTACGACAGGGGAGAGAATGAAGCTAGAAGCCGAGGTGAAAGAGTTAAAGAACTTGGCTGAGGAGTTGGGGGCTGATATAGTGGAGAAGGATATTCGTCTGGATCATTTTCAGAAGCAGAATGACGAGCTTAGGTCCTCTTTGAGCAAATCCAAAGATGAAGTGATTAGAGAATTCAAGACGTCCAAGGCGTACACCGACCTCTTGGACGAAAACTATGCTGCGGGCTTTGAGTATTTTTGTATGGACGCCTTTGAGTCATTCCCTAGGGTGGACTTTGACTCTATCAAGCTCCGTACTGCAACTGAGAGTTCCTTACTTCAGACGAGCTCAGAGGATGTAAATATTGAAGACGATGCTTCCACTCCTCACCCTACCAAGGATGGCCCAAAGTTTGGAGACGATGTCCCTAGTGGTTTATCCAATTTTAATTTCAAGCAAAATTTATTTTTCTTTATTTGCCCTTTTTTTAGGGGGGGGGGGGGTTGTTGTTTTGGACCATTTAAATTTCTTTAAGTACGCTACCTCATCCATGTTTAAGGATGGGGTCTCATACACCTATCTTTTCTAGGCTTGTTATTTTAAAGGGTTTTTGGATGATGTTCGTCTACCTTTAGTTTTATTTATGAATAGATTTCTGTCCATGTTTAAATGTTCATTCTTGTTTCTGTTGCCAATTTTAATTCCCAAGTATATTTTGTCCATAGTTAGGAATTTATATTGGAATGGCTAAATACTTTCCTTGTCCTTATCTTGGACTTATTTTTGGAATTTTTGATTGGCTGTTTTGCTTTTCGTCTATAGTTTGGATTACTTAGTAGCTTGGACATATGTCATCCATAAAAATTCTTTGTATATTGCATGCATGTCTTTCTTCGTCCTTTGTTATTGGACGAGTGTACTAGGAGGTTTCCGTTCCTTCCCTTTGTACTTTTGTTTTTACCTTAAGGTTTTATGATAACTTGCCTTTTCCTCATGTAAGGATGGCTCATGACAATACATCTCTGCATCTAGAGACTTTAGATGTCTTTAACTTATGGACTTTACTTTCTTAAAGAATCATCAGCACTTAAGTTAGAAAATCCAAACTGCTTTATATACAATAGAAAACTTTGTACATAGCATTGTTCATAGACAATAGGGAACTTTGTACATAACCTCGTCCATAGACATCATTCATGTTAGTACCTAGTTCTTTTTTAGGAAATTCAAATTACTTTATATACAAAAGGACTTTGCTCATGACATCGTTCATAAACATAGCACATGCTAGTAGCTAGTGCTTTTTAGGGAATTCAAATGCAAGAAAACATAAAATACTGTGTGAGAGACCTCGAAAAAAATGTCCCTCAAAAATGAGATTCGAGTACCTTTTAGAACACCTCTCTTTTTGGGTAAGTGGTATGGAGTCGCCATTTTTTTTTTTTAATAAAAAAATACAAAAAAATAAATTACATGATTGAATTTTTCTCTTCATTGATTGAATAAAAAATACATATTTGATAAACTTGAAAATTACATAGCTTTGGGCCCTAGTTACAATCTACCAAAATAATTACATGGCCTGTTGTCCTAGTTACATTCTACTCAAAATAAATAAAGATAAGGCTAGACCTACTTAGCCAAAAACCTAAATTCGGAGGCTAGGTTATGGAATGGA
Source organism: Quercus robur (assembly GCF_932294415.1). NCBI lineage: Eukaryota > Viridiplantae > Streptophyta > Magnoliopsida > Fagales > Fagaceae > Quercus > Quercus robur. Next base: position 29,219,892 of record NC_065541.1, on the reverse strand, counting down.
AAGGTGTTAGGCACCCATTCTGCCCAGACAAAGTCTGATCTTCTAGACTCTTGTGACCAATGTAACTTTTTATGCATGTCATGAATGATATGTTGAATATGCGACACTAAAATTGAATCACTCAAATTTATTTATGAATGAAGTCACTTTTTTGTTTTGTTTTGTCTTTTTTTTTTTTTTTTTTTTTTTTTTAATTCAGATTTGTTTTGGTTGGTAAAAAAGTTGATGTCAAAATACCAGATATGTTTTGTACTATTTAGAAAAAGTGGTTTTTGGAGATAAAAATTCAAATCTGTATTGTGATGATAAAAAAAAATGATCTTTGATGATAGAAAAATCGTATCTATTTTTATATGCTTTAAAAGAATGAAAAATATTTTTTTAAGAAGAGAGTTTCACTCATAATTTAAATTTATGCAAATGATTTACATAAAACAAACGCAAACGCAATCATGTTTAATCTTTTTCTTTATTTTAAAAATCTGCATGTATTAAAAAATCAGATTTGTATCTAAGGAAGATACAAATAAGTTTTTTATGATAAAAAATGTTCAGATTTGCATCTAATGAAGACACAAACCAGTTTTGATTAAGAAAAATCCAGATCTACATCTAAGGAAGATGCAGATCCGTTTTATGTTAGAGAAAAATTCAGATCTACCTCTAATGAAGATGCATATCTGTTTTATTGTGAAGAAAAATTCAGATCTACATATAAGGAAGATGCAGATATGTTTTATTGTGAAGAAAAATTCAGATCTGCATCTAAGGAAGATGCAGATCTGTTTTGTTGTGAAGAAAAACTCAGATCTACATCTAAGGAAGATGCAGATCTATTTTTATTTTAAGAAAAAGAGTTGTTCACATGCAGATTATTGATATTTAAGAAAGAGACTATAACAATTACATTAAAAAAAATCATGCTTTAAACAAAACAATGATTAATAATTGATGCTATGGATAAAAACATTCATCAACATAAAAAGAAGCATAAAGAAAAGAAGGAAACAACCTCTTGCATGAGCACTTTTTGTTCTTGAGAGGATGTTTTAGGGTTCAGAGAAACTTATGCAGTTATCTTTGAAACATAAAAACCCTAATTTAAGCAGCAAATCTTAGAAAGGATTAGCAAGTATCAGCAATTTGAGAGCCTCAAAATGTGTGCCTCCCAGAGCGTAGAAAAAAAGGTGCTGAATTATGAGGTTCAATCTCTATTTATAGAGGCCAGAAGACTCTAAAAAATAGGCACGGATGATTAGGATGTGAATTTGGATGCATCCTTTTGTGAAAAGATCGAAAAATGTGTGCCTTATCATTACTTGAAGGTCGTTGGGTCAAAGCCCAACAAAGGAAAATTCGGCCCTTTTAGAGTGCCGTTCGGCACTCCAAAAGTGCCAAATTGGCTCTTGGACACCGAATGCTCTTTTGTGTTTGGGTGTCATTTAGACTCCTCTTCTAAGGTTTTTTTAGCGATCTTTGCACCTAGACGTGTTTTCATTCTCCGTCTATGATTTTTTATCTCTTTTTTTGGATAATTCAGTTTTTATTTTTTTAATTATTATTTTTTAAATTATCTTGTAGATAAATACCCTAAAATAAATCTTGATAAAGTTCAAACTATCCACAATTTTATTGTTATCCAATCACCCCTTTTATTCCTATGCATGCATCCCTATTTTAAACACTAATTATCAACCAATTACAAAATTATTTAATTAATTTTAATTGCTTAACCAATCATAATTAATTTAAATTGATCATGCGTGGTCGACTCTACCTAGACACAATGCATGTTGACCATGCAAACTTGATCATGTGATATCTTTCGATCCAATGGTCCGATTTGGAAACCGGAAACACTGTTACGACCGTTAGAATCTCAAGATCATTTTTATGATATGCAATAAATGAATTAATGCATGTAATGCAAAAAACAAATTGATGCAGGTAATGCAAGAACAAATGGATGCATGTAATGCAATCATGATTTTTAGGGTACATGGATGGTCATTCAAGTCATACTCTTTGATTAAATCATGGGTGCAAAATTGAGTGTCTACATACTGCTAGAAAACATAAGTGCTTAAAGATAATATAAATAGACTACTAGTGGTCACTAGTAATCTTTAGTCTCGTCCATGCTGACCTTCTTGACAAGCTTTCACTTAGTATTTCTTTAAGTGCTCCAAATTCCACGGATGCTCTAGCCTTCTTCTGTCCAAAGCTTCCATATAGTACGACCCTAGTCTTTTATAGTTGATAACTCTGTATGGTCCTTCCCAATTAGGTCCCAATTTTCCATGAGCGGGGTTCTTTGTAGCCAAAGACACATTTTTTAAGACGACATCCCCAATGTTGAATTGCCTTGGCTTGACCAAAGCATCATGGTGCTTAGTCATTAGGGTCTTGTAGCATGCCACCCTCTATTCCGCATCCATCCTTACCTCATCAATGAGATCGAGGTTTAGACAAAGTTACTTCTCATTCTCCTTATCAATACAGTGGGCCACCCTGTAGCTAGTCAGACCAACCTCCGTAGGTATCATTGCATCACTTCCATATGCTAGCTTAAAAGGAGTCCCTCCAATAGGAGTCCTTACTGTCGTCCTGTATGCCCAAAGGACGCTGGGTAATTCATCTAGCCATATCCCTTTTGCCCCCTCAAGCTGAGTCTTGATAATCTTCAGCAAGGATTAGTTTGCAACTTCTGCCTATCCATTAGCCTGTAGGTGGGAGGGTGAGGAGTACTAATTCCTGATTCCCAACTATTCGCAAAACTCTCTGAAGGGTGTATTATCAAACTGGTGCCGTTATTTGAGATGAGCACTTTTAGGATTCAAAAACGATAAATAATGTTCTTCTAGATGAAGCTTCTGACGTTCTGGTCAGTGACCTTTGCCAACGGCTCTGCTTCTACTCATGTAGTAAAATAATCAATTCCTACCACTAAGAACTTCATTTGCCTCGTCCCCATGGGAAAGGAACCAAATATGTCAAGTCCTTACTAGGCAAAGGGCTAAAAAGCCACCATTGGAGTAAGGTATTCTGATGGTTGTCTAGGTATATTGTTGTAGCGTTGACACTTGTCACATGCTTTAACATAAGTTTTAGCATCTGCTTGCATGTATTGCCAGTAATATCCAAACAAGTCTCACTGCTTAACTTTGCTAAAGTACTTCTTCATTTGTTCTTCCTTGGCTTCACATGTTCCGTTCACTTGGCCTATTACCAGTTATGAGTCTCTTTGGACAAGAACTGAATCTGCTTCAAGTGACTTGGCTAATTCTAAACCCTGGAGTGGGGCTTCATATTCAGCTTCATTATTGGTCATCTGGAACTATAGACGGATGGCATACTCTAGTTGATCCTCCTCTGGTGATTGCAAATTGTAAGGTTGAATTTATTCAATCATTTTGTTGGTTTTATTCCGTGCCAAATTTGCTTGTAATTTAGCATTTAGAAACCCTGTATTTAGGTGGGAATCATGTAAGGGTAGTGTGTGAGAGAGTGTGCAGAAAAGTTCAAGAGTGTGCACTCAAGAAGAGCCTCGCGACTAGATCGCGACTGGCAAGGCGCTAAAAGTGGCACACATGTGAAGCATGTAGGGGAACTAAAGGGTCACGCCAACTGGAGCATTACAGGACAAAACTTCCAGATTGGCCAGACAGTTAGCTTGCAACTTGTTAGAGTGTCTTTTTCGGGATACTCAGGCCCAAGGATCCCGAGCCTGAATGAAAAAGAAAGGATTTGGTGGACTGGGCCTTGACTCACCGCAGCTAAATGGCTGTTTAAGAATCAAGTGAATGCAAAGAATACTCCTGACAACATACAAAAAAGATGACAAACAAGGATATCGAGGAGTGCCAGAAATTAACAATGTAAGTTCAGAAAGAAAGAAAAGCAGGATTAGCAAGACGATAAAAAAAAAAAAGTATTGTGAGGATCCTGGGAATTATGAAACAGAATTTCATTAAGGCATTATCTGTTTAATTACAGAAAGCTCACTAGGACGTGATACAAGGTCCAATCGAGCTCAAAAATTGCAGCCTTGAATGGCTATTTCAGCCTTCAAAACTTGCAAAGTTTGATTCTCGTTGAATCCGAGTATGTACCATAGTTGCTTTTACGGGATATCGGGAAGCAGTATTCGTTTTCCCTTAGTAATTTTCTTTCCACACAGATTTTCTGATAGTTTTTCCCTAAAGAATCTCTTCTTTCTTATGTTTCTCCCCTTTTTTTCTCGCTGCTTTCTTCACAACCCATCCTCTCCTTTTATAGAGGAGTTTTTCTGGGCGTCTTGGGGAACCGTTGGTTCCCCTGTTTTGGTCTTTTGCAAACAGAGTATGTTCTGTCCTCATCATCTCGGTAAGTCCCCTTTTCCGTTTTCTCTCATTCTTTCCTTCTCTTGGTTCTGATTCCTTCGAAAGCTTCTGGTTGGCCATCCTCTTTGGGATGTGCTGAGGTATGCCCTTCTCGGCATCCTCACTTCTGGCGTCTTTTACCTTTCTGTTTCTTTCCTATTTGGGCGGAATCCTGTTCTGCTCTTTTGAAATCGTTTTGTTATCATTCTTCTTCCTTGTCTTGGTTCCCCGACGCCTTTTCTGTCTGTGCCATGAAGGGTCGCTTGCGTTCTTTTGTTTTTCTTGTTTTCTTTTTCTGTCTTCTTTCTATCGATCTGTCCTGGTCTTCTTTTTCTTTGCGCTTATTGATGGTGCCTGAGGATCCTTGCGTCTTATACTTTGCTGTGATGTTCTCTCTCTTTTTTTCTTTGGTTGCTTTTCCTTTTCTGGGCTTCGGGATCCTCAGGGCCTTTCGTATAATCCCTTTGGACTTGGTCTGAGTTTTCTTTTTTTCTGGGCTTAACTCACTCTTTCTTGGGCTTAGCTTATTCTTTCTTGGGCTTATTTTACTGTGATTTTTTTTAGACCTCAACATTTAGCCCCTCGAGCTCGTGGGTTGCCTAAAGCCCACGCGTGAGTGATTTAGGTTTCCTTAGGTTTTTGTGGGATCCCAGCTCTCTTCTGCTGCTTTTGGTCGCCTCCTTTTTTGCGTGTTGTGTTCTCTTATAATTATTACTTTTCGCAGCTTCCTCTTTACACGGGACGTGGCAGTTGAGTATTTGAGATAAAACTCTCCTACCCACTTATCTCGTTTCCCATTGCTTCTCATTAATAACTGCTGATTAACCCCCTCTTCAAATTAAATTTTTTGCAACTGGCGTGTCTTTTCATAAACTGTTTTTCCCAACTGCTACTTGCGCCTTTATTGTAGCCGTTTCATCTTATCATTTTGCTTCTCTGAACTTTTTTCATTCCCTGAGTTTTTCTTCTTCTCTGTTACTCTGGTCTTCCCTTTTTCGCACTTTCAATCTCTTTTCTTCTCATAGTGTGTGCTGTTTCCATGGCTTCTTCTTCTTCTCGAATGAGGAGAGAGCGTACTCCCAGTCCTTCTGAGGGGGAAGGTTCTTCTGGTTCTGCTCCGAGCGATTCTCGCGAGGTTGCTGAACGTCCGGCCTTCCCTTTACGGGATCCTTGGTATTCTCTCAGTTTATTTTTTCCTCATATATCTCATGGTGAGGCTCCTCCATCCCCTCACGTTTGGCTATTTTCTGGCCAAGCGGGTTTCGCTGGTTCCGCCCAAGTTCCTGACCCTAGAGAGATTTTCGATCTCCAGATCAGACAAGGAATCTGAGAGGCGGTTCCTATTTTCTTTGATTTTGTTCCGGGAAAGATTCAGGGTTGGCCTATATGGGTAGACAAGGAACTGTCTGATGCTGAGTTTGTGGGTCGTTTAGAGCGTGCTGGCATCCTAAAGGCAGTGGCTATTTCCAGAAACCTTGAGGGTTTCAGAGATGCCAAAGGGCTCAGGCATCTGGTACGTCGTTGGTGTCCTTCCCTTCATACTTTTTTCTTTTCTACTGGTGAATTGACAATCACCTTGGAGGATGTGGTTAATAACTTCCTCTTCCCGGTGTTTGGTGAAGAAAATCCCTTTGATATTGATCTTTCTGGTGAGGATCTCGTGGTAGAAGAGAAATTATTTGGTCATTTTGGTGGTCGCTCCGCCTCTCCTGGTGGTAAGCCGGCTAGGATGGGGAGATGGGTGATGACCCTTTCTCGTGAAAAGGATAAGGAAGTGAGGTGGGCCGGTTTCCTGGCTTTTTGGCTTAGTAAATTTTTGTTTAGTGAGTTCCCTGGGTACGGAGTTAAGTCTTCATTTTTTCCGTTGGCAATCAAGTTGGCTCGGGGTACCCAATATCCTTTGGCCCCTCTGTTCTTGGGTCATGTTTATTCTCAACTGGACCAGCTTCATGGAGATGAGGCTGAGGGTGACTCTTGCTATGTGATCACTTCATCTCTTCACTGTGCCATTCTTCAGATTTTCATGTGGGACCGTTCTGCAGCTACTTTGGCTAAGTGTAGAAATTTGAAGTTTGTGAAGGACAAGTTCCAAGGATCCCCCGACATAGTGAAGGGTCTTTGTGGTAATTCTACTGATGCCTTTCCCATTATTTTTCGTTGGATTAGCTTGAAGGGTGGTGGCCTCAATCTTGTGGAGTTGTTTGACCAAGCAGGGAGCTTATATTGGAGATCCCCTCGTGAGTTTGGTCCTGGCTTTGCGTGTGATTCTGTGTTGTCTTCTTTTTTATCTTCAATAGGTAATACCTTTGACTTGCGCCGTGGTGATGAGGGCAGTCTGGCTTATCTCGCCTGTATTAGCCCCTCCTGGCTTCCTGTGCCTTCTTCAAGTGGCCCAAAATATACTCATTATTCAGCACACCGGGTGCTCCGACAGTTTGGTTTTGATCAGGACATTCCGCCAGTCTTTAAGGATGTGGTGCCATCCCTTCCTTCCTTGGATCCTTTCTTGAGGTTGCAGGCCTTTTCTTATTGGTCACGGAGGAGCCCCCAGTTTGTAGTGCCTAACTCCCAGAGAGGAGTTTTTGCTTCCAGTGGCTATACCAGTTATTGGAAAAGAGTACAAAAATCTTTTGTTGACTATGTTGGCACTGGCACAGTTCGGGAAGTCCCGAATTCTAGCATTGTTTCTGCTCCGACAGCTAATAGACGTTTATCCCTTCCTATTGCTGGGATTGTTTCTGCTGCTGCAAGCAGTAAGACTGGGTTTGCGGAGTGGCATGCCTCTAGGGGAGGCTGGGTGGCTTATGGACAGGATTTTCCTGAGGCCTGGCTGGGTGATAGTCTCATCATTGGTGCTTCCTCTGGGGTGCCCATCAAAAAGGGTGCAACAGAGACAATTAGTGCTGCTACTGCTAAAGGTAAGGATGTCAAGTCGAAGAAAATGAAAGCTGCTGATGTTGGTGAAAGTACAGGGGGTGTGGAGATAGGCTCTGAGGCGAAAAGAAGAAAAACGGGGAAATCTCAAGCACACTTGGCATCACAGGAAGGCAAGGATGTCAGGGAACCTTTAGTTTCAAGGACCCGGAAGAAGACCAAGGTAGAGTCTTCTTTTCCCCAGGTTCCTGTGACCGCTTCAGTCCATGGTTCTTTAGGATCCTCTGGTTTGGTATCCCAGCCTCCTTTAGGACCCTCTGGGCGTACTCGTAGTAAGCAAAAGACTTCCAGAGAATCTGTAGAGAGAGAGAGAAGGGCAAGACTTCTTTCCTTCTTCTCTTTTTTTTTTTGTTGTTGCACTCACTTTATATTTTGCTGATGAGTGGTGATTACCTTTGCAGTCCAAGCGCAAGTCTGATTACAAGAAGGGTAAGAGCCAATCTTCTGGAGACGACGTGGTACGTGTGTTCCCCCTTCTCCTATTCTTTTCCCTTTTGCTCTGACATTGTGTTGTTAGCATTCCCTGCTGTTGTGTTTTTTTTTTTTACTTAGTATTGCCTTCTCTGCTTCTTCTTCCTTTAGGTGGAGGTATCCCCTCCTGTGACTGGCAAGGCTCTGGGGGAGGAAACTGTCACAGCTCTTTCTGTCGTTTTTCCTGTTATGGGGGAGGAGCCCCCTACTGATGATCCCGCTGAGGAAACCGGGCAACCGATGCAAGGTTCCCAGGATTCTCAGGATCCCAAAGCTTCTAGGATCCCATCATCTCAAAGTCCCCATCTTGAACGCACTCCTAGTCCTATCAGGACTGTGTTTCCTCAATCCTTGTCAGATAAAGGTGCTTTGGGAGACACTCCTCTATCCAAACAAACAGGTAAACCTTGTTTCCTTGAAATAGCCTTATATTTTTTTACTTTCTTTTCCAGTTTTTCTTGAATTCCCCTTTTCTTTTCTTTAGGTCAAACCAGTGAGAAATCTGCTCCCAGTGTTGCCTCTTCTTTAGAATCAGAGAGCTCAGAAGGTGAGTGCAAGCTGCTCCCATCGTGTTTCTTTTTTTTTTTCTTTCCCCCCCCCCCTTTTTTTATGGCGAAGCCCCCTGCATCTATCCCTTCCTTTAGCCACTTTGCCATTGGTCCTTCACCTTTTCTTCAACTTGCTTTATGTTCCTTCCCAGAATCTTCGGGGAAGTCAGGAGATCAGGAAGAAGAGGTTCTGCCTCAAGAAACTGGAACCGGTTTGTTCTTCTAAATCTGTTCTTCCTTTTCTTTTTCTTCTTTCTTCCTTTTTTTTTTTGAATACTGATACAGGCTTTGCAGGTTCTGAGCCTGTTATCCCTGAAGGAATTGTGAGACCTGTTGAAGTTGCTGACCTTCATCTAGAGCAAAAGGCTGCAAGTCCTCCGGTCTTTGCAAGTGGTGACACGACGATGGGGGATGCCTCGAAGATGGCTGCCTCAGATCTTGATTCAAAGCTTCCCTCTTTCCTGGCTCGCTTTGATCTTTTGGAATTCAACAGTCTTCCTGCCAGCCACTTTCATGTTTTTGGATCTTCTTATGGCAGCTTCCTGCGCTTCTCTGTTCCTGTGGAAGCCTTGCCGTTGCTGGAGAGCCTGCTCAAGAGTCACGGGGATTTTACCAGCGGCTTCAGGGGAGGCGTTTTTCTAGGCAACATTTTAATGGAGTTGCTGTGTGCTGTGTTGATTTCCCTAAGGAATTCCTCTGTAGATTCGTTGTCTGAAGAAAAGCTTCTGGAGTGGAGAGGGGTGATGCAGGACCTTCTGGAGGCCAAGTTTAATTTATCTTTTCTGCTGGATCACTTGCGTCTGCTGGCTCATATGCTGTTTCAAAGGCAATCATTCAGGAGTATAGACACTGAGATAGCTGTTGCTGAGGAAGCTTTGGCTCATGCTCACAAAGTTTTACAAGATTTGAAAGTCAAGCGGCAGAGGATCCTTTCTACTTTGGCTGTTCCTGCTATTTCTCCAGATGCTTCTTTGTTGGCCGGCCTCATTCCTTAGCTTCTTTTTTTTTACATGAACAATTTGGGGTTGTATAAGTTTTTTTTTTTGAACATTGCTCTGCTTCTTGCTTTCTCAAAACTGCTTCTTATTTCTTAGTATGTGAATCTGCCTTTTTCCTTGGATATATATTGTCTTTACTTTCTCGTGACTCTTTTCTTTTCTGAGTCCTGGACTATGGTTCTCACAGGCTTCACTGTAAGTTCTGGTCCAGGTACCTGGTGATTTATTGTGCAAGTACTGAACTGGGTACACTAGTATCCTTCTCTATGTATGTTTTTTTTTTGAGATACGGTCCCAGTTCATGAACTTTGACAGGTTCCCCCTTTGCCAAGTGCTAGGCTAGGTATCCTAGATATTTTCTTTTATTCTGTGATCCTAGACCTATGCACTTGGGACTGTTTGTGGGATATCTGAAATTATTTGTGAGGTGGATCCTGGGCCATATGTAAAAGGGTATTACATATTCTCCCCCTTTTTTTTTTGACTCAGGTATCCTTCCTTAAATTTATCCACATTTGGTCTTTGCAGTAAAGAAAAAAACTTAAATGTTGAAGAAACAGGAATTCCATTAAAACATGATCATTTTTTTTTTTGGGAACAAAGAAAAAGTCTTTTGGTGCAGCATTGACCACGAAGTGTCAATCTATCACATGTTCCTGAACAAAATTATCTTAGACCAGAATTCTTGATAAAGGCTGAAAAATAAAAAGACAAAAATAAAAAGGAACTTAGCAGATAGTGAAGCTGGTGAAAGGACCCTGAGGTACTGGGGATCCCCTTGTCCTTATGCATAATATTGCTTCAGCCATTTCCCGTTTATGGGTTCTATCAGGACTGTTCCATCTCCTTTGGCAAGGTAATAATATCCACTTTCATGAGCTGCATTGATGATGTAGGGTCCTTCCCATTTTGGGGTGAACTTGGAAGGCCCTGGCAGGTTCCTCCTCACGTACTCCGCCATCCTTAGCACTAATTGCCCTTTGGTGAACACTCTTGGGCGTACTGCTTGTGCATATGCTCTGGTCATTCTTTGCTGGTATCTTTGGCTCCTTTTCTTGGCCAGTTCCCTTTCTTCTTCTACTCCTTCCAGATCTACTAATCTTTTTTCATTGCTTGCGTCTTCACTTTCTCCCTGATTTTCCTCAAGAACTACCCTTGGTGTAGGAATGATTAACTCCACAGGGCTGATGGCCTCTGTTCCATAAACCAGGGAGAATGGGGAGAATCCTGTGGCTGTCTTTACAGAGCTCCTACATGCCCAAAGCACATCTGCCAGATGGTCACTCCATTTTCCTCCATACTCATGCTTCATTTTCCTGAGGATTTTTAATATTACCCTATTAGTAGCTTCAGCTTGGCCGTTTCCTTGTGGGTAGTATGGGGTAGATCTTCCATGCTTGATGTGGTATGCTTCAGTTAATCCTTTCACATCTTTGTTTATGAATGGGGTTCCATTGTCGCTGATCAATCTTCTGGGGATCCCGAATCTTGTAATGATGTGGTCTCGAATGAAATTTGCTACAGCTGCTCCAGTAGCTTTTTTCAAAGGGATGGCCTCTGCCCATTTTGTAAAGTACTCCGTGGCTGCCAGGATCCATATATAACCATTGGATGGAGGATTTATGGGCCCTATGAGATCGAGCCCCCAAGTATGAAAAGGCCATGGCGTCGTCATATCTTGTAGGACATTTGGGTGAGTGTGAATTGCATCTCCTAGGACTTGGCAAGCATGACATGTTTTGACCAGCTCCTCAGAGTCTCTTTTCATCGTTGGCCAGTAATACCCCAATAACAGTAACTGCTTATACAGCCTTCTCTTCCCTGGGTGACTTCCACAATCTCCAGAGTGCACCTCTCTGACTACTTCTCTAGCTTCCTTTGGTCCCAGGCACCTGAGGGGATCCCCATGGTATCCCTTTTTGAACAAAATGTCGTTCTGCAAGAAATACCTGCACGCTAGTTTTTTGAGCTTGTGGGCCAGTTCCTTGTCAGTTGGTAGGATCCCCTGAGCCAGGTATCCTATGAAAGGAACCCGCCAATCTTCTGCAATAAACACCGCGTAGCTTTCTTCTTTATCGATTGCCAAACGACATTCCTTGCATTTCCCCTGTATGATTGCTGCTTCCTTGTCCATATCTGGCCAGTAATACCCCATGCGTTGCATCCTTCTGTATAGGCTGACTTTTTCTGCAACTCCGCATGCTTGGGCGTGTAATTCTTCTAGTTTCAACTTTCCTTCCTTCTCGGTGATACATCTGGACAGTATTCCTCCTGGCAGTCTTCTATACAATTCTCCTTCTATCTGAGTGTAATCCATTAGTTCTTTGATGTTCCCTCTAGGGCTTGCCTCTTTCATCCTTTCTTTGACTTCGTCCCTCCAGTCCCACTGTTTGGATTCCCCGGGGTACATCCCTTGGAGGATCCTTACAATGGAATGTTCCTGCCTTCCTATTTTTATCAGCGTATCTCTCCCATTAAATGGTATTTGGGATCCCAGGGTGGCGAGAGCATCTGCAAACCTGTTTTCACTTCTTTGAGTGTATTCTATGCTGAAGGTTTGAAATTCCATCTCCAGCCTTTGTGCCCAAGTCCTGTAAGCTGCTAAACTTTGCTCCCGTAGTGCAAAGTCACCTTTCACTTGGGAGACTACAAGATTAGAATCTCCCAACACTCTCATATGCTTCACTCCTATGCTGAGTGCTATAGCCAACCCAGTTAAGTATGCCTCATACTCAGCTGCATTATTAGAGCATGAGAAACCAAGTTTGAAAGACAGGGGCATGATATCCCCATTTTCGCAGCTCAGTACAATTCCTACCCCATTTGAAGTTGCTGTAGCTGACCCGTTAAACCTCATGGTCCATTTCTTCCCTGGGATCTCCATCACTGCTACCTCACCAGGGATTTCTTCGCTCAGTGGGCCTTCTTCCTTTCCTGGGAATTGAGCTAGCAAATCTGCTATGGCCTGGCTCTTGACAGCCTTGGGGGTTCTTACACCTATATCATATTGTGAGAGCAACACTAGCCATTGTGCTATTCTTCCCGTGAGAAGGGGCTGGTGCAGGAGTGCTTTTATGGGGTGGGACTTGGTTACCAAGAGGATTTGGTGAGCTGAGAAGTACCTCTTCAACCTTTGGGATGCATAAACGATTACTAGGCAGGCTTTCTCTATTCTGGGGTACCTGGTCTCGGTATCCTTGAGTGTTCTGCTTACATAATATATGGGCTGCTCATTTCCTTGGTCATCTTCTTGTGCCAGCAAAGCTCCTATTGCCTGAGAGTTTGATGCTAAGTATAGCAACAGAGGTCGCCCACGTACTGGTGCCTGGAGGGTGGGCAGATGGTTCATAATGCCCTGAATTCTTTGAAAATCTTCCTGCTGCTCTGTTCCCCAGGTAAATTCATTTCCCTTTTTCAATAGTTTGGATAGGCCTGCTGTAGCTGAGGCTAAACCAGGCACAAACCTCCTGATATAGGAGACCCTTCCCAGGAAGCTTTTGAGTTCCTTAACAGTAGTTGGTCTTCTCATCGTGGCAATAGCTGTGGCCTTGGCTGGGTCCACGCTTATGCCTTTGTGATGTACCAGGAACCCGAGGAACTTTCCAGCAGACACTCCAAAGGCGCACTTCATGGGGTTCATACGTAACTTGTATTTCCTGCATCTTTCAAAGACTTGCTCAAGTACTTGGAAATGTCCTGTTCTGGTTTTTGACTTGACCACAATATCGTCTACATAATCTTCCATCTCCTCATGCATCATGTCATGGAAAATGGCTGTCATGGTCCGTTGATACGTAGCCCCCGCATTTTTGAGGCCAAAGGGCATTACAGTGTAGTAAAAGTTCCCAATCGGAGTTCTGAATGCCGTCTTCTCTGCATCTTTGGCTGCCATGTGAATTTGATTGTATCCACTGTACCCATCCATAAACGAGAACATTGAGTTTCCTGCAGCTGAATCTACAAGGAGATCGATATTGGGCAAGGGGAACTCATCTTTAGGACATGCCTTGTTCAAGTTGCGAAAGTCTACACAGCAGCGGATTTGACCATTTTTCTTCTTCACAGGTACAATGTTGGAAAGCCATTTTGGGTGTTGGATGGGTTTGATAAAACCAGCCGTTAGTAATTTCTTGACCTCTTGGACTATTTGAGCTTCTACCTCAGTGTGAAAGACCCTGGCTGGTTGGACTACTGGCCTCACCCCTGGTTCCACATTAAGAGAATGGACTACCAACTCCGGGTCTAGACCAGGCATCTCATCATAGGTCCATGCAAACACATCTCTGTATTTTTGAAGTAAGGTTACCAGTTGTTCTCTTTCTTGAGCCACCAATCGACTGCTAATGAAAACAGGTCTTCGGGATCCTGGTTCTGTTCCCAGGTCTACTTCCTTTAGTTCTTCCTCAGGCTGAATCTGGGCCTCCTTAACTGGTTCTTCTGGGATTTCTTCTTGGGCCATCATGCAGCTTGGTGGTCCGGGACCTTCCTGCACAATGCATTCGGGTCCCGCGCACCTTCATAAACGATAAATTAACCTTCCCCCAGGTTCCCACACCACCACACATTCTCGAGATCCTGAAGAGCTGGGCTCCCTCTTTTGTCTTTTTCTTTCTAAGAGGTTTCTCAGGTCACGGGTGCCCCTTCCTCCTTCTTCTTCTTCTAGGATAGGTGCCCCCGGGGTCCCCGGGGTGGGGCTCTCATCATCTGGCTCCAACTCATCATAAAACATCGTTTCTGCAAAGTTCACTTCTCCCTGGCTGAAAGGATTATGATTAGCAGGGATCCTTATGGGTCTCCCATTCAGTCTCCCTTTAATGCATTGATGGAACGTGGACGGAATAAGGCGATGTTTATGAAGCCACGGGCGTCCCAGCAGCACGTGATAAGAAACTTCTGCATTAATCACATGAAACCTTGTCAAAGCTACTATTGGCCCTACCCTTAAGGCTAGCTGCACGTATCCTTCTGTTGATTCCACCGATCCTCCAAATCCTGTTATCTCCATGGGGGTCCCCAGGATCCTTCTGTCAACTAAACCAACAGCTTCCAGGGTACTTAAGGCAATGAGGTTGAGTGATGCCCCCGTATCCACCAGTGCTCTTCTGACTTGAACACCGTTTATGGTGGCCATGAGATAAAGGGGTCTACGGTGGTCTGGGTGCTCAATTTCCATGTCTTCATCAGTGAAGGTTATTGCATTGGTTGTTTCCAGGAAAGCTCGACTAGCATGTGACTCAGCTGTAAAGCATTCCATCCCTGAATCTGCTGCTATGCTCATGAGAGACTCTGTGGCCACCCTTCTTGCTTCTGGTCCGAATCCTAATTGATTGAATAATGACCTGAACTTAGGATTCTTCTGGAGGGTTCTGACTGTGCTCGGGTGGAAGGATCCTTCGGATTCTGCTGCTTCTGCTGGGTTCCCGTGTATTACTACTGCTACCACCCCTTTCCCTTTATGGTTAGGCAAGGGGTTCCTCTGCACTTCTGGCTCCTTCTGAGTGAGTTCCAAGGTTCCTTCCCTCAACTTTTTGTGGAAGAGCCTGCGAAGGGTCCAACAGTCCTTAGTGGAGTGCTTCACATAATTATGAATTCTGCAAAATAAAGGATTCTTCCTTTCTTCCTCGGTTGGTGGCCTGGACACAGTGAATGGCCTGACAACCCCATCTCCAATCCATTTGTCTAGGACATGGCTTAACTCTTCAGCTGTGCATGGGATCACTGGTGGTTCCTCAAACACCTTTCCATCTGGTCTCTTCCTTTTCTCTCCTGCTGATGCTGTCATAGCTTGGGACGCGAGCAGCCTTTTTGTTCTCATGGTTTGTGCTGTCCTTCTGGTTCTCTGTAGCAGGTCAGCAAACTGTGTGATACATAAATTTTCAAGGTTGAGCCTGTAATCAAAAAGCATGTTGGCTATACAGGTCTCTACGAGCTCCTTTTCTTCATGGTCTCCATAGCAGTCTAGAGACACATCTTCGAATCTTTTAATAAACTGAACAGGATCTTCTCCAGGTCTCTGCCTCACCATCTGCAGGTTCTGGAAAGTGATTTTGTCTTCACCAGGGTAATATTTGGCGCAGAATTTTTCCATCATCTCATCCCAGGTCTTGATAGACCCGGGTCTCAGCGTGGTGTACCAGGTGTATGCCCTATCCACCAAAGATTTGGCAAATTCCCTTAGACATAATTCTTTGTCTCCTGCATAGGGGCCCATAGTGTGGACAAACCTGCTCACATGTTCCACGGCACTTCCATTCCTCCCATCGAAAGGATGGAACTTTGGGGGTTCGTATCCCTTAGGATATGGTTTGCCAAGGAGTTCTGGAGGGAACGGGGGATCCCGAGAGAATTGCTTGGGGATCCCTGAGAGTTTTTCCCTTTCTTGCTCCAGGAGGGCATTGACGTCTGCCAGTGTCAAATACTGAGGGTTGGCTCTTCCTCCTACTGCTGACCCTCCTTCTGGCTGGGTCCCATCTTGGTGGCCAGTAGGGGGAATGTTGTCTCTGACTTCCTGTGTCCTGCCTTCTTTGAGAAGACGAACTTCTTGCTCCAGATCCTTTAACATTGCTGTCATCCTGGCCATTAGGTCTGGTTCCTGTCTTGCGTGTCTTTGTTCCGACACAACCTCCTGTTCCACCAAGGGTATCCCACCTCCTTGCCTGGAGACTTCCTCGTTTTCTCCTACAGGCTCAGAGGCCGTAGGTGGCACATTGGTTCCTTTGCTGTTTCTTTGTCTTGGAGGCATTCTCTGTGAAGGGATTGTTTCTTCCTTCTTCTTTGCCCAGTCCCCAGTGGAGTCGCCAAAATGTGAGAGTGTCTTTTTCGGGATACTCAGGCCCAAGGATCCCGAGCCTGAATGAAAAAGAAAGGATTTGGTGGACTGGGCCTTGACTCACCGCAGCTAAATGGCTGTTTAAGAATCAAGTGAATGCAGAGAATACTCCTGACAACATACAAAAAAGATGACAAACAAGGATATCGAGGAGTGCCAGAAATTAACAATGTAAGTTCAGAAAGAAAGAAAAGCAGGATTAGCAAGACGATAAAAAAAAAAGTATTGTGAGGATCCTGGGAATTATGAAACAGAATTTCATTAAGGCATTATCTGTTTAATTACAGAAAGCTCACTAGGATGTGATACAAGGTCCAATCGAGCTCAAAAATTGCAGCCTTGAATGGCTATTTCAGCCTTCAAAACTTGCGAAGTTTGATTCTCGTTGAATCCGAGTATGTACCATAGTTGCTTTTACGGGATATCGGGAAGCAGTATTCGTTTTCCCTTAGTAATTTTCTTTCCACACAGATTTTCTGATAGTTTTTCCCTAAAGAATCTCTTCTTTCTTATGTTTCTCCCCTTTTTTTCTCGCTGCTTTCTTCACAACCCATCCTCTCCTTTTATAGTGGAGTTTTTCTGGGCGTCTTGGGGAACCGTTGGTTCCCCTGTTTTGGTCTTTTGCAAACAGAGTATGTTCTGTCCTCATCATCTCGGTAAGTCCCCTTTTCCGTTTTCTCTCATTCTTTCCTTCTCTTGGTTCTGATTCCTTCGAAAGCTTCTGGTTGGCCATCCTCTTTGGGATGTGCTGAGGTATGCCCTTCTCGGCATCCTCACTTCTGGCGTCTTTTACCTTTCTGTTTCTTTCCTATTTGGGCGGAATCCTGTTCTGCTCTTTTGAAATCGTTTTGTTATCATTCTTCTTCCTTGTCTTGGTTCCCTGACGCCTTTTCTGTCTGTGCCATGAAGGGTCGCTTACGTTCTTTTGTTTTTCTTGTTTTCTTTTTCTGTCTTCTTTCTATCGATCTGTCCTGGTCTTCTTTTTCTTTGCGCTTATTGATGGTGCCTGAGGATCCTTGCGTCTTATACTTTGCTGTGATGTTCTCTCTCTTTTTTTCTTTGGTTGCTTTTCCTTTTCTGGGCTTCGGGATCCTCAGGGCCTTTCGTATAATCCCTTTGGACTTGGTCTGAGTTTTCTTTTTTTCTGGGCTTAACTCACTCTTTCTTGGGCTTAGCTTATTCTTTCTTGGGCTTATTTTACTGTGATTTTTTTTAGACCTCAACACAACTCAAACTCGCGCTTATTCCAGTCACGAGCTCGAGTTGCCAGAATGCCCTGTTTAATGAAAACTGACTGTTCGCATTCCTCACTCACCCTACTATAAATACCCTTATACCCACAAAATGTAGAGAGCTTTCAAAGAAAACTTTGAGAGAAAAACCCTAAAGAAAAAAAAGATTGACTCATCCACAATCTTCATCCTTTGATTCTCCAAATTTCTATACTTTCACTCTCTCCATTGTTACATCCTTGAGAGGTACATTAGCCAAATCCTTATCTCACCATACCTATATCTGTGAGGAGGTTATTTTGTGCTTGTGAAGTAGTTTAGAAGGGACTTGTATGGCACCCGAACCCCTAGGCCCAATTGGGCTTTGGGCTTTGACCCAACAATATGAACCATGATGCCAACCTCTCATTACCTGAGGCTCGGGCCCTAGGCCCACAAGGACCATAGGCCCAGGTCTCATGCCGCCTTGAAGCACATTGAGTGAATGGTCATAATTATTATGCACCACGCTTTCTCACTCGAATCACGCCCGGTGTACCACTTGCCGGACATTAAGGCAACTGCTTGGGTTCACTAATTCTCGGCTGCCCGGCAGTGCCTTGGGGAATGTCGCTGCCGAACAAATCTACTTAGGTGGGAACTAGTTCCAATGCCACTCTCACCACACCCCACTCCCAACTAACACCCACTTAAGAATAACGACATTGGACCTCCTTTCCCACTAACCATGAAAGTAATCATAACTTTCCACTAATTTTTCGCTATAAATATGAGAAGCGGAAGAAGGGAGAGAGAAGGGTGGCATAGGAGACTAAGAGTACAGGGAGCGAGAGAGCAACAGAATAGTAGCAGTGAAAGTAAAGGAATTCATAAGAGATGTCGCTTTGTTGGGTCTCTGTATTAAGAACTACTTAGAGTAGGAAATCCAAAGCCCACATTACAAATAGATTGTGAGCCCAAGCAAGGGCCGGCCCATAAACCTTGTTTTTAGCGTGCACAATTGGCACCGTCTGTGGAAATCTCTTACAAAGTCGTGGTTCAACTGAGACTCACGCTTGAGAGAATGTCTGAAAGACGTTCGGGCAGTTACACTGAAAGTGGTTTGATGGGATCTTTTTGGGGATCCACTTGGCGAGAACAGCGGCACAAGAGTCGCGAAGATAGGGACCATGAACAAGAGGAAGAGCGGTCCAGCCTTTGGGACAGATCATACCAAACCCATCGGATGATATTGGAAGCTTTAGGGCACGGGCAACTTGACGAGAGGGATGAAGAACTTGAGCGATTACGTAGACTGGTGAGAGATTTGGAGTTAGAAGCAAGGGGCAAGCAACGGAGAAGGGAGGTCTGATAGCAGGAGAAATTGTTATAGGGCTGGGTCCAACCAGTCCGGTTCTTGTCGACATCAGGATCGTTCACATTCATGAGAGTCCCATCGATGAAAAGGCCATTCACACTCACAGGAGTCCCATCAACATCGGGATCGATCACGTTCACGGGAGTACGTAGACCGGGGATCAGATTCCCCGAAAGAACGACGGCCCCATAATGCTGCTATGGATGCTATGGTCTCGCCTTACGCAGAGCTGCTCGGTTGCCATTCTCAAAAGACATTGAACAGGCCCCAATGCCGAGCAGATTTGCGCGCCCACCATTCAATTCCTATGATGGGAAAATAGACCCGGTAGAGCACGTAAGCCATTATATCTAAATGATGTCTCTGCATACTCATAATAATGCCTTGATGTGTAAGGTATTTCCCTCGAGCCTCGGGCCCACTACTTTAAGATGGTTTAATGGGTTATGGAAGGGCTCCATTCACAGTTTTATCGAGTTGATACAAGAATTCGGTGTCCGGTTTGTTACTTGTAGCCAGGTATTGCAACCAGTGGACGTATTACTATTTATGAAGATGAGGGTTAGGGAAACCCTTCGCAGTTATGCCAGTCGGTGTTAGGAGCTTTATAATGAGATTGGTGGGGGTAACAAGAAGATTGTAGTGAGCACCTTTAGGATGGGGCTACCCGAGGATTCTGAACTGCGAGAGTCGTTGATGAGGAGGCCTCTCGAGGATATAAGGCAGCTCATGGGGCGTATAGAGGAATACAAACGCCTAGAGGTCGATCGGCTACAAAGTAAGGGCAAGGCCTCGATAGGGAATCGTCCTCGGCAGAGCGGGTTTCAGCCAAGGCCTCGAAAGGATTTAAGGATACAAGAGCCAGAGCTGCAATTGGGAGAGGTGAACGTGACGTTTAAAGCGCCGATACACAGAATCGTAGACCGGATAAAAAATGAGCCGTACTTCAAATTTCCGAACAAGATGGGGGGTGACCCATCCCGTAGGAATCAGAATTTGTACTGTACCTATCACAGGGATAAGGGGCATATCATCGAGCAACGCCAGGTGTAAAAGAATCATCTTGGGTAATATGTGAAGGCGGGATATTTGAAGGAGTTTGTGGCGGATACAGGGAATAAGGATGCCGAGCAAGGTACTCAGCAAAGAGGGAACCCTCTTCCGCCCCCATTAGGAGTGATCGAGGTTATCCATGCTGCCCCAAGGGGTACTGCAATGGCCGGGAGGAGAGGAGTGTTGATCGTAGTGCCTGTGGAAAATAGTTCGGGCAAGCAACCACCCGAGAAGAAGCTAAAACTTGTTCGGGAGCCCATCACTTTTAATGATGATGATTTAGAAGGAACGATTCAACCGCACGATGATGCGTTGGTGGTGATAGCCTGGATAAAGGGTTTCATAGTAAAGAGGGTAATGGTGGACCAAGGAAGTGGGGCTGATCTGATGTATTCGGATCTGTTCAGAGGGCTCAGACTGAAAAAGGAGGACCTCTTAAAATACGATACACCCCTAGTCGGGTTTGATGGTCAGGTGGTGATTCTCGAGGGGTAAATATCACTTCCTGTAAATATGGAAGGAAAGGAAGTGACAGTGGCTTTTGTAGTTGTCGTTTCGTTTTCTCCTTATATGGCTATTCTGGGAAGGCTATGGATCCATGCGATGGGGGCAGTTCCCTCCACCCTGCATGTGAAGGTTAAGTTCCATACCAAGCAGGGTATTGCTGTAGTAAGGGGAGGTCAGCAAGCGGCCAGGCAATGTTAGTGGTCGCAGTTGATTGGAAGCACAAGTAGGCTAAACAAAATGAAACCGCCGATGAGGTTCCTTTATAGCAATTACAGGAGCCCCGAGAGGAAATGTGGGCTAGTTGTGTTGATGAATTAATCAGAGTAAGGATACTACCAGATGTTAACCAGTATTTTCAAATAGGGGCAAATATGAAGGACGGGGAGAAGGTAGAAGCATTGTTATTTCTTATTCAGAATGTAGATGTTTTTGCCTAAAGCCTGTATGAGGTGCCCGAGGTTGATCCGGAGTTCATCGTTCACAAGCTTAACGTAGAGTCGTCATTTCCTCTAAAGAAATAAAGGCCGAGAAGATCAGCAAAGGAACACGTTGAGGCAGTGAGACAGCAGGTCGGGAGGTTAAAAGAGGCCGGGGCAATTAAGAAAATCTTCTTCTCGGAATGGCTGGCGAATACCATGGTGGTTAAGAAGAAGAATGGCAAATGGAGAGTTTGTGTAGATTTCACGGATTTGAACCAAGCATGTCCAAAGGACCCGTTCCCTATGCCAAAGATAGATCAATTGGTCGATGCCACCTGTGGGCACTCGAGGATGAGTTTTTTGGACGTGTTTTAGGGTTATCATCAGATCGCCCTAGCTGTTGAGGACCAAGAGAAGACGACATTCATCTCCCTTGATGCAAACTACCATTACACCGTGATGCCCTTTGGGTTAAAGAATGCCGGGGCAATGTATCAACGAATGATGACTAGAATGTTTCGAGACAAGATTGGGCGTACGGTTGAGGTGTACATTGACGACATGGTGGTAAAAAGTAAACAAGAAACGCGGAATATAAAAGATCTCCAGAGGGTGTTTGAAGTTCTTCGGCAACATTAGTTGCGCTTGAACGCGGACAAGTGTGCCTTCGGGGTGGGGACTGGCAAGTTCCTAGGTTATCTAATCACTAACCGTGGGATAGAAGTCAACCTCAATCAGATTGAAGCCGTGCAACGCCTTAAGCCGCCGTGCAATCCAAAGGAAGTGCAGGTGTTGACCGAAATGTTAGCTGCCCTTAATCGGTTCATTTCTAAGTTTGCCGATCGTTATCGTCCATTCTACCAACTTTTGAGGAAGTGGAAGGGGTTTCAGTGGAATGAAGAATGTGAAAGAGCTTTTCAGGATTTGAAGGAGTATTTGATACGGGCACTCATGTTAACAGCCCCGGAACCTGGGGAAGACTTATTCATGTACCTTTCGGTGTCTGATCATGCTGTGAGTGTCGTGTTGTTAAGGGATCAAGAAGTGCAGCAACCTGTGTATTACATCAGTAAGACCTTGGTTGATGCCGAGACAAGGTATTTACCCTTAGAAAAATTGGTGTTAGCACTAGTGTACGCTACGAGGAGGTTGCCTCACTATTTTCAAGCTCATACCGTCTACGTCCTGACCGAGTATCCTTTACAGTCGTTATTGAAAAGGTCTGACTTTACGGGCTGGATAGCTAAATGGGGGACTCGGCTAGGATCCTTCAATATAAGGTATAGGCCAAGAAGTTCAATGAAGGGCCAAGTTCTTGCTGATTTTGTTGCAGAGTTTTCCCTCAAGAACGAAGGGGAGGTGGTTTGTCACGTGGAATGTCGCCCGTGGAAGGTCTTCGTGGATGGTGCATCAAGTGCTATGAAGGCTGGTGCTGGGATTGTCATCATCACCCCAGAAGGAATACGATTGGAGCGCTCTTTTAGATTGGGGCTTAGGGCCTCCAACAACGAAGCTGAGTACGAGGCCTTGCTTGCTGGATTAAGAACCGTTTTAGGTATGGGTGCCCGGGATGTGGAGATTTATTCAGATTCTCGGCTGGTTGTCTACCAAGTGCAGGGCAGTTTTAAAGCTTGGGATTCTCGAATGAAAAGTACTTATAGGTAGTAAAGCAGATCATGAATGAGTTTTGTATGGCAAAGTTGGCTCAAATTACCTAGGGACAAAACAGACATACTGACTCTCTAACCACGTTGACATCATCAATGACGAAGGATATGCCTTGGTTAATCAAGGTAGAGCTCATAGCGAAGTCGAGCATTAATACATCGATTAATGTTAGAGTTACAGTGATTTCGACGATCGAGCCATGTTGGATGGACCCGATCATTGACTTCTTAGCCGAGGATCAAGTCTCAAATGATGAGAAGGAAGCCAATAGGGTTCGCCGAGTGGCTGCTCGATACCGGTTGTCGGCAGATTGCAAGCTATGCCGGAGGTCTTTTAGGGGGTCGTACCTTTTGTTTTTGCACCCTAAGAAAGTTAATGAACTCTTGGCCAAGCTACATGATGGGGTATGTGGCAGCCATGTGGGGGGATGCTCATTAGCACACCGAGCAATGACTCAGGGGTTCTGGTGGAAATGTGAAGGGAGAGAGAAAGGAGAGAGAAGGGTGGCATAGGAGACTAAGAGTAGAGGGAGCGAGAAAGCAACAGAATAGTAGCAGTGAGAGTAGAGGAATTCATAAGAGAGGTCGCTTTTTTGGGTCTCTGCATTAAGAACTACCTAGAGTAGGAAATCCAAAGCCCACATTAAAATAGATTGTGAGCCCAAGCGAGGGCCGGCCCATAAACCTCGTTTTTGGCGTGCACAGGACCAATTCATTTTGGTTGATGCAATGGGCTATTGTGGGATCCAGTAAGCTAAAGAAGACAAGGTTTGGAGTAACCCTATTGGAGCAAGAAGCTTGGAGGGCTTAGGTGCACTAGGTAGATTAGGCTTGGAGGGTTTTTTGCTATTCATGTATCCCAACTTTATTCTCTAGTGGATTATTGACTGCTTGGAGGGCGGCGGAGAGATTTTTTGCCGAGGACTTCGGTTTCATTTTTGATAACACATCGTTGTGTTGTCTTTATATTTGCATCTCTCATCCCTTAATCTTTGCATTTTAATTACTACTGTGGTTGTGATTAATTTCGGTTTAGATTGTTTTACCAATTCTGTTTTAACTTATTTTCATATTCCGCACATACATTGTTTGATTATAAGCTTGTGTTGGTAATTTGTAAATTAGGGGTCTAAATGTTCATAGGTGTTTTACACATTATTTGAACTTTCAAATACTATTCCAACTCCTTCTACATACTATGTAGACGAACCATACACACGGACGACCCACTACTTTGTCCCTTGGTCTCCATTTTGCTGATCACGGGCAGAAGTAAATTTGGCAATGAAGTCTGCAAGGACTTAAGCTTTTATTGCTTTTCTTGGTCGATATCGCATGTCAAATTCACTAAGTTCCACTGTCCACTGGATCAATTGTCCAGCGGCTTCCAGCTTATTCATAGCCTTCTTCAGCGGGTGATCCATCAGGATGTTGATAACATGAGCTTGGAAATAAGGCCTGAGCTTTCTTGCTGTTATTACTAATAAGAAGGCTAAGTTTTCCATTGGCAGGTATCGTCCTTCATCTCCTCTTAAAGCTTTGCTGGTGTAGTAGAGGGGCTTTTGTATCTTTCCTTCTTCCCTAATTAAGGCTGAACTCGCTGCATAAGGGGACATCACTAGGTAAAGATATAACTCTTCACTTGGTAAAGACGGGCTCAACAATAGAGTTGAGCTGAAATAAGCCTTAAGGTCTTCAAATGCTTGTTAGCACTCGTCCGTCCATTCAAATGCTCTTCTTAACACACTGAAAAATGGTAAACACTTATCAGTAGCCTTTGAAATGAACTTGTTAAAGGTTGCTACTTGTCTAGTGAGGCTTTGGATATCCTTGACATTTTTTGGGGGCTCCATGTTCAAAATCGCTTGGATTCAGCTTCATCTTGTATCATCTAAGTGTGTTAAAAGTCTCCTGAAGGTCGTCCAGATGTTGTATCTCCCTTGCACTTTTAACCAGCATATTGTCCACATATACTTCAACATTTCGCCCAATTTGTGGATGAAACATGTGGTTGACCAGTCTTTGATAGGTAGCCCCTACATTTTTCAGACCAAATGGCATTACTTTGTAACAAAACAAATCTTGACTTGTAATAAAGGATGTTTTCTCCTGGTCTACCTTGTCTATCTTAATCTGGTTGTACCCTGAGAATGTGTCCATGAAACTCAGCAGTTTGAGTCCAGCTATTGAGTCCACCAGCTGGTTAATGCGTGGAAGAGGATAACTATCCTTGGGGCAAGCTTTGTACAAATTTGTAAATTCCATGCACATCCTCCATTTGCCATTAGCTTTTTTGACCATCACTACATTAGCTAGCCAATCAGGGTAGTAGACTTCGTGGACAAACTTTGTTGTTACCAACTTCAGAATTCTTCTTTGATGGCATTGTCTCGTTTTAGGGCAAACGTTTTCTTCTTCTAATGGACGGGTTTGTGAGATAGGGATACATTTAAATGATGAGTAATCACACTTGGGTCAATCCCAACATGTCTTCATGGCTCCAAGCAAAAACATCCATGTTCTTCTTAAGGAATCGGACGAGGTCCTGCTTTGTCTTCTCTTCCATGCTTGTCCCAATCCTGGTAAACTTCTCGGGGTTGGACTCGTCCAATGGTACATCTTCCAATACTTCAATTGGTTCAGCCAATGTTCTTCTTTCTTCAATGTTCATCGTCCGTATCTGCTCGTCCATGGCCAACATTGCTAAGTAACACTCTCTAGTAGCTAGTTGGTCTCCTTATACTTCCTCAATGCCATACTCCGTTGGGAATTTGACAGACAAGGGGTAGGTGGATGTTGCGGCCCTCCAATTGTTCAAAGTTGGTCATCTAATGATGGCATTATACAGGGACAAATAGTCCACAACAAGGAAGTTCACTTCTTTATTGATTTGCCGCGGGTAAGAGCTAACTATGAATGGCAAGGAGATAGTGCCCACTGGTAGAAACTTCATTCCTCCGAATCCAATTAAAGGCACACTCATTAGACAAAGTAACTCCTTGTTAATTCCCATTTGCTGGAGGGCTGGATATTAGAGGATGTCTGCTGAACTCCCATTGTCTATTAACACCCTTCTAGTTGTATAATTTGTAATCGCCAAAGTGATGACAATTGCATCATCACTAGGATGGTGTAGTTGTCCTGCATCTTTGTTCGTGAAAATAATGGCAGGCGCGTCTTCTCTGAATGTCCTTGGTGGTCGTCCAAATAATTGAACATTCTGGACTACCTGCAGGTAGGTCTTTTTGGCTTTGGACGAGCTTTCAGTTGATATGCCCCCTACAATGACCCTTATTTCTCCAAGCGGTTGACGCACTGGTTCTTCTGCTTTGCCTTTCATTGGTTGCCTTTTGTCCCTGTGGTCTCGTCCAAGGAAATTTTTCAACTTTCCCTGCTTAATAAAAACTTCAATTTGCTGCTTCAAGTCGTAACACTCGTCCGTATCATGTCCATGTTCTCAGTGGAAACGACAGTACTTGCTTTTGTCCCGCATGCTAGGATCTCCTTTCATCTTCTCGGGCCATTTTAAGGACAGGTCATCTTTAATCTGCATCAGTACTTGGTCAAGTGGGGTATTCAGGGGAGTGTAGTTGGAGTATTGTCCTAAGGACGACCCTGCCTTCTTGCCGTTTCGATCCCTTTTCTCCCCTATCTTGGCCTTCTTTGGATGAGGGCCCTGCTCAGGATGGTGTATTTTCCACTCATTCAACCTTCTTCTTTTTCATAGCAATAATTGCGTCTTTTGCGTTCATGAAACTTTGGGCTGAATATATCAACTCAACCATCGTCTGCAACTCCAGGTAAGATAGCTTATGGATGAACAAATCTGAATTAACTCCATTGTAGAAGACTGCCAAGAGGATCTTGTCATCCATCTCATCCATCGACAAGGCTTTCCTGTTAAATGACTAATGAAAGTACGCATACTCTCATTTTCTCCATGTTTTATGTTCAGCAAACTGGACGAGGAATGCTTATGCTTTTGGCCATTGACAAAGTTGTTGACGAACAACTTTCTTAACTCCTAAAACAAAGTTATGGTGTTTGGTGGTAGCTTACCAAACCATACTTTGGTTGGGCCTTTCAACGTAGGGGGAAGGGATCTGCACATGATTTCATCTAGAACACCTTGGAGGTGCATGGTCGTCTTGAACGTGGCAATGTGATCGCAAGGGTCCCGCATTCCATCATATGATTCCAAGGTAGGCATTTTGAATTTGGAGGTAGGGGGTGACCGGTGATGGACATGATGAAGGGAGAGTCAGTCTTGTGGACGAGGTGATCCACATGATTTGCCCTCTTTATGGAGTCCTTCATCTCCTCTATGGCTCTTTTCATTTGATCCATCTCTCTCTCTAAGTGTGGTACTCTACGAGTGACAGTACCTCTATAATGATCTCCTCCCTCAGCGCCATTTTCAGCCCCTTTATTCTCTGAATTTTGCCTGTGCTCCTCACCACAACGTTGTCGACGGTGTCTATTAACTAGTTAACTCTTGGTCTTGTTGTGTCAAGTCCGCCATTAAAGCAGCCATGGATTGCAACTGTTGTTGAATGGTCAGTGGTGGTGCTAAAGAACGGTTTGGGTGACTGGAGGTGTTTCCACTCTCCTAGTGCTCTGGACTAGTGGTCATTGACCTAGCCCAAACCATACTGCCCTTTGTCTTGGAAAGCTAGGTGGTTAGCACTTGGGAGCTTTGCTTACCACCTTATCTTGTTCTTCCCATTGACGGCGTCAACTGATGATGCATGAAAATCAGTAGGCTAGAATGTTTTGGACTATGGTAATGGCTTTATGACTTGAAAAGAAAGAGAAGATTGTCAAGGGTGACTAGTGTAACTCGACCAAGGGAAACTGTGAATCGTAGAACTTACCTCGGGTGAATGAGACTTGATCCTTTTATAGAAAGTTAGAAGTGGGTCTACTTGTTCGAATCCACCATCATCATGGGAGACATGTGTGGTTAATAGAGAAAATGGGGTACATGGAGTAGATTACGGGGAATCCTCTCCACGTTTTAGAAGTAGTGCATCATGGTCTGATTATATGGAACCTTTTGAATAGTTCTTTTGAGATAGGATGGTCTTGTTACCCATGGACGGATACTGTTCATGCATACATTGTTTCTGTTGGGTTTCTTTCCTCGTGACGCTTTTGGACATGGTTTGGTTATGGACGACCACTTTGGACAAACTAAATTTAATTTGATCCCTATCAAGGGGTATTTTGGTGATTTTTAAGTTTCGGGGGTATTTTTGGTCATTTTTTTAGGTTTTTGAGGTATTTTGGTCAATTTTTAGATTTCAGGGCTATTTTGGTCATTTTTTAGGTTTAGGGGTATTTTGGTCAATTTTTAGGTTTTGGGGGGTATTTTGGTCATTTTTTAGGTTTCAGGGGGTACTTTGGTCATTTTTAGGTTTATGAGGTATTTTGGTCTTTTTTTAGGTTGCAGGGGTATTTTGGTCAATTTTTAGGTTTTAGGGGAATTTCGATCTTTTTTTAGATTTCGGGGGTGTTTTGGTAATTTTTAGGTTTAGAGGGGTATTTTGGTCTTTTTTTTAATGTTTTAGGGGTATTTTGATCTTTTTAAGGTTTAGGGGGTATTTTGGTCAATTTTTAGGTTTCAAGGGGTATTTTGGTCATTTTTTAGGTTTAGGGGTATTTTGGTCAATTTTTAGGTTTTGGATGTATTTTGCTCATTTTTTAGGTTTCAAGAGTATTTTGGTAATTTTTAGGTTTGGGGGGGGGGGGGGGTTATTTTGGTCTTTTTTTAGGTTTTAGGGGTATTTTGGTCATTTTCTAGGTTTAGGGGGGTATTTTGATAATTTTTAGTGGTTTTGGGGTATTTTAGAGTTGGGTGATTTGTAGAAATGATACTTGGATTATAATCGGGTCTAATTGGGTAAAAACCCAATAAACATTAATGTTAATTGGGTTAATACCTATTTAACCCAATTAATAATTAGGTGGGTTTGGGTCTCATTTAAGTGGGTAGGTTTGGGTGGGCAAATGGGTTTCTGTTGATTTTGCCACCCCTAGTCTCCTTTCATGATGAAAAAGTGAGAAAAGAAGACCCGATGGGACAGGAAGTTATCCAAGTGGACAAGGACAACACACTCTAAAGAAGAAGATAAAGCTAATATAAGGAAGGATAAGTGCAAAGAAAAAGACATAGAATACATGAGAGAAAGAGAGAATTGTACAAAAGGAGAGTATCTTTGTTCCTGAAAGAAATCCTTGTAACACAATCCATGATATGAAATGATAAGAATTGAGTTTAACATGATTTTTACACAGCTATTTCTTGTTCTCGTTCAAATCTCCCATTGTGGATTAATATTAGCTCATAATACAAATTAGTTGTGATCCTAACCCTGCTCAATTACCACTATATTCATAATTGAGTTTTGGGACGAACAATGATCACGTGACAAGATTTTCAATTTTCCATTCCTCATGTGCATGCCATCACTTTATACACCACTCTTCAAAATTAACAATATCATGTAAAATGTAAGGTCCATTAATTTGACACCGACTTTTTCCTTTAACTTTTAGCTTATTTTGTTTTTTATAGCTTTTTAAAACCTTATATTCTCTCACATTTGAAATATAAGTATATTTTAGTTTATTTTTAGTGTAAAAAAAAAAAAATTGATGCCAAACAAACACTCCATTATGTACATCAACAAAACATTGAAAGTAAACCAAATATATACATGTTACATAATTAATTTGTTGAGTAGGTGGCTTGTTGGTCAAGGGTGTTTGACCGAATCCTAGTTAAACTAGGAAAGTGATATTGCCATGTATAGCAAAGTTTAGAAAACCAAGTACTACTTGGTTTAGGAGTTGTAATAGTAGACGACTTTAGCACACTATATATATGTATGTTACCATGCGGCAATAGTTGAATTGGATGAGTGAGAAAGTGTAGTACTACTACAAGACTAGTGCAAGTACAATAGGGTGCTCTATTCTTTGTGTGAGAGAGCCAAGGATGTATTTGAATTTGGGGTTTGATTCTTGTGAGAGTGTTTTATGTGCTACTATTATAATCTCTATATTTTATAGTGGAACTTTTTCTGTCACTACGGGTAGATGTCCGTGTCTATTTTTCTTCTCTCTTTCTTTAATCTTGTGTGAATGGGTTTATTTTTTCACAACACACTACTGGAAACATGTTATCAATGAAAAATATAATTCATGGAATTATCACTCAATGGTCATCCTCAACAAATTAGTCATTATTTCATGCGAATGCCTGCATACACAACTCCTCTATTGATAATTAACACATCCCTTAAATCGGCGATACTGATTTTAGGAGCACGTGTTGTTGATTTCGCCGAGAATGATGTTGCTAGAGTAGATGCAGACAATTGCCTAGAATAGATAACTCGGGTTTATTCCTCTAAATAGTGTTGGTCTTTTCTTTGTGTGGGCTAAAAAATGATGATTTCTTCAAATAAATTTGTGGCTTTTCTAAGGAAGTATAAAAGGGTTTTTGATAAATGTCAAGTGAAAGAGTACACATGAGAAAACTAGAATTCAGGAAAAAAAGTCCTGTATCTTGTTACCTTCTATCTATTTATTTGGGAGAAATTTTTGGGAACCTCCTTTCTTGATAATTGACCATGAATGAATTCGAATTAGTAAATTGTGTAAAGGAAAAAAAATTCGATTGTTAGAAAATGGTGTGTCAGCATACAGAGTGCCTAGATCGAGGCTCTATGCTTTGTTCAAAGTGTCAATCCACACTTTGACCTTAGGTTTCCACATTTCTAATTTTTTTTTTTTTTACTTATCTGATTTTGTTTCAATTATATCTATATATTTTTAGAGGATAATTACATGATTTTTGTCAGTTCTCATCTAATTAGCTTAAGCCTAAGAGGGATTAGGCTTTTGAGCTATCAAACAAGGACTAATCAAAACAAATTAGCCATTATTTTAAATGCTCAATTACATTTTGAGATTGCAAAGAGCCTTATAACTCAATTGAAACTTAGGAGTGTTTCTCATGGAGACTTCCAAAATTCAAATCCCCTATCTGCCAACTATCGAATTGTCAAAAAAGTCTATCTCACGATTGTTCTTGGACCAATGAGAATTAAGTTTTGGTATTATTTCTTGAAAGAGGCTCCTAAAATTTGTGCAAAAAATGACAAGTGTCTAGGGTGTCGATACTGTATTTTGTCCGACCTTGATTCACGCGTCAAAACAACGACCTAAAATTTTTTTTTTGAAAAAGGTGCAAAATCATGAGTTTCAAAGCCAAAAAGGGTAAAAATAAATACAATATGATTGGATGGCGAATCAAAAGGTCACAATAATCAAGAACCATTTTTTTTTTCCAGCAATTAAGACCAAAACTAGGGGTGGCAAAATCAACTCAAACCCACCCAATTATTAATTGTGTTAAATGGGTATTAACCCAATTAAGCCCAATTAACATTAATGTTTATTGAGTTTTAACAAGGTACCCAATTATTATTCAAGTATCATTTCTACAAACCACCTAACTTTAAAATACCCTTGAAACCTAAAAAATGACAAAAATACCCCTAAACCTAAAAAATAACCAAAATACCCCTGAAACCTAAAAATTGACCAAAATAGCCCCTAAACCTAAGAATGACCAAAATGCCCCTAAAACCGGAAAAAAAAAAAAAAAAAAAAAAAAAAAAAAAGGACCAAAATTACCCCTAACCTAAAAATTACCAAAATACCCCCAAAACCTAAAAAATGGCTAAATACCCCTTTAAAACTAAAAATGACCAAATACCTCCGAAACCTGAAAAATGACCAAAATACTCCCAAAATTGACCAAAATACCCCTTGATGATACACAAAAATCAGTAGCTTGAAATACTTCGGGCTACGGTAATGGCTTTAAATCTTGAAAAGAAAAAGGGATAATTACAGATTACCCACCTGTGATTTAACCCGAATTTAACTTACCCACCTGAGATTACTTCTGTTTAGTCTCTGTTACCCACCTCTGTTAAAAAAGAGGGGTAAATAAGTCTTTTTACACTCATTTTATGTCTCTTTCCTCCCAAAACAAGGAAAAAAAACAAAAACAAAACAAAAACAAGATTAAAATATGGTATTAGTTTCTCAC
Organism: Quercus robur; assembly: GCF_932294415.1. Taxonomy (NCBI): domain Eukaryota; kingdom Viridiplantae; phylum Streptophyta; class Magnoliopsida; order Fagales; family Fagaceae; genus Quercus; species Quercus robur. The sequence goes on along the minus strand of NC_065541.1, from coordinate 29,188,389 downwards.
AATTCACAAACATGAAGAACATACACAAACATGAAAAAATACACCCAGAAAACTAATACAGATCAAATCAAGGTACAATAGACTCAGATCTTTGTGCCTATAAAATAAATAAATAAAATTCAGATTTTAGTGGCAAACAAAAAACCCACAAAAAATCCAAGCACCACGATGATTCCACCCTTCATTCCAACTTTTAAATACCCATAACAATAGGCTTGAATCATCTGTGACCCAATCCAAGACTTCCACTATCATTGACTCATTGATATTTTAATACATCCAGACAAACCATAAATGATGCAAATGACATCAAATTTTGTTCCTAGCAACATGGAAATTGGATGTAAGAAGACATGATCTTCAATGGTTGATTTGTTGAATGGGTTTATGGATGTCGCTCACTTCATTTCTAAGAAAATGATAAGCTTATCATGGATTTGGGTTTAAGCAAAGGAATGGAGCCACCACTAGCAACACCGATGATCCACCACACCCACGATGACACCGCAACCAATCCGCGTCCACTAACAACCCAAAATCTCAAATCGATAACCACCAAAACCCAAATTGCAACCTACATGTCACGCTCCTCAAAACCCAGACCCAAATCAGTCATGCTACTCCTCCACAAATCAAAACCCAAATCCATATAGCCACCCTTGGCTCCTCTATTGTCGTAACCATGACCCAAAACTACCGCCTATCTAAACCAAAGTGTGGGAGATGAGAGAGAGAAATAGTCTGAACAAAAGAGAGAGAGAGAGAGAGAGAGAGAGAGAGAGAGAGAGAGAAATAAAATCAAATAAGAAGCAGTGGAAAGAGTAGTAAGTGATTTTTGCCTTTAATAATGACTCTCAGACTAATAAATCAAGTGGGTGCCATTGTAGCATCTAAGATCTCAGGTGGGTGGGCAAGTGTGAGAGAGTGCGTGGAAGCATGGTTTTAAAAACCGGAATGGTGACGGAACCGAAAAAGTAGTGATTTTTGGTTTTTTGGTCCTACCGGAGTCGGACCGATGGTCGAACTGATGATGTCATAAATAGTTTAATTAATTATTTTAAAATTATAAAATAAATAACAACTCATCAAATATATCCAAAAAAATATAAAAAAAATTATAAAATGAGTTTCATATCTTATATTAGATGGTAAAGGGAAAGAAAGTATAAATAATCAAAATTAACATTACAAAAATAATAGCAATGTTATATCTTTTTTTGTTTTATTTATCATTTTTTTTACAACGGTATTAAGAATAAGTAATTTAATTGTACTTTAAAGATCTATTCTAAATAAAAGGGTGTTTAATTAGATGATAGTAGCCTAAATGTTAAAATACAAATCATTTTTTTATTGTTTAAAAAATATGTTTGTATTTGTATTCTTTTATTAATCAAAATTAAGTTATTAACACAGTTATTCAGCCAAAAAAGAAATAACACAACCGAACAGTACACACTAAAAAAAAAAAAAAAAATGAAACACGTGGCTAACATGCATGGTTGTACATCTCCCAAAGTACCCAACCCAATTCCTAAGTGCCAACTGCCAAGCATTAATACTTTAGATGCCTTTTATGCCTTTCATTGATACTTGGCTT